>NC_134110.1:99124090-99748863 GCF_040939455.1 Microcebus murinus | reverse complement strand
ATACTTTCTTTATGGAATCATTCTTATTCTACCTGGTGTTCAACCTATTTTATAAGTTTCTTTAGTAAAGGTCTGTTGATATTGTTGATATTACATTTTTATAATCAAAGGTTTATAAAACAAATTTCAAATAATCACAAGTTTTGCTTTTATAAAAATGTATTATTTTGCCCTTATAACTTAAACATATTTTTTTCTGGATACACACCTCTAGGTTGATAGTCGTTTTTTTTTTTTTTTTCTCTCCACACTGTGAAGATACTATTATGACATCATCTGATTTCCATTTCTGTTCTTGAGAGCCCAGCTGTTAGTCCAAAACTCACTTCTTTGTAAAAATCTGGCTTTGTTCTCCTTTGCCCCACCTCATAGCTCCTGATATTCCTCTATTTATCTTTGCTTCTTTTGTGTTCTGCAGCTTCACTCTGTTGTGTCAAGTTGGGGATTCTGCTTAAAATTAATTAGGTTTCTTGAAATGAAGATATATATTTTTAATCAACTTTAAAAAATTATCAGCTGTTACTTCTTCAAAAATTGCTTATTCCTATTTTCCTTATTTTATTTTTCTGGAAATATTATTAAATATATGCTAACCCTTTTGCTCTCTCCTCTGTGTATTTTAACATGTAAAAGACATTTTCTGTGTCTTTGTCTCTTTGTGTTGCCTTTCTTTAGATTTCCACTCCACTTTACCAATTATTTCCTTGGCTGTATCTAATCTGCTCTTTCAATCTATTCATTGAAATTTTAATTTTAGTTTTTCAATGTTCCATGTTCATAAGTTCTATCTGGTCCCACTCTATCTGATTGTCTCTTATTCCTATACCATACTTTCATTTCTTTGAAAAATATTAAAAATACTTATTTTATATTTTGAATCTGATAATTCCAATATCTGCTGACTTTGCAGATCTATTTCTGAGGTCTTCTACCTCTCACTCACTGTGGCTTTCCTTCTGTGTTCAGAAGATTTTGATTAGGAGTGAGCTTATATTCCTTGGGACTTTATATATGGGCATTATTTGAGGCATAGATTTAACATGCATTTCTCCAGAGAGCATTTGTTTGCTACTGACAGATGCTGGTGGTTAAAAATAAATTCATGGTACATTCAATTAAATTTTTAGCTTGAAGATTCTAAGGTCAGAGAAGTAATGTGAATTTAGACACTTGTCCATGTTGGAGGAAGCAGATAGTTGGAATCCTCACAGAAGCCATTTGAATCGTATTTACTTCTCTGCTGAGAGTCTAGGCTGAGCCATAAAGGTTCCCTATGCAAGATTATTTCCTCCATTTCCCACCCCCTCCTTGTCCCGTTTTTTTCACACTTTGAGGTTCTGGTTTTGTGTGAAAATTTCTGATTTTCTCTCTCCACTACTTGAACTCGTTAAAACTCATGTTCTCTGTCAATAGAAATGAGCAGATGCTCTCAGAGTAAAAGCTAGCTTCATACTTGCTGCTCAGGATAATGCCTTCCTGTTGTTTATAGCCTCTCTTGTCCTTAGATTCCTGCCAACTCAGCTATGTCTCAGTATTTTAAAATATATTTTATCCAACATTTTACGAGTTTTTGTACCAGAGCACTCTCTCTATTTATATCGTAAGCCATATTGTCAGGCATAGAAGACCACTGATTTCTTCTTTAAATTGATTTAGGCGTTTCTTGGCATCTTCTTTTGTAAAGTCTCTCTCTTTTTTATCCTCTCTTTGTGTTTGGCTTCTTATTTCCATACTGCAGTCACCTCCAGGCCAGGAAGGAGCCTGTTGTGAGTCACTGCTCACTGAGCGTGCAAGTGCAAGGCTATTTCTGGCGTCTCTCTAGGTGTTCCCCTTTGAATTGAATTCAGACGAAGTTAACTTTTTAAAACTGGTAACGTGTCCCTTGTGTCCCACTCACAGAGTCATTCTGGGTCCACCCTCTCTTGCAGCGCTCTTGCTATTCTATCTTCTTTCATGGTTGCACCCTGGACTTCTTCAATTTTAGCCCATTCATCTTGCTTCTGTCTGTCTTAGTTTCTTTAAAGGCGGTCCCACGATTTTTTTCACATTGCTGCTGCTTTTCTTTTTGCAAGTCACTTAACATTTCCTTTAAAACATTTCTCATTCCTATTGTTCACACATCTAAATCACTTCTGGTGGGCCTGTCTGTAAACCACATGCAAAACAATTCTTACTCAATTGTGAATTTTAACAAGCGTGTACCTGGATTTGATCTGGACAGCCTGATTCCGGAGCCCACATCTTCACCAGTGAGAACGCTGCCTCACAGTAAACAAGACCACGTATGTAGAGGAACCGGCGTCGTGCAGGTTACACGGGGGCACTCAGCAAGTGTTCGTTCCCTCTCCTGGTATCATTCGCATTCTCAGATCCACATGATTCTGGGGAACTGGTAGGATTTTTAACCACAAGCCTCTAAAATTGATCATGTAAATCACTAGGAACATAATTACAAAGAGGGAAGCTTTGGACTGATGCTATAAATGCTTGAGAGTAGATCAGAATCCCTACAACATCAGCTATATTGCTGCTTAACCGTGATTTAAAAATCATATGTAAACTTCTAAATCTGATTTGGGCTACAAACCTCCCCCTTTAATATAGCAGATTGAATAAGCTGCTGCAATAATCATTTGTTGATTCAGTTTGAGTATCAGAATATCAATACCTTTATGTACAACTTACTTCCTTAATAAAAACATTAAAGATTTATTTTTACTATGAAAAACACATATTCAGTTTCTGTGTTGAATTCTGAGTAGGCACAGCAAATCCCGTAACATTTATAACATAGTTTTCCTTGTTTAAAAAACTAGATAGGGCAGAACTAACAACGGAAGTAATAAACATGCTGCACATAGGCACGTGTGTCCGAGAGCCCTCCCTGAGTGCACGGCCCCTGGGCTCAGCTGTGTGGTGTTTGGATCAATCAACTCTTGAAGCCTGAAAGGTCCATAAAGATAACCAAGTCCAACACCCTTACTCCGCGGAAGGGAAGGAAAGTGGAGGCTGTGAGAAGAGAAGTGACTTGCAGGGTGGTCACGCTGAGCCCTGTGCCTGGGGCCAGGTGGGCTCTCCTTTCACAGAGACATGAGGCTGAGCCATTTTTGATGACATACACTTGGCAATAAATGGTCAGCGTGTGACGTTGGAGGGCAACAGACCATAGGGAGAAAAGCCCTCTTTGAGTTGTAAGCAGAAGTGTGGGCCAAGGAAGCCAAAATGTCTTCCCAAAGTAACAGAAAAAGACTTCTGAGGTCAAACCTGAGCACATCTCAGGAATTTTCCAGGATAAACTTCAACTTCTGTGCAACAGCATTCTAATTTGGTTGTGGCAAAAATAGGCTTCTGATCAGCAACTTGTCAAATACATTTATTTTTAAATCCCTCTTTCCTTAAAATCACATCTGCAGAGCTGTAACATCAGTGAGTCACTTCTTAATTGACTGTGGCAATGAAGGACTCTCATGGGTTAAATTTTAGTTGGCTAAATATGTAATTATAAATAGAATCACTGTAGGGTAAAGCACCTAGGCATTCTGTGGGCATCAAGAACCTGTTAATTTGTCTTAATAAGGAAAATATTTGTTATTAAATACATTATATGGTTCATTTTAAATCTCAATCCATAAAATGGTTTGTAATATTAAAGATTAACAAAGAGAGAGAATAGATTTGCAGGGAAAATGGTGTGCTTGATAAAAATGTAGCATTTAAGAAAAATACGTTGTAGTGAAAAGTGATTTGCAACAAGGCAGCTTGTTTAGGGTAGTTCAACGTGCTGAACATTTCGCAGAGCATGCATCTTTCTGTCCTCACACGGAATACTAGTGGTCCTTGGAGGATCAGCAGGAAGATTTTCCAAATAGCTAACTTATCTCCAAGTATATATTTTGAATAGATTGAAAAGTTAGGCTGTCTCTTAGTTCTTGCTGTAGGCAAAACTATGACATGGGCAAAATGTGTCTTGAATTTCTTTTCCTTCCACTGCAGTCATGTGCTGGGGCCTTTATGCTGCTCTGTGCCTGCCTTTAGGGTCCTCACAGGGTTTGAAAAATGCCCTAAGATTCACACTTGTCTCCTTTCTTTCTCCTCTCCACACTTGTCTCTCTTTCTTCCCCTCCATGGATGCTTCCCTCCACTGTACTCAGTTCTAAGGAAGGAGACCCTTCCTCTGGTCTAGGGCATGATGGGTAATAAGGAGCAACAATTCAAACTAATTCTAGTTAATGTGTCATCAAATGAACATATCAGTTCTATAAGCAGCCTGAATGTTTTAACCTACCTAAAATGCATGCTGATTCTGAAAGTCCTGAGCAGCTGACGCCGGTGCCGGGGGCAGTGCACAGTCTGGTAAACCAACGGGGCCTGTTTTGACCAACCAAGACTTCTGGTTCCATGTGTGTGTGTGAGTGGCCTGTTTTCAAAAGCATGAACCTTCCTTAGACTTTCGTAAGGGGCTAAAGTGAACCCCACACCCAAGTATTGCTGACTTTCGTGGGGTAAGAAGTTGTATGATGGGCTGCAGGGTGAACCCCACTTAGCAAGGAAGGGAGAGCTGGCCATGTGTGCCCCCAGATAGTCTTTGAAGACAGGCAAGGACAGCTCTAGGGCAATCCATGGGCACAGTGTAACTGTGCAAAGAAGTTTTGAATTGAATTTTTCATCCACTGGGCAAATAAAAAATCAGTAAAGTAGAAACACAGTGGTGTTAATCTTCACCACACTGAGTGGGTGGAAATCCCATTACCATTAACAGATTTACACACATAAGTCCAACATATCCACAGGAGACTCTGTTTGCAAACATTGTCTGATGAATAATAATGATAAACCTAAAATCTTAGGACTGTTTATTCTGTGCATGTTAATGAGGTGTAGCTTTTGTCTCCACATCACCAATCCCATGATGCAATCTCATTTCCAATCTGGCTTGTATATGCTATGATTGGATTTCACCCAACTAACTAATATCTAAAGAGTCTTGATTGTCTTTCATACATATATATATATATATATATATATATATATATATATATATATATAAGTTTAGTATCAAGCACAAACAAAAGTTTAGTGTCAAGCAAGAACAACAATGAAGGTTTTCAGACTCATATTTTTTCATGAAATATTTTCACTGCTGCAATTAATTCTTTTCATTGGTAAGACTCTTCAAAACTGTAAAAAAAAAAGGTTAAATTAAAAAGGCTTCCTTCAACGTTGATTCAATTAGGTTACAAGTTTTAGAGAAGAGAGAGAAAATACAGCTGTAGATTTGCATTATGGGTCACTGTTAAATTTATCTAAGGTATATATGAGTTGGTCATATTCTACTTTTATACATGTATATCTTTTTTAGTGAAGTAAACTTTTTTAAAAACAAAAAGTGAAGCATATTCTCTTAAACTTGATTTTTACCTGGTGATAGCTAATTGTTTAAAGAACCAGATTCTTGCTCTCTGTCCCTTCTTCCCATTCCTCATTTAACATTTACTGTGTCTATGCTATGTCAGACAATTAGCACTCTTCTCTCCTCTCCAATATTTTTTATTATAGTTGCCTATCCAAGGGTTTTATTTGTTCAAGGAATGTTTTTCCCTTTGGAGAGATGACAATACCTTTTTCTCTGGGGTCAGATACAGCCTCACAGAAAGCCAAACTTCTCTTCATTGGCAAATGACCATTGGTAGACCCATAAAAAGGAGGACTTCACTTAAATCAGTAGTCTTGAGAATGGAGAGTATGAACAAGTAAATAAAGCCCAAGCTAATGGTCTGCTGTTATTTTCTGTTCCTAAATTAACCTTTGTTCAGTCAAAATTATAACAAAGGGATTTGGATTCTATGTGTAATGCCATCATTTAGTGACTTCTGTATAGGTTTGACATTACTTTCCACTATAAATGGAAAAAAAAAATCCCTCTTTGGTGTGTTACAATTACAAGGCAAAGCTTGTTTGTTAACTGGTACTTAAGAAATTATAAACCAATTGCATTTAGATATTTAGCTCTTTTCCTCCATGACATATTTTTGTCTCAATATTTTGAGTGGAAAGAAATAATTCTTGGGTTGGGGAAAAAACACTGCTACTATCAAAAAGTACTATATATACATAAAAATGAATTTAAATTTCGTATTTAAATTTTACAATATTTAAAGTAAACTAAGCAAAGGCATACTTCTTTAAGAGCCACTTTGCTGCCTTAAAAGGTCAGACTCAGAGGGCAGGCCACGGTCAGGACGGCAGGACAGGTGAGGCCCCACCTGCTTCAACTCTGCCCTTCTCTGGCTCAGAGAGGCTTCTGGTGGCCACAGAAAGCCCCATATTGAAACGTGCATTCCATGATCTTCCTTTTCTTTGCCTTTCTCTGGCATCAGGAGAGAAATAAGGTCAAGGAGAGAAAGAACCTGTATTTTAGAGGGCCAAGTGTGGACTTTTCTGCAGAAAGTTAACGAATACAAGGTCAAGGGAGGCAGTTACGCTAGAAGGCTTTTTGAAAGAAATGAGAACAATAAGGATATAACTAATATAATTCTTATGACAAATGATATTTTCTGAGAACCTCACATTTCCCACTGCAAAATGTTTCCATATTCACAAAACAATATAGAATGTGTATGTATGTTTACCCACCATGCAGCCTATGATAAAGATCACCACCAATAGCAAGGAACCCTCCCACTCCCCACTATCCACCTTTCTAACTGGACACAAAGTCAAGCTGGTGATCCCTGGGATTATACAAGAAGTAGGTGGTTTGTAACAGCACAGGGACAAAGAAAAACATGTGGTTACACAGCGGTTGCTTTGTGCTAGGTGCCATAATTGTCCTCATTTCACAGATGAGGAAACAGACACAGAGAGGTCAAAATAGTTGCCCAAAGTCACACAGCTAATAAATGGTGGAGCTAGGATTCCAACCCATGTGGGCTGGCTTCTAAGCCCACGCTCTTAAACAATATACTTTGCAATGACAAATACCCTTCCCCTGCCCCAGCCACCCACAACAGACACAAGCCAATGTTCAGATTGCAATGAGCCTCCTCTTGGATAAAATTTAGCCCTTACAATCATAGAGAGATGGCAATTTAAATTACAGAAAGAGCTAAATGCCACAACCCATAACCTTATAAAGGTGTGATTGGATTAACCATAAAGGGGTTTGCTCTTCCAGTCCATGAAGAAAGAATCAAATGCCAGATTAGTTCAGTTGAATAACCTGAAGAAATGCATCTCATCTGATACTAGTGAGCTTTCCTTGAGTAGGTTGTTAGCTTCTACACAAAGACAGTTGAGAAACAAATATGGGGGTTAGTACATGATAACCAAAAAAATGAATACAAAAAGTGTGTGTGCCAGGAATGAAATGTATGATTTCTGCACGTAGTGCATTTAGTGCACTGCATTTCTGCATGTAGTGATAGTAATCACACACGTTGAGAAGCTGAGAAGTTGCATGCACCATCTATGTATCAGAAGATTAAGATTAAGATTTCATTTTGACAGCAAAGACACAGGTGTACACATTTCCTGAGCAAGATACTAGGAACAACACGAGTTCTCAAGCTAAAAAAGAATCTGCATTCCTGAAATCTCAGCAGGCCAAAGTAATTGATCTTTAGTTTTAGTTACTGATATTATTAAATACTTAGTATTTAAAAGCATTTTGAACTTTGATTCTGAATTCCATTTAACTTGAAGTCAATTTGCATTCAATGTACACATGGAGTTACACAGCCTAATGGTGTTGTGAGGATTAAAGAAATTCTGTCCATTAAAATCACTAAAAAGCCTCCCTCTATATATAAAGTAAACAGAGGCACTTGGATGTTTTTCTCTCTTCTAATAACACTTTGCTTTATCTTGGGGAAAAGATTAAACGTCAATATGAGCACATTCTAACTGCTTCTCCACTTCATCAAGGTCCAGCCACTTCCACTACAATTGATTTATCACTTAATGAAACTCTTTTGCAAATATTCTTGTAATTAAGCTTTTCATTTTGAGATAATTGCAGGTTCACACGCCGTCTTATAAGAAACAATACAGAGGGATCACATAGGCCCTTTACTCAGCCTGTCCCTCCTCCCCCACCCTATGGTAACTATTATGGGCTGCATTGAGCTGAGCTGTGTTCCCCTCCTCCCTCCAAATTCATATGCTGCAGTCCCGTACCTCAGAATGCGACCCTATTTGAAGATTGGGTCTTTAAAGAGGCGATTAAGTTACAATCAGGTCATGAGGATGATCCCTGATGTCGCATGACCCGGACAGAATGGAGGCCATGTGAAGACACCAGAAGACAAACTACAAGCTGAGGAGAGAGGTCTGTTATACTGTTGGGTTTTGAGAGTTCTTTATATTTTCTAGGTACCCACCATTTGTCAGATGCGTAGTTTGTAAATATTTTCTCCCCATCTGTGTCTTTTCATCCCCTTAACATTGTCTTTGGTAGAACCAAAATTTTAATTTTTTTTTTTTTTTTTTGTGGTGTGATCATAGCTCATTACAACCTGCCTCAGCCTCCAAAGTTGCTGGGACTACAGGTGCATACAACCATGCCCGGCTAATTTTTTCTATTTTTTTTTGTAGAGACAGGGTCTCACTCTTACTCAGGCTGGCCTTGAACTCCTGGCCTCAAGTGATCCTCCCACCTCAGCCTCCCAAATTGCTAGAATTACTGGCATGAGCCACCACACCCGGACCAAAAGTTTAAAATTTTTAAAGGTCTTATTGATCTGTTTTTATTTTTCATGGATCTTGCTATTAGCATTAAGTCTAAAAAATCCATGGTGGCTCCCACCTATAATTAATTATAGCACTTTGGGAGTCAGAGGTGGGAGGATTGCTTGAGGCCAGGCCAGGAGTTTGAGACCAGCCTGAGCAATATAGTGAGACACCGTCTCTACAAAAAATACAAGAATTAGCCAGGTGTGGTAGCATGTGCCTGTGGTCCCAGCTACTCAGGAGATTGAGGCAGGAGGATCACTTGAGCCCAAGAGTTTGAGGTTGCTGTGATCTATGGTGACATCACAGCACTCTAGCTGGGGCCACAGAGCTAGACATTGTTTCAGAAAAAAACAAAATACTGACCCACCACCCCCAAACACACACACACACACACACACACACACACACACCCCCCCTCCAAAAGCAAGCCTATCTTTAGATGCCCAGGATTTTCATATGTGTTATCTTCTAAAAGTTTCATAGTTTTACATTGTACATTAAAGTCTGTGATCCATTTTGAGTTAATTTTTTATATAAAAAGTGAGATTTAGGTTGCTGTTTTGTTTGTTTGTTTGCCTATGAATGTCCACTTTCTCCAGCACCAATTGCTGGATAGACTATGTTTATTCTATTGAATGTCTTTCACATCTTTGTAAAACATCAGTTGGGTAGGCCTATTGGTCCATTCTGTGTAGTTCTACTGACCTATGTGTCTGTGGTTCCAACACCAGGCAGTCTTGATCACTATACTACGTAACAATAAGTCTTGAAACTGGGAAGACTGAGTCCTTCCACTTTGTTCTTGGCTTCCAAAATTGTTTGAGCTATTCTAGTTCCTTTGCTTTTCCTTATAAATGTTAGAATAATTTTGTCTATCTCTAGAAACATTTATTACTGGGATTTTGATGAGAATTACATTAAACCCATATTGATTTGTGAAGAATCAATCTTTACTACGTTGAGTTTTTAAATTAATGAACATGATATGGCTCTTCATTTACTTAGATCCTCTTTTATTTCTTTCATCAGTGCTTTGCAATTTTGGCATAAAGTCCTATGTATGTTTTCCCGAATTCACAGTGAAGGAGGAGGGGTGCCTTGTTACCAGTGGATGGGAGTGGCCATCTTGGCTCCCCCTGAAGTCTCTGCTGACGCAGGGAAGAGCTGAGAAAAGGGAACTCGCTGCCTGGTGGGATGAAGGTCAGACTCTGTCTCAGCCCTGCCGGGGTGGGGTTGGGATGCCTGTTACAGCCCGGCTAGCTGCAGGTCTGGGCTCTTCACTTAACCTTGCTGGTGTGAGGGGAGATGGAACCACAGTTTTTTCTGTGGTGTTGGCTGGAGTAGAGTGGTTATCATCTAAAAGTTTTCTGTCTTGCTAAGAGGTCTCTTTCTTGATCCTTTGGCTAGAGAGAGCAAGCTTTTGGACACCTTTTTTTCTGTGCCTTTTGGCATTACCAGGTTGCCAGACTGTAGCTCCAAATCTGGGATATATGAGGTGAAAAGAAAACTTAGGGAACTCACTGCCATGCTGCTCATTGGGTACTAAAGGCTCCCATCTGCTCTGGTTTATCTCTGTACCTTTCAGAGTCTTACTATGTTTGTTTCATATGTAATGCCCACAGTTTTCAGTTTTACTAGTGGAAGGGATAGGGATATGTATGTATACTTCGTCTTCCTGGAAACAGAAGTCCCACAGATATTTTTTTAATGTGTGGTGAACCTGTATACACCACGTCCAGTTTCCATAGACTAAAAAAAGTTATATAACATTTTATTTGTCTCAATTAGTTCACACAAATTGCAATCTGTTCTAAGAGACTGCCTGGAGTAGCCCCATCCTGAGAACCCAAGTATCAGTCACTCAGTTAGCTCATCTGCAGATTGGAGTGATGGCGATAAAGCTATCAGAGTGTGGGATACCTGCCTTTTTTTCACCATTACAGATTGGGAATGCATACTAAAGGATCAATAAACATTTGTTGGATGAATAAACAAATGACATGTCTGGGATTATACAACTATTAAGTAGCTGGAGACTTTTTTGGAAGTAAGTCATTTATTTAAGAACATTTATTTTTGAAACAACAGAGTCCATTATTTAGTTTGGGAGAACTAGTCTTTCTAAAATTAAGTATGGACAATGGCACAGAGCTTGTTATCCAGAGTGTGTATTACATATGGTTCTTTCTCTCATTTTAATTTTATATAGAAACAGTGACAATTTGGTCCTCTTGTGTTTTATATGTGCCTAGAACCAAAATTTTAATTAAGTATTGGTTCTAATTAATACTGTAATAATATATCAACTTTGATATATTTGTCCAACTCTAAACATAGATACTTTAGAGTTAACATACCCTTTTACTTTTTAACCTTTCTGGTAATAATCATCTAATTTACTCTGAGAATACCTCTTCCTGCTACTGGGTGTCTAGTCTATGTACAGTGGAGCATTGTTTATAAATAAGCATTTTAAGATAACTGCTGAACATCAAATTCAATAATGCTGCTTTTATTCAAATGCATGTTTGTATAATGCAAAATGTAGTATTACAGTAATAATCTAAAAGACTAACAATTACCGTATTTTATATGTAGCACTGACCTGATTTGCTTTTAACTACCTGAAATTCTGGTAAATAATTTGCTGTGAATAGCAACTGTAGGCAGTGGTAGGAAATCATTACGCCACAAATGTTATTACATCATCTATGAATTTACAGAAACTCAGTCAACATTTAAAAATCAATTTATCTCTATGATAGAAGAACATTATTTCTTCATCTACAAATACTAAGACATTTAGACAAATATAAGATGAATTCAACCACTCAACTTTTTGGCATAGTTTGGGTTGGTTTCACAATTGGTGGTAACAAAAATATCCTCTGATTTCAAATTGGTGGTGAAGTTGCTTCCAGCTCAATTTATCCTAAATATCAGGCTCTATTTTGATGCTTGATTCACATGTAAGTTTTCTGGTATCATTTGCTTGCTCATTTATTTATTCATTCATTTAGTAGTTTTGAACTACTCTGTGCTTGGTTCTGGGGTTCAAAGAAGAAGCATAATACACTGTCTTTATTTTTAAGCATGTACAAGTTTAGTAAGGGAGATATAAATGTAAGGCAGGTGGCAGTGGGGAGGCGGGGGTGGGTATATTCACACCTAATGGGTATGGTGCGCACTGTCTGGGGGATGGACATACTTGAAGCTCTGACTCTGGTGAGGCAAAGGCAATATATGTAACTTAAACATTTGTACCCCTGTAATATGCTGAAACTAAAAAACAATAATAATAAAAGAAAAAGAAGAATTTATCAGGAAGAAAAAGATAATTACAATATGACTTACCGAGTTCCATGATAAATGTATAGACAGAACCTTAGGGGAATATACATTGAGGGCACCAATCCCAGCCTGTGCGTGAGAGAGGGAGAGAGGGAGAGAGGGAGAGAGGGAGAGAGGGAGAGAGAGAGAGAGGGGAGTGGGGATGCCATGAGTTTTACAAAAGGCTTCCAGGAGAAGATGAGACCTAAGCAGAGTCTCAAATACTGAGCAGTAATTAGCCACGCAGACAAGAGGAGGAAAGGATTGAGTCAGCATTACTGAAGCAACATGAACTCTGTGCAGGTATCCATGTCTAACTTTGAAAAGTCAAGATTTTTGGCCCACTAAATAGACTTCCATTTCTGTGTTTTGTGAACAAATGTCTTTCTTACAAAATTCTCTATTTAACGTTGATATCACCCCAGATACAACGCCTGTCATTGCCTATTACTTACAAGGGAGCTCAAAGCAGTTTGGCTCTGCTGAGGAGTGGGAGGGAAGTGCAATGTGGCAGGACCCCAGTCTGCAGAGGCCAGGGTGCTGCACTCAGGGTGCTGGATTGAGGGGGACAGAGGGCCTCTGATGGGGTTGGGGTAGCTGGAGCTACCCAATTACATTTAAGGTGTAGCTTGGCGGCCCTGATGTTTCCATGCCACGTGGCCTTGAAGGAGACTTGGACAGAGAGCACAGTTGTTGCGGAGGGTCGCTGGGAGTACCAGGCCCACACCAGGAAGTGGCAGGGCAAACGGAGAAGAGATGATGGCTGGGGAAGCGTCAATATTTAAGAGACACAGTTATCAGGTCTCAGGGTTTGAATGTGGTGAGTTGAGAGGGGCAAATCATAGGATGGCCTGGGTTTCTGGTGTGGGTGACAGAGACGACAGGGAGGAGATTATGGAAGAACATGCACTTTCAGTTGTGGACATGCTCCACTAGAGGTGTCTCCAAGACTCATGGGTGAAGAGGTTAAAGGAAGTAGCAGGACTGGAGGTCTTGTTCTAGTCATTCCCAGCTTCAGGGTAGTAGTTACAATCAGGATGGCAACAGAGACCAGGAGAGAGTAAGCAGAATGAACCAAACAACTGGACAAGCACAGATTCCGAGAGAGACTACATTCCCCAAGGGTGAGCATAAGAGTTCCAGAATTGGCATTGATGTTACTTTCTGTGGCTCTTTGAAATCACAGAAGAGGTAACCGTAGGCTGGAATCTTAGCTGCCCTAGCTCTGGGCTCACCGTGTGCCTTGAGGGACCAGGCGAGAACACCGCTCAGTGAGGCTGCCAGGTTGTAAGACAACATATGGCCATAATATCGAGGACTTCTATGCCGATTTAAAGACAACAGAGCTTGGTGAAATTTAAGGCAAACCGAAGAGTGTGTGCCCGTCCAAAGGGGGCCGCCACAACTCACCTCAGGTGACACTGTGACAGAACAAAGGCAGAGGCTGCCAGACCTTCCAGTTTTTTATGGGGATTAGGAAACTCGGATTCTTATGTAAAGTATCCCACTTTTTCAAACTTGGTAGCTAATTAAAATTTAAAACTCTATGGCAGGAGCCAAGGGGAAAGTAAAGATGCCTGTGGTCTACACGGGTGCCCTCTGCCGGGGCGGCTGGCAGAGTGACGGAGAGTGAGGCCGAGGCGGAAGTCGGGCGCCTCCACAGGCCCGTGCGCCGCTCGTCAGAGGCGGAAGTCGCGGCGCCTCCACAGGCCCGTGCGCCGCTCTCAGTGCTGCTTCCTCCCCTCCCAGCGAGCGCCAGGGTCACGGGATTTAGTGGGGAATAGCAGAGCCAAACGTCCCCCAAAATGAATCATGTACAAGAGCCTGTTTTCCCCTGTGCTCTCTTTGTGACGCTGACGTGTGGATGAAACAAACGTCAGTGTCCGCGGAGGGAGACCCAGGGGCGGTGAGCTGCCCGTGTCTGGCGGGCTCACGTCCAGCTCTGCCGTGGACTAGATGCCACGTGGGCGGCTCTGCAACTGTCAGGTCCCGGGAAGGCTCCTACATGCCCTGCACTTCTGCCTTCTCGCTGTGAAATGCACATGATGATGATGCCGACTGGTAATATTACTGTGAGAAGAAAATGAGATGATGTCTGTAAAGTGTGAAGCCCATGTTCTGGCTCATATTAAATACGGAAAATGTTAGCTATAATTTACGGTGATGCCCTACTTGGCACCTTGCCTATGTGTCTAAAACAAATACTTTTATAGTGCTTAGAGGATGTAAATGGGACTTTTGGTCATGGAAGTGTGAGTAGCCTTTTGAGAGGGAAGCCTACAGTTTTGAAAGCTGTACTTTAAAGAAATGGATTCCTGGGGTACAGGGCAATGCCCTGAGGAGATCTGAGGCAGGTGCAAAATCAAATTAATTGCCAATCAGTTGCACGTGCTCATACAAATAAGTTCCTTCGGGCTGTGCTCCTGGGAGGGCACAGATGTGTGTTTGGACCCTGTGGGTATCGTGGGGATGCTCTTGACAACGGAGTTGCTCAGGGAAAGTTTTGCTCCCATAAGTGCAAACCAACACTTCTCTTTCAGGTGAACTAGTTCATGGAAAACGCATTCCTGCCACTCTGTGGTGAGGCCGTCCAGCCAGTCTCACGGGCCAAAATCTGCAAATTTGATTGAGTCTGGCAAGAATTATGCATATCAAAGATCTGTCTTGTAATATAAAGCACTTATTCATGAACATTAATCAAGCATTTCCTATGTGCCGAGGGCTGAGCCAGGTGCTGGGTTTGAGAACAAATTGAGCAAATTCCCAGCCTTCATGGAGTTTCTAGGCTAATGAAAAAAAATCAGTCTATTAAGCAAGAAATAACATAAGCCGAAGCTCTACTATAGCACATAGAAGAAGCCCTTAATCTGAAGGCTAGCAAAGGATGTGATGGGAAAACTGACACTTAAGATTGAGTAACAGAGTCAGCCAGAGCAGCAAAGGTGACGGAAGCTCCAGGACAGGCAGGAGCAAGGGTTCACTGCATAACAGAGTCAAGTAAAGCATCTTTTGACTCAGCTGGGCACTGTTTCTTAATTATGTGTCAAGATTTGGTCTTAGGATAATTTTCAAGATATGTGGTGTTGTTGATTTAACATATTATGCATATTATTAAAGTACACATTGACTTGGAGCATTGTCTTGGACTTCATGCCATTTTTAAATGAGAATATTACCTGACAATTCCATGCAGCTCAAAGATATTCATATCTGCACTGATGTTATAGAGACAGGTAATCTATAGCCCATTTATCTCTCCCTCTCCCATTGTCACTTCCCTTGTTTAGATCTCGTTACTTCTTATTAATCTAATACAATGTCATCTTCACTGATTTCCTTACCTCAAGTGTTTTTTGTTCTACTCCAATTTTATGCTTTGCTGCAAAATGAAATTTCCTGAAGTGCAACTCTGCTCTGCCATTCCTGTGCTTGACGTTTCTCATGTTGTCTCTGCAATCTGAGATGTTAACAATAAACTTTCCAGCCTGGCATTCAACGCCTTTCGTGTGATTCCTGCCTCCCTTTCCCAGCTGCTCTTGCCCTGTTCAGCTTCCTGGGAGTTGATGGAGAATACTTGCTGTCCTTCTACTTTCCTGCTTCACTAGCTTTTGTTTAGAATATCCTTCAATCTCAAATGCTTGTCTCCAGCCAGAACATGGACCAACTCAAACCCGCCTTCCCACTCCCGCGGCTGTGTTCTCTCCTTCCTTTAAATCCCTAGTGCTGTACCCATATAGCATGTCTTTTGTATTGGATTTGTAAAATCATGCCTTTATTTGTGTAATGTGTATATATATTCTGAAGTACTGGAGGTAAGGGCTGTGTATTCTTCGACTTTGCATTTTTATATCTTTTAGCATAGGATATTTCACGGTGTAGGTGATAACTATGAATTGAAGTCTACCAATGCTACTAGCTAGTTACTTTTTTTCCACTGCCAATTTTATTTATAACTGAAAAATCTCTAATCTTATGTAATTGTATTTAGTATCATCTCAATTTATGGATCCACTAATTTTTTTAATCTCACATATGTTCAGTACATATAGGTCATAAGCAATTCCATGTTTACTCTTTCATTTTATGCCTGAAGTCTCATGGGACATGAATACATACATCAGTACGGCACCAATACAGCTCACACCAACCGCTCTTGGTGCGTGCACAGGAAGGTGAAAAGTCAGGATGGCTCCTGGGAGCTCATTGAGTTAGCAAGGACAAAGGTGGGACTGACACCAATAACCTTTTGTTCTGGGTCCTGGCTTCTGTCACCTGCGGCTGATTCCCTAGTGTCTCATTCTTTTGTCCAAAGACCCAGTTAAATGTAAATACTGTTACTGAAATTAGTATTTTCTCACTATACACAGATGTCAGTTAAAATCAAACATAGTTACAAATTGAGAGGAAGAATTGCACTTTAGCCTGTGTAGGTAATCAAGTGCTAGTCTAAACCTGGGTGTGTAGCCCAAATTATTCACCAGTGTCTACCCTTAAACCCTAAATTTGTTAAGTAACTACCATGGGCTCATTTGAGTGTTGTTGCATACAGACCTGCTGCCTCTTAACATGTTCCTGGGAAGACGCACGCGCGCACACACACACACACACACACACACACACACACACACACATGCAGATTGCCTAGATGTTTCCTCTTAGTGTCAGAATCCTTTGCTGTTGTTACATTAGGCCTCAGTGAGGTGTGATCAAAAGTATTGCTATTTGCAGGTCATCACTGTGACCCATTGGTCGAGCCAAAGTTTCTTCTTTTTTTTTTTCTTCATGGACTTGCCTCCAGCAAGTAAGCTGTATGTTAAGGTAGGAAGATTCCTGGACTTAAATTTCAAAGATAAGTTTTCATCTTTCCTGTAGCTCCATCATTAATTACTTGGTGACCCTGGGCAAATTGCTTAAGCTACCAGAGGTTTGAATACCTAATTTCTAAACAAAGTTTTATGAGAATCAGATAGAAAGAATAATATATGGAAAAGCACTTAATAAACTTCAAAGCACTTATTAGAAATATTATTATGAGAAGAAGGAAATGAAACAAAGGTTTGAATTCAATTCTGTAAAAATACCTGAATTAAAAGTCTAATTGACTTACCTACTCATTATTTTGGGAGGCATTTTATAACGCCAAGGTAGCATAGAGTTTGCTAGGGTATTCTGAAGAACTATGTACAAATGCTTTATATTTTTAACTTTATTAATCAGATTTAGTGATTAAATCACAGGGAATGAGTAGCAACCTTCACAATCTATAAAGATAGTTAAATAGAAAAGAAAAATGTAGTTTAGCATATTATCTGAAAAACCACAGCCCAAAGATCCTTATAGATATCTAGACTTTTCTTGCTCTAGAGTAGAAAGATGGGATGATTTCCTTTTATGCACAGTCTTTTAAAATTCAGAGAGGTTGACTCATCCTTTTGTTATTTTGCTTTCTTAGGTAGAAAGGTTTAACCTATAAAACAACAGTAACAACAAACTCAAAACAAAAATCCAAACCTCACCAAGACCAAAACAGAACAAAACAAGGGCAAAGGCTCTTTATTAAACTTATTGAAGTGATCCTTATTTCAAAAGTCAAGTGGTAAGAATTTCACTGTAACTTCAAAAAGACTGTGTTGTTATCTTTGTGGTATTATAAGAGCTAGATATAGGAGAAAGAAACTGGAAGAAGCAGCTAATGAAGAGTAGCAAGAAGTAATTCCAAAATCTTCTCCATTCTGCCCACTCAGTTCTCTCAAGTATCCTGAGTAAAAAATGACAACCAAACCAAACCAAAGCCAAACAAAGAACTTTCCTGAAACTTTGTTTGATCAAAAGAATGGTCAGCTATTGTGGAGGTTAAGAATTTGGACACTACTAATGAACAAATCGATCCATTATTAATTTGCTAAGTAGCAGGACCCTAGCTAGGTCTCGGGAGATCATTTTATTGATTCATTACCTACTTAAGAATGCATCACTTCCTTTAAAAGCCTCAGGGAGCTAGTTCCATTACATCATTCATTAAAAATATTTGAATACAATTGCAGTAGTAATAACAAAACCCTAAAATGCAAATTATTACGACTAGTAGTACATGTAAGTCCATAGAGTCCAGAACAGTTAGTTTTAAAACATGAATCCAGTGCTTTAGTACACCAAGGAGGCTTTGTGTCACAGAAGACCCCTGAATTTTGCACTTCAGTTCCTCTTCTTGGTTTTCATACTCGTTAATTGAGCCTGGACCGTGTGCCAGACACTGGTCTGGGGCTTGGAGACATCCGGTAACCACAGTAGGAGGAAGCCCTACCTGTTCTAATGGAGCTGATGTTCTACTAGTAATGACAGTGAATAGTCACCACTAAACGCCAAAAATAAATGAGATATAGATGCAAATAAATGCTAATGAAAAACAGAAGCAGGGCAAGGCCCGGAGAGCAGAGCATCAGAAGGAAGAACGGCCAGGAAGACTTTGCTGAGAAGGCGACTTTTGAGCAACTGCATGAAAAAGTACAGGAGCTGAGCACATGTTGGAAAGGACCTTCCAGGCAGAGGGATGGCCACTGTCACCGAGCATAGGCCTTGCTGAGGTTGGAGTGGTGACTAAGGGTGGGTCATGGAGGGTCTAAGAAGACCTGGGAAGACGCTGAAGGATTTTGAACAGAAGAGTGAGCCAAACTGCCTTTCCACCTTCACAGGACCAGTTTGGTGGCTGTGCTTGACAACAGACAAGGAGACCCGAGTCTCAGACTGAGGCCAGGACCTGAACAGAGCTATGCATCAGGATGAGGGCAGTGGAGGCGGTGAGATGCTGTTACATTCTGAATCTATTTTTAAGTTAAAACCAACAGGATTTGCTGATGGAAGAGATGTGCACGTAAAAAATACAGAGGAGTCAAGGACAGCAGAAAGGCTTTTAGTCTGAACAACTGGACGAATGGATTTGCCATTAACTGAGATGGGAAAGTGTGAAAACTAACAGGCTTGGAGGGAGCTATCAGGAGCCCATGTCAGGTTTGAGATGCTGATGGCTCTCAGCTGAATTGTCTCCAGGCATTGTCCTCTGTAGGGTACTGCCTCACCCGAGAGGGCAGCCTGTATCCAGACCAGTGGCTCTGCTGGCAGGGACAGAAGGCCTCAGTCCCTGGCCTTAGTGAGGGGACCCCCCCACCCAGTGTTGTTCCTGAAAGCACACCCCAATAAACCTTCTGCACCAAATCCCAGTCTCTTCCTCAGGGGATCCACCTTGACACCTTGCGTGGGCTCCCCAAATAGAAATATTTCTTGTTTCTTGTGTAGCTAATATCACCCATTCCATCCAGTGTCCACCTTGCCGACAGCCATGATTATTAGCTCCCCAGCTAGATTACACTAGGTCCCACACAGGGCTACCCTTCCTCTATAGTCTGCTCTTAAAAGATATTCAATGTATATTTGTGGTGTGGTTAACAGATGACAGTATGCCTCTGAACAGAAACTAAAAACAAGAAATTAAATGTGAAAAGCAACACTTTTAAATTGAATTCAGGTATGTCTGTTTACCTTTGTCAAACAAAATCATAATACCCTATAGCTATTGCTTTCTAGAAATGTCGGGTGCTATCAGTCTATTAGTGTGATGACCAGTTTGCAATAAATTGGTTTTCTCCCCTGGCCTCTAATCCATAACCTACATGCTATCCAAAATTCAAAAACAGAAAAATCTAAGCAACTATAAGCCTTTAAGCAATTGTTTTTGTCTACATTGTACCAGAGAACATCAGAGTTGACAGTATCCTTTTGAACGGATTGATCTGTGAACTGAATTAACCAAATTATGAAATGTTTGGCCATTTAGATAGCCTTTGAAGAAAATAAAAGAAAAACATCTGCCATAAACCCGTGTGCTGGGCACGGAATAGACTGAAAAGCATCATCTAGTCCATCCTCAAACCGCTCACTTGGGAAAGTCCACTTGATTCCTAAAAGCTGTATTTCGGGGACAGGGAAACTGGAGTTCATCTGTGGAGTTCTTTCATGGGAGCCTCAATGTTACCTTGGACAGCAGTGGTTCTCAGCCTTGGCTGCCTCACCGAACCCGGGGGAGCTTTAAAGCCCCTGCCTGGATCCCAGGCCTAGAAGTTCTGATGTCACTGATCTGGGGATATATCACCCACCACCCACAGGTGATTCTAATGTGCAGACCAGCTTGCAAATAGCTGCTCTATAAAGTAAACTATATTTTTGGCTATAAACAATGGGATGGAAAACATTTCGCCAGATATAATATTGCTAAAAGCAATTGATGGAAGCAAGTTTCCTGGCAGGCCCTGGCCGCTGTGCCCTGACATCATCCTCTTCTTGTCCCCCTTTGCTCGTGGTTCTCCAGTCGTGCCGGCCTGCCGCAGTAGGCCAAGCTCTTCCTGCTGCCCGGAACAATCTGCTGCAGATCACCTCCAGCACACTGATGTTGACTGACTTTCTATAAACAAAATTGATCTCGGCCAAATAATATCCGGCTGGATCCTTGAGCACCCTGCAGTCACATTTATTCCAGCAAACGAGATTGCGAAGCTGTGGTTTATACAGCGTAAGAAATTGGTAAAGTGAGCAGTGAGCACATAATTCAAACTCACAGGTAAAATGTTTGTAAGAGATCCTGAAACTTCCTATGCTAATCCAGACATTTCTCCTGTAATGTCACCTAAATGAAATGAATAACATCTATCCCTTATATAGCCCAAGTTAGAAACCTTCATAGTTTTCTTTCTTCCACATTCTATGGCTTCATTTCTTGTGGGCTTTTCTCATTGCCCCATTTTCCAGCCCTTTAATCACTTCTGGTATCTCCCTTTAGAGAGCGCTCCTAGTAATACATGTTCATTTAACTTGCAGGGCTGTGGACCAGGCCTTTAATGAGAAATTTAAAAATTAGGGTGGGAGTGGAAACATAATAACCTCATATTGCTTAGTGCTATGCTTGCTCTTAAAGACAAAATCACGTTGTTTCTACTACAGTAGCTTCAGTTCTGCCATTACTCTAAGCTAACAGGTTATCGTGGTTTTTTATCAGTGTGACTATTATTAATAATGATGGCTTCCATTTACTTATGGCTACTCTATGCCAGGTACCACAGTAGAGGATTTTAAAGAGCTATATCATTTAATTCTTATAACTCTATGGATTTAAGCCTTCTACCCAAGTCCACAGTTTTTAACTTGCAAGACTATGGTCTACGTTTCTCTGACTGCACAATTTATGCATTTTTCACTGTATAATCACCCTTTCCTTAAAATCATTTTCTAATGAGGTTTTAAAATTGTTTGAAAAGTAGAAAATAAAAATAATGTAGACCATGAATTCTTCTGCAATAGTAGTCTTTGAAGGAGACTAGTGGTTTGCGAAATCAAATTAGGATACTAGTTTCCTGTGGCAATAATTTATTGTCATATGTTCAGATTATTTTTCTTTTTCTTTATCCATGAACTCAGCACCCACCCACAACAGGAACTCAGTAAATGCTTGCTGAATGCAAGGAAAGGTTTAAGGGATTTCGCTCATTACATGAAGATGACTCAGCTGTTATGCATTTAGTTTCTGATGTAATCATTCCTTTTTACAGGTGTGGGCTTCTTGTGACCAATTAATATATTCTTTTTTCTAGCCTCTGCCAATGTCTAGTCCTGACACTCCCCTGTCCAAGTGTGGTGGCTTTCCCCTCTCTGCCTCGCAGAAACTTATCAGGATAATCAGAAACTCTGAGGAGTAAAACTTTCCCCTGACTCCTGATCTAAATAATCTCGGATAAGATCATGACTTTCAAAGGCAGTACATACTGTCTGACATTTCTTTGTCAGGCTGTCTTTAAGATTTCAGTTCTTTCCTCTGTGTGATCACAGACTATTGTTAGTGATGGGAGATGTGCTTTGCCTGTCTCGGCAGGACTAAATGTTCTGAACAAGCAACAAGGACAGTAGATGTGCACAGCTCTCCTGCACACCTAGGTCTTTGTCCTGGAGCCACTTCAACAGCACACTATTTTCTAGCACATACTATGAGATGGCTAGAAAAAAATATTATTCCTTAATAAAATATAGAAGGCAGAGGAAGAGACACACAGCACTTTTGTCCTCTTCCCATCATTTGCATTAGACTTTTGTTTGAAGATGGGTTTGGAAAATTGCATAGACAACTCTAGACAAAACAATGAATCTTGTCCTGTCTTAGCATTTAAATAGGAAAAAAATTGTATTTGTGGTCGGCAGCCTTTTAAATGGTCTCCAGTGATCCTTGCTTTCTAGTCTTTATGTACTTGCATAATACCCTTTCCTTGAGTGTGGGCTGGACTTAAAGAGAATATGGTGCATCTGAGATCATATGTGTATCTCATATATATCCATATCTGTGGCTTCCATTTTATTGGGTGCTCTCTCTTAGACCACTTGCCATGGAGGAAGCCCCTATCAGACAATGTGGCAGCTCTGTGTAGAAGCCCATGGGACAAGGCACTGAGATTGGCCAATAACCACATTAGGGAGTTTGGAAGCAGATCCTCCCCTCCCCGCCACTTGAAATTTCAGATAGGACTGTGGCCACAGCTGACACCTTGACTGAAACCCCATGAGAGGCCTTGAGACAGAGGAACTCAGCTCAGCCATGCCCAGATTCCTGTGCAACAGAAACTGTGAGCTAATAAATATTTGTTGTTTTAAGCCACTAAGTTTTGGAATAATTTTGTTAAACAGCAATAGATAATTTATATAACGTTCAAGATGCAAAAGCTTCCCCTAAGCTAAACTCTAATTGCATTCCCTGTCTTTTATCCTTTGCAATAAAATGTTAACACATTTTCTCATGGTATTCACCACATTTTAACCTATATTACATGCCTATATTATATGCCATTTCTTCTGCTAGTCTATAAATTTCTGGAGAATAGAAATACACTGCCATTAATTCTTGAATTGCTCTACGTTCCCAAAATGAGCCTTGCAAATAGCAAATGGTGACTAAATATCTGATTAGTAAATATGTGAATAAGGTCCTTTAACGGCCAAGGAACAGCTGGGTAACTTGATGTTAATTAGAAAAGGCCTCTATTTGATCTGCTAATCATTTCCCTTGATTCTTCACACATTTTAATATATTAATAACTCACTTTCAAGCATAATCTCTGCTTGAGGTTTCCCTTTCTTACTGTAGAAGACACAACTAAACCTTGGATAAATGGCTTGGCTTCATTTCTTCTTTACAGTGGAGGAAAGTTATAATGTCATCATAAATCAAAGCATAATCTATATTTCTACTATCAAAAGGATACAGTTTATGTAAAAATAAGTACATAATCACTTGAAAGTCTATAGAAAATAGTTTTCATCAGCAATGCACACTGTTACTAATTAGCAGTAAAGTGATATTTTTACTTAAAATCATACTCCTATACTCTTGTCCCATATAGTTTGTTATTGCTATCTTTTAATGTAAAATATAACTGGCATAGGAGGGTGAGGAAGACTGTGAGACTTGAGTTGATGAAGTCGGACCTGTGAGCTTGAGATACATTGCACAGCACAGCACAGCGTGTCTTTCTGGTTATTATTTACATTGAGAAAATCAGACTGAGTTTTAAAGGACTTAAACAGAACCAGAGATTCAAAAGAAATTTGTATATATTAAAGGACATTTAAAGGATGCTCTTTTGCTGCCATCAACAAGGAAGTAATAAGGGAAAGAAACTTTGAGTAAAGATTGTCAGAGGAAAAGGAAGATATGTCATTGCCATAGGATCAATACAGCAACTGATTTCTTTGTCTTCATTTTTGTCTCACAGAAAAGAGAAAACAATAGGTAAAACATTGTCATATATGTACAATTTTGGGCTAAATATTACTAGCTGAACAAATAGGAATTGCCGATAAAATAGTAGTCAGGGTAAATCAGGTTTCATTTTTCTCCTGAGCCCCGCCCTTCAGCAAGGAAAGTTGTTGTCAATGACATTGTTATCTGACTCAAACGTGAGGATCGTTCTGCTGGTGATTTTAATTACTTTCTCATCGAAGCCACCTTGGACAGCTTCAGAAATTTCTTCTTTGCCTCCTAGGAGAGTTAAAGGACAAATGATTCTCCTTCCTCAGTAGTTCATCAGAAGTGGCAGGAAATCATTTGTTTTGCCAACTTCAGGCAGGTTCTCAGGAATTGCACATGCATGGTGGGAACAGAAATGCAAGGGCAGCTCCCTGTCTTGTCCTGTTCTTAACACGCTTGGTGCTGCTGGAACAGAGAGTCTCTGATTCAAATTAGAGTGATTGGTAAGAAGTCATTCAATGACACTTTGTTTCAATTGTTTCAAATATCTTTTTATAAATCATTTTTTTAAAGTTTTAAGATGTTTGGATTTTTGTCTGTCATTCGGCCTCATGTGGTTGCAGGAAGGGGTGTGTGCATTGAGCAACTATGGCATCTGTTACAAATATGGTAAATCAATAAACACTGGACCGGCGGGAGTCAGGACCCTAGATATAAGTCTTGACTCTGTCATGATAATTTCAAGGGTTTTGAAATTTTTTTTTTTTTTTAATAAGAGAAGCTGTATTTTTCCTCTTATCTGAGAACCGTGAACTGGTATCATGGCTTATAGAATCACAACTTTGTGGCTGAAAGAACTTTAGGAGTCATGTTGCTTCCCCTTTCCACCTCAATTTTACAGACAAGGGAGTTCACATTTTCCAGGCTGCTCCATCAGTGCCAGGGCTTGATAGAAAGCTGGCTCAGGGCTCAGTCCACAACCCCCCCACGCTCACTTCTGTTTCTTTTCTTCTTCCCCTTGGTGACTAGTCCAGGGAGCTGTACACAGCCCCATGGGAATTAGCATCGTCCTCTCTGCTGCCACTTTCTGGTTGCCAGCCATGAGCATGAGAAATTTCCTACAGTATGGCACACTCTGAAATTTTTGACTGCCCTAAAGAAATTAAGATGTGGTACGATGCTTCTCTGAATAGTCTCCACATCTGGCTTTTGGGAGACTAAATGTGAATCTCTTCACATGAGCATCTTCAAGGGAAGCAGGCTTTTCAAGAAAGCACTTCGGTGTCCATTAGCTGACAGGATGTCTTGTCACTGTCCTTCATGGACGACTGCAGCCTGAGCCCTGCCAGGAGGTTCCAGGCCTGAGGGACTGGGCGCCCACTGTGACCGATTATTACTGCACCTGGGCCACTTCCCTACCTCAGCGATGGGGAGAAGGCACTCTGTCAGATTCCACTTCACTCAGCTTGAATTCAGACACTGATTGTCAGGAAAGGGGCCGAGAATGCGACCCCCTTCCGGAGGTTGACCTCATTCCCACAGAACCAGTGGGCATGGGTCTTTGGCCTCACACCCGCGTTTCCGTTTTGCTCTTGGGGCATTGATGTGAGGTAGACAGAAACATTCCAACCTCAAATCATTCTTAGATTTTCTGCCTGTGATCCCGAGTCCCCAGATTTAACATTTTCTCAGCAGAATTTAATTCTGAAAACTCACTGAGTGCTTGTTGACTATTGAGGAATAATAATTTTTAAAAATCAAAGCTCGGACTTACTGCGCATGTATTCCGGGCCAGGGTGCGTGCTAAGTAAGCACTTTGCGCGTATGAATATTATGGCATCCAATCCCCACGAGGCTTTGGGGAGGTGGGGCAGTCATGACCCTCATCTCACACGTCAGGACAGGGACGCCTGAGGGATTCGGAGCCTGCCCCAGCACCCCCGGCTGGCTGGCGGCCGGCTGGGGCGCTTAGTCCGGGGCCCTCCCGCAGGCCGCTCCCGTACGCCACCGCGCCCAGGGGACTCCCAGCCTCCGGGTACTGGGTACTAGCGTCGCTACAAGACGGAGCTGAGGGAGAGGAGGCTGGCTCTGGGTCGGGGTCGGGGTCGGGGTCGGGGCGAGAGAGGGCGCGAGGCAGGCGGGGTGGGTGTGCGGGCGCTGGAGACGTGGCGATTCGAGGCCTGCTGCCGTCACGCGCACGGGGAAGAGCGGCGACCGCACGCAGGGGCCTGGCTGCGGCGCGGGTGGCGGAGAGGCGCGTGCAGCCTCCGGCCAAGAAAGGGCAGCCCGGAGCAGAGACTGGGGGCTGCTTACGAGTGAGGCCAACCCAGGTACGGACTCAGGTCTCGCGCACGTGTGAGACTCCTGCAGGCCACCTGGGTGCAAATGTCCCGGGTTGCCCGACAGGGCGTGTAGCCCGGGAGAGCCCAGGGCTGCGGTTGGTCGCCGGCGCAGAGACGCGGGGGAGTGGGCGGAGTGGGAGGATGGGCGCGGAGGAGGAGGGACAAGGACGTGGGCAGATCCAGGCCCCCGCCCCGAGGGGCGGAGGGGCTTCGGCCAGGGGTGGCTGAGGGAGGCAGCCCGAGCGAGGGAGGGGAAAGAGGGTGGACATTTTTCAAGAAAGAGGGGGAACAGTCACCATCTCCATTTCAAAAAGCTTTTTTTTTTTAAAGGCAAATGACAGCGAGGAATCAGGAGCCATGGCAAATAGAAATAAAACAATTCTCCATCATCTCCAGCTCCAGTCAGACTGTTGAACACAATTTATTTCAAACAGATGAGGATGTGTTTCAGCATCCCTGGGAGCAGTCAATTAGAGAGATTAAAGACAGAAGAGCTGCTGCAGCGAAAGTATTTAAGTTTCAGTTCCTTCTGCAGCTGCGCTTCCTCTACTTCGCAGCCATCAGAATTTCCTTACCCCTGTTCTTTCTGGCTGTTTTGGAATTGAACAGAAGCTATTTCTTCTTCTCCTACAGATTTTTTTTTTAAAGTGCTCCTAGGGCTACAGATTTTTATTATTTTCTGTTTGTTATATATGCCATCTAAGCACAGGAGTGCTTTATTTAGTTTAAACTTTAGCATACCTAAGGAACTCATTTCTTTATCCCCAATTTATAAAAGTCAAAGTTAAATAAAGGTTTTCCTAAAATTAAATAATGTAGGTTAGACAGCTTCAAAAAAGTTTCTTGTTTCATGTTTTGTTGACTTCTCCAGAGAAATCTCATTTTAATATCTGTTCTTGTTGATGTGCCTCTTAGGGATTCTTACAACAAGCTACCGTTGAGATCACCATGTTTCACCTCTTTTTCTTACTGACTAAAGCTCATTCTGGCTAAATGATTCACCTAAAGTCCTGGGGTCAGGAATGTCAAGATGTCCCCTGTAAAGTCCGCACCTACCACAGTTGAAGTTTCTTCTCACCCCGCCCCGGGCTCAGTCCCACTCCTTGGGGGAAACCTGACTCAGGCAGGAGGGAACTAAGAAACTCTAAGGCAGAACTCAAGCAGGAAGGTCACTCTTGCTGCCTGCCAGGCCCGCAGTGTTTTTCTGACGCAGGTTTTACACACAGCTCCAGCCTGGTTCCTGAGGACTAGTCCCCTGGGCTCCTAGTTTGGTCACTGAGTATCTGCCTTGTTTCTGTGCCTTAGTGCCTCCTGGAGCCCTGTCTGGTCCTCTCCTGATGCTGTGGCTCTGTCTTTGGGCTCTAGCCAGTGCCTGGGGCCCTGCCGCCTTCTATGAGCTTGGATTGCTGTTCTAGGCCGCCTACCTTTGCCTGCCTGCTGGGAGACCTCGGGGCCCTTCCAGAACTACTGTGTTCGTGTAGTCCAGAAGTTCTTCTGCCTGACATCCTGGACTTCTGGCCCTTCTTGTGGTTGTGTTTGCTCCTTGGAGGTCTGCACTACCCCACTGGGGGTGGGGGAGGCCTGTTCCTGGGACCTGCCCCCACACCTCGTCTTCCTCATCCTCCTTCAGTTCCCTGAGCCCTGTCTTGAGAGATGATGCCAATTAGTGAGTGACAAAGCCAGGGCTCCTAACTTCTGAGCCAGCATTTTTTCATGGCATCATGCTTTATCTTCCTGTGTGGCCTGGGTCTGCCATTTTCTAGTAGTGTAAGTTTGGGCAAATTCTTCTACTTCTTTGGGCAGCATTCTTATTGGAAGACAAATCAGTATGATGATATTAACTTCCAAGGATTGCTGGGAGGGGCAATGGAGAGTTTGTGATAAATACTTGACCCTCAAAAAAACGTTTCTTTCCCCTTACTTGAAGGGTCTTGTTTTGTACCTCTCATCATTTTTTCTACTGATCACTTGCTCTCTTCCTGTGCTGATGTAATAGGGACCAGAAATATGATTGAACTCTATCTTGCTTTGTTACTGAAGCAACTCTTCATTCATACCTTCACTTCCTAAGCCACTAATCTGGGTAGGCAGTGGGGATACTTTTGAAGGAGGTATCGTGTCTTCAGGTTAGTGACACGTGGACAGCACGAATAAATACATCATGAAATGGGGGCAGTTGCCCTAGTTTCAAGGTCCCACCGAGGCCTCTCTTGGCCTGTGTTTTGTCTCTCATGAAAGAATGGACACAGTGATACTCCTGTTTGAAAGTGTAAAAGCAAAAATAAAAGCAAAAATCCCGATATGGAACCAAATTCAATGAGACCTTTTAACTGAAATATTTAACAAGAAGAAAGCGGCCTTTGCAGTGCTTGATCTCCTTAGGGACAGTCTATTTCCTGAGCCTCTACTGGTACCCAGATATCCATGAATGTCTTCTTACTCAGTCCTCATAAGAACCCTGGAGGTAGGCATTTTAAAACATATTGTAAAAAGGGAAACTGAGTCTCAAAGAGGCTCAGAAACTCCCCGGGGATGACACAGGAAGCAGATGTGTGGTGGTGTGGGGTGTTGAGCCCAGTATTTTTGACCCGAAGCTCCACCCTGCTCCACTCTGTGAATAGCTGCCTCTTGGTTTATCAGACCCACGAATGCTAGGCAGGGTCCCTCACACTAGGGTGGCAGCTGTGGATAGTGGGGCCTACGGGAGACACTGAAGCTCTTCTAAGTCTGTAATTCTCAGGTGGGGTATTGAAAATTGCTTTAGTGATCACTGTAACTCTATAATCAAATGCCAGGATTTTTTTTTTTTCTTTCATACAGGAACTCACTCTGTCACCCAGGCTGGAGTGCAGTGACCTCATCATAGCTCACTGCAATCTCAAACTCCTGGGCTCAAGCAATCTGCCTCCCTCAGCCTCCTGAGTAGCTGGGATTACAGATGCAGACCACCATGCCTAGCTAATTTTTCTATTTTTTGAAAAGATGAGGTCTCTTTCTTGCTCATGTTAGTCTCTGACTCCTGGCCTCAAGCGGTTCTCCTACCTTAGCCTCCCAAAGTGCTAGGATTACAGGTGTGAGCCACCGTGCCTGGCCCAAGACACCTGGATTTCCTTCTCCTCCCTCCACAGGGAGATAATTTATGGGGGTGAGTATCAATAGCTCAGCTCAAGTCCTGACAACTTTCCCCTTCCACTGGCAACTCCTCTGCCCCCTCATCAGAACATGAACACATTTTAAAAACCTGAGTTCTCTCCATGAGACTGGCCTCCTGTGGTCCTTTCTGACCATGGTCAGTGTGGGGTGGGTGCCTCCCTCCAGGTGCGTGCCAGCAACCCAGGTGCCCTGTGGCATGGAGGTTGTTTGCTGGAGTTCTGCAGCCTCCTTGGGACCTCACAGAATCCCCTGGTGAGTGATGATGATGTTTGCTGGCCAGAGAGAGAGGCCAAGAGAAGAATAAATGTCCTTTTTCATCTTTCTGGTTTCCTGGTTGCAAGATTTTAGACATGGACAAAGACAAAAACATGTGAATCCTTTTCTACTAACAATCCCTATAAACTATTGGATAATTCCAACAATGTACCTATTGAATATTTGAGTTAACGATGATTCCCTGTCTTCCTCCCTGCCCTTTACATTTACTGACTCTAATAAATAAGTGAAATGAATCAGAGTCTCACTTTTTCTCTCATTCTCTCCTTCATTCCTGTAATAGACACTGAGTATCACTTACCACGTAACATGTTAGACACTAGTGCTCCCCACTGACCTTTACAACAATAGGTAGGTGTGATTGTTCCTAATTTATAGCTGAGGCAAATGAAGCTCAGAAGCATTAAATAATTTGCCCTAAATCACAGAGCTCACAAAAGATAGGGCTGGGACCAAGTGCTTATTGGCCCCCATGTACAATTCTGTGTGAAGGCTCCTTGGCAGGAGAGCAGAAAGTAGGTAAGACCTTGGTGAGACCTGGGGCCAGGCAGACCTAGGCCTTTCTATCAGGTGGGTGAACAGATTTCTATATATGATCTGTGGGATGCTGGGCACGGGGCAGGGGGCCCAGTTTCATCTGTGCAATGAGATGGGAACATCATGTGCCTTATAGTGTAGCCCTGACATGGTGTCTGTACAGGTAATGCTGAGATGTGGTGGGGACTATTATTTTTAATCATTATCTGACACTGAATTGAGAGGCTGGAAGAAAAGATGCAATTAGAGAGGCACTCAGGTTTTGATAACTGCAGCTGTATTGGTAAATCAGAGATCAACTTTTACATTAATTTCTGGATTTTCTTCACTGTCATATTATTAATAGTTAAATACATCGTACAAGTTTTATTACTGTCAAATCACTCTTCTCCAAAGCCATGCCTTGGATCAGATGTTACACACTCAGAGTCTGAAGGAACACAGACATCTCACTGCTGAGCCAGGGGTCAACGGATCAATTGAAAACTGATTAAAAGTGTAAAAGCCACATTTGTTTTGCTTACAACTCAGAATCACACGGCTCTGAGGATACCCATCGCTGCGCAGTCCAGATGCTGGTCAGCTCTGCGCGCAGACGAAAGAGCTCGCTTAGAAGGAAGGAAGTCAGCCGGGACGCCCTGGAGGCCTAGTTCCCACATTCTCATTTGATGGAGACCTCTGAACATGCCACCGAAGTGGCAGCAGTGAAACTGTGACTGTAAAACTACTCCATTTTGCACAAATCAGACTCTTTTTAGATTAAGTGTGTCCCAAACTCACCTCCTTCTGCTGACTACCTGGAGTCTGGAATAGTAAAGGAATGTGGGGACTGAAGAGCAGCAGGAATGACAACCACCTACGGGTCTGCAGACTCCTCACCAGGTGATCAGGCCTCGCCAAGCCCTGCTCGAGCCACATACCACACGCGTGCTGAGTTAGAATGCTGCTGGCTCTCAACCTGCTGCTGTACACCCGCAGCATCTCGTGCTGGCCTCCCTGGCTCTCCTCACCCTACAACAGGTGATGGGATTATTTATGATTTGAGGAAGCAAACAATGAAGGGCAGCTAGTTATGCTGACGGTTGCCATCATCACTATCATTGAAACTCAGGAGCAAGTCCCAGTGTGGGTGATGGCTTCCCTGTCTACTGCTGGTAGGTTTCCTTGTCCATTCTCTGGCCCCTCTCTCAGCTTGCCCATCCTGAGTGTCAGGCCTGATTCTTTGCTACATGCATCCAATGTGACCCTGACAATACTGATGGCTTGACTTCCACAGAAGCTGGGAGGGTTTCCCCTCTGGTCCGACAGGTAAGAAGAGAGCTGGGAAAGCACTGGTGTCTCAGGCAAACTGCTCCTTATTCTCACAAGCAGAGAAGCACTTCAAAAGAATGTCTAAATCATCAGGTGTATTAAGGCATCAAAATTCTTGCACAAATTGTACCAGATGTTTTCTTCGTTGTGGCAAGACAGGCATTTTGCAAAGATGTCAAATCACATGAAGCCTCGGAATAACGCAGCATCAAAGACGCAATCTGCGCCTGTCGCATTGTCAGGTAGGAGTTACCATTAATATACCCGGTGAGTGAAGTGGAATCCAAACACAGTCTGTACATCCACTGTGATGGACAGGTGAATGCCTTGGCAAGAATTGTTGTGCTTCTCTCAGCCCTTAGATACCCATTTTCTTTTCCTCCTCTATAAAAAGCAGCCAGCAAGACAAGCAGGAATCCAGAGCCAAAGCTTTGGTCAAAGCCCTCCCATAAAGGAATGGAGCGTGCTTAGGCTGAGCAGGTTCAGGCATTTGAACTGTTGAACTTGATATGTATAGATCACAGAAATTAAAGGAATGGATTAGGAAGATAAATGGACAGAAGGGCATTTCTGTAGTTAACATGAAAATAGATGTTTGCTTACTTGTTTTATTTTCAGACTGGAAGTTCCTGGGGAAATGGTACTATTGCTGCCCCCAAATACACAAGGCACAATTGGAGTTAAACATACAGGGGCATTTGACCAGGTTTGCTGTTGATCACAGTTGCTAAATAAGCCTTCAGGTTAATTCTCTGGTCCCCTATCGAGGGACAAAGGGATTGTACTCTGAGAATTCTTGTATAAAATGTAGTGATTCTATGTGTCATGTGGTTATCTAGCTATCTTCTCTATTCACTACTATATATTATCTACCATAACTATCAATCATATCTTTCTTATCTGTTATCTATATGTATCTACACACCACACACACACACACACACACACGTAACCTTCCCAATGTTAACAGGTACCAAGAGAAACAGAGTGTTAGTATTTTGAGGATATGAGGACATTGTAAAATAGTTTAAGGCAATAAAAATATATATGTTCTTATTCATGTACACTCTTTTGGAAATGGCTCCTGGCCTTTTCTCTGCTTTCCTCCTTCCTCAAGGCTGTAGCACGCAGGTCCAGGGCATAAAGGGGTCTCAGAAGAGTGAGTAATAAAGGGCCGGTGTTGGGGTCTAGCTGGAGGGGTGAAGCCAGGGCTGCCCTGGGCGTCATATGAACTGATACTTGCCAGGGCTCAGCAGGCAACACTGTAAGCTTTTCCCTGGAGAAAAGCAGACTTCCTAACTGCTAAAGGTGCTTACTAAGTGTTGATTGAATGAACGAGGGAGAGAGGGAGGAAAAGACAAGGAGGAAGAAGGTATGATGGAAGACAGTTGTGGGGTGGGAGGCCAGCTCTCGGAAGTTCTGCCAGAGCATGCACTGAGCCCTCAGAAGCAGGCTGGGCTGTCTCCGCGGGCGGCTTGCCTTCCCTTGCCCACGGTGATGCTCCATAACACTTGACCAATTAACACAGGCTCAGACAAACAGAACCGCAACCTTTTCGTTGTTGAATTGCCAGCCGTAAAATTATGGCTGACTGCCAAAGGGCTAATGCTTGTCTGCTATCAGATGATGTGTTTCTGAAGGTAAGCCTATTTATTTTTTATTTGCCCTTCACTGACAGTTGCCCAGAAGGCAGAGTTTGAACAAGTTACTTGTAACTTATTTATCTTACTAAAATTATAGACCCTTCCCATAGAAGTAGCCTACCTGTAAAGTGAGACAATGTAAAAAAGTTAGAAAAACTATCAATATTTAAAAACCCAAGCAATCAATTGAGATCATTTTTGACTCTGAGGACAAAATTTACAAAGTTAATGAAAGCGGCAGTTCAAATAAGAATGCACATTCCGTGGGTGCTTAAAGCTGACATATTATTTTAAAAAGTCAACAAAAACTAACTACTGATAAAGTTAAGTAAGTACAATCACTCTATCATAGAAAGGATGTTAGATATATTCTGCAGGGACAGGACAGTGTTTAGGTGGAGTAACCAGCAACCAGGGCCCTGCTGGGATCCAAGAGGCTCACTCATAGGAAGTGTTCTAGGATGGGGACCGAGGCCTGCCTGCTCCTTCTGACTTGTGATGCTCCTGACCGTGGGCCGAAGCGGCAGGGTCTGTTTTCCTGACCAGCGTTCAGCAGCCCGACTCAGGCCTGTGGCTCCGGCCCCCTTCCCATGTCCTGTGCATCTCCGGCCAGGTTCTCATCTCCATCCATCTGGTTCCAGCTTGTGCACCTGGGCCTGGCCCCATCTGCTTCTCTTGCTGGAATAGTCATTTTGACGACAGTCATTATCTCAAATGCTACCCTGACTCTGCTCAAACCCACAGAAGAACAAAGGTAGGGAATGCCCACTATTGACACATAAAGGTCTATATTTTCATAGTGAAAATTAAAAGCAGCACTTTGAATCATAGTAAAAGCCTCTAATCATTTCGAACATGAGCTGCAGAGACCGATACTCAAAGGATGGGGCTTGTGGCAGGGTCAGGTCTGGTGGGGAAGGATCTGTGTGTGGCCTCCCAGGGAGTGGTAACCCGAGTTTCTAAGAAATGCAGCCCTGTGGGCACCACGAGAGTGGCAGAGTCACTCTTGTGTTCTCAGATTGGCAAACGAGACACCATCCTATCCTTAGAGGAAACCTCAATCCTGAGTTCCGTAACGCGACATGTTACTAGGACCCACCCGCATGGTGGCTCATGCCCCACGTGTCTTGCCTGCGTCAGTGAAGCTGCTCCCAGCGAGCCCAGCCGGGCCACACACCGCAGACCCAGCCTCTTTCCACGCGGGGGAACGTGGCGCAGCGGTTCTCAAAGTGTGGTCAGCACACCTCTGGGGGCCCAGACACCCTTCCAAGGGGACTTGGAGATAGAAATTGTTTTCATGATAATTCTAAGACATTTTTCCTCATGACTTACCCACTGGAGATTTTTAGAGGCTGTGTGATGCCATCGCAACAGATTGAATACAGAAATAGACACAAGGATCTTCTGTTATTAGCCAGACGTGAAAAAGATTTATAAAAATACTAAGCAATGTCATACTCATTATTCCCTTTGTTTTCAACAGTCAAATTATTATTTATAAGATAAGTTACTTTTGTTAACATGTAAGGCTAATTTTATTATTGTTAATTTTGAACGGATTAATGTGTATTTAAATTTCTATGTTTTAATTTCTAATATGGTAAAAAATATATATTTACATATATTATATATACAAATTTATATATTAATATATAAATTTATATGTACATTTATATTTATATATTTATATATTAAATATATATAAAATATATATATATTTACCATATTAGAAATGAAAACAAAGGCCTTTTGGATCCTTAATAATCTTTGAGAATGAAAAGGGATCCTGATCCCAAAAAGCTTGTGAATGACTGTCCTAGTAGGAAATGTATGGGTTGTGGAGTCCCACGGACCAAGGCTGGGACACTGACTTATCCGCTTAGTAGCAAGCAGCCTGGCAAATTGTCCACCTTCTCTGTGCTTCAGTTTGCTCATGTTGGAGTGAGGATCATGCTACTCCCCGGGAGGCCCTGCAGGTAGGGTGAGGTAGCAGAGCAGAGGAGGTGAGCAGGCACTCCAGGAGCTGCAGCTGCAGCTGTGCACAGCCCTCCCACCGTACTACAGCCACCAGCTGGAGAGGAGAGTGCCCGAGTCTGCTCCTTGGTCCTCAGCCCTCAGCCAGTGCAAGGAGGCTGTTTAGTGAACCTCAGGGACCAGACTCGCTCATGTAGGCTAGTTCTCCTTCCCTGCTCCCCTAACCTCCTCTGAAGGTGCATGGTCATCACAGTGCCTACCACTCACTCTGTGCTCTGGGATACCAGATGGCAGAAAATGAGCCATTTCTTCCCAAGGGAGCCATCCTCAGGACGGCTGCCACAAACACCTGCTCAGGAGCTCTACCCACTCAGGTTGCAGGCAGAGCAAGTGGAGCATAAAGCATGTGAGCAGTATCTAGCACCCGAAGTGGGGGGCAGCGTGCAAGTGCACGCCCCTGTGCGTCTCCATCACATTCCTGCTTCCCTTGGGGCAGGCACCTGGAATTGACCTAATCAGGCAGCCCTAGGGGAAGGCTGAGCAGCCGAGTGCCTGCGAGCCCAGGGCTAGTTGTGTGTGGCCCAGTGGATGCATCGCTGCATCACCCGCTTGCTGCTTCTCCTACTGTGTCTACCTTTGAGACCGTGACTTCAAATTTCTCTGGTCATTTCCTCATGGTATCAGGCCTTCAGTAGTCACCTTGGAGGAAGGGTCTCACAAGACTCACAGAACAGTGCAGCAGCTAGGCGGGCAAGCTTGAGAACACGAAGTGGACCAGGAAATGCAAAGCAGCTACTCCAGAGTTTAAAGCAATACTTAAATATGTCTGGGCCACCCAGCTTGCAGACCTCTGTGACTTTCCCTTCACTGTTGGGATGGAAACCTCTTGGAGTTTACATTAGGCCCACAGATTTGGAAGCACGGGGAGAATCTGATGTGCTGGGAATTCTCAAACTGTCCTACTGCCACCCTCTGCCTCAGCTCGCTGGCTCCCTCTTCCTCTTACCTTGTCTCAACCGTTACAGAGAAAACGATCCCAGAGGGACTCGGGTGGCTGTGCTGTTGAGGCGTTTCTCCAAGTGTGGTCTGGGGATCTCTTGCCCCTTAGGGTGCACTTCAGACATCGCACCGGAACGATCGGGGTGGGGAGTCTCAGGGGGTTGCATTTATGAAGTTCTGAGATGGTTCTTGTGTAACCCAAATTTAAAGATTGCTGCGTAATGCTCATTACATATTTTCATATTGCGATTTTGATTTAGAGGAAGTTTCCTGATCCTTATGGGTGGGGTCTTTATTTGCATTTTCCATAGAACTTTTCAGAAGAGTGTAAAGCTGATGACTAGGACTAGGGTGGAATCCATAGCGTGGGGGCATGGCGAGCTGGAATCAGTTGTGGGCACCAGGTTGGAAACTGGAATTGGGGAGGTGTGGGTATCTAGGTCTGAGCTAGATTTTTTTCTTTTCTTTTCATTTCCTTTTTGCATTTCTTAGAGACGATATTTAGGCGGATCACGTCTATGGATGGGAAGTAAGATGGTGTGGGTGTATCCCATGATGAATTAAAGGAGTGGCACCTGTCACAGATTGGGAATTTGGGGTCTAGTAGAGTTCTTTGCTACTCCTGTTGGCTTCCGCAGGACCTGACACCTGTCATTTGGAAAACTGACTTACATTTTGGCTGTATTCTCTGAAATGATTTTCTCTTCATTTTCCCTTAGTGTTTATGAATGCTTTGAGAACTGCAGCCTGTCTGAACTGTGCTGAGAAAGACAAAGGTACGCATGGCTCTTAGCTGTCCTTGAGTGGAAGTTTTTATGGAGCTCAGCATATACTTAACGTGCTGGGGAAAAGCCGAAGAGGGTGGGAACAAACGGGGCCACTGAGGCTCCCGGTGCTCCTCCCAGAGCCTGGGTGTGCCGGGCTGCTCCAGCCTGGGAGGTTTTGTGCCCCGTGTCCTCCCAGCCTTGGTGAGTCTCTGTTTTGGACTCCTGTGGCCACCTTTGACTGCTTTCTCCTCCTTTTCTGATCTCCTGTGCCCTCTGGTCACCCAGCCCTCCTACCTAGGAGAAAGACAGGCAGATCCTTCTGTCTGGTCCCCTTGGCCAACCAGCAGAGCTGCACACTCCCCAGTGGCTGCATTGAGCGTCCTTGTCAGAGGTAACTGGGGTTATATATTTGGATTCCTATCTGTGCCCTCATTCTAAGATTTTGAAGTCTATAGTGCATTTCTACATATGTTGTAGGAGGAGATGGGAATAGGAGCGTGCATTTTAAATGACAGACAGGAATAGCAAGAGAGGTCTAATAAAATCAGGTAGAAATCTAGATTACAGGGACTATTCTGCTCACAGAGCGAACCTGTAGCCTATGAGCTGTCATTGGGAAGAAGTTAACTCACAAACTTATTGTTTAGCTACCGCCTTGTTCCGAAAAAAAGGTGGCCATAAATGCCACCTTTTGTACTTCTACTTGTACTTCAGACTGAATTATATCTTTCTTTCTTTGGTTCTTTCTGCCATCCTCCATGCCAGACATTTGTTTTCCATACACGTGGACAATGATGGGTGTAGAAAGTGCTAGGCCTTGTCAGGGTCGATTTTTGAAGGGGGTTCTGGAGAGTGTGCAGTGGCTATGCTAAACGTCCCGCCAGGACAAATGTGTGGAAAGTCCAAACTCCCTGCTGGGAAGTCAGTGTCTAGACAGACTCCAATCCCACTAGAAATAAATCTCTTTCCTTGGAGTAAACCTAGAGAACAACACTGTAACTTACTATTTCTAGAAATTTTTTGTTGGTGGTATTCAGAGGAATGAGAAATACAGTGCTTTTGTGTAATAAAATATTGCAGTAACAAATAATGAAATTTTGAATTTGAAATATTATGAAATTCAACAGGCACAAGAACTTTTGAAGAAAACTATGATAGTTTCTATAAAGTCCGAAATGCACCAAAACATTATTTTTTCTGGTTAGAATGTCTGACAGCAACAAGAAAGAGATCTAGTGAAAAGGTCACCTTGGTGGTCCTTGCAGTGAATTTGTCAACCTGTTTTATTTGGCCTTAAAATTTTAAATATAAATGTCTCCAGCTTTTGCTATCAAGCCCTATTTCCTTACAACCCTGTCTGGTGTCACTCATTCTCAGTTCCTTTCTGTCTCTTCCTGAAGGTTATGAATCTGATGCTAGCTCTCTATGCAGTGTCTTCATTTTAAAGACGAAGGTCCAGAGAAGTGAAGTGTTTTACCTAAAGCCACAGAGCCGATTAATAGCCAAGCAGAGACTAACACCCTCCCTTGCACTGTGTTTTTCACCACGTGATTCTGTTGCTTCTTAGGTTTCTAAAACCTACCAATAAAGGACAAATCTATTCTGATGTATTTTCGAATAACATACAATTTTAGACTGATGTAGAAATTCATAAAGACATAAAACAGTATTTGCAGAATGATGACACTGGACCAACATCTAAACAATATCTAAGCAAGGACCCCTGATCAGTTGCCATTTACTCCCAAATTTGGGTGGGTGCGGACAGGGTGAGGGTGGCCCATGGGAGACCTCCTCTCCTCGCTTTCTGAAGCTGCTCTGGGTGAGCCGGTGTGGGGTCAGGGTTACTCTTGGGAACACTTTTTGCTCTTGAGGAAGCCCTTTTGGAGCCAGAGGGAGGTGCCCAGGAGGGAGAGGAAAGTTCTGTCCCTTCCTTCCTCTGGAAGCGCACATATTCCTGGTGGAGATAATAGGAGTCTTTTCTATATATAAAAACTGATTTTCTCTGTTATCACATTACTTGAAAAAGACTAGATGGGTTTTTACTAAAATTGGGGGATAGTTTGAGTTGGGCTGATTTCAAATAATGCTGCAGCACATCCGTGGGGGCTCCTCAAAGAGGAGATCAGCCCCAGAGTGGCTTGCCTTGAAGAGCCCCTCAGGGGGTCCCACCCTCAGGGATGAGTGGCAGCAGGGCTCCTGCCCGGGGCCTGACAGTCCTACACAGCATCCGCTAACGTTTCCATCGGCTAAGGATGGCAGAGTGGCTGAGGTTGGAGCCGGACCAGGGCCTCAAGGTTTTTAAGGACTTGCAGTGAAGCTGGCTTAGTTGAAAACCAGCTGTCTGTGACAATGGGACTTAGAATGCACCTCTTGGCTTGGGAGTGATGCGTGTGTGTGTGTGTGTGTGTGTGTGTGGGCACGCACACACATGTCATGGGTGCAATGGCAGGAGCTCCTGGGAGGGAAAAACCCCTGCATGTTATGGGTGGCACAGCTCTGATGGAGGCCAGATCACACCCGCTGACTGCACAGTGTCAATCTCGATTCTTCCCGACTGCGCCACTTCACCGCCTGTTGCTTTCTGGTCACAAGCTTTTGAACCCCAACCTGACCCACAGCAGACAGGCACTTGTTTTATCCTGGGTGGGCTGGTTGCAGCTGGGGGGCGCCAGTCTTTTGAATACAACTAGGACATGGCTTCACCCGTGTTTTTCCCTGAAAATCTTCGCATGGAGGTTACACAAAAGAGGCAAGAATTACCACGGCAAGAGGAAGGGTAAATAAGATTCACATTCCCTGCACTATGCAGTGTCTGGTGAAGAAGTGACATATGTCCACATAATTCACCTCTTAAAAGTTTTGCTCTTGAAAGGAAGAGAATAATTGAGGCAAAAGTTAATTTTGTTCTGAGTTATCTAGAATATTGCCTTATTTCTTGCTTTGTATGTGCAGACATAGAATTAGGTCAGCCAATCATCGAGAAATACCAGTCCTTGAATAAAAAGACAGACTTGGAAAATTAGCTTAAATTTTCTTTATCTTATACTGTTTCGTGGGTGATAATATGCAAACCACTGCCCTCCAATTGAAAGGGTGACAATGGTTATTGTCAGATGTTGGAAAAATATATTCAAAGAGATTTCTCAGTAGATTCTATGCTTTATTTTATACTGAATACAATTCAGCCCCATACAACAGTTGGAAAATCCAAAAGTAAATACATATATTCTTTAAAGCATAGTTTTAGTTATTAAATTACTGTTAAGCCTCCTTAATTTATTTTCAAAAACCAAACAAGGCTGGGTGGGGTATATGAACACAGATATTTGCATTCACGACACATTCTTTTCTGAAGAAATCACAACAAAACATTTGCAGTTCTGCTTTATCTTCCTATCCCAAAGGCATATCAAAGAGCGAGGAATGAAAGGAAACACAAGGTAGAGACGCTGGTCCCAAGCACAACAGCGGACTAGGGCCCCTGTCTTCAGGCTTCTCCTGGACTGGTCTCATCCTCTCTTACCCTTTAGCCAGCTGAAGCTCTCAAACTGACCCTGACTTCTGAATGTTCCACGACATTGATTTCATCCTTTGCAACAGACTTTCCCCTGGCCCTCTGTCCCAACACAATGTTTGCAGGACACCTGCCTTGCCCGAGTGAGAAACCAGTGACAATAAGGTAGAGCTTTCCTGCTGTGGCTCTTCCCCAGCCAAGCTGCACGTGCATTTCAGCAGAGGCCTTGAGTCCTGGAAGGACTGAGTAATATAAAAATTATTAGCACTATACCAGGGTCAGTGGGAAGATATCTTGTGGAAAAGCATGCTACAGACTATATGTTTGTGTCCTTCCCAAATTCATATGTTGAAACCCCCAAGGTGATGGTATCAGGAGGTGGGGCCTTTGGGGGGTGGTTAGGTCATGAGAGTGGGACGCAGTGACAAGGCTGCCATCTGTAAACCAGAAGGCAAGCGCTCACCAGACACCAAATCCGCCAGTGCCTTAATCTTGGACTTTCTAGCTTCAGAACTGTGAGAAATAAATGTTTGTCGTTTAAGCCATCTGGTCTATGGTGATTTGTCACGGCAGCCAAAATGGACTAAGATTTAGGCAGTTTTCTCCACTGTTCCTTAAACCATAGCTCCTGGACGATCACTCTTCCCCCTACTTTCCACCTAGCCCTGGGGTAGGCAGGAGGGACCCTCCCAACCGGGCCTTTGTCCTTATCTCCTGCTACTTCACCGTCTCAGTCATGCCACGCGTTCTGCTCGGTGACCACCGTCCAGCAGACGGAAGGCCAGTCTCCTTTCCTCCCGGAAGCTTTCACTGATTCCCTGTTATCTGCCAAATGAATGCCGAACTTTGTCCCGTCCCAGATGTCCTGTGGCCTGGGTCTGTCCACCTCCCGTGCCTCCTGTTTTGAGTGTACCTGGTACACATCCTGTGCTCTCATGACAGCCCACGACTGAGGATTTCTCCAACGGCTCCTCACTTTTCTACTTCATGGTCAGGCCCTTTGCTCAGCCTGACAATCGCGCCCTCCATTATCTGCCTGCAAACTACCAATGCGTGTGCTCCTTTCTCCATGGGAATCAGCAGGAGCCCCTGTCCCGCCAGCCCGAGCCCCCATAGCACGTTCCCTCCCCACTCTGCCTCAGCGGTTCTCGTGGAAAGAGGTGCTTGTTGTAATTACTTGAGGAGCTTTCTTAACGATCCCTAGCCTCCTCCCCACCCCAAAATCACTTCATGTAGCTCCTCAGGTGTTTGGTCCCTCCCTCGAGGGGAGGAGGTTGCACACCATTGCTTTGATTTATTCAGGAGGGCTCGTCATCTGAGCATTCATCATCCCAGTCATAATTATACCACTCCAGAGAGAAGTAAAATGTTACCGCTAAACTTGTACAATTAGCTCTCTCAATCATGCCTTCCTGATTAACGCTAGCATCTATCTTGGTGGTACCTCTTGGTCAGCCTTGCTGATTTTTGGATGGCAATTCAATGCAAAGTGATTACAAAATGAAGATGAAAACATGGAGAATTTCATGAAGTTGATGAAACTGATGCTGGGAAACTCTAAATCGCAAGCAAGAAAAATGGATATTGGTATACGAAGACCAGACACTGAAGAAGAAAAAACTCAAAATCATAATTAACATCATGATAGGTGCTCTTGGGGAGAATGATTTGAAGAGAACTGAGTAAGAGATGCTTGTGGAAAAACTAGTGAAACTTGTATGTGTTTTTAAATAACTCTCTGTATGATCACGCTGTGAAACTCACTCAGGAAGTGGTATTATATCATGCCATTATGTAACCTGTTGGTGAGATTATGCCCACACTCTCCATCAACATGTGTAATTCTTTGTTCTATGAATCAGTGCATGGAGCTAAGTCTAAACTATGTCTTATTAAATAAAATAAAACAAATCTATTTTCATGATGTTTAGTTTTACTTTTCAAGATAAAGATAATCAATGTTTTTGAGTGCTAATTTAACTTGCCCTTTTCTGGTATTGATTTTCTTCAAATAGTGAAATCTCCTATAGTTAGTTACTCAGATGTCAAAATACCAGGCAGTAAGCTCTTTGCAGACATAAAGCACATTGTCATTCTTATACCCACAGTACACAGTTAGTATTCAAGGGAGATTGAATGAAGGGGAGCTAGTTAAAATTAATAGTGAATGTAAAAATTGGGTTTTTTGGTTTATTTTTACTCAGAAGGGTGCTGAGAATGAGATTCTCTTGGGTTTTAGAAAAGCAGTTTAGTTTTGTAATCTTGGCTACCAAATTGAGAGGTTATTTTTGTCTTTTCCTTACATCTATTTCTTGCATTTGTTCTGTGTTCCCAATTAAACTTCTCATGGTCAGGGGCTGCTTCCTTTTTTAATCTTCACTGTGCCCATAAAGATAGCGTGCTGGAGCTCCAGTTGGTGGTGACTAACTTGCTTGGGCAGGAGGGAATTAGTTAGACAGGCTCGTAGGCACAATCTAAAGTTTTTGAAAAAAGAGAAAATTTTAGTTTTCATTTATTTACCTAGAAAAAGGGAGGCATTCATATTTTATGGGTAGTGCTTTAAGATGGTTCCACCTTTTTAAAAGGAATGCTTATTTATTATAACAGAACCAACTTCTATACTTAGGATATCCAGCTGAAACTAGCAGCCAGCTTGCCAACTTCCAACCTTGACTTCTTTGCCAATCATAGTGTTACCTACCACTGTAGTTTGGATAGCAGAGCAGGCCAAATTGCTCCAAGGTTTCTATATGCCATAGAACAAAACATTTTCTTAACTTTTTACTAAGAAACATTTCAAACACAACAGAAGTGGAAAGCCTAGTTAATAAGCCCCCATATATCCATCATACAGCTTCAATTGTTATTAATACTCTGCCACAATTGCTTCCCCCATTGCTCTTTCTTCCTTCCTTGTTTCTTAAGAAGTATATTCCAATGACGTCATTTCATCCTTGTACACTTCAGAAGGGAAACAAGATCAGTTATTTTTTAGAAATCTCATATTTCAGAATTTTATGCTTGACGGTAGTGTAATTTAACTTGGTTTTATTTTTGTTATTTCCTGGAGGGGAGATGGTGATGTCTTTTTCATAGTGGGTTATTTTAGGAGACACACACATCTTGTTGTCCCACTTTTCATGGTGCTAAGACAGTCCGATCTCTACATTATGAAGTTTCCCATCACTCTTTCATCAAATGGCTTCATTCATTTAATGATACTTGCTAAATCTATTATTTCCTTTGGAGTTTCAAAATGATGAAGTTTCCAATTCTATTATTCATTCCAGATTTGTTAGCCAAATTCTTTTTTAATAAGAACTTCCCCTCCTCGACTGGGGAATATGGTTACGTGAAATTCAATCCTTACAGGAAAGGCACAATAAATTCTTAGTTCTTTATTGTTAATTGCCAACTTTCAGAGTAAAAAGTTGATATCATAGTTATTTCCAGAATGTTTAGTAAGGTCCCTGCTCCCCATCTTTGGGCTTTTCCTCTTTTATTTTTTAATAGTAATTCAAACATATTATTTCTTATATATTTCATGTTTTTCAATCAACATTCGTTATTCTTCTAATTAAAATGGTCTCATCTTTGGCCAATGGAAGTCCCTTCATGTTGGCTTTGGTTTTCTTTTAATATGATCTAGGAGTCATTGACAGCTTCTTTGCTTTCTGGGACAATAAGATATTCCAGGATCATCTTGTATGTTTCCTCTCCTAGAGTGGGAATCAGCCATTCCTCTGAGGAGACTTAGTAGTGAATGACACGGAGTGAATGATTTGGCAGCCAGGGTTCTGGGTGTGTCTAATGCAGTTAGGTTGTCATTTTTTTCTATTTCTTTTTAGTGGACATACATATGAAATATATGGTTTTGAAAAAAATCATGAGCCCATACTGATGAGTTAAATTTTAACTGTAAATAGTAAGGTTTTTTACTTATCTTATTTCATTTTATACTTATAACTTTTTTTATACTTGTAGCCTTGGTTGATAGCAATATTAACATAATTGCTTATTTTCACCATTCTTTACCTTATCAGGAGAGTTTCAAAATGATTGTTAGAAATATTACAATGACAAATTTGACTACTGAAGTTTAGTATTTCTTTGCAGCTCTATTTTTCTTTAACCTATGTCTCACTAAGTTAGTGTAGCCAAAATACTGATTTAAAACATTTGAAATAGACCTTTTCTTTGTAGATATGTCATTAACTTGGCCCATAGATAGATTTATTCATATGCTTATTTTTATTTAAAAATATATTTATATTTTATTTGTTTTTATGTTTTGAATATGGGAAACATATTTTTTTCAGAATATCAATATATATATTTTTTGTTAAATCCTCTTTTTTTTTTTTTATTTCAGCATATTATGGCGGTACAAATGTTTAGGGTACATGTGTTGCAGTGTGTTGCCTTCCCCTCCTTCTCCCCCTCCCCCACCACGGAGTCAGAGCTTCAAGTTTGTCCATCCCCCAGATGATGCACATCACACTTATTGTATATGAATATACCCATCCCCTCTTTCACCCTCCCATCTGCCCGACACCCGATAAATGTTACTCCTATATGTGCACTTAGGTGTTGATCAGTGAAACCAATTTGCTGATGTGTACATGTGGTGTTTATTTTTCCATTCTTGGGATACTTGACTTAGTAGAGTGGCTTCCAGCTCTATCCAGGAAAATACAAGAGGTGCTATATCACCATTGTTTCTTATAGCTGAATAGTACTCCATGGTATACATATACCACATTTTATTAATCCACTCATGTATTGATGGATACTTGAGTTGTTTCCACATCTTTGCAATTGTGAATTGTGCTACTATAAACATTCGAGTGCAGATGTCTTTTTAATAGAGTGTCTTTTGTTCTTTTGGGTAGATGCCAAGTAATGGGATTGCTGGATCAAATGGTAGATCTACTTGTATCACTTTAAGGTATCTCCATATTGGTTTCCACAGAGATTGCACTAGTTTGCAGTCCCACCAGCAGTGTAGGAGTGTGCCTATCTTTCCACATCCACATGAGCATTTATTGTTTTGGGACTTTTTGATAAAGGCCATTCCCACTGGAGATAAGTGATATCTCATTGTGGTTTTGAGTTGCATTTCCCTGATGATTAGAGATGTTGAGCATTTTTTCATATGTTTTTTGGCCATTTTTCTGTCTTCTTTTGCAAAGTTTCTGTTCATGTCCCTTGCCCACTTTTTGACAGGGTTGTTTGATTTTTTCTTGCTGATTTTCCTGAGTTCTAAATAGATTCTAGTTATCAGCCCTTTATTGGATGTGTAACTTGTGAAAACCTTCTCCCATTCTGTGGGTTGTCTGTTTGCTCTCATGACAGGGAAACATATTTTTAAGTCAAATCTATGTAACTAGGCACATTTAGGGAAGTATCCTTCCATTCCTGCCCTTCCATTCTTTCCCATTCTCAGTAATTTTGGTTTGCCCTTCTAGTGTTTCCATTTACAAAAATAAGGATGTTTATGTGTGTGCATAATTTTTACTTACATAAAGGGAATATACTATACATACTTTTTTTGTTTTAATTTATAGTTTTTAACAGTATATCCTAGAAATAGCTCCAATTAGAACTTAGATTAATTTTTCTTATTCTTTTCTTTTTAAACCTGCATGATGGTCCACTGTGTAGCTATGTGATAATTTATTCAACTAGTTCCTTTGGAATGAACATTTGGACTGATTCAAATTTTTATTATAAATAATGCTACAATGAATACATTTGTGTAAATATTGCTTCCTATTTGAGAGGTGTATCTCCAGGGTAGAGTCTAAGAAGAGGGCTGAGGATAAGTGCATCTGCACCGCTGTTAGGCAGTGCTAAGTCCTGATCCATAGGGCTGTCCCTGGCATCCCATCAGTGACGCATGCTCCGTCCTCTCCACAGCCCTCCTGAATGAGAATATGAAATACACAAACATTCGAATTTTGTCCACATTCTAGGACAGAAATAATATCTCAGTATTTTTTTGATTTGGTTTCTCTTCATATGAGGGAGGCAAAGCAATTTTTTTTGTGTGTGTTTCATATGCCAACAGAGAAGGTTGTCAAATTTTTGGGATCTTTTAGAGTAAAGTGTTTAATCTAACTTACCATGGAACCTGCCAATTTGGAAACTCAAATGTATTTATTTATTTCTTAAATTTATTTTTAAGTTTAACAATTTGGTAGCAGGAAAAGAAAAAGTTGAGAATGCCTTTCAAGTTCGTTTTATTGTCTATAATTATACTGGGGGCGGGGTGTCCCTCGGATAAGTTAGTCTGTCAGTGTACCTGGCAATGCACAAGGAGCCAACTCATTGTCATGGCCACCACTGTGGTGCAGAGGAAGCAACCAGCTCCTGATGGTTCCAGGCCAGAAATTAGGGCAAGGAGAACAACAACAGGGAGAAAGCAAACATTTAAAAATCAACGTGTGAGAAAGGGATTCAAACGCTAATGCCTAGGCGCATAGTACTACATTTTTTGTGAATGGGCGTCCCTTATCCACAGTCCAAACTTATGCAAACGTGAGTTCTAATGGAGGGAGAAAGTTATAAAGAGTTAATTCACAGGTATTTACAACATTAGAGTCTTCTGCGTGTTGGGGAAAAAAATCAATTGATGCAACCTATAATGTATGCTGACAGAGTTAAAATGCAGTGCTTACTTAAAAAAATCCTTTTCAGAGTCTTCTAATTCAAGAACAAATATACAGGACAAAGTCTGTCATTTCTTTTTCATACTAACATTATATCTATTATTAGGTTTTCTATTGCTAATCATAAACATTAAATTGAAATTGACGAATTATACCATTAACCTTTCTTCTTTGGTTTTTCAGTGCGATTCACACAAAACATCCCCAGAAGCCTAAGGCCAAGAAGTTAACTAGAGAAAAAAAATGGGTTTTCTTTTTGTTTTTAAATATATCTCAGCCAGAAGCCTCCACATGCTCACAAATGAATTGTTAAATTTATCTGTCGGCCTTATGGACAACCTTGCTGGAAATCGAGGTAACCATAGGCCAGCTTCCATCTGCCAAAGCTTGGTTCTCGCCCTTAGCGTTTTCCCCCTGGATCAAGAGTCATTTCAGAGGCCCCTGCACAACTTGCACATAACAATTAGAACATAAAAACCAGCCTTTGGCAAGGACTTTGACCGAGAAGTCTTGGGTTGGAGAAAGAGAAATGTTAGACATGTGGGTTGCAGCAGGCACCAGGGACCTGAGGACACGGGTGTGTTTCCGAGGAACTGCAGACAGTGGTAACTAAGCAGAGATGAGAGCATGTTGCTAGGGACTTAAAGACAACTTACAACTCCACTTTATTTTCCACAGATATTTAATAAGCACTGAGACTACAAGAGCCTGGCAAACCAGAGGCACTCAATAAATATTTGTTAAATGAGTAAATGATTGGGAGACCATGGCGCAGATGCTGCAGGAGAGAAAATCTAGCACTGACTTTATTTTTCTCATATGGATGGTAGAGCTACACTCCTACTTTACTATTTGCCAGTTGATCTAGTCCATCTTCCCTTGAAATTTTATAGTAAAATGTACTGCCTCCAGTATATTTTTTGATGGATTCCATGAGACAAACAATCTATTAGCTACTATGTAAACTTCATCTTGTACCGCTCATTATTGTAAAGGACCAGATTTATACCAATTTGGAGTCTTCTGAACATTATATAGATTTTGGGTAGTTTACAGGTAACTTGGGGTGACACATTAGCTAGCAAGAAACCACACTTTCTGTGAGTATGGAGAGTACACTGGTTTTCTGGGGCTGATGTAACAAAGTACCTACGTGACTTCAACAACAGGAGCTTATTGTCTCACAGTTCTGGAGGCTGGAAGTCCAAGATCAAGGTGCTGGCAGGGCCATGCACCCTCTGATGGGGCTAGGGAAGGGTCTGTTGCAGGCCTCTCTCCAGCTCTGGCAGCTCCTTAGCTTGTGGCAGTGTAACTCCAATCATCACACGCCACCCTGCCTGTGTGCATGTGTCCGTGTCCAAATTCCCGCATGTTAAAAGGAGACCTGTCATTTTGGATTAGGACCCACCCTAATGACCTCTTCTTAGCTAATTACATCTGCAAGAACCCTATTTGCAAATCAGGTCACATTCTGAGTTGCTAGGTGTTAGGAATCCAACATACTTTTGGGTATCACAATTCAATCCATAAATGAGTCTTAGCGGTGAGATCATCAGTGGAAATTAGTTAATGGCAATTAAATGCTTGAGCTCAGTCCTAGGATTAGAGATCTTAATATGTGGTTAGTTGAGTCCACTGTCCTCTCATTATCCTGTGAGGTGGACGTGGCTGAGGACATTTGTTGCTATGGTCTAATGTTCGTGTCTTCTCAAAATCCATATGTTGAAATCCTAACCTCTAAGGTCATGATATTAGGAGGGGGGACTGTTGGGAGGAACTTTGGGGGGTAAAGCCCTCATGAATGATATTATTGCCCTTAAATAAGATGTGAGAGGACTTGCTTCCTCTCTTTCTGCTCTCTGCCATGTGTGGACACAGCAAGAGGCACCATTTATGATCCAGAAAGTGGACCCTCACCACACTCCGAAACTGCCAGCGCCTTGATCTTGGACTTCTCAGCCTCCAGAACTGAGAAAATAAATTTCTGCTGTTTATAAACTATGTAGTCTATGGTATTTTGTTATAGTAGCCTGAATGGATTAAGACATCTGTCAATATGAAAAATTTAAGAGTAAAAGATTTTTTTTTTTTTTGTATTCCAGAAGGAGAGAAAATCTTCTTTAGAGAGTACACCATCAAGTATAAGACATTCTTGACCTTAATGGTAAATTATGTTGTTGAAACGCTGGGACACATATATTAGAATTTAGAAAGCACTATATTGGTTAATACTAAATGACACTCTTCTGAACCTACAATGAAAAGAAGGTAAGTGTTTAGGTTCCCAAGATCACAAACATTTACGTTAGAGATCGACTTCCTATAGGCAGTTAGGAGCTTGATAGACACTTTCCCTAGTGAGACAACCATTTTAACTGCTGAAAATTATTTTGAAAATTACCATTTAAAAATAAAGTATGAAAATTGTACTAAGGTACCATAGCAAATGGAGAAATATTTATTCAAGAAAATCTATTAAATCTCTGTAAGAACAATGAGGCACTGTGACACTCATGCCACGGCTTGCTCACCTTCACCCCTCCCCTCTCTCAGCTCAATGAGATGGAAGTTCCCTTCTGGACAGGTACAGCCCAGAAGATGGGGCCCCTCTCCTCTTCTTTCTCAGTCTTGAGCGACAATTTCACCTTGACAGGGACAAGCTGTTGGCCTAATTCATTACCCTTAGTTTTGTGTTGCAGAAGCTCTATGCTAGGTGGGTACAGCTGAGAGGATGTGGCATTCTTCCATCAACTTCTCACTTGTATCAGCAAAGCTCTAATCTAGGCAGGAAGCTCTAATCTAGGCACGGTAGGCTGAGAATACCGGGCTCTGGTCTCCTGAGTCCCAGCTCACTCAGAGGGCAGAAATTCCATGCAGGGAGGGGCAAGCTGAGCAGACTAGAGTTTACCAACCCCCCACCCCAGTCCAGAGGCTCTGCCTGGGGCAAGAGGCAAGGCACAAGAATAGAGAACTCCAGCATCTCTGTCAAAGGGGACGAACTTTATTTAGAACAGAGCATGTGGAAATTCACGACTCAGGGTATTCTCAGAAACAATGGAGATCTTGGTGGTGAGCAGTAAAGGTGATCCATGATCCTTATGGCAAGAGTGAAAAGTAAGATAAGCAGGAAGTTTAATGGAGAACTAAGGACAGAATAGGTGGCTGACAAGAGCCCTCCTGGGGTGAAAGCAACAGGAAAAACCTGCAATGCCCTTCCCCTACAGAGTAATCAGATCAGACCATGGGGCAATATATGCCACAGGGTGTAGTCAAAAACAACAGAGCAATCACCTAACAGCCAGGTGTAATACCACAGAGGGAGACCCCCACCCCCAACAGCTTAACTGGGAGATCAGGGAAAGAGACAGACAGCCCAGCTAAAAGCACTAGGAAACTGCCAAATTAAGACCAAGATATAGAGTCTGTGTGACTTCATATGGTATTTTATCAATATGTAATATTGTTAACAACTACAGGAGCTACATATATTTGCTATATGATACAATGTATTAGATCTGGATTTTTTAAAAGTGAGAGATTACCATTATAATACATGTTATAATGAAGTTTCTTCTTAAATAAAAAATTTTGTTTAAGAATGAAAGAAAATAAACCTGTTACAAATGCTAATCTGATCAATTTAAAACAAAGTGTATATTAATTCTACTAATTTGGGCCCACCTCCCACTGGGCCATGCAGGGGGCCAGAAGTTTTCCCATTTATCTGGTTGCATATGTATCTCCTCTTTGATGCTACATCCCATGATATATTAAAACCAAATTGCCATAACAGCAACAGATGTGGTAATAAGTTTTAAATTTCCACGTTGGAAATAATGGGTAGGACTTTAATAGTACAGAAACTTCTTATTGAATCAGCAATTAGGATCATGGAACATAGATTTGCAAAAGGTGTCAATCTGCATGGTCATTATTTAAATGAATGCCTTTCTGGCTGCCATATCCACACCATTAGGTGGGATTTTTTTTTTTTCTTTCATAAAAAAAGCTTTAATCAGTGCCTTGTGAAATGTGCTAATTAGCTACTGGAGACAAGCAGCCCCAGTCAAAGTTCAGGGCCAGAACTCCCTTTGCAGGGACCATGGGGCTTCCCGTATCACATGTGAGTGGGCTTGCAGTGGGCTCCAGGACGGGAATGCATGGGTGCATTCCATTCACACAGCAGCTACTCTGCTTTCAGACTCACTTTAAATACGCTTTGCATGAAATGATTTTATTTTATTTATTTATTTTTTGGATAAAATGATTTTAAAAGAATTTTTAAAATTATGCATATGCAATATCTAAGCAATTAATAGGAAAAAATACAGGCAACACAAAGAATTTGGAGGCACAAAATACATTTTTGTTTCTATCATACTAATTGCCGGTTCTTCTTGTTTTGGATTCTTTTTTGTTGGCAAAATGGAATGTCTCTCCTCTTGGTTCTAACAGGTTAAGCACATCTGAGTGTGGTTATGTACTTTTGAAAAGGAGAGACTTCAAAGAATCAAACATACCGAAACGTACGTATCAGAGCTAGAGTAACTAATTATTCAAAGCAATTTTCTTGGAAGGCTGTTCTATCTGTTCTCTTCTGTGATGCTACTTTGCTTCACAGTCTCTGGCACTGGTTTACTTCATTCACTTATTTAGCAGATATTTATTGAGTGCTTACCATGCTGGGTACCCTTGTAGAAGTTACAGATGCAAGATAAACGAAACAGGATCCTTGACTTTAAGGGCAGAGAAAAGCCCACACCAAGGGTCAGAGATAGCTTCACAGCAAGGAGGTGATAACTGAACAAACTCTTAGCAGGAAGGAAGCTCCACACTGAAACAGTGGATAAGGCGCAGTGAACACTAAGCGAAAGTCCCTGCAGGCTGGAGTACTGAGGCCTGTTTGCCTCTTTCCAGTAGGCTGTGTTTGTTAAGTGGGGCGTGATGGGAAATCCAACAATGAGGTGGCCAGATGCAGGCAGGGAGGGTGTTGGTGGGCAAGAGGGGCCTTCAGAGCCAGGGTAAGATGTGGTCAATGACGCCTAGCTCTTTCTTTATAATTACAATTTTTAGTTGACCCTACAGCATATTACCAATTTTGAGCATTGTTCTTTACCAGACTTAAATCTGTAAATTTTCTTTGACATTTTCCAAAAATCACACCTACTTAAAAAAAAAAAGATGTAATATTGTTGTATTAAGGCCATTCAAAAGAACAATCACCAGTCATGTAAACAATTCTCAAAGAGGAGTCCCTGGTGTATTTTTAGCCATGAGAATAACTCACTGAGCTCACCCATGGAGTCTATTTTGGAGGTAACAAAAATTATTTGCAATTTGTAAGTTGGTTGCATTTTCTAAAGAATCAGATTTATTGCCTTATAAACACAGTTGCGTGGGCTGATGGGTGCTTTAGAGGCACATTGTAGTTGGTCTCTGCTACTGGCTTTGATTGGTTTTCTTGACAGCCTATATTTACTGTCATTGTGCTTAATTCCCTGTTTACTAACTTGTAGGTAAATCTCTCCTAAGTGTTTGTCTACCTTCCTATCTTCAGGGAACTTTCTCCTCCCAGCCAGAACAAAACATAAAACTCTATCCAGTGGATCAGTTAAAAACAAAGCAAAAAGCACAGAGCCCTCTCCTGGAATGGCCATCTCTCATTCTATCTTTTGGCCATTCTTCTCCCCCCTGGTAGAAATATTTCAGCAGTTCAAATGGTAAGTGACAAGGCTACCATTTCTAGAATTTTCTTGTTCCGACCCTGTGGGCATTCTCACTCTAACCATGATCTGACAAGTTGAGCACAGTCAATAAAATAATATAAAATAAACAGCACACTTGCTGTCTTACAGTTTCCCAATGCACACTTGCCTTTTCTCCAGAAAGTGGGAAATTATTTTCCCCGAATGGTTCTGCTCATGACTCTTTCTGCCTGAAGGAAGACCTAATTCCAGCATGTTCTTCCAAATTTAGCCTACAATTTCCTATCTCAAGCCTCACTCATCACCTGCAGGCATGTAGAACAAACTGCTATTCCTGAAACAAGCCCTGCGCTGTGACATGCACTGTTTCCTCCTCTTGAAAAGTCCTCTCTGCTTCTCCCTTTCTGCAGTCACATTCTGCGTGCCCAAAATTGATGCAATAATACTGAAGACAATTTGCAAGGGAGACTGCCATATCAGGACTCCAAATTCTCACTTGACATCTCCCCTTATGAATAATATATTAAAATATAAGTCAGAGTATGAGACAATTTATGAGCAAATATGGTTTGTAGTGTCATGTAGTAGGGTACATATGCTGTCTCGGGAGCCAGATTATCTGAATATGAATCCTAATTCTGCCTTTTGTTCTTCCTATAACATAAGACAAGTTATATTTCTGTATCTTTTTTTTCTTATAAGTGACATTGGGATAATAAAGTACTTACCCAATCTTCTCATAAGACTCATATATAAAACTGCGATAATAATAGAACTTTAAAGGCCATTGGGAGGATTAAATGAAATTAATACATTAACCATTAGTACATTGTCCTAATTATTAGAAAAATGGGATGTTAACCATTTAATATCAGTCATCTTAGAAAATTTCAAATTATAGTTCCAATTTGCCTAAAATAAAAATATTATCCCAAAAAGTTAAAGAACAAAACCAAAAATTCCTGCTCTTCCAAATATTCAGAATGCCTAACCTAAGAGTGTCTCAATGGTTCCCTTTACTCTCCTACTGCATGTCCCTCTGGTGGGCACCTGGAAGTTCCTGTAACTCTCTGCTGTATGTACTGAGGATCAAACTCTTGTGCCGGAGACTTGAGATATGTAAAGAGCCTCTTCAGGTCAGAGTTGTAATCAGCTAGATCAAAGGCTTGGTCAGTGCAATTGCTCTTTCAGTCTGTTATAGTTTGAACATTTGCTCATTCATTTACTCACTCAACATTTGCCCTGGTCTGTGGTATGTACACATCTACACAACTGACTCTTCCCGCAATTCACCTATCCATGAGAATATTTTGGAAATTAATGAGACCATGTACCTGGAATCCCTTAGTGATTTAAAAAAGAAATGCTAAAAAAAAAAAAAAAAAAAAAATCAAGTCTTAATAAACAGAACCTCCATCCAGAATACAAATTGTTAGAGCTTGGTTAGTTGGGTGTCCACCCAATCTTCTGTAACAAAACATTTTTTTACAAACTAATTTTCCACCTTTGGTGTGCTAAAAGTGTCAGTGGAATCAATACCAAATTTAAATCTCCCAGAATCGGAAGTTCTGACCTTTTCAGTGCCCTCCCTTTCTCCTTCCTTTAATGGCTCCACTGCAGCACTCCTGGCAACATTAAGAACCACCTGATTATCTTTATTGCTATAAACTCTAAAACAAACTACCTCAGCCATATCTGTTAAAATCTATCACCCCTCAGTAACTCAGTATCATATTTTATTCTGCTTCTCAAAACCTAGTAGCTAGCATTTTATTCTTTGAAATATATTCACAACTGCTTTTAAAATGTGGTTATTTGAAAATAAATGCTACCACTTTCTGTAACAGTGTCATGTTCAAAGTGATCTTGTTCCAGGTCAATGACTACTTCCATTCATTACCTCATATTCCTACTGCAATAAAGTTAAATACAAGTCATAGTTTGAGTTCTTCTACTAAAATACCAAACCTCAGCATCAGAAAAATAATCACTGCTTTTCCTGGCTGTTTAAAATGAGAAAAGTTGACATAGGCATCTCCAGTTATAATGTTATAAAGATCTAAAGAATAATTCTTTCCTCTGATGTAGTATTCAGAATTTGCATAATATTTAATTTTTTGGAGAAGCTTTATAATAGAAACACAACATAACTGGAAGAGAAAACACAAGGTCTCTTTCTGACCTGATTTGACCTTGGCCATGGTATTAACCTTCTAGGTCTCAGCTCTCCTTTGGAAAATAGGAGTAAGAATACACATTCCACATGTGGGGATGGGAACAGATGTGACATAGAGGGAAGTGCTTAGATGAATTGATGCCATATGGCGACGCCTTAATTTTAGGTGTCAACTGGACTGAGTTGAGGGATACCTAGATGGCTGGCAAAGCATTATTTCCAGGTGTGGCTGCAAGGGTGTTTTGGAGGAGATTGGCATGTGAGTCAGCGGATAGAGTGGGGAGGATCGGCCCTCAGTGTGGGTGGGCACCATCCCATCGGCTGGGGGCCCAGAGAGTACAAAAAGGCAGAGGAAAAGTGAATTTCACTCTCTCTTCTGAAGCTGGGGCACCCTTCTTCTCCTGCCCTTGGAATTCAAAACTCCAAGTAGTCTGGCCTTGGATTTGGGATGTGTACCCGTGGCCCCCTCAGGTTCTCAGGCCTTTGGCCTTGGACTGATAGCTTCCCCGGTTCTCCAGCTTACAGACAGCCTTCTGAGGGGCTTTTCAGCCTCTGTCACCACAGGAGCTAATTCATCATACACTCTCTCTCATACATCTCCCTCTCCCTCTCCAAATATATATGTACGTGCATGTGTGCATATTTATATACGTATATATCCTATTGGTCCTATGTCTCTGAAGAACCCTGACGAAATGTTTATTTCTGGAACCTCTAACTAATTTGAAAACCTATTCAACATCCACAAAAGAAATCATATTTAGGAACTAAAACATCTCATGATTGATTTGGAATTATTTTCTTTTGCCTTGACAACAAAAATAAGACATCTCTCAGTTAATAGAAAAAGGCAAAGAAAAATAATTTGGAATCAATAGTAAAATGGTAAAATATAAAAGCTGAGATCTGAAATACATCATCTTCAGGTGATGTATTCTTAAAATGAAAATAATCACTTACTTTTCATCATGTCTAATAAATTTGGATTTTTTTAACCTGACTTTAGGGTTGACTATATATAATATATGCATTTTCAAATCTCTTATATTGGATCTTCAATGCATTAGCATTTATTTTTAAATGTGAAATTGTTTTAAATATGAAATTATTAATTAAATATCAGATCCTCCAAAGAAGATGAACAAAATATTAGTAAAACATTTTATAGGCTGAAATAAACATGGTTTTACTTATTTTGAATTTTAGATTTAGAGATGACCTAGTTTGATTCTTTTATCAAATGCATACCTCACCTCTTCAGTATTCTGTTGGGGTCTACTCTGGTGAGTTAACAGTAGCGCTAAGCACAGAGCAATTGCTAGAGGTAACAAAGACACATCTGTAACATCAGTGGCAGGAAGTCCTGAGAGCACGCAGTTTGAGTTGTTAGAGACCTGGGCTGTCCTCCTGGTGATTTTGTGGATAGAATTTAGTTTCTCTGTTTGCATGTGGGTTTAAACCCCACTTAATGTCCCACAAGAAATCACTCGCTTGTTCTCTGAATAAATTGAAAACACTAAAAATAACCGAGTCAATGAAATGAGAACAATACAGCAACTGAAAGTTCAAATAAATTGCATGTTCTTGTTGCTATCTGGATGTTTGCAGAAAGAGTCCCAGAACTCAAACTCAGACTTAATTTCCTGAGGGGTTTCCTTTTTCTTTCAACATTTAGAATGAATATGTCTTTTCTGGGTAATTTTGATTATTATAGGAACAGCTTGTACTCTTTCACAGGTTATTGCAGACATTTGCAAACTTTTCTTATTAATCCTTATACTCAACTCGTATTGGAGGGGGCTGGGGTAAGGAGCGTGGCTGAATCATTTTCAAATTAGCCTCCTGATGACTTCTGCCTTTTGATTTTGTTTCCCCAGATGGCAGGACTCATTTGGTGCCCGACATTGTTCCCCTTCATTTAAGGGTGTGCCCAAATTTGATTGTCCCCCAAGGATGCCTGGGTGTATTTGAGAGAAACAGATGCCACTAGAGTCTTCAGTCTCTCATCAGAACCCACTGAGCACTGAGGCAGCAGGGAGTTCTTCCGAGGATAAATGTATTCCCTTCTCAATAGGACTGAGTACTTAATCATGTCAGAACAGCAAGAAGGAGCACGACTAATGTTTTTTTGAGTCAATATTAAGTGCCAGGTCTTGGGCTCAGTGCCTTACGTGCATGACATCGTAAGAGCTAATAAGTGTCCGTAGTGTTCATAATGACACTTGAGAGGTGGTTCCGTATTTCAGAGGGAATAAATGGGCTTCCAAAAGGCTGAGAAATTTGCTGCAGTTTTCAGAGCTTGGTGCGTTGGACTTGAGAGGCCAGATGGTGGGTCGTGCCACAGCCTCAGGAGGCGAAGGGGTCTGCCAGGGGACCCACCAGGGGATGCATGTGAGCACTTCACTCAGGATGGAGTCAGGAGCTGGTCTGGCCAACCACAGTGCATCCTGCCTCCCCCAACACCGGAGCCTGCAATGAAAGTAGAGGTGGGAGATAGCAGTCCAGATCCACCTGTTCTCATTAGACAGAGGAGCGAGAGTGGACAACAGTGCCTGGGAAACCGCTGCGACATCCCAGAGCCCGTCTGCAGTAATCACATCTCAAGTCCATGCTCGGAGAAATTAAGTAGGATCCAGTCAGCAGCACAGGACTTGCCCACAGCAAGCTCCATGAACAAGCATTGAACGAAGGAGGAAAGAGGATGTTTCTGTCTTCTTAATGTTGCAAACCAGCATTTCCTTGAAACATTTCTGATGAGTATGGTGAGTAGCCCAGTCCTGTAAGTTTGGTAAGTTTTTAGTAATTTGGGGGGAAAATATGAAGCACCTGACAGCATCTGATGTGCAATTAATGAGCGCGAAGTAATTAGATGGCTCTTGAGTGCATTACGTTGCCATTTTGCACTCGGAGAAGCTAACACAACAAGTTGACAGAGAAGCGTGGAGTGTCGGCCTCAGACAGGATCTCCTACTCCCAGGCCATGAGCCCTGTCGCTGACTTCATACGGTCTTGTTTTTAAAAAAAATCTCCCAATTCTGCTCAGTGAACAGCAGGGTAGCTCACAGGGTCCACCCGGAATAGCAGAGTAACTCTCGCTGCTTGTTGAACCGGGAAGGATGATAGGTTGGTAGCTGCGGGATTCTTTGTTTTTACAAGAAGGAAAGACAGTATTTCCCCAACACAACTCATTCAGTAATACTGTATACCACGCGATATACACACAGTTGGATAGTTTTCAAGCGAGAAGAGAGCACAGTGACCATTTAGCATGTCCTTACTATGGATGAGAAGACTGAATCTCTGCCAAGGTACAGGGCAGGCACGCAATCCCTTGCTAGTTAGTGGCAGAGTCAAGACTCGAATCTGCTGCCTCCAGCCCATTTACTGGCCAGATTCTATTTTTCTCTCCCTTTAGCTTTTTATGTAAATTTTTATTGTGAGTGCAGGCAATGTCTATGTGGAGTTCCGAGAGGAATAATAAAATGCTCTTCAACTTAAGAAATTGAACATTACGGATGTCTGTGAAGCCCCTTCCTCCCTCCGTCTCATCCCTGCAGGCGACCGGTCTCCTGAAATTCACGTTAATCATTCTCTTGTTTTTCTCCATAGCAAGCTACCTCTCTTGATTTTCAATGTTTCTTTTATTATGAGCCAAATGCACAGATGTTCCCCAAAGCACAGTGGATATTTTATAGCTCTAATATAAGATCAGAATTCCAATGCCATAAAAATAGCCAGTTAGCCTTCCACATCAACCTTCCATTTGCACCCACTAGTCACCGACAGCTCTCTGTGGCTCTGAGATGACACTGCTGCTTTTGACCATTAAGAACTCGTTTTTTGGCATTTCCACATCCTTTGATAATGTAAATTTATAAGAATAGTTCACTCCTTTGGGGATTCCTTGTTTTTCTAACCTCACTGCACTATTTTGGAGTCTGCACATTTTAATTGTATTATTGTTTTAAAACCAGAAAACAATAACAGCAAAACCAGATCTCCTCCCTTCCCAAGCATTCATTCACACCGCTCAGGGACAAACACAAACATTTGTACTCAAGCATTGTCAGTTTTAATTTCTATTCCCCGATGAGGACAAAAATCTGATTGGTACCATGGCAACAGGTTGCCTCGAGCATCGAATAGGTATTACTTGCACGCAATCTTGCTCACAAATTCTCTTTATAAGTGTAAGGAGAGGTGTGATCTTCTCCTAGAACTCACTAAATTAAAAAAGGTTGAAGAAAATCTAATTAGTGTTTCCAGAAGTGCCTTTCCAGGGTCTGATAATATCAGATTTCTGTTTCATATTTTCCCCCTGTGTCCACAAGGTGCAGGCGCAGCGTGTGGATGTTTGGGCGAGTGGCAGGTAAGGGGAGCACGGGGACAGTGCTGGGTGCGAAGGCAAGACCAACTCACGGCATCTGGGGGTTTTCCTCTCCGACTTTTCATATTGCAGGCTATTTAGTTTTTTTCTCCTTCCTCCCTCTCTTTCTCCTTCCCTTCCTTTTTGTTTCTCCCCTCCTCCCTTCTTACCTTCCTTCCTCTTTCTTCTGTCCTTCCTCAATGGAAAACTCAGTGATGCACCCTCACTCGTTTCCTGACTTTGATGCCGTAGCCTTGGCTGTGAGGTTGAGACCTTGGCTTAAATGGTCTGTTTCTTTGTCATCCATACTGATGCATCAGAGCTAAATGTTCTCCAGGTGACGAGGAGGAAGAGGATGCTTCTTGAACACCTGCCATATACCGGGGAGCGGCACGTGGAACTGCCCCACACTGTCTCCCGGATGCCTGCCTGTGAGCTACAGTGTACGCTTCAGCTCCTACGAAGAGGAAACAGATGCAGAGGGGCAGGAGAATACACCCCAGGTCAAAGTTACTAGGTGGTACAGCCAAGATTCCCAAGGAGGTCTTTCTGACTCTGAGCTTTCCATTATAAAGATTGAAACTTGCAGAGGCAGCCTGTGTACTTCTTTCATTCTCCAGGTTTGGTGGAGGCGGGGCAAGTGCCAATGTCATCAGGCATTACGACTTGCAAATACTGCATCACAGCCTGAGATGCAGCCTGTGCCTATTATCCCAGGTACATGTGCCCTGTGTGCGTGAGTGGCGGTGGGGTGGGGCAGGGGGAGGAGAGAGAGATAAAGAGATGAGAAAATGGAAAGATATACAATCATTTTTGAAGGCTCACCTATTGAATTAATGCTATGCACTCAGCCCAGACTGCTTCTAACACCACGAAGATATGCCTACCAGGTTTAGGAATCCTATATTCTCCTAGAATTGCAGGAAGCCTCTCAACACATGTGATGTAAACACCAACGAACTTGTGAGGAAAAGATTAGTTTCCACGTCCAATAGAGTGGAGGTGATGTGCTAAGAAACTTAAGTATACACTCTCAAGAACATTAAGGAAAATTTTTTTTTGTACTAAAAATTTAGGTCAATGGACAGAACAAGGCCTAATGGCCATTTGCCGAAGATTCCTGAGGTCCCAAAATTCTGTGGGGCAATCTGGGTTGAGGGGATGCGGCCCTAACAGATGCAGTCGGCGGGGCGGCCGCGAGCGTGCGTGGCCAGCCCTCTCCAGGGAGGCGAGCGCCTTCAGCTTCAAGGTTAGGTGGAAGGGGTTCAAAATGGTCTGCATCCCTTTAAAAGGGAGATGGAATGTGAAGAGGAAACTCAGTCTGACCAAATTTAGAAGCAGGCTGAGGGTGTGGCTCTCCACCAGGTGGCTCAGGAAAGAAGGGAGATGGCACAGGGGACTGAGCACTCTCCACGCGTCACAGGTTTTAGGCTCTTTACATCATTTATTTTGTTTTGCTCTAACACAGCCCTGCAATTTAAATCACTAAAATTGTTTTCCAGTGAGGAAAGCTAAGGCTCGGTGCCGATAAGTCACACACTCAAGGCCACGTGGTGGGTGAAAACATAAAAATTGCTCACGATACAATTTCTCCACACGGAGGTCCTCGCCCCAGCGAGGAGCCAGAGCCCTGGGTGCTGGTCACACTCCCCGTTACCGTGGCGTCATCTCTGGTAGCCCACGTGGCACTGGGGCGGGCAGGGACTGGGTCAGAGAGACACTGGCTTTCGCTGTTGCCCAAGCCCACCCTTTCACGGCCTGTCACCACACCCGTACTTCTGTTCACATCTGTGTCCTAAAACCCGTGCTCTTGACCACATCGCTAATTTAATTCTTTTCTTTGTAGTCTAGAAATTCTACCCTTGCTCCCACGATTTCTTCTCTAAGTTGTATTCTTTATTTCTCTCCCAAACTTTGCAGGGATGTGTTCTGTTGTGTGCCTTCATGGTGTGTGGATTGTCAAATCTAGCAGGCTCTTTTCTGGTCTCACTGTGACTGGTCTCTCACTGGCATTTCTTCTGAAACGCCCCTGTCTTGGGGACCACATCACTGTGCCCTCCTGACACATCCCCGTCTCTCTTATTGCCTTCTCCTTCTCTGGGTTTTCTTCTACTCCAGACCCTTACGTTGTGGTACCTGCCCCCCCCTGCCCCCCCCCCCCAGTCCGTCGTTGGCCTTCTTCTCCTCCGGAAAGCTCTCCCTAGGTGGGCTCTTCTGTTTTTACTACTTCAACTACCAACTTAGCTCCAGCAAGAGTGTGTGGGAAGCCTTTCCCATTCTGTCCAAGTGGAATCAGCCACTTCCCTCTTCCAGTGTCCACTGTCCCCCGGGTCTGCCCACGACAACCTTTGCACTTGCTTGTTCACATGCCGCTCCCCATTACGGGGCTGTAAGCCCTTCGGAGGTACACGGTCTCAGTCATGTTCATTTTGCTAGTATCCACGCCAGTGCTTGCCATGGATAGGTACTTAATAAATGTTTATTGAATAAATGGATGCAATAATTGATGAAGATTTCCTTTGAGTCCTAATTAAGACACTGCAGACTGTCTTTGGGGCTGTGTTGTAGGGCCCAAAGAACAAAGAATGGCTTTCAGAATCCGTGAGCTTCAGGATCCAGGTCACATTAGCCCCTCCTGTCCTGGCGCTGGAGGTACTGCTGTGCCTGCACCTGGGAAGACCTTCCACTACTCTCACTCTCGGAGTTGCTCTTAGATCTCCCTCCTGTGCATTTCTACGTTTGAAATCATTTTGCTCATTCTTCAAGGTCCAGTACTCCCTCTGCCATCAAACTCTTTGGCCTTTTGGAACTCAAAATAAAAACCTCCTTCCATGTTCCCAATATACTTAAAAAATAAAATTTATTTCAAATAGTTTTTGTAACAGCTTTTCTAGGTTGATTTTTAAAACGAATATGTGAAATAGTGTTTTGCACTTATTTATTCAATCATTTATTCCAAAGGTCTTTGTTAATATTTGTTTCTTATTTATAACATGGAGGATATTTTAGATTTTTTTTAACTTGAATTTTGACTCAGTGTTTTAGCTAAAAAGAAATCTGGAAGTGTCTGCCTTCTTTGAAGGCTACATGCTGGAAACTCCCACTCTTCAACCATACAGTGGAAAACTTCATACCACATAGAATTGTCCAAACATTTGAATTGATGATATTGTGGAGGTTCAAAAAGTTTTGGAGTTTTGGAGTCTCTTTGGTCTCATGGACTCTCAGACTTTTTCTACAGCTGAGTTATAAGCTGTAGAAATTGAAGATCACAATGAAAGTGCTGACAAAACCTCAGCCGGGCGGAGCTCAGCGGGCCTGTCCTTCTGCAATCAGCAGCTCATTGTGAGCTGTGAAGAGTGAATCTCCATGTGATTTTGTACTAACAAACATTCACATACCAATTGAGGCAGCGCTCCCTCCCAGCCCGCTGGCATCTGGCTCTGACAGTGTGCAGGGCTTGTCGCTCTCTCTCTCTCTATTCCACATGTGCACCCACCAAGGTATGGGCATGACACTGAACAACGACAATGAAAAAAGCCCTTTCTTAAATCATTCAATAGAAAATGATCCTGGTTCTTTCCTCCTGCTGAGTCACCAAGAAAATATTACCTTAAATATCTAAGAAATGCTTTAAACTCAGCCTAACTCCAATCTGCTGAATAAATGCAAAATACATTTCTATATGAGAATGTACACTATATGATGTGAAAACTATTTAAGAGATTGTGGGAGCTTCCCTCACCCACCCACGCACTCATCCAATCAGAATTGATCATATAACTGTTTGAGGCTTCTTAAGGGGAAAAAGCTATTTGGGAAAATACCCTAGTAAGGCCACTTTTGAATTTTTATTCAATTAACCTCATGTGTCTTCCCTTTTGCCCTGCTCAGCAAGTGTTTTGATTGCCATTCACAGTGGTTATTTTCAGTGTTCAGAAATAATAAGCACAGTCTATTGATAGTCAAAGCAAACATTGGCTCTAAGTTTGGCCACTGGCTAAAGGTCGAGCAAATGGAAAAAAAAAATGGGTTTTGTTTCCTTTAAGGTATGAAGTGCTAAACCTCCATTTAAATTTGGGGAGGTGAGAGGTTGGCAAACAAAGAAGCGTGAGAAAGGCAAGGAGCAGCAAGTGTCTGAGGTGCTGTTTATTGTGAACAGACCTTTTTGGTACTTCGCTCCGTTCCAAACTGGGCTGAACCAACCACTCTGGATCTTTCTCCAGGCCTCTTCTCTCCATTGTCATTGCACATGCAATTAATCACACTGTCTGTCAACCACGTATGTGACCCTGTTCATCACCCTGCACCTGACACACACGTGTGCTCACTTCCACCTCGGAGGGAAGCAGAGGGAGGAGAGAGAAGGCATAACTGAGTGGAAAAATACAAAGATTTGTGCTTGATTATTGGAGATAATTAAGTAGAACCTAAAAATAGTCAGGCTCCTTATTTCATATTATGTTCAAAATGATTCAAATTCAAAGCTATTCACAGCTGTGCTGGGGGCTGGTATATATACCGAGTTGATTTCAAGCACTTAATGGTAAGCAGATGAAGCATCTTTCTCTTCTTCTAAGTATAACTTGGGGTGGTGCCATGAATCAGAGACTATTGGATGTGAAGTAAAGAGGTCAATAACAGCATCACCCCCATGACACTCCTTATTTATTCTGCCAATACTTTTAAATAAAGTGGAGCTATATGGCCAGCATGTCAGGTGAGTTTTGCGATTTTTTTCCTTACAAAGTTATTGGTGATGAGTCTTTAAAACTGAACTCCATATAAGTATTGGTTAAGCAGACTAATGGTTTACTATTTTATTGATCTATTTACTGATCCCCAAGTATCCCCAAGTACTGAACAACGCAAAAACACAGACTCAAAAGTAAGAAATATAAGAAAATAGGCTGTGGTGCATTTAAAAGTGTATAAGCAAGGATTTGCCCTGCTACTACCGGAGAGCTCTTTCAAGTATTAGGAATGCATCTAACTATGTGCTGTAAATCTGCAGTCCCCTAGCCCCAGGCCGTGGACCAGTACCAGTCCGTGGTCTGTTAGGGACCAGGCCACGCAGCAGGAGGTGGGCAGCAGCGAGTGAAGCTCCACCTGTGTTTACAGCCGCTACCACTGCTTGCATCACCGCCTGAGCACTGCTCCTGCCGGATCGGTGGTGGTGTTAGATTCTGCATTACGGTGAGTTGTATGATTATGTCGTTATATATTACAATGTAATATTAATATAAATAAAATGCACAATAAATGTACTGCGCTTGAATCATCCTGAAACCATCAACCCTCTGCCCCACCCCTGGTCTGTGGAAAACTGTCTTCCATGAAACTGTTCACTGGTGCCAACAAGGTTGGGGACCGCCGCTGTAAATAACAGCAACGATTCCTCTGCTCTGAGGAGGCTGGTACCACCAGCATGCCCACTCCGGTTTTATTCGTGTTGCTGTCTTTTCCTTGCAGAACATCCATCCCTCTTTCTGTCACTTCATCACGACAAGGTGGTTAGGCAGCGTTCATGGCCCAACTTAAAGGCCACTCTTTACACAAAACTTTCCTGATTCCAATTCCCTGATGTTCTCTTTTGAACACCGTGGCATGGCACTTCTGTTGCCCTGTATCCTTTTCCATAAGACATTACTCTCAGTCACCTTTTCCGTAAGACATTACTCTCAGTCACCAACGGACCTCAGAACGACCACCACCAGGACACAGCACGTTGCCTTATAATAATCTTTTGGTCTTTCTTTTCCTCTAAATTGAATTCCTTGAGAACAGAAGCCCTCCCATTTGTGTTCCCATCGGTGTTGCCTAACTCAGGGCTTTGTCACATACCGAGCATCCATTGTTTCTTCTGTTGGACAAATGCCCAGGCCTGGCCACTGCGTGCTGGGTGTGGTGGTCCCGCTTGCGGGGGGAATGTGCCGTGGGTGCTGGCATCGTCACTGCCGCCACCTTGTTTGAGCAACGTCTGCTGGATTTGCCAGCACTGGCAATTTTGCCCCTTAGGGCTTGACACTAAGTGTTACTGGACAAATTTAATATATTTAGAAAGCAAAAAAAAAAAAAAAAAAATCACTTCTGCCTGAGGGTAGAGGTTGCTGTGTAAAATTTTTATAAGTTCTGGCTTTTCACAGTTTCTCTTTGGGCAGACTTTTGTCAAGTGTTTTGAGGAACTTATGTCTGCTTCCCTTACAATTTTGGTTCAAATTGAATCTCTAAGGGAGCTGCTCTGAAAATTTTGTTTCGTCAATATTGAAGTACTTCTACTTAATAGAATAGATTTAACAAAGTTTATAAAGGCGGATGCAATAAAGTAAGAAGGGAAGAAATTAGGACACTTTTTAGAATTATGTTCTTTATATTCAGGTGGGGCATTATTAAGAGCTCTTCCTTAACTCTCAAGAGATCTGCCCCATTCTCAGTCTTTGTCACATTAATTGCCCTCACTGACTTCCATGAATTTGGATCAGAAATTGGAGAAGTTGCAGAATTATTCTTAGGAAATGTACCTTAAAATGACCAATTTGATGTTATAATCAAAAACCTTCAAACCATGCTTGTCCTTGAATCCAGCAATTTCACTTTTAGGTATTTACCTTTGAGAAATAATTAAGGCAAAGATTTAGCTCATAATGAGTTTATCATAGCATCTTATATTATAGCAAATACAGATGGTAACTTATGATTTCAGAAATAGGAAATTACTTGAAAATAAAAGGACAATACATATGTTGCTATATTATGTAGTTCTTAAAAATGATGTCAAATTATATATTTTTTCATGGGCATATGTTTATGATATATTATTAAGAAAAGGAGGTAAAATAGTATACACATACTGATTCTATTTTAATGTAATATACATTAAAGCATGGAAGAAGTCTATAAAGACAAGCAACAAAATATAATTCCTAACTATTTCTTAGTGGCAGAATTTTGATTTCTGAGTGGCAGGAAGGTGATTTGTATTTTCTCCTTTGTGCATATTTGTGTTTTCTATTTTGTCTTCAATAGCAAGTGTAATAGGAAATAAAAAGTTGAAATTTTAGTAATTCCAAATATGTAGAAGTTTTGCAAGTCTAATATTTGGAGGATGAGAACTTACGTCTTTTCTTTTTTTTTATTATTTTTTTATTTTAGTGTATTATGGGGGTACAAGTGTTAAGGTTACTTATATTGCCCATGCCCCCCTCCCACCTCAAGTAAGAGCTTCAAGCGTGTCCATCCTCCAAACGTTGCACATCGTACTCGTTAGAACTTATGTCTTTTCATCATTATAAAATAACACTGTGATTTGCCACACAAAAACTTGTCAGCAGTCTATACTGTCTAGTCAAATTGAGACACCAATAAAAATAAAATAGCTTCTGAGCATGGTAAATGTATGTCAGTATCCTCTAATCAAATACTTTGGGGTCCTTCTGTGTTATAAGCTCTTTTCTACACTCCTTGATTTCATGTAGCTTGTCCTCTAGCAGAGGTGTCAGAGAAAAAAATAATAATACATATGAATCAACAGGAGTTAAAGTGGCCAAGGAGAAAATGCCAAGTAAGGAGGTAGGCAGAGTCCACAGGTGTGGGAAGAGGTGTGTGTTTCAGAAGTGATGCTTGATCTCAGTCCTGAATGAAGGGAGATGAGCTACATAAAGGTCCGGGGGACAGCAGGACAAGGGACCAGCAAACGCAAAGTCCCTGACGGAGGCAGACACGGGGTGTCTAGGACACAGGGCGCTGGCGCCGCCCAACCTGGGCAGGCCGCGGGGAGAGTGCAGGGATGCGCGGGCGCCAGACAGGGGGCCTTGGGACTCGTCCGCCCTCAAATTTGTGCTTCATTTAATTACAATGAGGCGTCCTCGCAGAGGTTTAAAGAGAGAAGCAGGGTGACAGGAAGGCGACTGCAGCTGCTGTGTGGCCGGTGGGCTGTGTGGAGGCGGGACGGAGAGCCGCCAGCTCCCGGGAGAAGGCCAGCCGCTGTGGTGCGGACCCCGCGTTACCAGCGGAGGCGGGGAGGGTGGTCAGATTCGGGACATTTTTTGAAGGAGGTGCATACAGGACTTGCTGATGGATTGGAGCGCGGGATGAGGAAAAAGAAGAATCAAGGACACCTTTTATAATAGCTCGATCATTATCAGGAGATGCAAATTAAAATCATATCGAGACACTACCGAAGGCTAAAATTAAGAGGATTCATGATGCCAAATTTTGGAGGGGATTTGGAGCAATCTCAATACTCACACACTGTGGGTGGGAATGTAAATTGGAGCCACCGCTTTGGAAAACACTGTGGGCATCACCTACTAAAGTTCAATGTGCCCATCTGTGCATTGTGATTCAGCAATTTCACTCCAAGGGATTAACCCACCAGGAATAAGTGTACATGTGTACAAAAGACAGAGGAAGAAACATCCACAATAACATTAATCATAATATCCCCAAACTGAAAACAATTCAAGTGTCCATCAATAACCATACAATGGATAAATGAAGTGAGGTTTATTCTTACAATGCATTATTGTAAAGCAATGAAAATGAATGCATTACAGCTGTGTGGATCCATATCTGATAAGCATAACGGAGAACAAAATAATCCAGAAACATACATACACACAAGCGCAAAACAATGTATGATCTCTTTTGTAGAAAGCCAGGCAAAACCTGCAAAACTAACTTTTTTCACAATAGTGATCACACTTGGGAAGAACGTAGAACACAATGGTAAGACGGGTAAGAGCAGAGCTTCTGTGATGCTGCCGTGGTGGTATTTTCTTATGACTGGGTACATGCATGTGTGCTAGATTTTAAAACTAACATTTAAAAATTATAAAACAGAAACAGATATAGAGGATGGGAAGTGAGGAAGAGGAGACATAAAATAAGACAAATCTTTTGAGGAGTTTGTCTGCAAAGAGCAGGAAGTGACATGGTGGTAGGTGATGTGGGTCTATTATTTTTCCTTACTACAGCATGCTTGCTCATGTGATGACTGTGACGACACAGTAGCAAGGAAAAATTGATAAAGTGGAACAGGGAGAGAGAGGACAATTTCATGAACGAGGTGCTGGAGCAGGTGAGAAGGGGAGTCCTCCAGTGCAAATGAGAAGAGACGGATCTCAGGCAGGAGCACGTGCGGGGTGGGGCAGGACGCACAGGTGCAGGAGCGGGGATGCTGGCGGCGACAGTGGTGGGGAAATAAGGAAGCTCTTGTTTTATTGCTTCCATTTTCTCACTGGAATAAGGAGTGAGGCCAATAGTTAAAAATAGTGGAGCAGACCTTTGGCAGGACGAGGACACAGGAGAAAGGAGGAAACAGTCCTCTTGGATCAGGCAAGTGAATCTCAAGGGGGCAAAGGGAGGCATGTTGGAGGGTGACAGTGACTGCTTCAGGTCTGTGGTCATACTTGCAAGGAAAGCCATGCGGTTGCCAGATTCGGCTGCTTGGACTAACACAACCTCCACGATCTAGAGCTCGTGCATTTGTTTGGAAGCGTAGTCTTTCAGGCTGTCACCTCCAGATGTTACTTGGAAATAGCTTTAACAAGCTTACTTATCAAGCTTCTTAGCTGGAAGCAAGTGAAAGTAGCAAAAGAGAATGGGGAGCACCCAACTGTTCCCACCACCCTGCGAGGTGGGGCTGGCCGGGGCTCTGCAGACCACATTTCCTAGACCCCTGAGGGCTGGCTGCCCCATAGGTGCTGCCAGTAGGTGGCACTGGCAGGAGCTTGGAATGTGGGAAGAGAGAAGAGACTTTTTTCTGGCTTCTGGCTCAGACCAGCGTCCTACCATTACAGAACCTGCAAAGTTCCTGCCTCCAGCCAAGGCTGCTTTTGACACTCCTGGCACGAGCTGGCCATGGCCTGGGGGAGGCAGCGGTAGCTGGGCCCTGTGCCCTTGGCAGCCGGAATATTCCAGGAATGCCTTGATCCCTTGCAGCCTGGCTCGCTTCATAATAGTCCCAGCAGGCGCGAGGCTGGGCCCCTAAAGACCCGCTTCCTTCGTTCCTCTGGCCCCAATGTAGAAGCTTCTTCCTTTAGTTCTGAATCTATTTCATGGGCATCTGCTTTTCATCCTCTCAGTCTCCCAGCACCTATTCCGTCCTTTCTTTGATATAAATCCCTTCTTTTTGAAACACCTAACATGTTCCACTTTCCTGGTCTATGTGACACATCACCACTAAAGCAAAACCCAGCAGCTGATGCTCTGGGATACAGCAGCGGGACCCCCGGTGGCCTGTGCAGGCAGCTCCTGTGCGCGTCCTGTGAGGGGGCACCGTGGCCGGCAGCACATGGCGCTGCAGCAGAGCAGGGGCAGGGCGGCCCTCGAGGTCCGTGACATTCTAGGGCAGCCAGAGCCTCCTCCCAGGGGTCCTGATGGCTATGTCGCTACATCGACATGATTAGAAACACACCACCCTGCCCTGGTTCTATTCAATTTTCCCAAAGCTGTCGATGTAGATTTCACAGAAACAACTCTCCTTCCAGATGCATATTTCATCAGTTTATATGCTAATTAAAGTAACTAAATTAAATAACTTGCTAATTAAACTAAGTAATGCAAAACTAAGTTTACAATAAAAAGGACATTAAAATCGTTTCAGAAACTCAAGTTGACTCTGTTGAGTGTTCAGCTCAACTGGAGGTTCTCTTGCTGGTGGACTAAAAGTAACCTACTTGGCATGAATATTCAATATACTAAGGGCATTGGGAAGAACATTCTAGAGAGGGAAGAGGGTGCTGGTTAACCAGAGCTGGGGAGAAGAGCTCTTGTTGTACTATGCTAACGAGCAGCCTTCCTGGGAGGGGTGGGCCCTGTGGGGGGCGGGGTGAGCACAGGAGGCTGTGGGTAGAGACCGGATGTCACGCAGGGTGATGAGCCACCTGCCCGACCAGAACCGTCTGCTTCAGTGCATCAGAATGGTTCCGGCAGAGGCTGCGTGGCCCCTGCCTGGGGGAAGGTGGGCCAGGTAGACATGCTTTGAGGGCTCCTCTCATTTTGTATTATTTCATCTAGAAAATGGAACTGCTTGATCTGGCATTCACCCAGATAAATGAGCTGTTTTTAAATATGTTTTGTCATGTTGTTTATGATGTTGCATTATAAACTTTTAGTAAAATGTGAACTTTTTTAGGACAAATTTTGCTCAGAGCCTCACACACCATCATGCACACAATAGACATTCAATAAATGTGTTAATTAATGAACTAAAATAGCAACTGCACAGCAGACAGATCTCAAGGGACTTGGAGCGCAGTCCCACTCACAGACTGGCGCTCTCGCCTGCGCCTTCCTCCTCAGCAGAATCCAGAGGTGGAGCTGGGCACGTTCGGGAGACGGTGGCAAGTGGCAAAGGAGGGACTTAGGCATGGGGTGGCTGGGTTCTCCTCTCACCCTGCCCAAATCAAGGTGGCTGGGGCCTATGTCTACCTGTTTGACGACGAAACCCAATGATGATGTTCCAAGCATGCTCACCAGGACATGACAAATGAGGTGTTTTTCACAGCTCAGGGGGCTCGTAGTTGCCCCGGTCGGCAGGGGACAGTGCTTGCGGGACGTGTGAGGGCGGCCCCTTCCCTCCCGGCTTCCCCCAGAGCCTCACTGGGTGCAAGCAAGACTGGAGAATAATTAGAAACTTCCTCCAGCCTGCATTTCCTCTCTGCCTTTCACAATGCATTCAGGATGAACTGCTGGCAAAAGGGGCAGCACATGCTGGGTTGGGGAATATGAAGAAATGAGAAGTAGGTGTAGGTGTTTCTTTCCTGCGTGACGGAGCTTTCCTGGCACGCGGCCTGCGGGAAGGCACTTGTTGGTAACGCACTCTGCACACTCCAGCTAAATACGTTTAGAGTATAAAAAGAGATTTTCCAGTAGCAACAGGTAAAGGTAGAAATGGGAAACAAAGAACTAAAGCCTTCTGGGAAACATGGAAACATCTGGGTGGGCACCCACTCGATCGATCCGGGGAAGGCCTGGTTTTTGTTTGTTTGCTTTACCTACATGGTTCCTCTACAAGGAAGCATAATTTCTGCACCAGGGCTCCCCTGTGCAGCCAGGTGACTGGGCTGCGGTTCACACGCACTCACTGCGAACGTCCCTGCCGCCCTGTGTGTGTTCCCAGCGCCACCTGTGACCTCAGGAAGCACGAGCGATGCTGTGTTGCCAGGAAGGCCGGTCTGTGCACAGTGGTGCACCAGTCAGTGTCATCTCTGCCAACTGTGGGAGGCCGGGTCCATGCAAACAAAATAGCGTATTCAGAGAATCACAGTTACAAAACCCAACGCGACTGCAGAGACCCTCCAGCCCAGTCTGCTCATTTTACAGGTTCCCAGGTCACTCAAAAGGCCAGCTGCATAACTCCAACCATTAACCTTCTCCCTTTGCTTGTGCCGCTTAGATAGGATCAAAGCTCTGAACCTGAGTGGCTTGTCCTAAGCCCTGTTTTTCGCAGTCACAAGACTTTTTAACTTGTCTGCCCTCTACCATTTCAGACTTCAAATGTTCCACCTGAATGGCCTCCCCTCCTGACCTGCCTGGTTTCGTTTTCACCAGGGCCTTTCTCAGTCACAGAGGCTCCAGCCTGAGGTTTCTCTCTCCTAGTCCACGCCCTGTGTGCACACAACCCACCATTCTCTCCTCACAGTGTTTCTGCACTTCCTGTCTAGCACAGAGCTCTTAATTAAGGTTTTATGACGTCAAAGTTGGACTATTCTTCCTGTTTTCACATGCCACCAAATTCTCACATGCTATTTCCCTGCTCTAAAAACCAGGTCCCATCTGAGATCTACCCAGTCGGAATCTGCATTTTGGTAAGATTTGGTAAGATGTCATGCACGTGATAGTCTGAGAAGCCCTATGCTACGCGCTACGGGTCTTTCTGAACACTTTGTATGCATTATATCATTTAAGCACTGCAATCCTGTGACGCAGATGCTATCATTATCCTCCAGTGCATGCGGGCAAATTGAGGCTGAGCCACAGTAGGAAAGTTGCCTGAAGTCGTGGGCTAACGTTCAGGACACTACAAGGAAATGCTGATGCGAGAATAAAAACATGAATGGCAGTCAGGAAGGTCACTGAGGAAGTTAAGCTGAATTCCAGAGGAAGAGTGAGAATGAGAGTGAGAACCAGGCTAAAGGAAAGGGGATGGCAATATGCTGGAGCGGTTAACAGCACGTGCAAATGCCCTGAGGTGCAGAAGAAATGGTAATATTTCCAGAAGAGCGTGGAGGGCAGTGTGGATGTAGAGTGGGACTAATGAGGAGAACACAGGGATATAAAGGCCCTTGTATCTTGCTCAGGAATCTTGCTTTAAGTTTCAGTGAATGCTAAGGGGAACACTGAGGGCTTTAAGTATGTTTGGGGGGTAAATAGAGTCCAAATGGCCTCTCAGACCACTACAAGGAGAATGGCGTGAAAAGAGCAGGACAAGATGAAGCAGCAGGATGGCCGCAGGGGCCTGGGTGGGAGTGGGGACAGTTTGATCGGGGAGTGCAGTAGAAATGAGGTGGAATGGTTTGCGTTTGCTTGGAAATAGAACTGATAAACCTCGGGCCACACGGCGAGCATCTTCACTGGCAAGAGCAGCGTCCACTATGTGGAGACTAATAGGTGTGCCGTGGCCCATCTCTGCTTGTCGAGCAGTCTTCGTCCCTCCTTCCTGCCTTCCTTCCATCCCTCCCTCCTTCCGTCCTTCCTTCCATCACGCCTTCCATCCCTCCCTCCTTCCTGCCTTCCTTCCTCTTTCTCCACCCCTCCCCCTTGCTCTCTCCCTCTTTCCTGGCGGGAAATGGGATTGGAAAACGCGTGAGCTGGAGACTCCCTGGCCGCGCAGGCACACCCCACCCGTGTGGCTGCGGCCATGCGTGCGGTCAGACCACCACGTGCCTCGTGCACTCCGGAGGCAGCGGGCCGGGGAATCCCAGGTCGAGTGAAGAGCAGCTAGTGCCCTACGATATGTCCACGGCGACAACACGGAGAGAAACTGGATGACTAGTTTCGAGCCACAGCTCTGCCCTGACTCCTGGTCTTAGAACAGAGGCCAAACTGTCCTTCCTGGGCCAGTACAAACTGAGGAACAATTATGCTCCAATAGTTCTCCCCTAAGCTTGTCACCTCCAGCACAAGGTGGCATGTCTGACTTAATGGCTCAATAAGGAAGGAAAGCTGAGAAGGGATTTTCACAGCTAACAGCGTTTTAGAGCTAGCCAACTTCCATAAAGAGGATATGGTTTTTAGCATCGGCTTTAAAATGTCATATTTCTTGTTTGATTTTCTTATTGTTTTAAAAATAGTGTCCTTCAGAGAGGGGTAGATGGTTGAAATTGGGTTAAAAAAACAATTTTATTTCTATCCTAAAAAATAGTAATTTTAGAAATTGTCACATACAGAATGACTTGCAGACTTAGGACCATTCTCTACCTGCTGAATAAGAACATTTTAATTTTAATTCAGAGCTGTTTGCAAATACTTCACAGGTTTCATGCCTACTGACTATTTGCATTTATAGCAGAAAGTTGTGTTTTTACATTTAAATCCTAAGGATTTTTTACCACTAAAGATGTATGAAAATATATGTCAGACTAGGTTCTTTCATCACATTTATTTTTCTTTTCCTAGAGGGGAAAAGCTCTGTTCTTATAACTTACTTCAATTTAATTTATAAGCCAGTTCGTTTGTAAGTGGGATTATCTAGCAGCAGAGGGGTATTTAGAAGCTCTTACACTGAAGATAGGTTTCTCTTCAAAAAAAAAAAAAAATCAGATTGTGTTGCCTCAACCAGTCTCATTTGCTGGAAGGTTTGTTGGTGTCGTTTGCTCTCAGGTGTTTTCACTGTTTGGTCTTGTAACACAACCTTCTACCCACCTCCCTTCTTAAAAAAGAGTAGCATCAATAAGATCAACCTAGTAGGCTTATTCCCTATCTTACACTCAATGCCTTGCATCCATCCTAGTGATCTTTGGATCCACTTGTCTTGTGACCACCTTGGAGTGACATAGACCATAGTCTCCCTGCAGGGTTCTGGAATTGATAGCAAGATTTGCCTTGGCCAGGGACCGGGCTGGCATGCACAGCCTGTAGCACGCCTGATGTAAACATGTCAAGCTTAGTCCATAAGCTGGGGACATCTGGTGTCAGGGAAGAGCCACAACTTGAAAAACACAAAAATTTTGGTTCCTATGTTTAGGATGAACACTCTGATGAAGACCAAGGGTTGCCCTTTCCTCATTGTTTTTCTGCACAATTTTACATAAAGCTCTCAAGCTGGAAAGGTGATCTCATTTTCTCAGACCCTCTTTTACTTTTTCTCCTGTATCTCCATCATTTTTAGAAGAAAAACTTCTCTATAATTTTCTAAATCTTTTAGAAAACTACTAGAGAAACTAGTTTTCTCTACTAGAGACGAGTAGAAAACTATTCTTTAGAAAACTAGTAGAAAAGTATTGTGGCCCAGTAACCTTGGGCCACAGGAAGGCGACTTGCAAATCTCCACCTCTGCTCCCGATCGTGTGACTGTTCCAAGGAATTGTCACGTTGCCCTGGAGATGAGCACACCAGATTCTTTGACAGAGATTTAGTTTGATGCTACCTTTTAATTTCATTTGTATCTTTGTTTACAGACCATTTCCTAAAGCGTAAAGCTGGCACTGAATGCCTATTGGGCATTCATTGATTCAAGGATAGAATGGAGCTGTCAAGGAGTTTGGACATCATCCAATTTAATTTGAAATCTTTACATTTGAGAAAACTGGGCCCAGAGACGTTAAGTGGCTTGTACAGGATTTTACGGTGAGGTAGTGAGAATACCAGAGCCAGAGCCTCCACATACCCGGTCTATAACCGCTAATCCCAACTAACCACAGTCACCCACAACTAACTCACACAGCCTCCCTCCTTCTCTGTGCTTTTCTCTTCCCTTTCTTTGCAAAGATACCACTTTCCCTTTCTTCCAGTTTTTTCTCTAGCATTTGAGAAGCACATACCAGGGATCTCTTTTGCCCTCTTCTCAAACTTCTTAGACCAAGGCTATTCTACTATGAAGCCAGGGTTGGGCCAGCAACTTAAGAACAAATGGGCTACTGGCTACGAGGACACCTCTCTTTCCTTCCCTATATAGGTAACATGCACCCTGACCCTCTCCCCCAAATTAAAGCACTCAGCCTAAGCTAAAGTGCTCCTTGCTATAAAAAGTTGTAAGGACACTGAGGAGATTCCACAGACCAAACCTGTCTCAAGTCGGAGCATGACCCAGAACATGGCAGTGGCATGTTTGTACACAGAGGGACTCACAGAGATTTGAACAAAACCAGCACATACAAGATGGTAACCAGGTAACATAAGGAAATGCTTTGTGTAGAACATGGCCTATATCCATCACCCACCCTGTTTAGTCACCTCTCTACTGGCCAGTCTGTCTCATTTTCTTGCCACCTTGTTCTAGAAAGGGTTTGAGCAGCAGGCTCTAGGGAAACATCTGGGCAGCTCTGTTATAAATGGAATTGTCTTACTGATGAGATCATCCAATAATACAAAATACAAAAATATTAATCTGATAATAATATTCACTTTATAAAACTTTGAAGTATGTATGTATTATTAAATATTGATAACATTTTCCTCATATGACCTTCTTTCTTTGAATATTGAGGTAATCCCTACAGTCTCCTCTTAATCTCTCTCTTTCTCTCTATCTCCATTTCTTAATGTTGAAAGGAAACAGTAGGGATTACATATATATATATATATATATATATATATATATATATATAATGTATATATATACTAGGGTACCTATATTAGAGAGATAGCTACTATTTTTTTTGTAACCATTGGGAATTCCTTTATCATAAAAACCAGAAAGCCTCAGATAACTGACACTATTCACATATTGACCAAGCATAAAATCATAAAGATTTTTTTCCTACTAAAACAAGTAATGGTGAAGAAAATATGCATCATTCACAAATCACATGTAAAACAGCAGACATATAACAGGCCTCTGTCGATAAAGTGCATTAGAGCAGTTCCTTGGACTGTGACAAAAATAGCCAGTCAATCTTTCCCCAAATTCAGAAACCCAATTGCAAGCCCTTACCTTGGAGGGCCTGCAAGTGATGAGTCTGTACGATGATGCAGAGCTGCAGGACCAGCTGCGGAGCACTTTCCAGAAAGGTGGCTAGCAAGTGCAGCATACTCACATCGGCATACTCATACACCATCTTCCAGTAAAACCTCCATCTGTCGTTCTCCCCACTCTGTCGGCTTCGAATGCCTAAGTATATTGTGTGGAAATACCTAGGAAGAAAACATGGAGAAGAAGAAAGAGATGAGCGACAGTTTATAATTCAAGCTCCAGGGTTGTTTTTCTTTTCTGCGAGCCACGCTATGCAAGCACGCACATGGGATAATTACCTTGGTGGCTGTAGTTTAAAGCCCAAAGTTAACCGTTTAAGAGTACACTGTGCTTAAATGCTCACTTTGAGAAGAATGAATTTTAGTCTTCGTCAAAGGCCAATACTATCACCACACTTACAAATAATGACAATAATCTCTTACTACCAAATACTCAATGTTCATATTTTCCTGCTTATCATAATTTTTTAGTAGTTTGTTTGAAATGCAATTCAAACAGGGTCCACACATGATGACTATTTAATACATATCTTTACACTATGGATTCTCCTTCCATTTCTCTTTTATTTCTTGCATACTTTTCATTGTCTTGATTTTAATGATTGTACTTGCCTGGTGTGGTTAAGATATCTATCCTTTGTGTTTCCTGCAAAGGATAGATGGGTAGTTAGTGTTAGAATTTTGATCAGATTTATGTTTGATCCTTTTGGGTGGGTGATGTGTACTCTCACTGGGAGGTACGTCATGGTTTGTTGTTCTGTTTTATGACATTATCAGTTGTTGATGATATTGCAATCAGAGTTGCAAAATGGTGTATTCCGAGTTGATCATCCTCTGTACTTATTAGCTGGAATATCTCTCCAGTTTCTTAGTTAATGTCTCTACAATATTTGGTTGTTTGAAGCTTGTTCTCTAGTAGATCCCTCAAGAAAGGAACAATATTCCCCGAGTTCTTACATATTTGTAACAGTGTGTGGTTATCAGTGCACTCAGTGGGGATAAGGTTCCTTTGGTTACACAGATCACAAAGTTTCACAGTTTTTAGTTGGAAGTTGGTGCCTACTTTGAAAGTCTGTGAATTAACTGTGTTTACCCGATGCAAAGATTTTACATACAGCAAGGAAATGCAAGAGCAGAAAAGCCCAGACAACCTTTTCACTGAAAGGTCAGGTTGGATGGATGTAGAATATTGTATTATATTCCATGAAAGATCCAAATCTGCAATTTATTTATGTGAGCATTTGAAATCTGTCACTCCATTGTTTATTGGCATAAAGTGCTGTCATGGAAAAGTCTGATAGAAATCTAATATTCTTTCTGTTATAAGCTACTTAATCATTTTGCCTGGGTGCCCAAAGCATATTTTGTTTCTTTTTAAAGACCTATAGTTTTATTAAGAAACAACATCTTGATATTGATTGTTCTGTATCATTTACTTGAGTAATGTGGTATGCCTCTTCACTATATAGCTTCAAGTTTCAATATGTAGTTTTAAGTTTTCTTGAATGATAGCGTTCAGTATTTTCTTTCTAATCCATTGCTTTGGTTTTCTTCTTCAAGGACTCATTTATTATAGATGTTGTATCTTCCTTATCTTCTTGACTATCAGTTTCTCTTGAATCCTTTCATCTCAAACTTATTTATTTATTTGTTTTTTGAGACAGGCTCTCACTCTGTCACTCTGCTGGGCTAAAGTGCAGTGGTGTCATCATAGTTCACTGCAGCGTCACACTGCTGGGCTCAAGTGATCTTCCTGCTTCCCCAGTAGCTAGGGCTACAGGCATGCGCCACCACATCCTGCCAATTTTCCTTTTTTTTGTAGAGATGGAGTCACACTATGTTGCCCAGGCAGATCTTGGACTCCTAGCCTCAAGTGATCCTCCTACCTCAGCCATCAAAAATGCTGAGATTATAGGCATAAACTCTCAAATTTCTTTTTGATTGAGACATTTTTCCTTTTTTCTGTCTTCTATTTATCTTCTAACTATGGTGTTTGAATATGGTCACATCGCTTTTAGTTGAGTTTTTATTTCTGACCTTTTTTTTTTAATTAGAATTCTGTATTGAGTTGTTTTATCATCCTTCTTTTCAAATATTACTTTTTACTACTCACTTTTCTCATTTTTTTTTCAAATTTTGATTTATATTGTTTTTTCATAGCTTTTACTATTTTAACAATTTCAGCTCATTTTGAAATATTTGCTTATGGTTTCCATCTGTTTTGTGCATAGGTTTTTCTGTATGTTTTCGTTGTCTGTAGCAATATCATTAGTTTTCTTATTCTCTTTTCCTTATAATAATTTTATCCTTTTCTTGCTGCTGAGTTTTAAAATTAACTTAGTTTACATGTACTTTTAGGCGGGATGAGTGGGCCTGCACAGCTGGGCTGCTGTCACAGTTTGTGAGCACATTCTGCTGCTGTTCTCACGAAGTGAAAGAGACAGCGTCACTTGTTACTTTCTGGTATCAGCTGCTTTTCCTTCCTCTTATCTTTTATTTGGACCTACTTTTTCATTTCTTGTGGTTGCCCCTGCCCTGCTTTATTTTGGAATCTATTCCCAGCAGGTGTGGAACTTTGTTTTTGAAGGGGCTTCAGTTTGTTAGTTAATAAGGTTAAAGGGCCTAGACTATGCTGATAGTATTAGACTTTGCTGCATTTTTAGCCTCCTGGGACCCACCTTGCCTTGGATCATTGAGAACACCCTCCCAGTCTCCCCTGCACGATCCACCGCACTTCCCAGTGAGTGCCTGTCGGGCGTTTGGGGTTTTCCTGCCTTTAAGGTCCTCCCTCTACTTTTTTCTGCGTGGTTATTGGTATCATGTGGAACTTATAAGATGTCACTAATTTGTCACCAGGTAATTACAGGGGTATTTCAACTCCCATAATTGCAGGTATTGCTCATGATTCTTCAGCTTTGCAGACCTCGTTGCTCTGCCTATTTTAATGGGATAATTTTGGTAGATTAAAAAACTATGTTGCCACTGCCATGATATTTGCAGAACACTAACATTTTAAAACATAGAATGGATTTAATCATTCCCTTGGGCCTGTGACTGCTCTGTGCCAACTCTAAGGCGAAGTTTGCCATGGTGCAGGGCACAGGGACTCTCATGAGCAGCTTTCTGTGTTCTCTGACCACTCCATGGCTGCAATTTGTGATTAGGTCAGTGCAAACTGCTGGTGTTCCCTTTCTCACACCTCATGCCTATTTGCAAGCTCATGGTTTCCTTGGAATAGCCTCTAAATAGCCATTCCCGCTTCTTTGACAGGCAAACTCACTTTTGAATGAACAGTCTCCATTTGGTCATCACCAGTCATCCCTTAGTACTCCACACACAGGTACCCCTCTACCTGTCTGTACTTGTTTCCTAGGGCTGATGTAACAAAGGACCTAAACAACAGAAACTTATCACCTCCCGGGTCTGAAGGCAGGAAGTCTGAGATCGAGTGTCAGCAGAGTTGGTTCCTTCTGAAGCCTGTGAGGAAGGATCTGTTCTGTGCCTTCCTCCTCTAGCTGCTGGTGGTTTGCTTGTGATCTTTGGCGTTCCTTGGCTGGTATGTGTATCAGCCCAATCTCTGCCTTCATCTTCACACGGTTTTGTCCCTGTGTACCTGTTTCTGCATCTAAACTTCTCCTCTATATAACCACTGAGTTGTACTGGATTAGCAGACACCCCAGTCATCTCATCTTAACTTGCTCATCTGCAAAGTTCCTTCTAGTTCCAAAATAAGATCAGATTCGCAGGTACGAAGGATTAGGACTTCAGTATCTTTTAGCTGACATACAATTCGACCCCCAAATGCTTTTCACTCAATGTTTTATCTCATTTGCCTCATGACTTTTCCTCCCCTGTTTAAGGACCCCCAGGTCTGCATCTTACGGTCCACCCCTCAGTTGAGATCCAAACCTGTATGTCTATCTGCTCCCCAGATTTCCTACAAGCACATAAAAACAAACATATTCAAACCACCTTGTTAGGTTTCCTTCTAAATTTGTCCTATTATCAGTATGTACTGATAATACATACTGCTCTTCATCAAGTCTTCCACGATAAGCCCAGGGGGCATCTTGGGACATTACCATTCTCCCTCACCACTTATCTTTGGTAACACCCTATATTCTAGAACTTTTATCTGTTTAATATATTTCTTTTCCCCGTCTGATTCTCTCAGTTTCTGCCTTGATTCTGTAAACTACTAATAATATGACCTTGGTCTTAACATATCTCTGTCTTAATACTTCCATTTTAAAAGTGGGTAAATAATAGTACTAATCACATAGGTGGATTTGAGGATTTAATGTAATAAAAGTGAAGGACTCAGCACAAAGCTTGGTAGATAGTAGGCATCCAATAAATGCTAGTCCTTACTATTTATTAACTGACTTTGAATGTTTTAATAGATTCTTTCCATTGCTTCTAGAGTGACCTGTCTGTAACATAAATGAAATCCAATCTCTACCATCTTAAAAACCTCAATGACTCCCCATTGCCTAGAAGATCAACAGTAAAAGATCAACAATGCAAGTAAAGGCATTTAAGGCTTTTAGTTTAACCTTTCTAATTTGACCTTTGGCCTCTACCCCCTGACCTGTATCCTATGTTCCCACCATGCTGAAGCCCTCCCTGCTCCTTGGCAGTAAGTCCACACTTCAACTCCTCTGTTCCCACGGCTCTCTTGCCTGGTGACACTTCTCTGCACTCCTCACCACCCTGTAATGTTGTGTGACTCCAGTGTCATCTTCCCCCATCCTTTCTTCCCACCCAGCTAGAACTGGCTATTCCATTGATTATGCTCAATCTTTCTTTATTCAGACTTTGACCAGGGAAAAACAACATTTTTTGAAAATTTATTCATCTGTGAGTTCACCTCATATCCCAGAATATAAACTCCCAGGAAGAAAAGAATGTGATTTGCCTTTGTAGCCCTACAAAGACACATTTAGTTCAGTTTCTCATGAGTAATAGGCACTAGATTAATACACATCCTCTTATGCAGTGAGTGTATACTGAACACATTCAATAGTTGCAATTTTGAATTATTTTCCCCAAGGGAAATGGGAAGTCACTGGAGAGTTTTAAACAGAACAGAAGGGAATCTGACTGGCATTTTAGCAAGATTGCTTATTGTGTGGAAAATAGAAAACAGCAGGGCCAGGGGAGTAGGGGCAGAAAGGAGACACTAACTTTGATTAGGAGTTCAGTGGTATTGGCAGTCGGAAGGGTCAGAGTTGGATATATTGTAAAGAGAGCACAGGGAGCATTTGCATGTTGAGTGAACTAATTAATGAATAGATGTTCAACTTCCTTGGAATCATCGTAGAATTTAAATCCAGGACCTCCATGGCATTAACAATGTCAGTAGAACTCCCACAAATGTCTTCCTGAACTACTCTGTTTCTAGCTTTCACCTGGGGAGGAGATTACGCATACTCCCTGCTCTTTGCTGTCACAGGCTAAAAAGCTACAAATCAGCTCCCAGCTCTGTGGCCACAGGGACTTGAACTCTTCTAATAGAATGAGACATTTGTATTTATAGCAACTTGAGCTCATAGTTAACCTGATGCTAGTGACAGGTTTCTGCCCACAGAAGAACACAACACATATTAGGCTTCATGGAATTTCACACAATAATACATAAAATCAAGCCTTCCAAAAATAGAGTTCAAACAGCTATAAACCAAGGCTGGCAAGAAAAGCTATTTCTAGTTCCTGGATGGGGAGGTTTTTTGTCTTAATTATGGTAAAATACACATAGCAAAATTTATCAACTTAATCGCTGTAAGTGTGCAGTTCGGGGGTAAGTGCATTCCCACCATGTGCGAGACCATTACTACATCCATCTCCAGACGTCCCTCCACCTGGCACAATAGAAACTCTGCACTCATTCCACAAGTTTTCCATTTCCCTCTTTCCCTAGCCTCTGGCAACCACTATTCCACTCTCTGTCTCTGAATTTGACTATTCTGGGTACCTCATATAAGTGGAATTGTACAGTATTTGTCTCTTTGTGACTGGCTGATTACATTTAGCATAATGTCCTCACAGTTCATCCAAGCTGTAGCTTGTGTCAGAATTTCCTTGAAGTTTTAAAATGCCAGAATATTTGCTTATGAGAAAAGACTCCTATACAAGATAGCAACTCTTTGATGGGTCCAGCTTACAAAGATGAAACAGGAAAATATTCAAGAGTAAATCTCCAACCACCAGCCTGAAAGTCCTGCCACTAGGAAGCAGGGGTGAGTGGCACGTGTGGAGTATCAGGCTGGTGTCCCACCCAGGGTCTTGCCTTTTGAAAAGAACCATGGGCAATTCACTCAGTTGTCTATCAGTTTACAGGGCTCTCTAAGCTCCAGGGCTCTGGGAAATTACTTATATTTTCTAAGCCTTAGGTGTCCATTCTGTTAAAAAGGAAAGATGATGAAGTAATTAAAAATAAGATGAGATGATGTACATAAATTACCCAGTAAGCAGTCAGTAAATTTAGGTGTCGTTAAAAATACATTGGTTTCTCTTTTTCAGGAATAAATGGAAAGTGGCAATGATACTCTAATTTTTGGATTTTCATTTCAGTTGCCTGGGATCCAAATCATCATGAGACTCAAGGATTTGAAAGAGAATGCTTTATCACTTATCTCAGAGAATGCAAACTCTGTGGACAACCATTCTTTTTCTCTCTTATTTATCTATCTAATCTATCTATATATCTCTCTCATCTCTCTCTCTCTGTACCTACCTCTCTCTCTTTTTCTATTTCTGTCTGTCTATCTATGTATCATTTATCTGTCCATCCAGTCTATCCAGATTCTTCCTATTGCATCATAACCACATCTACTTCTGAAGCTGGGAGACAGGAGGAGGCTGATGGCCACTTCCTGGAAGCTGACCCTTTGTACACTTGAAGACAAAGGCCAGGCAGTCTTGTCTCCTTGGCAACTGTGCTAATTTTATCTCACTGAAAAAGTATTTTTCCCTTCTGATCCTTGTAGCCACTGCCCTCTGAGCCGGGGTTTCCTGGGGTGAGGGCAGGGGTGCCCGTACCGCTCTCATGGCTGCTGTGAGGATCAGATGAGAGGATGTGCCTTGCACACGTGCCTCACTCATGACAGGAATGTTGCTGTGTGCCTGGGTTACTGATGTTCTAGGTTCATCTATAAAGCTCACCTTTTTAACCCTAATGAAGGTTGATTTTGTGTCTCAGTTCTCTTCATTTACTTTAGACATTTTATTCTGGGTAGTGTTTAGTCACATTGGGTTAGATGGTCTGTGGGTCAGGGTCTGCCCTTCAACTGATCTTCCAGAGGGGAAGACAAAGATGGTCACCCCCTACTGAGAAACGAGATGATCTCTAGACCTCCTGAGTACCAGAGAATCCTGGTTCGGGTTTGAGTAGGGTAAAGGTGAAGTGCTCACTGAAATTTTACTTCTTAGAATTCTGCGTTTCTGTGTTGATTAACGAAAACATCTCTGCAGAGGGCATTGGTGGCCAGGGAAGTTCATAGTAATGAAAAGCTCCAGTTCTTTTTAGATATTTATACAGATGGCAGGGAGGAGTCACAGAAAGCCATATTTACAGTTAAAAATTTAACATAACTTCCAAAGATTATCATTTAAGGAAGAAAAAAAGTTTCAGAGCTCTGCCATCAAGGATGAAATACGCCCTGAGCGTTAGAGAGCAAAGGATTAAACACACAGCCCTCATTAGCACTAATGGGAGATGTTCCCGATAAAAGCCCTCTCTGAAATGTCAATGTGTTCTGCCTCCTCCTCAGAGATAAACACACTCACAAGTCATTTACTTTACATTTACATACTTACTTTATGACTGATACATTTTCTCATACGGTCATTCTCATTATTTATTGCTTGAGAAGCACACAAAGGGAAGGTACAGTTTTCCCTACATCACAAAAGGTTACCAGGAATTCTACACTGACTTTATCAACATGATCTCAATTCAACAACATCTTGGTTCTGTAATTTCTTCAGCATTTTTGAAGATGTGCATGCAAGCACACTTCCGTCACTCCCCACCATCCCAGGCATCCCCGCCACGGAACCCAGCCCTTCCCAGCACGAGCACAAAATCAAGTCCAGTAAGATTCTGAAGCTGTAAATTGCATTTTAATTCTCAGATCTTTTTCATCAATATTTTCCAAGTGCAAAAAGCAGCCAAGATTCAAGTCAAAGCCTCCTGTGCCACTAACTTCAGACTGAAATGTAATATGACAAAAGTGACAAGCTCCCAGGGGCGGGCGGGGGAAGACGAGGGGTTGCAGAATCCCAAACGTTTGGTATGTCAAGTATTACATAGGGGATTACATAGCCAGTACGTATTTAATCTAAGATTTAATGTGATCGAGATTATCTTTACCTTACTTGTGGGGAAACGCGATGTGTATAACTCATGTTTCAGATAGTCCATAGATATGACAGATACTTTAGTCCTTAAATAATATTTGACCAGGTGTTATATTAATTGCTGATGTATCTATGGCTGATTAAGAAATCATTAATAGCTATGAGGATACAATGCATATGTATTCTAATATGAAATTAGAATCTAATATGGAATCTTTTGCACACTAAACAATTTAGCTGTTAGCAGCTGTTATTTTTACTGTCTGAAAAAGACAGAGTAAAATCTGTGCACAAGAGCTTTAAATAAACAACATTAATAAACAGTGATTCCAACAAGTGGTATTTCTTCTGCTGCCTGGCTACAAAACTTTTACACTACACATACACATACACACATGTGTGTGCATGTGTGTATATATATATATGAAACCTCAGCAGTAGGTACTAAGTAACAAAATTGTATGATTTGTCATCTTCAGAAGTTCTTTATTGGGTTTAAGCCACAAAGACAACTGCGACACCACCTGTTTCAGTACCAGAATATCGGGCTTCTGCCATCTCCCATGCTGAATAAAAACAATGACTTAAAATTGTGGCCTATATGTCTATGGTAGAAAATTTTCTTATTGTTTTAAGATTAGATTCTACTTCCCATTAATCATCCAAAGGAAGGAAAAAATAGGTATATTGAAGGGGGAAGAAAGAATCAGATGACCTTCTGCTTGACACAAGCATTAGGGGACAGTCAAGGCTGCCACCCTCCCCAAGAGGACTAGAGTGGGCTGTCACCCTGAGCCCCATGCTGCTCCCTCGCATCGCCCCACCTCGCACCGCCCCACCTCGCACCGCCCCACCTCACACCGCCCCACCTCACACCGCCCCACCTCACACCGCTCCACTTCTGGATGCTGTCGTCACAGCACCCTGGATGCGCTGCAAAACCTGTTCCAAAACAATGTGTGTGTCTGCAGTGTCCCTCTCATGCCTATGTTATGGGTATTCACAACAGGGAGAGAGACAGGAGAATGTACTCAGGTTCTTTCAAGGAATGCTCGAGCCTGGCCACCCTTTCTTTCTTTAACACACTGTGATTGTTTTTTCTCCCAAGAATGACACTGCCTCTGGGACGAACAAGGCTGTGGGTTTCTCAGCACCCCCTTGACCCATGAACTGTATTTTGATTGCCTCCGTCTCCTGCCCAGACAGAAAATGATTAGAATTAATTTGGGTCCTCAGAGAAGGACAGTACTCTGGCAGCTGCATGTCATGGCATACGACCCTGTAAGCTTATACAGAGTAAAATCATGCTTAGTGGGTGTCTTATATTTTATAAAGGTCTCTTTACAATGATTTCATTTTTATTCTTCTGTGAAAATAAGATTTATCCATGGGATATGGTTATTTTTGTCTTAATTTTTATACATATCTTTCATAAAGATATTTACTACCTAAGTAGTTCTTCTTCTGGCATTTCCTCAAACCTAGAGGAGAAATAATAGAGTTTTTCCTCTACTACGTCATTTCCCTTGTAAAGGGCTGTGGGCCAGGGCCTCTGGGGCAAGGCGGTGCATTTGGCTGAGGCAGAGGCGGAAGTGACTGAACGTGGAAGGAAAGTGTTTCCGTGCTCCTAACACCTCAGAGCAGCCGGTGCCCGGCCCTCAGAAGAAACAGAGGAAGCATTTCTCCTTAAATCATTCTTTTCTACATGTAGAGCTCCTATATATATATATACATATTTTTATAGTAAAACATATATTAAAACGGAGAAAGAGGCTTGGAGCAAATACAGAAGTGACTACTATTTGACATGATACTGACATGGTCACTGTGATCCAAGCCTTCAAATGATGAAAATGGCAGAAACTATTAACCACGTTATATATATATAAAAAAAAAACAGGGCTAACAGAATATTTGTTTCTATTAATCAGGGAACAATGACTGTGATAGAATCAGAACCTTCATCCTAAGCCCTGTTCCATTGACTTTCTTACAAACAAGGAAAGTGCCAAGTGTTTGTGTGTGTGTGTGTGTGTGTGTGTGTGTGTGTGTGTGTGTGTGTGTGTGTGTGTGTTTGTATAGCGTTTCATTCTTTTTAAAAGCAGCTTTTTAATGCTTGACTTTAGGGACTTACATATATGGTTGTAAAAGATCCCTGGAAACCCCATAGGGGTGTTGACCCATCACACCCATCGGGTGGCCAAGGGGAGGGGGCAGCGGGAGTGGGCACACAGCTCTGGGTGTTCTATATTCCTGGTGGGCCCGAGGTTCTGTCTGAAGCTTCCACAAGCGGTGTGCATTACAGAGATTGATTTCACCAGCAAAGTGCAAACTTCCAAGAGCTTTCAATGCTCTGAGCATCTATGGGCATACCACTCTGAAAGCACCCCATCTCGTCTGAATACTTTGAGGTGAGCGGCTGGGTCCAAATGCAACCCTTTTGTGTTCTTTCTAAGACGGTTTATTACTGTTCATATTATTGTCTCATAATTTTATTCATTCATCTATTCTAGGGGAAGGATAAATTCAAGCTGTCTCTCCAGAATCTTGGCAGAATTAGAAAACATAAAGCACAGTGCTGTGGAAAGATGTGGAACAAAAGAACCCAGGTCTGGCTGGATTGGGTCTGAGCTACCTCAGTGCGTGTGGAGGAGGGAGGGCTTTCCCGCGAGCAGTAGGGCCCCTCCCTGGCCCTGCACAAGCCTTGAAGACTTCACTCTCCACAGGGCGTGGCTGTGCGCTGTGCAGCAAGATTCTAAGAGGAGAACGTAAATGTTCGGCTGCTCCAAGCTTACATTGGCCGGCTTAGTCTACAGTTTATCGGTTTCACCTTTGGGCCAGCCAAACCCAAGCACTATTCCTTGGGGCTCAGCGCACGCTTTCCCTACCTGCTGTCCCTACCACAGCGATTCTTATCCCCTGGGATTCTATCACACAGCATGAAAAGTCTTCATACCCAATTATTCCTAATTCATGAATGAAAAAAAAGGTTGTGTGGTGCATGCTCACAATGAGCTCATGCTCATTGGCAGTAACTGTTGGGAAGGATTCTGAGCCGGACCTTGAGCTCCTCGTCAGTCAGTGGCATCTGCCACTTCGCCAATGAAACAGGTATTCGCTTTAGTTACTTCACTTGCTATTTAGTCTTAACTCTCTCCCTAGATTATAAACTCCACAAAGTGGTGATCCTGTGGTACTTAATTTCTCTCTCCTTTGGGCCTATCCAATTCATCATTCTAAACATAGATTCATTAATCTAAACTTAAAGCTGAATTACGAGGTTCAAATTTACACACGCACACACACACACACGTGTCAAGAGCGCATCCCACCACCACACGGCACGTGGCCTCAGCTGAAAGCGCATCTCTGTCAGCTGTCAGCTTGCAGCTAATTACGTATGCATTTGAATACAGGTTTGGAAACTATCGATTTTGTTCTTGTCTTTGAGCATTCTGATATACGGACCATGATATTGTGCCATATAGTATTTTATTATTAACTGCCGCCTTCTAACCAGTTTTCTTTGAAATCACAAAATAAATTATGAGAGAATGAGAATGTACACGTATTCTTTCATGACATAATTTGAACCATTTTGGTCATTTATGAACTGAAACTGTACAGTGTGCTTTGGACTCCATTTGGTCATATCAGTGGTCAATAAGACTTGATTTTGTTTTTTAGATCATAGAGGAAAATCAGTTGATTTCATACTTTATGTAGAGGCTGTCTTTAGCTGAGGAAAAGTCATAACAATAAAAATATAACACATTTCTATATCATTTTTCTGAACTTCTATTGTGGTTTGTGGAAACATGATTCATGATGATGTATTAAATATTAAAACCAAAGTAAGATTAATTGAAATGTATAGGGCAGCTTTTCTTAATTTACTGTCTGGCACACAATTTTTAGCATGCTGCGTAGACAACAAAAGACTGCCTACACCCTCTGCCTCACCAAAGCCTGGTATTAAAATTAAACTTGCTGTCACTAAAGAGAAAGAAGTCAGGATGCTACCCAAACTCAAGCTCACGACTTGCTGTAGCACAGGGCTGCGAAGCTGTCCCGGGAAGCTGCTGGCCAGAGGGGCAACTGCACACGGAGCAGTTTCTAGGTTCGTCCCTGCCATTTGGCTTTCAGGAATGCGCACACAGGGTCAGGCGAAGGACGCTAACAAGGACTTTCTGCCTAAAATATGTGAGTGCTGGGTAAAATGCTATGTGTATATATATATATATATATATATATATATATATATATATATATATTTATATATATTATATATATTTATTTATTTTATTTTTTGTTTTAATTTTTTTGCCTTCTCACAAGCTCTATGAAGGTGGTGCTAGTTACTCCCTTGGACCCACGAGGAATCCACACCATAGGAGAGTTAGGTCACGTACAGAGGTCACAGAGCCGGTGGGCGGTGGAGCTGACCACAGGTGCCATTTGTGTTGGCTTCCAAAGTTCACAGCACCTAGACACAGCCACGGCCACGGCCACAGCATCCTGAGGCATCAAACACCTCAGGTTTCCAGTCCAGAAAAACATGTCAGTTACCCATGCCTAAATTGGCACTTGGTCTTCTTATATTAAACTTTCATTTGGGTCGGAACCATCTAATTCCCTTGCTATGGAACTGAACCTGATACACTGTGTGGGTCAGAGTAGCCTTTCGAGTGCTGGTTTCTAGAAGGCAGGCTGGGGTCCCGCTGTGGTTCTGAACACCACGCTGTGCGAGGTCAACAGCTGCGTGAAACAGTTCACCTCATCTATTGCTCACCTTGTCTGGAGCAGTATTTTTTAAACATTTTTTTATTATTGTTTTTGTTTGAGACAGAGTGTCAGTCTGTTGCCTGGGCTAGAGTGCCATGGCATCAGCCTAGCTCACAGCAGCCTCAAACTCCTGGGCTCAGGCAATCCTCCTGCCTCAGCCTTCTGGGTAGGTGGGACTACAGGCATGCACCACCATGGCCAGCTAATTTTTTCTATTTTTGGTAGAAAGTCTTACTCTTGCTCAGGCTGGTCTCGAACTCCTGAGCTCAAAGGATCTGCCCACATCGGCCTCCCAGAGTGCTAGGATTACAGGTGAGAGTCGCCGTGCCAGGCCTGGAGAAGTCTTAATCATCCAAGCAATCTTAACTTTGTCTGGAACCCCATCCATCAATCATGATTTTTCTTGAGCATTTTTTTGTCCACATAAATCCAAAAATACCAAACATAGAACCCTAGGGCTTGACCTGGTTGAGGAACCCCAGATATCTAGTGCTGATGACTGAGTCTGGTTGGACCCCTTCACTGTGTTGTGCGCCCCCTGCTGGCCCAGCTGCCTTCCAGCCATTGCCAGCGGCACTGGCTTTGCACAGGTGTAACTGACAGCATCTTGCTGAGCTGCACTCTTTTCTCCTGCTTTTTGCATCACGACTTCTCAGAAACAATGTAGAAATGCAAGAGTGTCAATACACAATGGGGCATTCCTTGACTGATGAGGATGAGAGGAGTCATTGGACAGATGTTCCCCCTTTGCCCTCTCTTGGTGTGTCCAGCCCCAGTTGCCCACTGTGGTGACCAGCTGGCCAATGCACCCTGGGCTGGCCATCCCTCCTTGCTTGGCTCCCACCCCTGTTCCCTGGGACCACTGCTCAAAACAGACCACATGCACGCTAGTTCTCGTCCCAGGCTGGGCTTCGGGAGGACCCCGGCTAAGATGTTTACCGCAAGTAAATCTAGAACTTTATTTATCTCACCAAGATTGTGTGGGAAGGGGAAGTAGGAAAACAACAGTTGTCCAAATTAAAGATGCAAGTGTAAAAAACATTGGGGGGAACAATTAGCATTTTTAATAACAGATCCTTTTTTATTTTTAAGAGCAAATCTCTCTCATATCCCCATGACTTTCCCTTTTTGCAATGCTTGAAAAATTTTTACATTTTTTACTTATTGCTCGATTAACTTTGTCATACAGGGCATGCCAAATCAGCCTATTTCTGTAATCAGCTTTTGTTGCCAGTCAGCTTAGGCAAGAGACAATGCAGGAGACATGCTCTTCATAGCAAAAGGAAGACACTTCATATTGAATATGGCAGCAAGGCGATCAAACATCACATGTTTGACTTTCTTCTAACACAGTGAGGAAAACATCCTGCCTTTCCTGTCAAGAATTAGAAAACTACTTGTCCTCTTCTCAAAAGGACCACAGGATTCAGAGCCAGGAAAAGCTAATGAAGGGTCTTCCTTTAGAAAACCTTCATCCAGGGTATTTCAGTGATGTTTTCAGACGATGTAAACTTTCTGCAGCCACCCCTTTCATATCTAACAATATCTTAAAGTACCTGTGTATTCTACCATTGCCTGCCCACTGCATACAAATTCTCTCTCTCATCCTCTCCCTTCTTCCTTCTCTCCCTTTCACTGGCCTCTGTCTTTCCTTCACTTCAGTTTTTAATATGATATGCCCTCCTAACTGTTTTCTATCTTGGTAGGCAATGGGCAACAAGGAGTAAGAAAATGCAGACTGGTGCATTTCTGAGTAGCCTTCATTATACATTTAAGGACCATGGTCGCTAGTTGAGAAACAGAACCTTGAATCATAAAATATCATAAAGAAATATTCAGTTACATGTAGGGCCTCTGAAGATGGAAGAGGAGGATGGGAAAAGGTAAAAACTGTTGAGAAAAATGATTTGATTAATGGGGCACTTTAATTCGGGAGTCCAACTTGGGTTCCAGAAATCCTCAGGTTGACATTTTTAGGGACTACAGTTTCTTTTCTGATAAAAGGCAAATTTTGTTGGCAGGAGGCACTAAGGCCCTCCTCAGTGATGAGACCAAGTTGGCTCGCCATCTGCTGTTCCCCACTGAACTCCCGAACGTATTGATGATGGCAGTCGCAGCCACTGTGGGGTCAGGGCTCATTATGATGTAATGGCAGCACACACAAATGTTTCAGGCCTAAATATAAACAATACTGCTTAAAGTAAGCATTCAGAAAGTGTCAAGATTTGCACCAAAAATAATTCCTTGCAAGTTTAGGATTGTTAGCTGTCTGGAGTTCAGCTATGAAGTAGATACATGTTCACTAACATATTTGTTTGACAATAGCATAAACGTTCATTGTGAGTTTGATATATACATACCACTATGCTAGTTGTTGAGAGATCCAGAAATGACTAATAAACAGTTCATGACCTCATGGTGTGTATACTCTAGTAATAAAGAACTGTAGTGTACCACCCCAAATTATAAATTGAGTATTTAAGTATCCTAAGAATAAATTTCTCCTTCCCCCTCCAGTCTGCATTCCCCTCCACCCCACAGGCAACCACTAAAATGTGTTTAATATGCATTATTTTAGTTGGTATTTGTTCTTTTTTAATTTTAGCATATTACGGGGGCACAAATGTTTAGGTTACATATATTGCCCTTGCCCCACCTGAGTCAGAGCTTCAAGCATGTCCCTCCCCCAGACAGTGCGCACCACACTCATTAGGTGTGAATATAACCATCCATTCCTTCCCCCCTCATCTGCCCGACAGCTAATGAATGTTGTTAGTATATGTGCATTTAAGTGTTGATCTGTTAATGCCAATTTGATGGTGAGTACATGTGGTGCTTGTTTTTCCATTCTTGTGATACTTCACTTAGTAGAATGGGCTCCAGCTCTATCCAGGATAATACAAGAGGTGCTAGATTATCATTGTTTCTTGTGGCTGAGTAGAACTCCATGGTATACATATTTAACTAAGGAGGTAAAAGACCTCTACAGGGAGAACTACAAAACACTGAGGAAGGAAATAGCAGAGGATGTAAACAAGTAGAAAATCATACCATGTTCATAGGTCGGCAGAATCAACATTGTTAAAATGTCTATACTACCCAAAGTGATCTACAGTGATTCAATGCAATCCCTATTAAAATATCAACATCATTTTTCACAGATCTAGAAAAAATAATTCTATGCTTTGTATGGAACCAGAGAAGACCCTGTATAAAAAAAAAGCAATCTTAGGCCAAAAGAACAAATTGGAAGGCACCAATTTATCAGACTTCAAGCTATATTACAAGGTGATAGCAACTAAAACAGCACAGTACTGGCACAAGAACAGAGACATAAACCAATGGAACAGAACTGAGAACCCAGATATAAAACCATCCTAATATACCCATCTAATCTTTGACAAAGCAGACAAAAACATACACTACGGAAAAGAATCTTTATTCAATAAATGGTGCTGGGAAAACTGGATAGCCACATGTAGAAGACTGAAACATGATCTGCACCTTTCACCTCACAAAAATTAACTCATAGTATTTGTTCTTTAAAAAACTTTTTATTTAGAAATAGTTTTAGATCTACATAGAAATTGAAAAAATAGTATATAGACTTCCCATGCAACTCAACTTGTTCTGATGACAATATCTTACACAACCATAGCACAATAATCAAAACCAGGATATTGACATTGATGTTGGTACACTATTATTTAAGTTATAGATCTTGTCTTGCTTTCACCAGTTTTTATAAGCACTCTGTTTTTCTCATTTGAGTATATAGTACTATACAATTTTATCACATATGTAGATTCATATAGCTATCATCACAATCAGAATAATCCCAAATAAACTCCCTTGTGTTACCCATTTATAGTGATACATACCACCAACACTAACCTAACCACCACTGGTCTATTATCTGTCACTATACTTTGACATTTTGAGAATGTTATATAAATGGAATCATACAGTGTGTAACATTTAGAGATTAGATTTTTTTTTCCACTCAGCAGAATGCCTTTGAGATCCATCCAAAGTGTTGTATGTATCAATCATTCGTTTTTATTGCTGAGTAGCAGTTCCTTGTATGGATATACCACAGGGACATTTATCCATTCACACTTTGAAGGCTATTTATATTGTCTCCAGGTTTTGGCAATCATGAATGTTCAAGTGCAAGATTTTGTGTAAACATAAGTTTTCCTTTCATTCTTTCTTTCTTTTTCTTTTTTTTTTTATTGAGAGTCTCACTCTGTTGCCCAGGATAGAGTGTCGTGCCATCAGCCTAGCTCACAGTAACCTCAAACTCCTGAGCTCAAGCCATCCTTCTGCCTCAGCCTCCTGAGTAGCTGGGACTACAGGCTTGCACCACCATGTCTGACTAATTTTTTTCTATGTCTTTTTAGTAGGCCAATTAATTTCTTTCTATTTTTAGTAGAGATAGGGTTTCGCTCTTGCTCAGACTGGTTTTGAACTCCTGACCTTGAGCAATTCTCCCACTTCGGCCTCCCAGAGTGCTAGGATTACAGGCATGAGCCACCACGCCCGGCCAAGTTTTCCTTTCTTTAGAATAAATAACTATAAGTGGGATTGCTGGTTCACATGGTCATTTTATGTATAACACTCCAAGACACTGGCATTTGTTCTTGCATTTGCTCTGTTCACATGCATTTGTTTATTAAATGGAATTTTGTTAAAAATATTTTTCTTTATTGTTTCACCCAGTGTCATGTTTGTAATACCCAGGGGTATTTCCATGTGTATATCTAATTTACATAAAAGTTGTTTCTTTTAACTGTTGCATGGTACTACAAAGAAGCTCTCTCCTTCAAATTGTCCTATAACAAGTCATTTTATGAAGAAAATGAATCTTTAGAAATGTATACACCCCACAAATAACTTGTTTAGTGTATTTAGATTTCTATTTATTGGGTTTTTTTAATATACTGTGTATCTTTATTGCCTCCAGGTGTGCTTCATGATTTTGTAAATTGATGAAAACATTATCAGGTATGGAAAACAGCTGTCTGAGTTTAGCCCCAGGTCATGCCTATAGTAGAGTCCTTATGTTGTCTAAGAACTTTCCAGAGTTAATTGTAGCAGTGCTGAGCCCAGCATGCATGGAGTAGTTCTGAGACCCAGGCTTTTCCTGTAAATTGCTGTCAATCTCAATGCAGCTGATCCCCAACCCTAGGGATGAAGGACCCAGAAATGGCATGAAGTGAACCAGGAGAAGTATCTCTCTTAGCAAAGGATCCAGAAAAAATAGCTCAAAGTACATGATTTTCACATAGGACTAGATGTCACATACCCTCAGTCCTCCAGACATGTGACTAAGGGAAATTTCATTTTTTAGTGTGGTTTTCTCATATGGAGGGTAGTAATTGTTGCAAGGCCAACAAGTTATCTGTATATGTACACCTGCATCCACACGCATCTCAGGCCATCAGTTCACTGGTGGCTTTATTAAAAATACTTAAAAATTCTGGAGACAAAGGGATATGAGGCTACTATGTATGGTGATAGCATGGCATTGGGAGTGAAGGGTCAAGAAATATTGTTTTGAGTTTGCCCAAATCAGTCTTGAGTATGCATAAAAGTCACCTGAAAGGCTGGTGACTGAAATTCCAAGTGCTGAGGACTTCCTCCAGATTTCTGACACAATAGACCAGGGACAAGAATCAAGAATTTGCTAATGCTGCTGGTCTGGGGCCATACATTGAGAACCTCTGTTGTGCATGGAGCTATATCAGGACCCAGCCCTAAGATCCAATTATCCCTGATTAAAATGTGTACTTGTGCCAGTTCTCATGATTTAATTTATATCCTCCAGACTCACTAAGGACTTCCATAAATGTATTTGTGAAGTCATTTACCCCATATTTAGCTTCTGGCGGTAGACACTTCTATTTCCCTATGTAATCACTTCAGAGTGATTAACAAACACTTGAGCTTCACCATTCCAAGATACTAACTCCTCTCAGCCATCTCTTATTAAGTAATGCACTCTGTATTTATATCTTAGATTTGTTCTAGAAGAAGCTGTTTTCTTTTCTTTCCTTCTTTTTTCTTTATTAAAATTGCACAGTGAGTGACATAAGCAAATGGCAAACTAGGAAACTTCAGGTCCTTTTTCTCTCAGGAGAATATTAAATAAACAACTAGAGATTGGTTAAAATAACTTTATAGGAGCTCTGGAAATCAGTCAGAAATGTATAGTAACCAATCTCCTTATCAAGAGAAAGCCACACTCAACTTGCTACAAAATTTCATGACATTTTTACTCACCCTTGCTCCACTCCCTCCTCAGTGTGGTGCAGTAGAGTTTGGGGTAAGCAGTGCCTCAGTCCCCAGTTCCCTTCCACAAACTGAGAGAACAGAGCAGAGCAAACTTGCAATGTTCTAACCTGTCTGGAGGCTTCTTAAAGTAATGGTCTCTGTGTCACCTAACCCAGAGTTCAGACAGCCTAAAGTGGCACAGCTTGGATTTCAGGCTAGAGGAACCCATGGGAGGCTGTGAAAATATCTCAAGAAAATTGCAAGGGTAGTACAGAGCCACAGATGCCTGAGACCAGAGATTACTGATTGAGGAACACAGTAGGACAGCTGAAGTCCTAAGAAGCAAAGGTGAAACTCCTATGGAAATTAAGACATTTAAGAGCAGCTGGGTATGCGGGGAAAGCAGAGTAAAGCACACCCATAGGTCTTGGGAAGATGTATTCCTGGAAACATCCTGAGAAGAATTTGAGCCTTCATGTTGCACTAATTAGTGAAGATCTTCTCTTGTATAGAGACAGTCTGCAAAGGTGGAGAGGTGACTATTTTTTCAAATGTCCCATTTTCAACAACAACAAAAAAATCACAAAACATACAAAGAAACAGACAAACATGGCCCATTCAAAGGCACAAAATGAATCTCTAGGAACCATCCCTGAAGAAACACAAACATCAGACTTACTAGACAAAGACTTTAAAATAACTATCTTATACATCCTCAAGAGCTAAAAGAAAACATAAACAAAGAACTAAAAAAAATCTAGGAAAACAATATATTAACTAAATTGAAACATCAAGAAAGACAGAAATTATAAAAAAGGAGCCAAAGAGAAAATGTGAAGCTGTAAAATATGACAATTGAATTAAAGAATTCACTAAAGGGGTTAACAGCAGACTCAAACAGGTGGAAGAAATAATCAGCAAACTTGAAGTCTGATTATTTGAAATTGACAGGTCTGAGAAGCAAAAAGAAAAAAAAATAAAGAAAAATGAACAGAGCTGGAACCTGAGGGACTAATGAGACATCATCAAGTTGAGTAACATACATATTATTAAAGTCCCAGAAGAAGAATAGAGAGATAAAAGGATAGAGGGAATTAAGAAATAACAGCCAAAAATGTCCCCAATTTTAAAGTATATACAAATATAAGCAGCTCAATGAACTATAAGTATGATAAACCTAAGGAGACTCACACCAAGACATATTATCCTCAGTAAGATAATCAGATTTCTCAGCAGAAACCTTGTAGTTAGAAGGCAGTGGGACAATATATTTAGAGAATTGAAAGGGAAAAAACCCTATTAACTGAGAATACTATATCTGGCAATACTATCCTTCAAAAATAAGAAAGAAATTAAAACACTACCAAAAGCTGAAGGAGTTCCTTGTCACTAGCCTTGTTCTACAAGAAATGCTAAGGGAGTCCTTCAAATTGAAGTAAAAGGATGCAAGATAGAAACTTAAAGTCAGATGAAAATATAAATGTTTACAGTAAAGATAAATACATGGATAAACATAAACACCAGTATTATTATAATTTGGTTTGTAACTCCGCTTTTTATTCTTCTATTAGATTTAAATGAGAAAACCATAGAAATAAATATTAATATGTGTTAGTGAGCACACAGTATGTAAATATATAAATATATTATTTGTGACTCCAATAACAAAGTGTGGGATGATGCAATTGCAAAAGAGTAGTTTTTGTGTGTGATTAAAGTTAAGTTGGCATCAAATTTGTTATAACTTTAGGATGTTATGTGTAATCCCCATGGTAACCACAAAGACAATATCTATAGAATATACACACAAGGAAATGAGAAGGTAATCAAAACATGTCACTGCAAAAAATGAACTAAATACCAAGGAAGGCAGCAATGGAGGAAATGAGGGACACAACAACTGAAGGACATACAGAAAATAAATAACAAAATGGTAATAGTAAGTCCTTTCTTATTAGTAATGATTTTAAATACAAATAGATTAAACTCTAGCAAAAGACATAGATTAGTAGAATGGATTTAGAAACCAGAAACGAGTCAGTGCCACACAGTCCCCCCCCAGCCTGCTGTCTTGTCCTGGTCAGCAATATTGGTGAATGGTTGAAGGAAGGAGCATTTCATGATAAGGACCCTCAAGTCCCCTGTGGAGGAATCAGGAGCTCTACTGTGGAGACTCATGGAAGATGCTTGTATATAGACAGCTTGGGGATACAGAGGTAAGATTTCAGGAAGTTGAGAATCTCAGTATAAAGCTTAGAGTGAGCATAACTTCATTGCTGCTGGATTCAGTTACTTTGGGTAGAAGAAGCAACCCTTCAAATGCACTATGTTACAAGGATTTAAAGACAATTAATTTACTGTGGACAATATTTTTTTTTCTAAAAGAGCGTATCTTTCCCAATATTTTACTCTGAGAGAATGCAGCACTAACCCAAATAATAATTGCCTGCTTATCATGTATCAGATACCATATTATGCCCTTCTGGGAATTTTCTCATTTAATTCTCATTTACTGCCTCTGAGGTAGAAATAATTATTTTCCTCATTTTTCAGGTGAGGAAACTGCATCTTTAGGAGATGGGTGACTGGAGAGAAGTCCCCTAACTACTAAGTGGTACAGTTGGAGTTTAGACTCAAGTCTGATTCCAATGCCCATGTTCTTAACTGCTTACCTATACTGCCTCATTGATTTCTGTGACTGGTTCTGGTGGAAGAAAGAGAAATATAATAAGCCAATTAAAAACATCAATTATAATGTCTGATCTGGCTCACAGATGATAATAATGATGACAATGATGGCAATGATGATTATTATGGTGATGACAGTGGTAATTCCTTATATTTATAAACACATCCAATTCATAAATCCCTTTTTCATGTATTCTTTCACTTGATTCTAGAATTAACTTTGTGAATTGGTGTTCATTCCCATTTTCCAGATGGACCATGAGGCTTGGAGAGATTAAAAGAAAACCAGAAAGTGGTAGACTCATATTTATACTAAACCCCTATATCTAGTATCTTCCATTATAACATGTTGCCTCATAAACTGGGGCGATTGTGCCATTGGTAGTCAAATATGGGCCCAGACTGGAAAAAACAAAGCAATATTCTTATATGACTTTTGATGATAAAACAATAGGAGTTATTTTTGTGAGTGGATTAAAGTATACTGAATTTGGGAAAACTTAATGCATCTTAGAGAAAGAGTGAGGAAAGGAGATATCACAGAAAGCTCAGGAAGCACAGGCCAGTAAACACAAACTAAGTGTTTAGACTCTCTAATTATGAGATTAGGGCATGTCAAATGTGATTATGTTCCCTTTTATTGAGTGTACTACTTTCGTTGCTGAAATTCAGTCTATGTAGAATATTTATGTAGACTCTCCAGGCTAATTTGGGATTGCAGACACCCCTTTTCCTCAACGTTTCCCCCATTCTAATTTTCTTTGCAGATTTTAAATGTATCAACTATGAGTTCTACTATCCTGGGCTAGAGGCAGAAGCATGAGGAGGTTTAGAAACCCAGTTTCCATGGTTGAAGAGAAAATACAATGCTATTAAAATCAGGATTGTTATGAAAATTCAGTGCATAGTCATGGGGGGGGGAGGGGCTACCTTGTCCCAGGCACTGATCTATGCACTGGAGACAGAGCAGTGGACAAGAGAGTCGGGGACCCTCATCCAGGGTGTCTGTAAGGGAGTGGAGGAGAGATCATGAACAAATACATGCATAACATAATTTCAGATATGAATAATTTCTATGCAGAAAAGAAACAGTGAGTGTGTGTGTGTTGAGGGTAGTTGGTAGATTAGATTGAGTAGTTAGAGAAGGGTTTTCTGAGGAGGGGGCATTGGAGCTGAGATCTGAATGAAACGGCACTGCTACCCCTGCAACGGCTCGGGGAGGAAGTGTAGGTGGTGCAAGTACAAGGCCCTAAGGTAGGGCGGGTGTGGCAGGCATATTCAGAGGAGAAAGAAGGCATGTGCTGGCATCATAGCGAGTGACAGGAGATGAGAGTAGGAGCCAGGGGCTGCGCCACGCCAGGCAGGGCAGCCTTAGGAGGCAGCGGCTCTTGCTCTCTGCGCGGTGGGAGCCCACTGGAGTACCGCCGCGTAGAAACTGCGCTGCAGGGAACCCAGGCACAGGCTGTTGTGCTCTTCAAGTAAGAGATGATGCAGTGGAGCTGAAGGAATTAGATGGGTGGGGCCTTGGAGGTTGAGGTGATGGCACTTTCCAAAGGAAAGTGGGGAGAAAGGAGATGCATCTCAAGGCAATTTAGCCAACCGGAGATACCGTGTACATACTGTTTAATTATTGGTGACATTCTTGGAGACAATACTATGTTCTGGCAAAGGTTCCTTAAGACAGGAACTACCCTTCCTTACTCACCATATCCTGTTTCAGTAATATTGTGGGCTTTTAACTTGAAGCCTATGTATGAAAAATTCAATGGATGAAATGTGGAAGGTAAACTTTTCTAAGATTTGGTTGACAACACCACCACTATAGACTAGAATTTTGATTGCAAAGTTGTACCTCATTTTCTGCTGCTCAAGTTAAATATGTGACTTTGGCAATTAGTATTTTATTTGTTCTGGCCGAAAGGTCAGACAGACTTATTTTTATCCATTTAAAATGTCAAAAAAGTCAAAGTTATTACAGGGAACATTTGTTTTTATCCAGATATTTGGCTACATTCCTATGTGAAATATGGTTCTCTATGACTAAAGAATATTAATTAAGATTAAGACAATCATTGAAAAAATATTATGCTACATTTATATTTATTAAAGGATAAATACTATTTGATTACAAGGTGTCTCACTCAAGAATGGCTTCAGTAAAATACAACCTTGAAGCAATTTAGACCTGTAATGATTTTAATTATTATGCCATATTTAACTTATAGAGGCTTATTTTTTTTTTCAGGAGCTCAATAAAAACTTTTAATTACACTACACAGACTTCGTACAGTGTAACAGTGAACGTTCACTGTTATATTCACAAAGAAGAGTCCATTTTATCGAATGTGAAGAGAGTCTGCATTTTCATTCCCCTGTCCCTTAATACTCGAATCAGTTTTCCTGTCTTGCCCAATGTTCAGGAGTTTCTTGTGGTTTTGGTTACCGACCAATACATCAAACATTCTGGCTGCTTTGGCCTCCAGTTTTGGGAGAACACAAGTTCACTGTCCCATCCACACCAAGAAATGTTCTAATCAAACACAATCCCAATCCCTAAACTATCAGATGGGAAAGTAGGAGCCAAGAGTCTTTAATTATACACACATCATAATTTAAAACTATGTGTGTCCACTCTGTTCTGAGGGGTCAAAATAAAATAAATAAAACTGTATGTATGAGAGAGAAACAGAAAGAAACAGGTGAAAGGCTGTGAAATACTGTATAAGGAGTTTTGGGGAGGGAGAAACACACAAAGACACTAGAGGCAAGCCACTACCTCTTGTCCATGATACTTTACTCCCTTTGCCACAGTGGGGAAGGATTGAAGTCTCTAGGGAAGGGCCCAGTGCATCCATTATATTGGTGGTTCTTAGGGTAAAGAGGTAAGGGGCAGGAAGATTAAGATGATTTATAGGCCCAATCCTTTTGATATGACCATTTGTAGATAGAAATTGGAGGACTCTCTTGACAAAGTGCATGGAGGGACAAATAAAAATAAAGATTAAGTGATAGGGGGAAACCCTCAAAAATAGAGACCAAGATGAGTAGTGGTGGTGGTGAAGGTAGAGAAATAGGGTTTTCAGAATCTGTTCTGGCCAGGTTGGAAGAATGTGCAGCAGCCGCAAGAAATATCAAGGCTTCGGGTAGCTAGCACCTTTCAAATTGGCACCATGGCCTTTCCCACGGTATGGGACCAATAAGAAGGGAGGATCATCCAGGCCAAATGTCTCAGGAGGAAATGCAGGGTTTGACATGCCTTCTTCTCTTTCAATTTGCTGCACCTCTCTGCCTGCAACACAGGCTTGGGGGGTAGGGCAGGGTGGGAAGGAGGAGGCAGGGAAGGAGTGCTCATCTCCTAGCTCCTGAGGAGAGCTTTAGCAGATAATCTTGGCAGTATCAGGCTGGTAAATGCAGTGGTCCTGGTATTGGGTGACTTATCCTCTTTCCAGTATCCCTCCACAAGGTACACATGACTGGGATGATGTGACATCCAGAGAGAAGAAAAACACGGTTCCACATCTTAGAGATTCTCATTGTGAGACACCACCTGTTGCCATGAGTCTGAGTGACTGGGGTATAGACTTGTATGTCATGGTCATCTGGGGCTGCGAACCTCCACTTCCCTCTCCTAGGCTTGGCTCAGCTGGCCTGGGGAGATATGCCCGGGAACACATGTCCTCCTATCGCCTTTCAAATCAAGTACTTTCTTAGCCTGACTTTTCAGGGTAGTGCTCCAAGTCCAGTGCACCCCAGACAGCCTGATCTGCTTAGAACTGTGCTCACCACTGTAGTTATCTGGGCCAGGGGAAGCCCACAGCTTATATTGTCTTAGGGCTGCTGGGACTGAAGGGACACTGAAGGGAGAAGGAACTGGGGTTGAGGAAAAAGCTACATTACATTTTTCCACCTGTCTGAGGAAGGGGTGGGCGCGGACAGTAGGATTGGTGCTTTAGCAGGACTAAGACACTAGCTTGGTTCACAGGTGTTTTAAAAAAATAAACACACAAAATAAAGTACCCACATTTCTCCCCAGTCTAACAACTCCTCCAAAGAGAAGACAAACGCTCCGGAGAACCAGAGGTTTTTGCAGCTCCTGCTCCCTGTGCAAAAATGCCTGGCACCTTAGCCCCAAGTGGCAGGGAAATGCAGAGTAGTCTGGTGGGCAGCTCAGTCCCAAAATAAAAATAAGCCTAAGAGATGAAGAGGGAAAGGGCTCATGGCAGCTGCTTGGAGACTGGGTGCAGAGCCCAAGAGGAAGAACCAGTGGTAGGAAGGAAGCTCTATGTACAGCTCTTTTCAGGGTCTCAAGGACACAGATGGCAGGGGTGAGCCAGAAGAAAGGTTAGCATGATGGGGTCCTTAAGGCAGGATTGAGAACAGGGACTGAGTGAGGGAGCCCAGCTCAGCAAGAGTTAAAAATAGTGGGGCCAAGGAATCCAGGCATGGATCCTCTTCAGCAAGAGCAGTTCAAAGTCTCTGTCCCTGTCCCAGGTAGGCCACCTGACTCAGGGCAGGCTCAGTATGCAGTGGGGCACTTGGAGAGGGTGCTGTCCTCCCCACTCTGCCTCCAACCCAGAGTAGTGTGGAAAAGAGCAGGCTTCTCTCGCCACCACTGGTTACCAGTGTCTTGAGTCCACCAGCTCAGGTCGGAGCTGAGTTTCTTGAGGCTCTCACAGCCCACCACGATGACAATGGTGGAAGGTGTGGCTGAGATGATTCTGGCTGAGAGGCCCTTCATGAGGCCCCAAGGCCCTTCTTCTGCCATCAGCTGTCTGAAGGTCAGGATGATGGAGTTCTTGCCCTCAACCTGCACACGGGTTCGGATGACATCCATGGGATTGCTGAGGATGGAGGCAGTGGCTGCAGCCAGAGGCCCTGAGATGGCTTGAAAGACAATGTGAGGGCACTCCTTAGGACACAGGTAGGAGAGCTGCTCTGCGTAGAAGTGATAGAAGGGCCACCAGACAGCACTGTTTGGGATATAGGTAAGCAGTGAAGCCACATAGCTAGAGGCTTATTTTAACTCCAGTTTGACTTCTGTGCCATCTCCAACATGAATAAATCATATTGTTTGCTAGAAATTGAAGGGGAAACTGCCTTAAACATAGTACTTGGGTAGTTTGGGTACTTCATGGGCACCTACTTTCTTTCCTTCACACTCTTGATTTGAGGACAGTGTAAAAGAGGTCATCAAAGCAAGAAATGGATTTTTTTTTTTTTGCTTTCTCCAAAGCAAGAAATGGATTTTGAGCAGGTATTATAAACATTTTATTTTTATAAATGAGGGTGGAAAACCTAAAAACTTCAATAAAAGTGCCCTGACATGAAGGTCACTGCTAGCTAAATGTAAAGTAATTCTAGTGATTATGAACCATTTACAATGATTATGCATCTAATGATCTCCTGCTCCCATTACTTAGGTGCCCACTGACCTTATGCTTTGATTTCTGGACCAGCTACTGAGAGCTTTTGGCCAGAAATGATCTGACATATTTCATATATGCCTTGCAGTGATCTTTTGTAACTGTGTTTCCTCTGGGGCTACTGGCCTCCCACGTGTTTTCTCTTGTAAAGCAATTTCAAGCATAAAGAAGCAAAGGAGATGAGCTTGCTCATTGTTCCTGGAAATCATCTTGTGAACTGCATGTAACTGTTGGCCATATTCATTTTCTGGCCTCTTTTGTTCTTCTTGTCTTTGAAAATTCAAATCAGTTAGTCATAGAAGCTCCAATATAATCTTGCAGCCTGTGCCCATAACCCCAATCCATGGAACTTTTGCAACTTTCAAAACCAGTTGAGGGGACTATTTTATATACATCAGACAGACTTGATTTATAATCTCATTAAACAAGTCACACAAGCACTGTGACACTCTTCATCTGAAAGATGAAAATGATACAGACCTTGTTTGGTTATTGTGACAATTGGAATTTATGTGAAGCACCCATGACAGGGCCTGGCATAGCAGGTGTTAAACAAATGGTCATTTCTAGTGCCAACACCCCCATCTCAGTGTATGTAGTTTCCTGCCTGGGCAACTGCATTTCACTTATAGGTCTACTAGCTTCCAGTTTTCTCTTCTCTATGTATCTACCTAAATACCAGTCACATCAGGTCATTCTGCAATTCAGAAGTCTTCAATGATTTCTGTTGTCTTCAAGATCAAGCCAGCACATTTGGTTTGGCCTTCAAAATCACAGGCTACACAACTGGCTTAATCCACACTTCATCCTTATCTCTACTCTATAAATCTTGGCACATTTATGTTACTGATTTGAAATTTATCATATTCCACCTTATATAAAAATTTTTTTCTCCATGAAGAAGTCTTATCTCCTTAACTATCCATGAATTTCTTACATAGAAAATTTCTAAAGAATCATTCCTGACAGTGATAAGATTGTGGGCCAGGAAGACAATGATGGAAGGGAGTGAACCATGTTGTAGCTACCAGTGCTTTTGTATCTTGTCACTGCTTCCTGAATCCTTTTCAAATTAATTAGGAAGGAAAAATTAATATTTAAAGTTGACAAAGGCAGTTTACATAAAATTTTTTAACAAAGTGTTCAAAGCTCTTTAAGTTTTAACACATTTTATTTATATTCAAATTAAAAGGAGACATTTAAGAGTAATTTTTCTCTTCTTAGCCCTAAAACAAACTGAAGTCCCCACACAGTAAATTTTTTACTCATGTTGATATATAGTAAATCAATGGAAGATTTGGGAACAAAATTCAGATCTTTCTTCCTCACTGTCTGGATTCTCAAAACAGAGAGATTAATGGAGGAAATTACTGAGGCAGGAAGCCCTGGAAGCCAACTCAAAGGTTAGTTCAGTTGTATAATTAAGCCTCATCCACTAAACTCAAAGTGCATATATATGCAAATGTATAGAAGGGTTAATTGAATCATTTTCTTTTTATTATTTTTGTTTTCTGATTATAGTACAGTGATAAACTATTCTTTGTGCTAAAATTGTGCCTATTTTTTCCTTGACTAACCTTTAATTTTTTCAAATTTCTTTAATATGCATTTAATTAGCATCTATTTGTGGTACATACGTTTTGTGTCACATAAAATATGTGATACATATTTTGAGAGGCATGTAAAAGAAATGGAAAACTAAGTTGTTTTTTTTTTTTTTGAGACAGAGTCTCGCTTTGTTGCCCTGGCTAGAGTGAGTGCCGTGGCATCAGCCTAGCTCACAGCAACCTCAAACTCCTGGGCTCAAGCGATCCTCCTGCCTCAGCCTCCCAAGTAGCTGGGACTACAGGCATGCACCACCATGCCCAGCTAATTTTTTGTATATATATTTTTAGTTGGTCAATTAATTTCTTTCTATTTTTAGTAGAGACAGGGTCTCGCTCAGGATAGTTTCGAACTCCCAACCTCGAGCAATCCGCCCGCCTCGGCCTCCCAGAGTGCTAGGATTACAGGCGTGAGCCACCGAAAACTAAGTTTTGATTCTCAAGAAACTTTAAATCTCATTGAAGAAATAAGATACACATTTAATAGTCAATAACTCTATAAGATGATGTGAGAGCAAGGTGGTAAAATATTTGTATAGGAGGCGAAGGTAAAATTTTCTGAAGTTTGACATCCTCAGGGAAAGTTTCCTGAGGCAGTGGGAGGTGATGGTAAAGGAAGGGCTTTTATAATTAGAGCCTGTTGGTTTGAATTCTGGTGCTGACTTTTACTATTTCTGTGATCCTGGAAAAGTTACTTCCTGTCCCCAAGTGTCAGCCTCCTCCTGTGTGAGTTAATCGGGACATTGTATTCTAGCACCACAATGTCTCATGCTTATCAGGAATGAAATAAATGATAGTTTTCCCCCACGGTGAGTTCAGCCATAAGTAGAGATGAAGGGATGAAGGGAAACGTAGGGGGGTGAGTAGAGCACAGAGCAAAGCATCGCCATCAGAGGAAAATGGTATATTTGTATAACCCGAGCATGTGTCTACTTCAGAGGATAACAACAGGACCCAGTACACAATATAATATTCAACGTATCCAGGACATGACCCAAAATTACACAACATTCATGAACCAGGAAAATGTGACCAGCCGATTCTTAAGGGCAAAGGCAATACAAAAAAAGCCAACCCTAAGATGATTCATGTGTTAGAATCCTCAAAAACATTAAAGCAGCTATTATAACTGTGCTCTATAAGATAAAGGTAAGCACATTTAAATAAATAAAAAAGTAGAAATCTTTAGCTGAGAAAATAAAGCTATAAAAAGGAATCAAGTGGGAATATTAGAACTTAAAAATATATGAAATTAAAAAAAATCATTGCCTACATTTAATAGTGGAACAGAGATGACAGAAGAGTGAAGACAGATCAGTAGAAATTATCCAATCTGAATAATGTAGACAAAAAAGATTGGGGGAAAATGAAGAAAGTGGCAGGGATGTGTGTAGTCCAGCACTCTGACCCAGCAATCCCACTCCTAGGTGTTTCCACAGGAGAAATGAAAACTTAACTTTATACTAAAACCTGTATGTAAACATTTACAGTGGTTTGATCCCAAAACCTGGAAACAACCCAAATGTTCTTCAATTGGTGAATGTATAGACAAATAGTACACAATAGGGAACTATTTAGCAACAAAAAGGAACAAAGTACTGATACACGCAACAACCTGGTGAAATCTTAAATAGAATCTCAAATTTCAAGTGAAAGAAGCCTGTTTCAAAAGCTACATACAGAATGAATCCATTTATATGACATTCTAGAAAAGGTAAAACTATAGAGACAAAAAAAAAAAAAAATAGATCACTTATTGCCAAGGGCAAGACTTGGAGTTAACTATAGTTAAGGGGTAGAATTACTGGATATTTGGAAGATGGAGCTGTTCTATACCTTGATTGCAATGGTGTGTACAGGGATGTATGCATTTGTCGAAACTCATAGAACTGTATAACAAAAAAGTAAATTTACCATATGCAAATAAAAGAATAATAATAGTAATAAATATTTACCATAATACATTAAAGAAGCAAAATTATATGCTCATTTCAATAAATACAGAAAATCACTTCTTATAATGCAACATTCATTTATGATTTAATTTAAAATATTTTAGCAAGCTAGAATGGTAAAAGAAAATTCTTAACCTAATATATGGTATGTATGAAATCTTTACAGAAAATATCATATTGAATGATGAAAAATTAAAATATTTCCTTTAAAATTAGAAAACATACGTGGACAACTATTTTCACAATTTTTATTTGACATTACATGGGAGGTCCTAGCAGGAAAAATGCAAGAAAAAGAAATAAGATATAGGGCCAGGTGTGGTGGCTCACGCCTGTAATCCTAGCACTCTGGGAGGCTGAGACAGAAAGATTGCTTGAGCTCAGGAGTTTGAAACCAGCCTGAGCAAGAGTGAGACTATGTCTCTACTAAAAATATATAGAAAAATTAGCCAGGCTGGTGGTGTGCACCTATAGTCTCAGCTACTCAGGAGGCTGAGGCAGAAGGATCTCTTGAGCTCAGGAGTTTGAGGTTGCTGTGAACTGTGCTGACATGACTGCACTCTACCCAGGCTGACAGAGGAAGACTTTGTCTAAAAACAAAAAATATATATAAATATACATATATATTTATATATATAAATATATATATGTGTGTGTGTACGTGTGTATATATGTGTGTGTGTGTGTGTATAAACATTGGCAATAAAAACCAAGTTGCTATTTTTGAGAGATGATATGATTGTTTCTATATTATACCAAAAAAGAATCTAAGATAAATGATGGTGTTAGCAGGTTTACATTGTACAAAAATCAACGAATAAAAATAAAATGCAAATATAATTTTAAAACATAATATGTACTGTAGCAGGAAAGTACAAATTAAGATTTCAGTGAGATACTATTCTACAATCATATGATTGGCAAAATGCAAAAAAAGAAAAGAAAAGAAAAAACTGGCCTTATCATGTTTGGTCAGATTACAGAGCAAAAAGGGAGCTCTTACTTTCTAAGGGTAGAAATATGAATTGTACAATCCTTTGGAAAATTATTTGGTAACATTCTAAACAAATTTAGAAATGTTCCCACTCTATGGCCTTGCAGTTTCAAACAAAAGTATATACTAGAGAAACTTTTGCACATTTGTAAAATATGGCACCTACAAGAATGTTCAGAGTTGGTCTGTTTTTACTATCAAATGACTTGAAACAGCAAAATTTCTATCAATAGCTAAATGAATAAATGATGCTGTTATACCACATACATTTGTGCATAAATAGTATGTATTACTATATGCAAGTGAAGATGAAGGAGTTACAGCTATAAATAAGAACACACGAGACTTAGAAGCATACTATTGAGTGAAAAAAACAAGTTAAGAAAGAATACTTGCAATGTGATTCCATTTATATAAAATATAAAAACCGTGCTAAATTAAACAATTAATTACTTAGGGATAAAAGTATGTGATAAAACTATAAAGAATAAAGAACACAAGATTTAGAATTAGAATAGTGGTTATTACTGAGGAGAGAAGCAAGGGGGGGCTGGAGAAAGTCAAGAAGGATTTCAAAGATTATAAAAATATATTTTTAATAGATGGTAGGGTGACAAATATATGCTGAATCATTATGCTTTATATATATCATTTATGTATTTTATCCATTTTTTAAAAATCTCTTCAACATTTGGTAAAAAGGGTAGGTAGGGAAGGACGAGCCTATGAAGAAGACAGAGACTATCAAAAGGAAAACTTGAGTGTGGTGTCCAGAAGCCCAGGCCGTGGTCTAAGGTCCTACCTGAAGCTGAGACTCGTGGAAGTCAGTGGTGCTCCCTGAGAACAGCTTCGATGCAGTAGACATTGGGTGGAGCAGAAAGGCAAGGTTAGAAATGGAACCAACGTGTGTAGACAACACCGTCATGAAGTTATGTCATGGAGAAGACAGGCAAGGAGTTCAAGAGCTGAAGATTAAATAGGTTAGGAAGATTTTGTTTTGTTCAATGAGAGAGATGAATTGGGTTGAAACTAATGAGGAAGAATCCACTGAAAGAGAGAACTTGAATCTATAAAATAGAGTAGGTAACCTACTCAGTGGCTTAGGTTTTTATAAGAAAGCCGTAGGAAGGAATCTTCAAAAATAAATCCATTTGGAAGGTTTGGACCTAGGTAGAAGGAAGGTTATCTCCTCCTCCTCCACTTCCTCCTCACTTTTTAAAATGTTTCCTTTATTATTTATTTTATTTCTGAGTATTACAGGAGTACAAATTATTTTATTTATGTGAATTGCTTTTGTACAGTTTGAGTCAAAGTTATAAGTGTGCTCATTCCCCAGATAGTGTGCATTGTACCCCTTAGGTGTGAATTTACTCATCCACTTCTCTCCCTTCCCACCTGCTTGATTTCTAATGAGTTTTATTGCCATATGTGCACATAAGCATTATGCACTTAGTTCCAATTTAATGGTACATGTGGTGTTTGTTTTTCCATTCTTGTGATGTTTCACTTAGAAAAATGGGCTCCAGCTCCACCGGGCTAATACAAGAGGTATTAGTTCACCATTTTTTATGGCTGAGTAGTACTCCATGGCATGCATATAGCACAGTTTATTAATCCACTCACATATTATGGATGGGCACATGCATTGTTACCACACCTTTGCATTTGTGAATTCTGCTGCTATAAACGTTTGGGTGCAGGTGTCTTTTTTATAAAATGTCCTTTTCCCCTTAGTTTCCCAGCTCTTGCTAGAAATCTAGACATCCCCACTTCTATCAGGGGACAAGGAAAGCAAGTGGAGGTGAGCAGGAGTTTTGGTGGTGGGGAGCTGAGGGTTCCAATCCTACCCTCCCTTTCTCTGCAAAGAAGGATGTTTAGGGAAGGTAAGGAGGTAGAAGTCTAAGATTGGAAGGATGTGGAGAAAGTCTGAAATGATCCTTGTAGACACCGAGAGTGAAGCCATCAAAGCTACAAAGTAGGGTTATCAAGCAGTAGTGGGGACTGCATGACGTGGGGACTGCCATGCCTTGGTTTTGGAGCCATGCTGGCAGTGCTCAGCCGTCTCTGCTGCTCTGGTTCAGACAAGGAACTGTGTTCATCCAGGGTTGGGATTTTCCCAGATGAATGTGACAGAAAGAGAGAAGATCTTGGGAGCTTAGGATCCTTGTAAGGGTGTTATTTTGAAGTGAAGAAAGGAGAAGATTGACTGAGAGTCCTCTCATTCGAGCAGTTTGTGGCTACCTTAAATTCAGAGGGAGAGAAACGAATGAATCAAAATATTTATTTATTTATTGGTGTGTCTCCCTCATGCTAGAAGGATGTCTCTTTTTACGTGAGAGGCCTGGTCTGGAAGCCACAGAGAAGGCGTGTCTCCAGCTGGTGAGGAATCAAGTCTGGCTTTATAGAAAGGGTTACCATGAGTTCAGCTTTGATAAATGATTCAGCACCTCTTACACATGCGGACTACCAGAAGCAGGCGGCATTCGGTGGACATGGAAGAAAAGGATATGCTTCCAAAATATCATGCCCTAATTTAACATCTGGATAAAACACTTCTATTTTTGTGAAAAGATAGACAATTACTGTGAATTTTCATAGTATTTGTGCAAATAGCACAACATTCTTCTTTCCTTTTCCTAAAGCAACCAGCTTCTACTACTCAGAGCTGCTGACCCCAAATTTGCACATTGGTGCAGTACCTGTTGGCTATATTTTGATATAATAATGAGTGAGCTAATTGACATTGGACTTAAATCTCTTTCATCATTCAGACAGGAAGTTAAGGGCTAGGTAAGTACTTAACTCCTGCATATTCAAGGCAACTTCTGAGCCCAAGAGGTGAGGTCCTGTGGTTTTACAGAAAGTCAGGTAAGTGGTCGGACTCTTTTTTTCTCTCACTAAAAAATACTCATTGTTTAACCCAACTGTTAGTTCTGTTGTTTTTCATTATTAAAGCACTGCTTCTCAATGACTATTTTTCAGATCAATACATAATAAGGCTTGCCAGCCTGCCTAGCATAATATAACACATTGAACACCTTGGCTGCTGGACTATTAAGCCCTTCTGTTCTGCAGTAGACGGCACAAGATTAAGTGTTGAAATGAGAGAGGACAGGGGAGAAGATATTTTCATCTTTCCAGCAAGAAACTGGGAGAAAAAAAAATCATAATGGCTAATGCTAAGGCTCACATTTATTCTATGTCTTCAATTAATGCTACCTCTTATTGACCACACCACTTTGCTGAAAGGTATAGATTATCGGTTATGCAATCAGATAGACATGAATTTCATTTTTACCACTGCCTGACTGCGGAAACTAGGGAAAATTATTCCATCTTGCCAAATATCTTCTTTTTATAATATGTCTAAATGAACATAACTTACTTCCTAGAAATGCAATGATTAAAGGAGATGAAAATAAATTTCACCTAATGAAGGCCCTTAATACTTTTTTATGTAATATCATGTGAATTATATTTTATGGCACTTAGGACATGCCTTGAATTTCAGTTATATTTGTTCATGTTATCTCTTCCAGTAGAATGTAAGCTTCTTAAGGGACTGGATCACAATTATTCATCTCTGGAGGCCAGCAGTATATATTACAATTTCTTGCCCATAAATCAATGTAAATTAGAAGGTAATTACTTCATATTTTTATTATTACAACAGAATGGCCTTTAGGAACATGGCAGATGACTTCAGTGCCCTAACCTTTTGGAGTGCAATGGTACCTGCACCAAAAGAGTGACATATTTGATATGTGAAATGAATTTAGATATTATACATATATGTCATGATATGTTATGTTATTGGTCAAAGAACAATGCTTTTGCTCTTCTATTCTAAACCAGGTAAAAGTCACCAATGAATCACAGATTACAAAATATCCCTTACTTCTCAGTATCAAGTTATAACTTGTAAGTCTAAGTTTTACTTTTCTTTTGAATCTTTCTTAGAAAAATATCACCAAAAAAAGTAAGAATTGCTTTGATCTGACTTGATTATCAATTTTTAGCAATGTATTTCTCCCTTTCTTCCTCACTCAGTAGCATAGGATGTCACAATGACCTTAATAGTTTTTTATGAAAAAAATTAGTTGCAGAAAGAACAAGCTGCCACAAAAAGAAAAAAAGAACAAAAGTCAGATAACTCAAATTTCATGGGAGGCACTGCTCCTTTGCTTTGACAATATGTACTGTACTAGAATGTTCCTATCCTGTGATATTAAATTTTAATATTGAATACAAAATTTTTTCATCTCCCAAATGCTCTTTCTTGTTATGGAGCTATATTACTCTACTTGTTAATTTGTCATATCTGATAATGGACAAACTCCTTACAACTCTTTTCCTGTAAAGTTGGAAGCACTGTATTGTATGAAATACTGCGGCAGAGGATACATGTTGATGGGAACAGATGTGCTCATTTCTAATATTCTGTGTGCGTGTCCTCCTCTTTGGACTGTTGGCTATTTCAACCCAGAGACTGAAGTCAAAATGGTCTTGTTTGTGTCATCGATTCAAGTCTCCTGCATGTTTTCCAGTTGATAGAAAGTGTTCAATAAATTCTTTTGACATGAGAAGAAAAATTTCATTAGATTTTTATAAATCTTAATAAAACCATGTATTGTTATTCAAGATATTTATAATGTTACTTTTGGCATCAGTCTCAGGATCATCTGCTCTTTTGGTACCAATTTGTGATGATTCAAATAAAATTGAAGAGGCGGACTAAGGATTCAGGCTAGCCAGGGTTATTTTTTTAGGAAGATATTTGCAAAATAGATGATCACCCGCCTGTCTTCTAAACTGATCTAGAATCAGGAGAGAGATAAATTCAAGCCAATAATTGAGAGAACTTAGCATCAAGCCATCTCTCCACTGGTTTTAGTCTGACCTTTAAGGTTGGTTCTAAGAAACTGGATTATACTTGGTCCCTGTGAAGGAATTACACCCTGGTGCTACATGTTCATGAGCTGGCTTCTATCTCTTTTTTTGCTTTCTTATGGCTTCTCCAACTACATCTAGATTGTAGCCATGTTTCTTGGGCTCAGTGATCTGCTCTTGAAGCTCCACCATTGTCGCCAGGACCTTCTATGTCCTAAGGACTTCTTTGCTGTCAATCAACTCTCTACTTATGAGTGGTTTTCAAATATTTTCTTGGAATCATGCTTTTCCTAACCACGTGCTGCTCAGGTTGTCCATGGCAGTTTTTCTGTCACCCGCAGTAGTGGAGTGATCTCCAGACTCCCTCGCTCCCTGTGCCCAGCACAGACTGAGGTCAAGGTCTAACATAAATGGCCAGAAGGCTAGCGCTGACTCTCAACCAGCTCTGAAGGCTGAAAATGCTGCAGTTCCATCATGTACCCATAATGACATCAGAGCCAATGTTAATATTTTACATGAAAACTCCATATTTTATGAATCCTGCTTTTCCAGATGTGGTATGAATTATTTTTTTTCTAGTAAAGATGAAATGTGGAAGTATATTTTAATTTACCAAAGCTTTGCTCAAATAACTCAGACTAACACCCCAGACTCATTAAATCTAAGGTTAGAAAAATGAAGACTAACAGGAAGAAGGACTTTGTTTACCTGGAACCAACCATTTCAGAGACATCTGGATGCAAAATTCAGACTAATTCAATGCTACTTTATATATAAGCAATTGTTTTGGTCACTCATCATCTATAATAGAATGCTCAGTAATTAAGGTAAATATTTCAAATGAGCAACTATGAAATCTTTCAGAAATGAGCAAGCTAAAGATTATTGCAATTTTATTTTTTTTCCTAGTCTGTAACTTTCCAGAACAGATGTCTATGTATACTCTGGCATAAAAGGAGATTTCTGTTATTTTAGAGGGCAATGGGCATGGTAGGTGCCCCCTCTGGCTGACTTATTTTTTTAAGCCATTGAAAGTAAATATTTATTAAAAGCTTCCCAGCCAGCAACTCCTTTCAATTAGCAGTCTCCTCTAAGATTCTATATCCTCATGTTATTCCCTTAAGAACTATTTTAGCTTCAGTCTGCATTTAATATTGAATTTGCACCAGGGAAATTCATTAGCTACAAAGAGTACAAGAATTTCTCTACTTTTCCATTCTTTTAATTTAGCCTAAATCACTATGCCCCAGAGTCATACCAAATATGCCTGGCAGTTGAGGCAGAGAAAGGGTGGAGGGAAGCAGAACCCAAGAAGGGACCAGATAAGGGAAGGACTGGGGCTTCAGATGGGTTATCTGCAATTCAGGGATGCAGGGCAGGCCCAGAAATGAGAGAAGAAGAGGGAGGAACTGGCATTCCAGTGGGTCAGCTCACACACGCAGCCTCAGAACCCCACCGAGTTCTGCAAATCATCTTTCTACACCGAAATGCACGTGACTTTCCTCCAATGCTGTGTATAAATGTTAAATCTCCTCAATAGAGCCTCTGTTTTAAATAGATCTGTGTTACAATCAACTTTAGAAAGGGGATTTATCTAGACATGACTTTAATCCAGGATCAAAGCTCCCAGCTGTCACGTACCGGGAGGTGGGGGTGGGGGTGGACCTCAGCAAGGCTGGAGTGCCATCCCCTTCTGCACAGCCTGAGCCAGCGCTGCTGGTAGCGAGAGCTGGGAAGACGTGGTGTTGGGTGGGGAACTGCCCTCAACAGATCTTCAAGATCCGATAAGAGAAAATGGATGTGAATGTACTTTAGAAATTGTGGAATATTAGCATAAGATGTCACCATTATTTTTAGGGGATGGTCTTCATTAAATGGATTCAGCTATAATCAGGCAAATCCTCAATGTTGCTGAGACTCCATTCATTTCAATTTTAAATTCATGTTTAAATGACTTTTTTACTTTCCAGTTCATTGCTTTGGCTTCAAGTAGCCACCAAGATCTAAGATGCCAAAATAACAGGGACTTGAGGCTCAGCAGTGAGCCTTCTTGCTTTTAGTTCAAATCACACTAAACCATGAGGGTCCATCCAAGTTTCAGGATTTTCAGAGAGATGCTATTATGTTCCTGTATAAAGGTTTCTACTTGGTGAAGAGCACTGAAAATGTGGAAAGTGCATGAGAAACTCCAGTGTTTCTTGAATGGACAGCTACCTTCTCCTCTTCACAGAGTATTGGGGGTTTTCTGGACTGACAAGTCATAGGCGTAATGAAGTGGTTTTGTAGAATAAAAAGTTGTGCCCATGTGAATGGGCACTGGGTCCCTCTGGGAACGGCACAGCCTGAGGGTGTGGTCACAAGCAGCAGCCCTCTGTAGCGGGCCAGGTGTCATTGCAGAGCTCTGTTTATTTATTCTGCAACATGGCCCAGAACATGCTCTTCACGGACACTGGCCAAGGCTGGAGAGAAAACCCAAACATTTATTGCACTTCCAAAAATTCCACTGGCACCCTTGGACTGTAAACTCTCAACATTTGATGCTTGGCTTACTTATCTGTGTCCTTGGAGCCCAGCACAGTGCTAGCTAGTCAGGCAGCAGCTGTCCATGGATGAGTGCTAAAGCTAACTGCTAATGAGATTAGCACCTGCCATTTGACATTGGTCTCTCCGTCCCACTCCACTCAGGTATAAAGTTGACATGTCATGCAAACCTGGAATTGCTCTTTCACTAGAACACTCCAAAATGCATTTACAGTCTTAAAGATTGTTTGTAGTGAAAAATGACATGATGAAATCACCTAGATTTGGCATGGCAAAAGTTCAGCAATTTTACTCTTTCTCTCTGTCTGCTCCCCTCATTGCAGTTGACACAGCTGGTCCCGCACGATATTCCTTTCCTGTGGACCTCTTGGACCACAAAGCCTGCTCCACACTGAGCTAGCACTTTAGAAGAAACTGCCTTCCCTTCCTGATCTAGTTTATCCTCATCGTTTTGTGGATGGGAGAATTATGATTCAAAGTTCTAAATGACCCTCCCAACAGTTAGGAGAGGGAGATGGGATAGCTCTTAGACTTTGATGCGATCTCTTTCTCCCCCCCTCTCTCTCCTCCCCTCTCAATTCAGATTACTGAAGCTTCTTTTTTTGATTGTTACTGTTTTGGGGAAAAGAGTAGGAACATAAGGATTAAACAACAAGATAAACTTTTGACATATATACTTTCTTATTTATTTTCTTCTATAATCATGAGCAAAATGGGGACAGATTCATTTTAAAATTATTAATAAAAAATGTAAGCTTGAAATTGTTTATTTTTAACTGTCTCTTATTGTCATTTCAGAAAGACCATTCTGGCTGCATACTTGCTGTCATATGAAAATAGCTTTCTTTAATGCATTGATGTGACTATATGTGAATTTTTACCATGGACATAGTATCTAAATAATAATAATAATTGATAGTAGTACTTTAAAAGTCAGAATACTTAATGATAAAATCAAATATGGGGTCAAAAAATCTTACTTCAAAACATTTCTACTTGAAGATCCTATCAGAATACCAACAGATCCTCCAGGAATCTTTTAGTAATAAATGAAGCAAAGGCAAAATTGGCCCTCACAGGTATTTATTTGTCTCAGCGTGGCAGCTTCCCAGGGAGCTGACTGTCAGAACAAATGGTGGCTCCTCTTGCTGTGCCTCGAGGTCAGTGACCCAGAGATGGAGGGCTTCGGGCAGCACAGGCATCTCAGGGTTTCTTCAGCCCAGAGAAGACCTATTGAGGCCCCCAGGTCTCCTGGGGTCAGAAGCTGCATGCCCGGGGCTGGGATGTAATTGAATTACCGCTGGTACAGGGAACAACATCCCTGACCTAAATTCAGGATATCTGTCTGCCAGCTTTTGGCACAGGTTGGCTCATAATTCAACTCACATTTTAAAATCTTAATTGCTATAATAATTGGGTCTGCCAGGTTCACCAGTCAGCCAAGGTCTTAGAAGAATTTTAACCAAAGGACAGAATTTCCATCTGGTGTTGGCTGAATCCTGAAACTGAGGCTGCTACTGCTGCTGCTCCTCCTTGGATACAGTTATTTTAGGACTGACCACATTTGGAGATTGCTCATAAATCATAAGTTATCATCATTATTGGCAGCCGTAACTGACAAGGATTAGTCTGTTCATTGAAAAGGTGGAAATCATGTGTGTCCAGGGTTTGAATGACCAGGTCAGAAGCACTCATAACTTTGCAGAAAAACTGAGCAAAATGCTTCACTTCCATTCTAATTTGCCATTGTGTGTTCCTTGGTTTCCCAGAGAACTGCTATTCTCAAACAAGAGCCCCAAAAATTTGGTGTGAGTGGCTGTCAGTGGTGACTCTCCCCTGGTCAAATCACTGGAGGCAGCAGGAGTTGCTTTTGATATTCATGACATTTCCTTTTCTGCAGAAAAATGGCACTGAGGGGTATGTAGAATTTACCCTCATTTTAACCTTTGTTTCTTACATGCCAGCTGGTCTATGGGGTATTTTCCCAGGCGGATTAAGTAGACTCCCCATCTAGTGGCTTCATGAGTACCCTGCTCTTCTTCTCTCAGCATCTTGGGCCTCTTTTGCCCAAATACCCTGTGCTCTCAGGCTCATGCATTTACTTCCACAGGAGCCAGAGAAGCTGCCAAGGCTACTGCTTTCAAAGCCCTAATGCCATGATGACATTTTCTCGAAGTAAATTTTAGCAAATCAGAGCTCCCTTCATCTCACCCATTACTCTAATAGCATCCTCGGAAAGGGCTGGACACTAAGCTTGTACAAATCAATGTTACAGCTCCTTGCCAATTACTGTTTATCCTGCTCTAAAATATTCCTCCTACTCACAATGGTAATGTTGTAAAGAGAACACAATGTATACAGCAATTTTATTTTGAAGGGTGAATTAAGGAATCTATCAAAGCACTAACAGACTGGGAAATACATAATAATAACAACACTTTTTACTTCTATGGGTTCTATCCACCAAGGGAATTATGGATGCTTTACATAAAACACAGGATTAAAATAGCAATTAAAATACTACAAACCCAGCAAAAGGAAGTAGAATAATGTAACCAAACAACTGTGTCATGTGAAGCTCTCTAAGAAACACTAATCAAACTGCTCTGTCTTGTTTAAAGAATGTAAAAGTAGAACATCGCTCAGGGAGGAGACAAAAAGGTTGCACATCTAAGAACCACAGTCTGGGTCTAGTCTCTCCCTCCTTATTTTGACACCACTTATGCATAGAAGATGATAGGAAGGGTCTTAGGTTAGAGCTGGCTTTTGGATTATTGTGATTAGAGCTTTATGAGTTAGATTTAAATTAAATCCAAAAGAGGAAAAAATTACCTTCATTATAAAAAAAAAAGGATAGTCATAAAATTCATGAAAAGAGGATTTTTCTAAGTAAGATCTTGATGGGCATTAATTACATCCACGATGGACTGTTGTTCTACCCATATTCCAACATAAAGAATGTTAGTGACCATATTAAATTCCAATAATCATACCATCAAGTGCCTGCAGTTTTGAGTATTTAGAGACTCATTATTGAAATCATACCAAAAATGCTAAATTGTGATCCTAGGATAGGTATCTTTGATGTGGCAGAAATAACTATAGTTTGGGAGTTTATATTTATTTGTTTGAGACCAGCTTAGGCAACATAGTAAGAATCCATCTCTACAAAAATAAACTTTAAAAAAATTAGCCGAGCATGGTAGTTACAGTCCCAGCTCCTCAGGAGGCTGAGGTGGGAGGATTGCTTGAGCCCAGGAGTTTGAGGCTGTAGTGCAGGGGTCCTCAAACTTTTTAAGCAGGGGGCCAGTTCACTGTCCCTCAGACCGTTGGAGGGCTGTTGGAGAGTGCAGGGCACATTCCACACATGTGCACTGCGGGCCCTGGACAAGTTGGCTGCTAAGCAGGACAGGCAGGGGCGGCAAAAACACCCAGTGGGCCGGATAAATGTCCTTGGCAGGCCACATATGGCCGCGGGCCATAGTTTGAGGATGCCAACTGAGTTATGATCCTGACACTGCACTCTAGCCCAGGAGACAGAGCAAGATCCTGTCTCAAAAAATAATAACTACAAAAAACAAACAAATAAACAAACAAAAACCAGACAAAGGTTTTATTCTAGGCTGTTGAAGTATGAATTTTTGGTACTATATTTAACTACCTTGAGGAAATGGTTTAGTGACCTGTATCGACAGAAATATTCTGTGCTAGTCTCCTATTTTCACATGGAAATCTCTAATTTTTCCCACTGAGAAAACACTGAGTCAGAGTGAGCCCAGGCAGCAACTTTACTGTGTCCACACATAAAACCCAAAGGACAGGTTTAGAAGGAGGTGCATTTTAAAATTAAAAAAATAAAAATCACAAGAGCCTCATGGCTGAAAGCTTTTTGGAATAATTATCCTCATTTGACCATGAAATTAAATTGTGCTAGGACAGGCTGTTTCAGAGAAAATCTAAACCAAAATCTACAGACTTAATTCAGTAGATGGTAGACTACTCTGGACTCAAAATGAGGCAAATTCATAGCATTATTAACATAATCAACTGTGGAAACTCTTCTTATATTTAGGTTTTTCCTTTTTTTTTTTTTTTAGCTAAATTACAGAGACATTTTTGGTTATTTCAGGATCTATATAAATTTTCTTTTACCTTCTAGCATGCAAGGGAAATAAAAAGAATTTTAAGCCTACCTAACTTCAATTCTTTAAAAATGATTATATGTCCCCAGTGACTTCTTTCTGTATAACCTGGGGATGTTAATGGGAAACTAGGTTATCCTCCTATTATACGTTAAGAAATCTGGGTCCTCTTCATGAGTGTAGCAGCCGTCAATTTAGCCCTTATAGCCTACTAATGAACTAATGGTGCTGGTCGACCTGGGAGGATTATTTAATTGAAACTTATTTTATTCTTTGATATTTTAAATATGTTAATTTTAAAAATAAAAAAATAAAAGTAAACAAAAATGTATTAGTAAAAATAAAAAGATTTGTTCTGTAAAATTTGGATTCAGCCAAAAGACTACACTTACTGATTTGCATATGTTAAACCATCCCTTGCATCCCTGGGATGAAACTCATTTGATCATGGTGAATTATCTTTTTAATGTGCTGTTACATTCAGTTTGCTTATATTTTGTTGAGGAGTTTTGCATCTGAGTTCATAGGGGATGTTGGTCTATAGTTTTCTTTATTTGTTGTGTTCTTTTGTGGCTTTGTTATCAAGGCGATACTGGCTTCATTGAATGAATTTGGAGGATTCCCTCCTTCTTGATGCTATGGAAGAATTTCTGTAGGGTAGGTAACAGTGTTTTTTTTGGGTTTTTGTTTGTTTGTTTGTCTGTTTTTGTAGGTCTGGTAGAATTTGGCTGTAAACCCATCTGGTCCGGGGCTTTTTCTGTTGTTGTTTTTGGGAGATATTTTTGTTTTGGCTTCAATCTCACTGCTTGTTATTGATCTGTTCAGGATTTCTATTTTTTCCTTATTCAGTTTTGGGAAGTTGTGTGTTCCCAGGAATTTGTCCATTTCCTCTAGGTTTTCTAGTTTGTGTGTGTAGAGGTTGCCATGGTATTCGTGGATGATTTTTTATATTTCTGTGGCATTACTTTAATGTCTCCTTTTTCATTTCTGATTCAGCTTATTTGTATCCTTTCTATTATATTTCTGGTTAATCTAGCTAGTAGTCTATTAATTTTCTATATCTTTTCAAAGAACCAACTTTTTCTTTGTATTTTTTTTTTTTTTTTTTTTTTTTTTTGCATTTTGTTTAGTTCTGCTCTGAGCTTTAGTATTTCTTTTGTTCTGCTGGCTTTGAGTTTGGTTTGCTCTTCTTTTTTTAGTTCTTTGAGTTGTGACATCAGGTTGTTAATTGGTGATCTTTCTTTCTGAGGTAGGCATTTAGGGCTATGAATTTTCCCTTTATACCTGCCTTTGCTGTATCCCATAGATTTTAATAGCTATTGTCCCCTTTGTCATTAAGTTTGAAGCATCTTGATTTCCATCTTAATTTTATCATTGATCCAAAGATCATTCAGCAGCAGATTGTTTAATTTTTATGACTTTGTATAGAATTGAGTATTTCTCTTGGAATTGATTTCTAGTTTTGTTTCACTGTGGTCTGAGAAGATACATGGTATGATTTTGATTTTTTTGAATGTGTTAAGACTTGTTTTATGGCCTAAGAAATGATCAATCTCAGAGAATGTTCCATGTGTTGATCATTATTTTTAATTTTAGCCATTTTGATAGGTATGTATTGATATCTCAATGTGGTTTTAATTTGTACTTCCCTAATCACTGATGAAGTTGCACATTTTTTCATGTGCTTATTTGACATTTTTATATCCTCTTTAGTAAAATGTCTCTTCATATCTCTTGCTCAATTTCTAATAGGATTGCTTGTTTTCCAATTGTTGAGTTGGGAGTTCTTTATATCTTCTAAGGAATAAGCCCTTTGTTGGCTATGTGGTTTTCAAATATTTTTTCCCAGTCTGTAGCATATCTTTTCATCCCCTTAACAGGGTCTTTCACAGAGCAAAAGCTTTTAATTTTAATGTGGAAAATGTATCAATTTTCCTTTTATGAATCATGCTTTTGGTGTCAAATCAAAGAACTTGTTGCCTAGTCCTAGATCTCCAATATTTTCTCCTACTTTTTTCTAAAAGTTTTAGGGGTTTCAGTTGTATATTTATGCCTTGATCCATGTTGATTTAATTTGTATATAAGGTATGAAGTTTAGGTTGAAGTTCTTTTTTTTTTTTCAGTATATGGATGTCCTCCACATCTTAAATAATAATTTAAGAGAATTTGTACTTTGCACATGGAGATCCAATTGCCTTAGCACCAATTGCTCCAGTTCAAGGCTATCCTTTGTTCTTTGAATTGCCTTTGTACCTATGCCAAAAATCAGTTGAGCATATTTGTCTGGATCCACAACCTTTTATACCATGTCATGATTCTTTATACACCCATTTTGTACTGTTTTAGAAGCTGATTTTCTTAGATTTAGTTATATTCTATCTTCTTTGCTGTGTCTCTATACTCAAAAGTAGAGAGTATACCTGCAGGAGATGCTGAGTTGCAAAGTATAACAATGCTTCAATAAGCATTTCCTTAGATGAAATCAGCCTACCATCCTTTTCAATGTTTATAAACCATGGACAATTTATCTGCCCACAGGCACCGCTTTCTGACAAAAATGCACACAGCTTGATTCATCTCTGTTATGGAGTAGGTAAATATATCCTACTTTAAACAAAATTGTGGCTTGTAAAATTTACCTTCTCCAAACACCCTCTAGATCTTATCTTTCTCGCCTTCCCTTTACCCAATCCCTCTAGTCCTTTTGTTAGAGACTTGTGATCAGAAGGGGAAGAACTAAACCACTTATCCACATTTCTTGATTGAATACATTGATACTCACTTATACTTAAATGGTACATACACCATTACATTTACACTTTAAAGCATTTTATTTTTAGTGAGGGGCAGTGGTAAAGTCATTTCGTGAATCAATAAACAGTCATATTTTTCCCCTTCGGTGATCTGAGGGGCACTGGGTGTGGGGGGTGGGAAGGAGAACTGCTAGGATCCCATTAGGCTGATTTCCCTGACACCCTCAACATTAGCCCTAACATGTATTTAGTGCTGAATTTGTTAAGTTTATAAGTAATTTTGTACAATACTAAAATATAATCCTCATGGCCATTGTGAGGTATTATTTTACCCAATTTAGGTAGATAAAGTCCAAACACTGGAGATATTAATTTTCATCTCAAGGCTCAGATGAACTCAACTGAAGTCTTCTGCCTTCAGATCTAACATTTGCTTCACTCTCACAAGCAAAGAGGCCTGACATGTTAGGCTGATTTGGACATAAGAGATGAGAAAGTCTGCCTGTAGCCTCCCTGCCTCTGCTTCCTTCCTCTGGATTCCCTAGAATCCTCGCCCTGGGAACAACGGGGCCACCCTACTCAGAACTTTCCTTACACTGTTCAACAGCACTTTCTGCAATGACAGAAATGTCCTAATCTGTGCTGCCCAATACAGTAGCCACATCTAAGTGTGGCTTTTGCAGGTGTCCTCAAACAACAGCCTGCGGGCCACATGCAGCCCGCCTAGGACATTTATCTGGCCCGCTGGGTGTTTTTGCCGCCACTGCCTGTCCTGCTTAGTAGCCGACTCATCCCAGGCCCACAGTGCACACTCTCCAATGGTCTAAGGGACAGTGAACTGGCCCCTGTTTAAAAAGTTTGAGGACCCCTGGGTTATTGAATACTTGAAATGTGGTGCTGCAGAGGAACTGAATTTTAATGACAATGAATTAAAATTTAATTTGAATAGCTATATATGGCCAGTGGCTACTATACAGGACATCATGTTCCAGACTTTCCCCTGTCTTCCCATCCTCATCAGCTGAGCACAATTTGGGTGCCTCTTCCTTTCCCACCATTTCTGATCATACTCTCTTCCCTAGTCTTACATTAATATAATTAAACATTTTAAAATTTATTTTATTGAAGTGTTTAATAATCTCATTGTTATTATCTTCCTTTTCTGACATTATGAAGCTTATTATTTCTGCCTCTGGTAATAAAGCGTTGGATGAGAAAAGTAAGAAACGTTCTTTTGTACCTCATTTCATCGCTATTATTTTCAAATTAAAATACAATTTTCCTTTACTCTCAGGTTCCTGGTGTTCAGCTTTGCATTGTTCCCCCCTCCCCACACGAGCACCTGCCTCTGAACACCCTGCTCCCCAGGACGTTCTTCTCCAATAGCACCATCAGCTTTGTTAGGGCCATCGTCCTGCCTTGACGGACCTGAATACTGTCCTGTGTCCCCTCAGGTGGAGGCGCCTATGACTCCAGGTTTGGTAAAGCCCCCTCTTTAGATCTATGTCCACACACTCTCCCCTCCTCCTTCCCATAACAGTACTGTCTCCTCTCATCCACCGTTCACTCGCGTCTTTGTGCTGTCCGTAGACTCACCTTCTACCCCAGCGCCCATCCCCACCCACATGGCCTTGTGACTCATGAGGACGATACATCTGAGGCTCGACTGCCCTACCCTCTCCATCCCCTCAACTTCAAGGATTCCCGCCATCACTCCAGCTCTGCTACCATCTGTCGGCTGTCCCCGACATGCTGGTTGTCACTCAAAAGTGCACTTAAGAAATTCTGAAACTGCAAACATTCCAACCTCTGATTTTCAGCTCCTACGTGTAACAGCTTCATCTCACTCAGATTCAGCTCCTGCGTCTGTTGTTTAACCCACGGAGACTTCCAGGCCCTGACACTCGTCCTTCAGGCTCCATCCAGCTTCGTCTCCTCCAGCGGGCAGCTTAGAGTCTGTCACCTGTCATTTCATTACTCACTTGCCCATACCCTCAACACCCTTCCTGTGCTGCTCTGACCACACTCGCCTGGTGAGCCTGGTTCAATGGAACTGCCTGCTTTACCTGTCACGTACCTGCGCCGTAACTGCTGCTGGAAAAGTCACCCTGTCAGCTGACGGTGTCATGAAGCTATGGCTCTCCAACTTTGGCAGGGCCAGCCATCCTGCTAGGCAGCCCCCCTGTGCTCCTGATCACAACCCATGCCCTTCCGATGGTCCCCACTCTCCTGGGGCACTCCTCCAGCCCGTGGCTTCAGTGACTGGGCACTGATGAAGCCCGAATCTGCGTCTCCCCCACCAATCTCCCTCCTAAGGACAAACACACCGTGTCCAAAGGGTATCCAGCCTCCTCTGCCCCAGAGCTGTGTCCCCTGCGTCTCCAGTCTTGGCGGGTCAGGCGCTGACCTTCAGCGCACACAACAGAGTTCCAGTCGTTACACCGGCTCTCCCTGGTCCTCACTCGTCACATTAAGTCACCAAATCCTTTAGAGTTTCTATGGCATTGCTCTCAAAATGTTCTATCTTTTCACCCCAACAGTCCGGATTGCAATAATTTTAACAGAACTCTCTCTCCTGCAGTGCTCTCAGTCAGACCCAGGCAATTATTTTTAAGACATTGTCTTTCTCAGAAATAGAAATTATTACATCCTCAACTGAGATTCCCCAGGGATCCTCATTGCCTTTGGAACAAAGTTCACGTCCTCCGCCCTCAGCACCCGCCTCTGGCTTGCCTCCCGGGCCCCACTGTGGGCTTCTCCCCCGGCCTTCAACTCCACACGTGATGCTCGGGCCACTCCAAGCCTCTTTCCTTTCCCGCCTGTGACAAGCTTCCTCTGGCTCTTTTTGCCTTGTGCTGCTCCTGCCACCAGAAACATCTTTACTTGCCATTTTTTTCCTGGTGAGTGCTGATTGCCATCTACTTATAAAAATTCACGGGGCCAGACAAATACATTTTGAGAGTCATTCTGTAAGAGAACCGGCCAATGTTCTCCAAAATGTCAATATAATGAAAGAGAAATAAACCTTTCCTAGATTGAAGAAAACTAAAGAAACATGCGGATCAAATGCAGTGTGAGGTCCCGGGCGGGGCCTGTCCTAAAGGAGAGACAGTGTCACGAGGAACGGCTGGGCAATTAGAGAGAGAAGGACATGCCCTGCAGATCAGATACAGGTTTCATATTGATGTTAATTTCCTGTTTTTGATAACTAGACTACTGTTCCAATAAAGAATATCTTTGTTTTTGGAAATATACACTGAAGTATTAAAGAGTAAAGGAGTATGATATAGCCAACCTATTCTCAAATAGCTCAGGAAAATATGTTATACATACATATTACATATTACATGTATTTATATAAGGGCATATATGAGTGTGTATATATGTGCATACATATATAAGTGTATGTGCACATGCACACACAGAGACAGAGAAAGGAGAAAATGATGGAGCAAATGTGGTAATAGATTAAATTTGGTGAATTTTAGGTAAAGGTTATAGGAGATCTGTGTATTATTCTTGTGACTTTTCTGTAATTATTTTACCAAAAGAAGTTGAGAAAGGAAGTTTTAGGATTTTCTGATTTCCAATTTTGTAACTGTCGTTGAGCAAATGTGAGGTATTCTAATCTTATCATTATTTTTGGTATATAAGAGCTAAAATTAAAAGGTATCATAGAAGTTCCAATATAAAACTTTATTTAAAAAACTACTGGGTAAAATCCAGAAAAATAGACTGTAAATGTAACTAACCATATGCAATTTTTAGGAAAAATCTGGGTATATAAAAAGTTATATTAACATTAGATGATGAAACTGTTGAAAGACTTTTACATGATTTAATTTTCTTTATTATTATTTTTTCCCCTAATTTACTATTATAAATGTGTATAAGTTGGTTAATAAAACTGAAAATAAGTTTTAGGTGCTTTAACATTGAAAAGATAAAGAAAAGAGAGCCCATAGGCCCATCCCTCCATAGCTTCAGCTGATAGATCTGGGAGTAAAGTGGGTTTAGACAGGGCCCTCTTTGGGAGTGTCTTAGGTTACTTGGTTGTCCATGTACCTAAGTAGTGTGATTATGTTTTCTGTAGAAAAAGAAATATTCGCAAAAAATTTATGGGTTTAAAAATTTTGACAATTTCCAAGTCTATTTTCCTTATTTCTATCACTTTCCCAATAAAACACCAATTGTGGCCTTTGCCCAGTAAGGACATACTTTTGTATCTCAGTAAATCATGACCAGATTATACAACTCTATGTCAAATCTCAAAAACCCTAAATTATGGATGATATGTTGTAGGTGTTTTGAGTGTAAGAATCCTACTTCTTTCAATCTCTGTTGAGTACCTGGCACATATTGATTTTTAACAAATATTTTATGCAGAAATAGCATTACTATAACCCATCTTGCCTTAATGGAATATTTTATACCCCTTTTAATTTGACTGTCAACTTTAATGTAGTATTGGACCTTAGGTTTAGCAATAAAATTAAAATCCAGTATTGCTCATTCATCAAATCTGATGTTTTTGGTCTGAAGCCTCTTCCATGTGTATTCCCCAAGCACCTGTTACTGCGTTGATCAGAATGTTGCAATGGCCTATTCACTAGTTGGCACCAATCTTCTTGCCCAAGCTCAAGACACCATCAGACCCTTGAGGCATTCACCTACGTTTCTGGAATATAGTCTTGCACAGAATACACTTTCAAAAGGTGTTTCCTCTTGTTGATAAATCTAATGCAACATCCCAATTTTACAGATGAAGAAATAGAGATTCTCGGTGGTTAAACACCTTGTTCAGCATCACACAACTAAATATCCAAAGAAAGAAATAAGACCCCAGACTTCTTCATTGGTGGCTGTTCTTTCTTTTATAATATAATCCTGTTCTTTGTTTTGAACATATACCTCCATTCATAAGCACAGAAATGTTTGGTCCAAGACAACAGCAGTAGTGAGTGTGAGAACTGCTGATTTTGTCTTGGCAGTCCCAATTGATTTCTGCAATCTCAGGGACTCCCCTGATCCTGCATAGTCTCAGGCAGTTTCTTTCCACTGTCACTTCCATCTTCTGATCTCAGCAGGAGCTCAACTATGACCTTTTCACTTATGGACGACTGGTTCCTTGTTGTTCATTAATTCTCTAACTTTTCACTGGAATTGGATTCCAATGATGAGTTTCTGTGTGGTATCTGCATTTGTTTTCTTTACAATGAAAGAGAATAGTGATGGCAAGTTCAGGGACAGAAGAAGGTGCAAAAGGCCTTCACCAGTGAAATGACTTCTTCATAAGCTTAGCAGGAAACTATGACAGAAATAATTAGCTTCTTCCTAACTTCCAGACCACACTTTTAATAACGGTATGCCCATTTCAGCTGGTCCTGGGCGCACTCAGCAAAGACTCCACTTTGCAGCTTCCCCAAGCAGCAGCGGCTGAGGGTGGCGATATGGCTAACTTCTAAACCATAGAATGAAATTGGAAGCAATATCTGCAATATCATTTCTTGAAAAAGAAAGACTATACTCCCACCTTTCTCTCTTTTCCCTCATGCTGTCTGTAATCCTGATATGTTACTGGTGGACAGAATAGTCACCTTCAATGTAAAATAGTAGGTGTGTGACAAGATGTCAGAGCAGTGAGATACAAGGAGCCTGAATCCTTGAGGATGGTCCACCCCTCTGCCAGTTCTGGACCACTCATCCCAACTTCTACATGAGAGAGAAATAAACTTCTATCTGTCTATGTCACCATTATTTTGAATTCTCTGTTACAACAGGCCAACCAACAGTCTATGAAATACAATCTTCTTTTAATGCTATTCAATCAAAGTCTTAATAGATTTGCAGAAGATGAAATAATAAAAATGGAATAAAACATCAACTAAAACACTTGGACATAAAGTGAATACATATGATCAATAAATCTACCGCATTTATAAGCTAGTCAAGAGTAGACAGATAATTAGTATTTATGCTCTATTGAGCAATTTTATTATCTTGTTTTGGAAATATGCTTAGAAGACAAAGTCCTAACCAAAAAGAAGCTTGAAATTCAGTAAATGCCAAAAAAACACACCCTGCAAATGGTCAAATCTACAAGTGTCTTATTCTTATCTCAATGATCTTATTTTATACATACATAACTTTGGTCCCTTATCTCCCACCATGTCTTCACACAACCCATTGCTCCATCTAAACTGAATCGTTTACAGTTTGATGTAGGAATCATTGAATACATTGGTGTTATTTCTTTGTCCCTGTTACTAGTACAGAGTAGGTGCTCAATTAATATCTATGGGGCAGATAATTCAACATTTCTTCACTGTGGTATACCCTTACCCCATCTCTTAATGTCTCAGTATTATTAATATTAAAGTACAAGCCTCAGAATCCATCACCTCCAAGAAATATTCTCCAATGCCCTCAGCTGGAAAAGACCTCTTCTTTGTATACCTTCTCATAACACTTTCCCATCTCTTATGTCTACATTCTATTACAGAAATTCATATTTGTCTCTACTTTCTCCTTAGTGGAGCTTGAAAGCAAAGGAAGAAGAGAAGCCATCCCTCTGTTTCTTCCTTGTATGGCCAGCACCGTATCTTACACTTAGTATTAGCAGTATTGACACATATCTAATACATCAAATGAAAGACATTTAATTTGTAGATATCTTTTTATCATGAATAATCTCAAGTGGCTTTATTTATTAGTCATGAAGAGACAACAATAAACAAAAAGAGAAATATCTTAGTTCAACACTTTTTTATTGACATCTTATGGTGCAAAGGGATACTGGATTACACAAGGTTCACTATGGAAATGTGGTTGGGTTTTGAATAAATTTCCCTACTTGGGTCTTGAGCGTTAAATCTTTCCTCCATGGCATTAAGACAGATTTGTCTCATCGACTGCAGGACCACAAACAAAGGCTGTAAATACTCAGCTATTAAGCTATGAAGCAACCAGAGCAGGTGTCCAAGTGATAAGAAGAATGCTAAGAAATATTAGAAGAATAAAGCTGCCAAATCTTGAGATACTGGGTAAAAAGATCGAACATTTCTGGAGATAGGGAAGGAGCAGGGACACCAGCATAAAGCACATCAGGATGTTGTGGGGACCCAGAGTCAGCCATTAATCGCCTCTCCTGAGGCCATCTACTGAGGATTGCCAATCACCAGATGTTGTCCACCTATTTTCCTTTTGCAGAGATGCTCATCTTGTGCTCCAAAGCTTTCCCAGTATTCCCTACCTCAAGCCCATGCAGCCAGTCCAGGGAATATGACCATCATTCATGCGGCAAGATGGAAGAGATTAGTGTGTCTGCTGGAAGGTGAGAAGGTGGCAGGGATGTGGATATGCCGAGGAGTGATGATGGCATGAAGGAAAAACATAGCACTTGATCAAGATGGGAGCAGTTGGTGTAGAATTTGCCTATTCAGGTGGCATTGTAGAGAATACCTATCCCTGTTCAAGAGGTTCTTAAAGAAGATAAGTTTTAAGTTAAGTCTCTATGAGGATGATAGAGAAGGCTTGGGAGGGAGTCCTAAGAATGGAGAACAAACTAGTAGGAAGGAGACCATCAGTGTTGTAAAATTGTGCTAATGGTGGATAAGAAGAAGTAAAGTTGGAAGATATAGCAAGGGACGTTGAAGAAGGTTTTCAAAAGATTCTAATGAATCTAAATGTTTATATTTCTGTTTTCTAGTATCCTGGGTGTGAAGTATTTCAATGAGTCAATGTTCAAGATATCAAAACTTGGATGTTGATGGAACATTTAAGAAGTTAATCGGATAATGATTAGAATGAACAGCTTAAATTCATATATAAACAAATCAAAAATGAATTGATATTTTTCCTGAGTATTTCATTTCCTAACAATTGGTCCAAATTTGCCGTATCAAGTTGGTTATAACAGAATGAGTCAAATCAACACCTTAAGCTCAAATGTATCACTGAACCCTATACATGCCCATCTACACAGAGAAACAATCAATATTAGTGCATATTTGATATATAAAAGATTGCTTTAGGACAATGGCTTAAAATAGAATTTTCTCCTAAAAAAATGGGTAAAGCTTTTCCACTTTCCTCCTAAGTCAGAACAAATATCTGTAGCTTTACTAAAATACTATAATTTTAATAAATAAATCATAAACAGCATTTATTTTAATAATATGTAAAACGTTCTTCAGATTTTTAAACAGGTATAAAGGATAAAATTTACATGACTTCACTTACAGTTTCCCCTCCAGAATGTAGCCAGTTAATCATATCCAAAAAAAAGAGAGAATTTCTTATACTAATTTTATCTTATAAGAACTATTGAAAAAATTATTATAACTGAACTTTTATAATTTGACTTTTGTTATTTCTTATAAAAGGGCTTGTATTAAACTATATGGATTTTTAAATAAAACATAAAAAATGATACTTTTAAACACTAATGAGTATGTTCTCTAACTACAATGGAATTAACTAGAAATGAGAAACAGGAAGATAGAGAAATATCCAGACATATGGAAACTAAGAAACACAGACTCCTAAATAATTTATGGATCAAAAAGAAAGTTTCAAGAGAAATAGAAAGTATATAGAACTGAATGAAAATGAAAATACAATATTTCAAAATTTATAGGATATAGTTAAAATTGTGCTGAGAGAGAAATTTATAGCCCTAAATGTTCACATCAGGAAAGAAGAGTCTCAAATCAATATTTTGTGCTCCCACCTTAAGAACCTAGAAAAACAAAAGCAAAATGAACCCAGAGCAAGCAGAAGGAAGAAAATAATAAAAATTAGAGCAGAATGCAATGAAATTGCAAACAGAAAAAGATTAGAGCGAATCAATAAAATGGAGTTGTTTTGAAATGATTAATAAAACTGACTAACCTCTATCAAAACCAACAAATCAAAAAAGAGAAAAAACACAAATTACCAATGTAAGGAATGAAACAGGTGACATGACTACAGACCCTATAGATATCAAATCAATAAAAAGGAATGGTTCACACAATACTATACATATAAATCTGACAACTAATATGAAATGGACCATTTCTTTAAAAACCATAAACTACTATAACTCTTATGAAATAGATTATTTGAATTCCCCTATAACTATGAATAAAATCAAATTCATAATTTAAAGACTCTCCAAAAAGAAATCTCAGGCCCAGAGGGTTTTATTAGCTGGTTTAAAGAGCTAGCATCAATTCTACACAATCTCTTTCAAAATATAGAAGGAACATTGCCCAGTTTATTTTATAAAGCTAGTATTATCCTGACACCAAAACTAGACAGAGAAGGCACACATAAAAAAGATTGGTCAATATCTCTCATGAATATAGACTCAAAATGCTTAATAAAATATTAGCAAATAGAATTAAGCAATATATATAAAAATTATATACCTTGATAAATGGGGTTTATTTCATAGATACAAGATTGTTTCAATATTTTAAAATCAATCAATGTGATCTACCTTTATAGGAGAAGAAGAATCACATGATCATATCAAATGATACACAAAAAGCATTTGACAAAATTCAACACCCATTCATGATTTAAAAAAAAATTCACCTCAGAAAAATAGGATTAAAGAAGTACTTCCTCAGCTTGATAAGAAGTATTTACAAAAAAATTCATTTGTCTCTATTTGCAGATGACATAGTCATCTACATAGTACATCCCAAAGAATCTACTAACAATAACCACCACCACTACCCTCCTGGAACTAAAACGTCAATTCAGCAAAGTTGCAAGGTACGAGATAACACACAAAACTCAATTGTGTTTTCTGCATACTAGCAATGAACATCCAGACACTAAAATTAACATTATTACCTTTTATAATCACCCCCCAAAATAAAAGACATGTAATTCTAATGCAAAATATAAAATTGTATGCTAAAAACTACAAGATGCTGGTGAAAGAAATCGAAGATCTAAATAAATTGAAAGACACACTATGTTGGTGAATTGGGAGATTCCACATAGTAAAGATGTCAATTCTTTCAAATTGACACACAATTTTAACAAAATTCCTATAAAAATCCCAGCTAGATTGCTTATAGATATAAAGATCATTCTATATTTTTATATAGAAAGACAAAGGAACTAGAATAGGTAAAACAGATTCGATAATGAAAAATAAAGTGAGAGGACTCAGTCTGCACAACTTTAAGAGTTATTTTATTATATACATAGTAATCAAGACTGTGTGTTTTGGTAAGGGGTAGACACATAGATCAATGAAAAAGAATATAGAACCTAGAAATAGACCCATGCAAATATGTTCCATTGATTTTTGACAAAGGTACAAAAGAAACTCAATGGAGGAAAGAGCCTTTCAACAGGTGGTGCCTGGAAAACCAACTGGACGCCTGCAAGCAAAAAATGAACCTCAACCTAAACCTCACCTTTTGTATACAAATGAATTCAAAATGAATCCCAGTCTTAAATGTAAAACATAAAATGATTAAACTTTCAGTAAAAAACATAGGAGAAAACCTTCAGGATCCCAGCCTAGGCAAAGGGTTCTTAGATTTGACACCAAAAGCATGATCCATAAAGTAAGATTACCAAATTAGATCACATCAAAATTAAAACTTTTTCTCCATAAAAGACCCAAAATACCTTGTTAAGGGGATGAATACAAGCCATGGTCTGAGAGAAAATATTTACAGACCACATATCTAACAAAGGACCAGTAGTATCTAGACTACATAAGGAGCTTTCCAAACCTAACAATAAAAATAAACTAATAAATAAATCAACAATACAATTAGAAATTGGACAAAAACATGAAGAAACTTTTCATCAAAGAGGATGCACAGGTGGCAAATACACATGTGAAAAGACGTTAAACATCATTGGTCCTTAGGGAAAGGCAAATTAAAACCACAATGAGATATCACTAAACACCTATCAGGATGGCTAAAATAAAAAGTAGCGACAATACCAAACACTGGTAAGGATGCAAAAAAACCCTGAATTCCTCATACATTGTAGATGGGAGTATAAAATGGCACAGTTACTCTGAAAAATAATTTGGTAATTTCTTATAAAACTAAACTTGCAACTTCCATACAACCTAGCAATTATACTCTTAGGAATTCATCCCAGGAAAATTAAAACTTATGTTCATACTAGTGTACATGGATGTTCATAGCAGCTTTATTCATGATATTAAGAAACTGGAAACCACATTGGTGTCTTTCAAGAGGTTAATCAATGGTCAACACATTGTGGTACATCCATGCCATGGCATACTACTCAGCAATAACACAGCAAACTGCTGACACCTCCAATAACCTGTGGGATCTCCAGACCACTATGCTCAATGAAAGAAAAAAGCCAGTTCCCCAAAGGTGCATGCTGTGTAATTCCATTTACACAACACTCTTGCAAAGAGAATAGATTAGTTGTTGCCAGGGTCTAACCAGGGGTGACAGTGGAAGGAATCGAGTGTGGCTATAAAAGGACAACGTGAGGGAATATCCTTGCATTGGGGCATTGTCCTCAAGCTTTGAAGATGTTAGCATCAAGGGAGATTGGGTAAAGGATACAAGGATTTCTCTGTATTATTTCTTATAATTGCATGTCAATATACAATTTTTCCAAATAAAAAATTGCATTAAAAATGTAACAAAAAAAATGGCAGTTGGATGAATCAATGAGCCTTTGCTTTGAAAACAATTTGCTCTACATTGAGCTTAAATATTCCCTTAGTATAAAATTCATTATTATTTGGCACACTAGAAGGATGAGTCTGAAATTAAATTTATAAGTGAATTAAAATATTTGGTTTCACTCCAAAATGTACCTTCAGGATCCATTTTAGAAGCTACTACTTTGAAATTTTTAAGCATAAAGTTCTTAAGTGAATTAAATGAATGTTACATTCCTTACGTTTTGCGGCAACATCTTTAGCTGCTATTTTTTAATTACTGCAAAATGGCAAAGCCTAAAATTAAGTCGCTAGGCATTGTAGTCTTCACAAACAATGGAGCTCTTTTCCCAAGCCCTTGAAAACTGAATTGCAGTCTTTGTATGTGACTGAATACTGAATGTCCCCGTGGTGGGGACACATTGCCTCTGAAAACTGATAGAATGCCCCGTAATCTTCTTAGATACAGAGGAGGAAAAGAATGAGGGATATGTCTTGTGCAAAGTAAATTGAGTTCAGGTTTGAATAGTAAGTCAGAGTTCCTTTTTTGCTAACTTGGGTTTCCCACTCAGAGAAAGTGTCTTCTTAAAATTTTCTCTTAGCAGGTAAAAAACATACAACACATTTCTCTCCAGCAGTGCATTTGATTCCCTCAGGTGAAGCCCCAAAGGAATGGCATTGTATATAAGGCCCTCAGGGAGAACAGGGATGGGGAAGGCAAGAAAGAAAAGGAGGGCTGAGAGGCTGTTCTCCTTGCCCCAAAGAGCCTGCTACCTGCAAGTCTGCAAAGAAAACCTCTGGTGACACTGGGCTGGCTCTGTTAGGACAGCAGGGACTGGTGGGCAGACAGCAGGGACTGGTGGGCAGACAGCAGGGACTGGTGGGCAGACAGCAGGGGCTGGTGGACAGACAGCAGGGACTGGTGGACAGACAGCAGGGACTGGTGGACAGACAGCAGGGACTGGTGGGCAGACAGCAGGGGCTGGTGGACAGACAGCAGGGACTGGTGGGCAGACAGCACAGTGCAGCATCGTTTCCAAGATTCCCCTCTCTCATTAGTTAGGCCCAAGATTTTCTTGTGCTCCAGGTTCCCTCTGGAATCCTAAGCCCTCTTAGGAAAAGTTGAGGCATCCTGAACACTGGGATTCCTCATGCCTACACTCACTCGCATGCTGGTCTTAGTAAATGACCGTGAAGACTCTACTCTGCAAATGTGCTTGGACTGAAACTGATTTTCTAACTATGACCTTGAGCATAACAGCCCCATATAAGGTTGCCCTTTTCAAATTCTCTAGCAATCACTGTCTGATTTACAACTTCTGGTGCTGCAAATCTGATTATTTATAAAATTATTTGTAAAGGATTATTTTACATTAATTATAAAATTATTTATAAAAGATCATAAGATCTTTTGGCGGTTGAAAGTAGTGATTTGTTCTTGTATTTTCTTTAAATTTAAAATGTTTCCTGGGTTATTGAAGGGTTTTTTCTTCCCCAATAACAATTTAACTCATTTGACACCTAAATTTCCAACCTCAAAGTATATTTCTCTTCTATAGTTTTAGTGGTCTGCAGAAAACCAAAAAGTGAGATCTTCTAACCAACCAGATTTAGTTTGTGTAGTTTTCACATTTTACAAACATAGGATGACTGGAATTAATTTACTTTTAAAAAGCATCGCAGCAAACAGATGAAAAAATACTCAACATCACTAATCATCAGAGAAATGCAAATTAAAACTATAATGAGATACCATCTTACACCTGTCAGAATGGTTATTATTAAAAAGTAAAAAAAATAACAAGGGTTGTCGAGAATACAGAGAAAAAGGAAGACTTATACACTGTTGGTGGGAGTGTAAATTTGCACAACCTCTATGGAAAACAATATGGAGATTTCTCAAAGAACAAAAAATAGAATTACCGTTTAGTCCGGAAGTCCCACTACTGGCTGTCTACCCAAAGGAAAGAAATCATTATATCAAAAAGATATCTGCACTTATATGTTTGTTCAGCCCACCAACAGAAGATCGGATGAAGAAAGTGTGAGAGATACATGTATAAACACATACATACACATACACACAAACACCATGGAATACTACTCAGCCACAAAAGGAATGAAATCATGTCTGTTTCAGCAACATGGAAAGAACTGGAGGCCATTATCCTAAGTGAAATAACTCAGAAACAAAGTCAAATACCACGGGTTCTCATTTGCAAGTAGGAGCTAAATAAATAGACATAGAGAATGGAATAACAGGCGCTGGAGACTCAGAATGATTGGGAGGCGGGAGGGGGGTGAAGGATGAGAAATTACTTCATGGGTGCAATGTTCACTGTTTGCATGGTGGTTATGCTAAAAGCCAAGACTTCACCACTATGAAGTATATCCCTGTAACAAAACTGTCCTTGTACCCCCAAATCTACAAAAGTAAAAACAATTTGCTTAAAAGGGCATAAATGTGATCCTGAGCAAAAATCTATATCTGATCAATTCATGTATCTTTCATTAGAAAGTAGACCCTATAACATTTGGCTCTAAATATTTTAAAATCTTGGCATTTTGAAGAAGGGTTTCCCATTTAATGGGAGGTGGGCGCCAATCACATCCCAGGAATTTCCCCACAGTGTGCATGCACTGAAGGGATGGACTCAAAGGCTGTGTGAGCCCAGCCGCCCCGATGTCAGCGGCTTTCAGCTGAAGGCACAGGCAGACAGGCGCATGGGTCTGTTTCCTGGTCCACACTGGCCGTCAGTCACGCGCCCCGGGACCTGCGCCAGCCCTGCTGCAGGGATGCACACTGCGGCTCCCCATGGGCTCAACCCCGCACCCCCCCACATCCCTAGGAAGCCAGAGCACGTATCTTCCTACCCAGTGCTCCCAAAGAGGTGCTCCTGGGAACCACACCTCTGAGGGATGTCTATCCTTGCCACTCAATGGGGAAAGGGGACAGTGGACGCTGCCTGATGTCCCTGGCAGCCCTGAAGGCTAAGTGCTTTCTCGGGGTTGCCTCTTCTCTCTTCCCATTTTCATAAACTTCACATTTTCCTGCACAACCCAAGTGTGGTCTCACCATCCTCTGATCTTCCCAGACATCTCACTGTGTGGCGATGGCTTTGTCTTTCCCTGTGCCTGGTATTTTCACAGCCACTCATTCGCAGGTGCCTTCTTGGGTACAAGGCTCCGGGATCTTCTGGCTCTTTGACAACCCCCTTAGCGTCTAGACCAGACGCCACTCCTGCATTCCTGACCCACTGATGTGAGAAAATAAATGTCTGTTGTTTATGAAACAAATAAACTATTAAAATTTAATAAAATAACATTTACACATATTAATGAGAGTTCACATCATATAATCTAGCAAATTTATTGATATAATTCCTGTATTTTCTCACATAAGAAATGAGAAAATATTACCTACTAAGAAACCCAACACTTGGCCAACATCTTGTCATAAACCAAGCAAGCCTTTGCATCTCTCTTTATTAGAGAAATAAATGAAAAATAGGCTCTAGGAATCAGTGGAGGAGAGGGGATGGGAGGGGAGGGGAGGGGATGAAAGTACAGGGGAGGGGCGGGGGAGGGGAGGGGATGAGAGGACAGGGGAGGGGTGGGGAGGGGAGGAGAGGAGAGGAGAGGGGAGGGGAGGGGAGGGGAGGGGAGGAGAGGAGAGGAGAGGAGAGGAGAGGAGAGGAGAGGAGAGGAGAGGAGAGGAGAGGAGAGGAGAGGAGAGGAGAGGAGAGGAGAGGAGAGGAGAGGGCATTCTGCACCCCAGGTTAATTCTATCCGACTTCTGCTGTGATCCAGCCTTTGCTCAGGTGTCCTGACAGCTGGGAGGGTGGAGGGTAGCTTGGCAGAACTGCCATTTGGCCATCTAGTTTTAAAATTACCAAGGGTCTCTGCTGGATTCGTCATTCAGGAAAAATAAAGAAATACCAAAAGGCAACTGCCTGCTTTTTCTGCCTTCTTCCTGGTAACGCCCTACTCGCCGGGCTGTGAGCTGAGCCGGCCTCACCGCAGACCTCAGAAAGGTGGCTGGGAGCTACTCGCAGACTTCGAGGACAGCATTCGATGAAGCTACACTTTCCTTAGCTATGAATGGAGAAATATATGTACATTTGCATGTGCAAAAATAAATACTTTGTTAATTATAATTTTGTGGGAGCTTATTTCCTAAGAAGAAAGTTCTAAAATGCTTTCTCAGCTTGAGGAAAAGATCAAGCTGAAACCTTCTCCTGCACAAAAATAGCCCTGGCTGTCAGGACGGTAGTTTCTATTCCAGTGCTCGTTTGCTGCATAATTTTAATCAAAGTCACTGCTGACATTTGGCTACCACTTTACAGTTTATAAATCACCTTCACACACACTAAGGGATTTGTCATCCCCATCACAATCTGAGGGAAGGGTTGACGTACAAAGTTGACAGACAGGATCCTGAGTCTCAGAAGTTTAGAACTGCCGTGAGCCACAGAGCAGCTGGTGAAAGAGCTGGTGTTTAAAGTGGGCCTTCTAACTCTGTGTCCATTATTCCTTAGCCACTTCTCCAAATCACCAAGCTGTCATTAAAAATAAAGCACTTAGCACCATGAAAGGCATATAATAACAGCACAATAAATTATCACAGTCACGTGTCAACATTGCTTAATGACAGTGATGCATTCTGAGAAATGCATTGTTAGGTGACCTCACCATTTTATGAAGATCACAGAGTGCACTCACACGAACCTGGACAGCATAGCCTGCTACACACCCAGGCTGGACGGGGTAGCCCCCTGCCCCTAGGCTACAAACCTGCGCAGCACGTTACTGTGGTGAATACTGTAGGCAAATGGAACATGACGGTATTTGTATATCGGAGCATATCTAAACATAGTAAAAACATGATATAAAAGATAAAAAATGGTACATCTGTATGGGACACTTATCATGCATGGAGTTTACAGGACTGGAAGTTGCTCTGCGTGAGTCAGGGAGTGAGTGGTGAGTGAACATGAAGGCCTAGGACATCACCACACACTTTTATGTGACTGGCAGCACAATAGGTCTGTTTACACCAGCATACACACGTAAGTAATGCGTTGTGCCTCAGCCTTGCAATGACTACTATGCTACTAGGCCACAGGGATTTTTCAGCTCCAATTTAATCTTACGGGACCACTGTCGTATAGGCAGCACATGACTGTGTTATCAGTAAAGGAACCAAAATGATACCGTGCTCTATGAAAGAACTACGGTGAGAATTCTTTCCCTAGAGTGAGTTTCTGATCAGGATCTCTGTGACTTCATCCCATCAGATACCCACTCGGGTGCCTGGTTGCTCCACGGAGCTGAAGTCAGGGTGCTACTGCCACTGACCAAGCCCTGGCAGGAAGCACACAGCCAAGAAAGATATTAAATGAGTCCTACGCTTACTTTGCCAACTTGCTTTGGAAATAATACAGGTTCAGCCAAAAAAGAGCAATTTAGAATTGCTTGTCAATACATGGTCTGCGGGCTGTGCTCGGTGGTTGGGGATGCAAAGTTGTACAGCTGTCTTTCCTGTACTTAGGGGGAAAATCATACCAAGGAGCTCATTTGGGGATTTGTTTTTTTTTTTTTTTTGACAGACCATTTCAAGGCTTCAGAATATGAACAGTGAGAGAAGTGACTTAGAACATTTCATGATTTTAAAAAAGCTCCTGTCATTGTCCCCCAGCCTCCTCAAGTCAGGAATGAGTCAGGTCAGGATGTTTTCCTCATGCAGCCTGCATTTCTCTACTTCCTTACAGGTTAGTGAGCTTGACTTTGGCTGTGAGGCTCACAGGTCAATGTGAGTGGCATGCGTGTTTCTAAATTTTTCTGAAATCAATATTTTTTTCCCATTCAAGTTTTAACTTTCGGGATTTCCCATTTCCTGTCTTAGACCAAGAGTCCCTCCTCTTCCCTCTCGATACACACATGAGTTCCTTCAGGAGAAGATAAATGACACACATACTGCCAGGCAATCAGTAGTTGTAGGATGTGTGCCTATTTCATGAACCACTTAATTCTGAAAACCCAACTCAGCTGAGACCAGATCCTTACTTAGGATATACCAAGATCACTATGAACCTAGTAATTTTTTTTCAAAATTATGAATAATTAATATTCAAAATTCTCTCAGGAAAGTCAATGCCCAGATCCTACAGAAGGGAAAGCTAAAAGCCAAAGAAGCTCCATGTTTTTTTCTAAAGGCAAGTCAGGATTTTATTTTTCTATTGTCATTGGAAACCTGAACTACTGTGAAAGACCTTTTTTCCTGGAGACAAATCAGAAGGTGGTAGAACAAGTGGTTCTTTGTACAGTACATTTTAACAAAAACTTTTAGTTCAAATTCAGAATAAGATCTTCTTAGATCAACCTAGAACTGTTAATTGGAAGATTTTGCTTTTGCTTTGTTATTCAATAGGATGTGTGTGTATTTTTAGGACAAATTTTTAGAATCTTCAAACCTATATGTATTATGATATTTTAACTTATGGAATGAATATTTAGTCCTGTTTTCTAAACTTTTATTAATTTCAATAAAGCCACCGATAATTCATATTCTCATTGAATGGCCTCTGAATAAATTTTATTTTTACATCTAAAATCAAGTATTATCTTAAAAATCCAAATACCCTATTAGTTCAACGTGATTGTATAAAATCCTTAAGGAATATAAATGGTTCGTGACAAAGTAACGAGTTATAAATAATATATACACACTCCTTTTAAAAAATTAAAATAATTAAGCCAAATGCAGGGTTAAGCTGTACTTCTTTTTTAGATGGTCTCATTGTCATGGAAACACGAGGGGATCAATGCGACAAGACTACAGGGCTGCAGGAAGTACATTGCCTCCTCTTGTCATGGTGTGGTTATTTACAAGCTGATTAACTGCAGCACGTTTACTACCAAATGTTTGTGCTTAAGGAATGAGACAACCTGAGCTGACAACAGCTTACCTGGTGAGTTTTCCCATTTGCGCATTCACTGAGTCCTGACAGCATTCTCAGTTGCATGTCTGATGACTCAGTTAGGCAGGGAGAAAGCTCCCTTTTCAGCCAGCTGGGAGGAGAGACAATGCCTCTGACGAATACAAAACACTTTGGCTCATTCGTACTCAGGTTTGCAATGCAACATTTGATAAGGGATATTGGAATGTTTCTATGCTCTCCTGACACCGACGTTCATAAAATGGCTTTACGTTTTAATTTCAAAAGTGGACAATCCTGTAATATCAGGTAGCTTTTAAATCTGAATGAAACACAAACACGTTACAAGGCCAAAGAGAAATTATTTGGTCATCATTAATGATACTGTTACCTTTAGAAATGTTTAGTGTATCTCCCCAAAAACAATTTAGAAAGCTTTGCCAACTCTTTTTCAATTTACACTCATATGACTATTGGCTCACATTCGAGAGAAGATCAAATGTATGGCTTTATTCTGCAAAAAAAGGACAACTGCTCACATCAATTGCACTCATATCTAGTCACTGCTCTATTAGGCTCCAAATAACAAGTCTCTCTGGGAACAATGCCCCAAGCATCTGCACCAATCTGGAGGAAGTGAGCATCACTTTATGATGAAGACTTGTGTATCCTGGCTGATGAGCTGAGAGGAGCAGCTGTCCTCAAGAACACAATGCTGGTTTGCTCCATTAACATTTGAAGAGGTGTCACAAACAGAGAGTAAAGGCTCAGACAGAGGTAGCTTTCAAACCAGCAAAACATGACAGTTGGGTTGTAACTATATTTGATCCACTAAACTATGTAATTTGCTACCCTTAATACTTCCGATGTATCTAAACCTAGGAGAGAGGATCACGGGTTCACCTTAACAATAGCTGGCAATTTAAAAAGTGAGGAAAAGGACACACATCACAATTTCAACAATTCAAGCGAGTTCTCCCAAGTCCAGAGTAGAGCCACAGAAAAGGCTTCCACCTCAGCATCCACCTCAGCATCATTTGGGAACTTGCAGACACCAACAGTGTAGAGTCACCTTCGAGCATCCTAGGCATGGGAAAGAGAAGCCTGTGCTAGGCCCTGCAGTTCGCAAACACGCTCGTAGTTAACACTTTCAAACTTCAGGGAAAGACGCTTCCCTACCTACATCACTTGCTTATGTTCCCCAGACAGAAGGAGACCACAGACAAATGCTTTGAAGTCTTGTGATATTTTGTTATCAGAGTTGAAGGCTCTTTGGTATATGGGGAATCACTTTGGTAAGAGAAAAGAAAAATAAATTAATCTTCATGGACACAGCTGGTTCTTGAAAAATAATTATTTCCCAATAACTACTGAAAGTTTGGTTCTCTTTTTCCTCTGCTTCTCTTAATGTTACAATTTCTGGTTCCCCGAAGTACTCATGAGTTAGCATAGTATCTCTAGAGCTGCCCATGTAAGCTGAAGAATATTTTGAAATATTGAACAGTTCATTATACGATTAAATTTGTACACATGTAGATATAGCTATAGCAAGAGAGAAGTGCAGGCCAATTCTTTACATGACTATATAAATCCAGCAATTGTGTCTAGAGGTGGTGAAAACTGTACTTTGTGATGGTGAATTATATAATGATATCAAAAAATATTTTATAATATTATAAAATAGTGACAATTTATCCTATATGACCCATTATAATATCTGAATATGAACATGAGCTCTGGATCTAAGCATTGCTTAAAAATTTTCAGTGACAATTTCAGTTAGTACTTCCTTAGTAAAATTTCTACAAGTTGAAATTAATGAAAAACAATCTGAAAATTACAATGATACCCAGGAAAACTTACTAATTTTACATTACTATCTTTAGGACAAAAATTGTGTGAAGATATTGATTATAGCAACATATTTAGTGATTTTGTTACAATAAAGAAAGAAAACTAAGATTTTAGAATATATAATAATTCATGAATTATGTATGCTTTATTTTATTACTTAACATGTGCTGCTGATCCACAGTCCAATGCTCAGACATGGACATTAATAATTAAGCTCAGTCATGATTGATATATTGTTTTCAGTCATACATAAGCAATATATGCTAAATTTTTATATATTTTTTAATTTTGACATTTTGAAGGAATATTTATCAATGTAGGAGAACAAACACAATAGAATATATTTCATTTAACAATTTCTAAAATTGATTTATGATTTTTAAATATTTAGACATGGTACATGGACTTCCATGCATACTCTTATCCCATAACCCAGAAATGTTTGAGGAGATATGTGTATGTAAGTATAGGTTGATCATCTTTAATACAAAAATCTGAAATCCAAAATGCTCCCAAATCTGAAGCTTTTTGAGTTCCTACTTGGAGTCACAAGTGGAAAATTTCACATCTGATCTCGTGTGATGTGTTGTAGTCCAAATTTTGTTTCATATACAAAATTATTAAAAATATTTTATAAAATTACCTTCAGTCTATATAAATGAGATGTCTATGAAACATAAATGAATTTTGTGTTTATATTTGGGTCCCATCCAAGATGTATAAGATATCGTATTCTATATATCAAAATATTCCAAAATCTGAAATCTGAAACACTTCTAGTCCCAAGCATTTCTAATAAGGAATATTCAACCTGTATGTATACACACTTAAAAAATAGCTTTGTCTGTTATCAAATAGTGTATCAGTGAATATACTATTCTAGTCCATCAATTATTTACCCAGCACCTTCATTAGTAGCACCTTAGTATCATGGATTCATAAATGATATATAGTAAATAAATTATCTGAGAGATGCACATAATTGAACAATGCCCATTTAGAGGACGGTATGTCCATAGCTCATATTGACCCCAATGAGAGCACAGCAAGTGTTCTTAAGGGCACAATATGGCGCATAAATCCTGGGAGGCAGTCATTCCTCAAGCCCTGCTCAATAGTCCAACATGGCTTTTCATTGGCTCCTCCTAAGTGCTGTCAGCCTTGGCTATACCCAAAGGCAGCTGATGAGGTCTAGTCCTTCTAGGTTTACTCTCTCCATAAATAGTTTCAAAAAAACCAAGTACTCCAAGGCAAAACTGTAATTTGCATGACTTTGCCTAAAACATAATTTGTTTTTTCTACTATCTGACTGGATTTATTTTGTTTTTTCCCTTTCCATTTCAGATGTTAATGCCTCTCTGAAATTTGCAAGAAAAATAAAATTGTTCCTTTTTTGAATTATTGCTAAATAGGATAATAATCAATGTCTTGTTTCTATTTTAACATTTCAAAAACAACTATTAATGTGTTCAATATTCACTGAAATAGTATAAATCAAATTTAAAAAACAATAAGAACAATGGGTGTCATGTCAAGCAGGATTCTCAGAAATTGTGGGGTTCGAAGAAATGAATAGAAAATAAAAATTCAATTAGATTTTATCCTTGCAACTCTTCACAAATTAATGTGAAGAGTTGCAGTACAGTTTCCTAGTGTTCAAGCTAAGTATTGAAGCTACCTTCTGAGAAAAATAGAAGATGGGGAGTGAGTATTAATTTCTACATGAAGTTCTCATTCCTTCAGTGGTTATATTATTATAATTACTATATATGTAATAACTACCTGAGCAAAGGGAATTAGAAAGGTATGCAATCTTCTTGTGCATTTTTCAGATTACTGGAATAGTTTTGTCCCAAATCTGCTGTTTTGGAGAGAGTAGAGTTTATTGCTGAGAAGTTTGGTTTCTCCAGGTAATGGCATCCTTGACTTTCCACTCTTTGTCACCAAACCAATATCTTTAAAGAATGTAAGTATTGAGGGTATTCTGTTAAATACAATCTAAGCGACTCAGGAAAATCATGGCATTTTAAATGCTATATGAAGTGTAGTTCTATTACTAGAGACTCACAGTGTGGAGTGATTTTGATCATGTTAGTAGAATTGCTTCTTTCGTGTTTACTTTGGTCAGCCTAATAACTACGTGATGTGGGGACAGCTTTTTCACATTGAGTCTCCCAGGAGTTCTGTGTACTTCTTGTATCTGGATATCTAGATTTCTGGCCAGGCCAGGCGTATTTTCTTCCAGTATTCCATAAAATAAATTTCCCACCCCTTGTGTATTTTCTTCTTCTCTCTCTTAGATGCATATGATTCTTATATTTGGCTTCTTAACATAATCCCACAGTCTTGTGTGTTTTGTTCTTGTCTCTAGTTTCTGTGTTCTTTTTCTTCATCTGATTTGTTTAGCACATAGGCATTATCTTCAAACTCTGAAATTCTTTCCTCTGTGTGATCCATTCTATTCTTGAGGATTTCCACTGTGTTTTGTAGTTCCTTAAATGTGTCTTTCATTTCCAGAATTTCTGTTTGGTTTTTCATAGTATTTCAATTTCTTTAGATAATTTTTCATTCATTTCATGTATTGTTCTTGTGGCTTCTTTGTGTTGGGTTTCTATTTTCTCTTCAATTTCACTGAGTTTTCTTACAATCCATATTAGGAATTCTTCCTCTGTCAATTTAATCATATCGTGTAAGTTGTTATCCATTTATGGAGATCAAATGTTTTCTTTTGGGGGTGACTTTTCTCTTTGATCTTCCATGTTTCCTGTGTTCTTTTGCTGATTATTTCTCATCAGTCTACTTTGTTGAGATCTGGAGGTGCTGGGGCTGGTTTATGGCCTTATTTTCAAGTCCCCAAAGGGACATTTCTTGACAATGCTGGGGAGAAGCATGCTGGTCCTGTATTGTCTTAGAGGTATTTTAGCCAGTTGGGTTACCTCTGACCTGTTGTCTTTACCTCTTGCAAAAGGAGATTAGTGAGTTTGGTGCCATTGCTTAAGCTCCCAGGGAGTGAGTTACTCCTGTGTGTGTGATTCTGCTGCCCTCTAGTAGTTTGAGATGGAAGGCACTGTGTTGAGCTATAGGGTTATCCTCTCTGCTGTTGCTTGTAGTTTGCGTGGAGAAAATTGTTTTTACCAATTTGCTGGAGGCTTTAAAAATCCCACCATTAGAAGTACTGTTAAGGGATATTTGGAAGAGTTAATATATAAAACAAGCCATCAAACTGTTAACTTGAACAACCTATAGCAGTGTAACAGGATGAAGATGGCAAGCAGAAGTTCTATCTGGAGAAGGAGATCTTTGAAAGGTTGGTCCAAGTGGGATGGCTCCAGTGGTCCCCCAGGGAAAACAAAGTGTTCTGAGGGGAATTCAGCAAAGGTAAAGCATTTCACAATTTTACTTAGGATCAACCCTTTATGCCAGCTGATTTGGACTAATTAGTATAAACTAGATAAACTTGGTATGAACTTAGTAAACTGGTGAACCCTTTGGAAATTTTCTTGGCTGAGCAAATTGCTCAAGAAGAAATTCATGTATACAAATGACTGGTGGAAATATCAAAAGGTATTTGTGACAAAATATCATCGCTGCAGATCTAGATTCCACATTGGGGGAATTCCATTTCTCCTTAATGTGATCCAGTTATGAAGAAAGATCATGGAGTCAACATTACTAAGACACTTCTCTAACATTCTCTAGCTTCATTACACCCAAACCAACAATTTTGTTTAGCCCAAAATGAATATATTTATTGTAAAATATCTTAGAGGAATCAAAGATACCCATGTGATTTAAATATTTTTCTCATATGTAAATTGAAAATCAGATTTCTTTATCATATTCCCTTTTGTTTCAAGTATTTAAGCTAAATTGTTATTTTCATTTAGTACTATAAAATCTATTGATACTTTCTTCTATAAGAATAGCATGTACGATAGCCTTATAACAATATTATATTTTTAAATCACATGCTTTAAAAACCATTACATATTTTATTGCTATTAATTATCTATTAAAATAGAAATTTAAAATGATAACTAGTGTTCTTTTGAAATTGAAATGATTTTTTTAAAAATTAAAATAGCATATCTATTTTCCAAATATTTTATACAGATATTTCATATTTTAGGAATGATTTTCTGCAAAATACATAGACTTCATTAAATTTAAAATAAGATTTTGAAATTTTAGTTTTCTAATATTTCTCTAGGAATCAAGATATAATTCCAGATTAGTTTCTATACAGGAATTAAGTTTTTACCCCATGCATACAATAAAGGAGCCTGCTTTTACTGCAATTAGCACTTGTTACGGGCTAAACTGGGCTCCTCCAAATCATATGTTGAAGTCCTAACTATCAGGACCTCATAAGGTCTGTAAAGAGGTAATTAAGTTAAAATGAGGTCTTTAGGGTGGGCTTTCATCCAATATGACTGGAGGACTCCTTAGAAGAGGAGCAAATTTGAGCACAGAGAGATACGATAAACACACGCACACACAGAGACAATCATGCAAGGACACAGGGAGAAGACAGCCATCTGCAAGACAAGACCAGACCTTGGAGGAAACCAAACTTGCTGACACCTTGATCTGGGACTGCTAGCCTCTAGGACTGTGAGGAAGAAATGTCTGTTGTTTGAGCCTCCCAGCCCTGTGTCATTTGTTATTATGAATGCTCTGGTAAATAATACAGCTCTAGACATAATCATTAGTGATAAAGACAGTGATGATATTACTTTGTTTTTCACATTTCTGGGTTCATCATTCCCATAATCCCCATTATCTTGCTTCAAGTTCTGAACTTGTTCAATGCCCTCATTTTTGTTTGCTAAAAGTCTTGCCCATGAACATAGCCAGAGAACTGACTCTGGGAGAATAAGCCTTCGGAATTAGAGGGCTTCATGGCTACCGTCTCCTTTTATCCCCACTAGATGGTACTGACTCAGGACAAATCTAACAAAAACACCTTTAAGCAGTGAGGGTGCAGAGATGCGGACATGGCACATGTACTCATGTGTGCACACACACACACATGCAAACACATGTCTCTTTTCCCAGGGCTACACTGCCTTCATTCTGTGATATTCCTATTACACTTATGGGAAAAATTAAGCTGACAGACATTGTAATATTTTCTTCCACTGAATGGGATTACATCACTACATCACACCCTTAGAGAGAGGCTGAGGCATTCCAGGCATTTTTGTTGAAAAGTCACTTAATTGCCCTAAAGTGGGCAGTGGTGTTTGTCAGAGAAGTTTATATCCACTAGTTTAAATATCTGTAGACATGAATACATAATAGAGGAAAGTAAGTCATTCTACAGTTAATTAAAATTTACCCTAAAACATAATTCTTGGAGTTCTTCTTTAAAGGACAGACTTGATTAACCATTTGCCATAATGGTAGCTAAACAGAGATGTCCTCAGTATGAGAATGTTTATGTAGAATGTAGCACTGTGTTTGCTGATTTAGCACAATTTGGGGTTTGTAGAGACAGAAACCAAGGGAGGGGTGCAGTGGCTCATGCCTGTAATCCCAGCACTCTGGGAGGCTGAGGCGGGAGGATTGCTCAAAGTCAGGAGTTCGAAACCAGCCTGAGCAAGAGCGAGACCCCGTCTCTACTAAAAATAGAAAGAAATTAATTGGCCAACTAAACATATATAGAAAAAATGATCCAGGCATGGTGGTGCATGCTTGTAATCCCAGCTACTCAGGAGGCTGAGGCAGGAGGATTCCTTGAGGGCAGGAGTTTGAGGTTGCTGTGAGCTAGGCTGATGCCACAGCACTCTAGCCTGGGCAGCAGAGTGAGACTCTGTCTCAAAAAAAAAAAAAAAAAAAAAAAAAGGAAGAAACCAAGGCGAGGCACACTGGCGCTGGACTGTGCAGGCACCAAAGGAGCCGCGTTCAGACCTGAGGGCAATAAACAGAAATCTGGACTGAAATGCTAAGGCCCTGTCAAAGGTCTTCCAAAGCTGCAACCTAGAAAGCAGGCTTAGATCTAAAATCAGGGATTGTGATTTGGTCTGTGACAAATGGAGGGCCCGTGGATTCTGTTGAACGCCCTGCCCTTTGCCACGGCTGTTTTTATCCCATCACGCTGAGGCTTTACCCAGCAACATCTTTAAGGCACAGCTGGCACAGTTCGAAACTTCACTTACTAGCCAATTGCTTGTTAATATTGGCTTCCTAGCTTACTCTGGATCGTTTTTTTATTTTTTAAGATCAAAAGTTTACAGTTCTGTTCTTGCTCTGATAGTGGAGGTGCCTGATCTATTCTTTTTTTTTTTTTGAGGGTTATGTGGTATAATATTATATATTACATTGCAACAGGCACAGATCCTGGCACATAATTATCATTTAATTAATATTTATTATTATGGTTGAACATGTATTGAGTTTTTAGCACAAGGCAGGAACTACAGTTCTCTATCTGTACCATAAATGACAATAATCTTCGAAAGAAAACTATAAAGTAAGTACTGTTTTTACTCCCATTTTACACATGAGGCATAAGGAAAGTGAAGCACAGAAAGGTTACAAAACTTGCTTAAGGCCTCACAACAACAATTCCATCCTTCCTATTTTTCAGCTTAAATTTGTGTATTCTTATGTGAAGAAGCCCTAGCCACTTCAGTAGCTGCTTGCCGTGTATAGAGTCACATATTTCCTTATTCTTTGTCTTCTAACAATTGCTTCTCTTAGGGTCTAGCTCTCCCCACACACCTGTATAGCCAACTCTTACCCATCCTTTGCCGCCACCACACTTCTACACAAAACAGCACATCTCTGTCTTGAGAGACTGACCATATCATATAAATGGACAATGGCCAGACCATAGAGAAAAATAGAGTTTTGACCCACAACCTGCAGCATCTTGCCCAGGAAACCATCTCCTTAGCAACAGTGAGCAACCCAGGAAGGCAGCCTGCTGTAAGTCACACTTGCAGGGGGCCAGATTGTTATCTATAGTGGCAATCCAGGAAGCTAAACAATCATGTCTGTAATAACTGGCCCCAAATAGCCAGGACTTGATTATAACTGAGAGCTTCCCTAATTTTTTCCCCTGCGTCCAACCAGAGAAAGCCAGGTGTGCACCTCCAACCAATCACATAGATGCCAGTCTAGAGAGCCACCTGCATCCCCGGCCCAACAGCTCCACTCAGGGCACACCTGGATCCCTCCCCTTTTCCCCTCTAGAGCTTTCCTGCGCCCCTGCCTGCCTTTTCATCTCTGCCAAACTCAAGTGATGCCATCTACCCCTTTACCATAGCAAGCCCTGTGCAAATAAAGCCTTGGCTTCTTTCCTGGTTGGTCTTCTTTTATTTCCAGTTATGTCCTCTCTGCCTTCTCTCTTCATTATTACTTTTGAGATTACTCAAAAGAAAACCAAGCAGTCAAAGATATGGGTACTTATCCTTGCCTTCCATGATTTTATTTCCCATTAGGGTCAAAGTTTATTTAGTCATAGCTGCTACTGTCACTCTGCTTTGCAACTCTCTCTGCTTAACTAATCATTAATTAAATAATGATTAACTTTCAGGTATTATGCTGTGTCGGACTAGGAAGGAAACAGTGGAAGAGGAAAGGAGAGTTCACAGGTCAAGAATGGGACTGCTGACTTTCCACATGGGAGGTCAGAAAGAAGAGTTAGAAGGCAAACACGACTGTGATAGTTTGAAGCCAAACCACGGGGAATGTGGTCAAGGTTTTAAAAGTAGAGAGTGGGAGACTGGAGGAAGGGCCTAGAGCAGAAGATGCCAGCTGTCCTCTAAAATGTGTGTTTTCTGTTCTTCCCAAGCACACAAATAGAACCCACACCCTGCCTCCCGGCTGTCAGATACAGGCAAAGGATGGTGTCCTGGCCACTGAGATTGAGTCAACATGGTGTGGGCCACTGTAGTGGGAGGTCCTTCTGGCGGGGACAGCCCTGTGCACAGTGGCCTGGGAGGTGTGTGTTGAAGAGGAATGAATGGCTCTGTGAAGAGAGCCACTAGAGAAGTGGAGCACCTACTCTGCTCTGTTACCCATGAGGATGAAGTTCCATGGTCTTCAAGACTTCATAATTTGGGAGCTTCTTCGTAAAGCAGTTTAGCCTACATTATCTAACACAGGTTAAGCTTGAATCACGTTTTCAAAGGAGTATAAGCAAATTCCGAGCATACTGCGTGAGTACCTGTAACATTCCAGACGCTGTGTCCGCCCCGCGAATATAAACCTGACGACGCGCGCCCTTTGCGGGGCTGCGGGCGGCGCAGCGCACGGGCGGCAGCAAGACGCGAGCGGTGGCCCCGCGCGAGCGGGCTGAGCAGAGCGGGTCGCAGGCGCTGAGGCGGTTCACGGGGGGCACGCCTCGCTCTTCCCAGAGAAGAGTGCCCCTTGGAGGGCACCGAGACTGGAAACATTTGAGATGCCACGTCAAGGATGAACAGAGGGCTGCCAAGTGGCCAGGACCTCAGCGGAGGCAGAGACGGAGGGGGGACTGCGGCAAAGGACAGCGAGCCACAGCAGGGCGAGGCGCGGAGCAAGACCCCGCTGGAGCAAGGGGCACCTCAGGAGTGACTGGCTCCAGCGTTACCTGCTGTACCACCCCCTACAGCCTCCCAGCATGTGGCATCCATCTGTCCACGGGAGCGACCAGAGCGCGGGGAGCGCTGCCGCAGCACAGGCGCCGGCGCGGTGGAGCAGGCCCCGGCGCGGTCCGCGCGGACGCCGAGTTCAAGCAGGCCACGGCCCGGCGAGAAGGCCCGGCTCGCGTCTAGCTACCGTCTCAAACAACGGCAATGCCAATGACTCCGAAATAACACAGCACAATCGCATCACCAGCTTACCACGGGTAACCTCTTCCCGGTCTCTGTTCAGAACTTATCTACTCATTTACGGCCTTATGTAGGGTCCCTGAGCCTGAACAGATGCAAAAATCCAGGCTCCACCTTTGAGGATTCCTTTGAGGTTTGGTCAACTCGGTCTGTAGTTTTGGGCCGTGGGAAAGGAGTGAAGGTGGAATTGATTCTGGAAAGCTGAGGACAGCGCTGGGCAGGTGCGGTCTTCATGAGGAAGGCCCACTCTCAACACCTTGCCCTGAGCCCTGCTGCTTCACCGGGACCTAGCGTCTAAATGACAGCTCCTGTTCTCAGCCCTGCTCCCCTCGTCCTTCGTCTGTCACTCAACCATGCGGCATTCTGAAAGAGGGTTTCACAACTTCAACAAGGTAATGTCTTGTGGTTAGCAATGTGAATTTTTGTCATGGACGCTAAAATTGAAAGCTTTCTGAACCATACTAACGATTTCAGATTGAACAATTTATAAATTATGCTATGGATTTAGTGATCCTAAACAAATTATAGAAAATAAAGCATTATTTATGTCTTCTTCTTGCAACTTACGCAATTGTGTCATCTCTTTTATGTCAAAACCTAAGTACTCAAAACACAGCTTAGAACTAAAAAAAAAGACAGTGAGAAAGACCAAAAAACAAGCAAATGACTAAAAGCCCCAGAGCAGCCAAAATACATAAAGTTTATTTTAAAAATGTGTTATTTGTTTAAAGCAAATTCATCTGGGCTTCACTCAGAGATAATTCACTCTTGCTTTACATGTAATTCTAACTATTTTGGTTCCTGTCAGTCTGGCACCACTTAGCCTAGATTACCAAAGTAAAACAAAACAAAACAAAACATCTGAAGTACAGCATGAGCAGCCTACGTCACTAAGGAAAGATTTCCACAATGCTGTCTAAAGTGGAATTGTGCCACACACGTTAGCACAAGTTCACTCAAAATGACTAAAACGTGGAAGTACACTTACAACATAGATATAGGGTCCTTGAGTGTTCCTTCAGTTATCTGGAAAGGTATTTGTACAGGACAACTTATTCTCTGACAGATATGGGAAAACACTCTAAGCCTCCATTTTCTCAGCTAATAAAATAGGAATAGAAACATGGCACACTTAAAGGGATACTGTGGGGACCAAGTGACCAAATGCCAGTACAAACAATTAGCACAAGGCTAGGCATATTGTAAGTACCCAACAAATGTTGATGCTGTTATTGTTCTTCTTATTGTCTCCCTAAGCATCTCTTTTTTGAAGGCAAGGACCACATGCTAAAATTCTTTATGTTTCCTATACCACCTAGAACAGGGCATGGTAAGTGTGTATTAAATGAAAAAACCTGATCACATGATACAGCAGTTTTACCCACTGTGTATTAAAGTATCTGTGCTGGCACAATTAGCACTATCATCATCAGTTGCAAACTGTCTTTCCTTTATGGTGTTAAATCTCTTCAATATTTTACCTTGAGGCTATCACATCATTTTATTGTTAAGATAGAAATAAATTCCTTTCTAAAATTATTACCTTGTAAAGTTCTCATCTGCTAGATCTCCAATTAAAATGCCGAAAATATGGCATACTTTCCTTCCTCAAAATGAAAATGAATGACTCTAATTCATGGAGAATCTTGTCACTCCCTCCATTCATTTTAATCTCACGAAGGTACGAGTATAATGTAGTTATGATGGCAAAATCAATAGATTGTGTGCTGTTCCGACAATGTCTTTTCATAATTATATATTACCCATTAGCTGGTGTAATGAACATCCAATATAGGACAGAGCCCAACTGCATTGCTTTTTCCCCTCAATTAATCTCTTAATCTTTCATTTCCATTCATTTCCTTACCTCTTGTTTCATCCCTTAACCAAGATTTCTTTTTTCCCCTAAACTAACACCATTTAAAAGAGAAATGAGGCTCAGTTTACACATCACTACAAACCATTCAGCAGGTCAGCGAACATCACTAGACCCATCTCCTCCCTGTAGAGCACTTCTACTGTGTGAGAAATAATTCCAAAATAGTTTGATGTGAGGCACAGGATAGAAGAGGTTCTTAGAGTAGTCTATCTTCTTACGTTCAGAAGGCGATTGAAGGAACTTCTATCAGATTATAAATCTTTTGTCAACTGTAAAATTATTATAATCATTATAAAAATAATGGAATTATATTGCAAAAATGAAAAAAATCCATAAAAGGAATAAAACACATGAACTCGGCTGGGCATGGTGCTCACGCCTGTGATCCTAGCACTCTAGGAGGCCAAGGCAGGTGGATCGTTTGAGCTCAGGAGTTCGAGACCAGCCTGAGCAAGAGCAAGACCCAGTCTCTACTAAAAATAGAAAGAAATTACTTGGACAGCTAAAAATATATAGAAAAAATTAGCTGGGCATGGTGGTGCATGCTTGTAATCCCAGCTACTCAGGAGGCTGAGGCAGAAGGATCGCTTGAGCCCAGGAGTTTGAGGTTGCTGTAAGCTAGGCTGACACCAGGGCACTCTGCCCTTGGCAACAAAGTGAGACTTTGTCTCAAAAAAAACAAAAACAAAAACAAAACAACAACAGCAAAAACAACCCATGAACTCACCAAACTATCACAACTCTTGTTAACGTACTGGATACAACGTAATGCCTAAAACCTCTTTGTTATGCTGTAGTTAATTTTATTGACTAATTGACGGATTGTAAGACATATACTTCTGTTTATTAAGCCACTTTGCTTTGGTGATGGTTAGTTTCAGCAGTTAGGTGTGCACTGCCCAAACTATACTGGTTCTGTGCCCTTAAGACAGTCATTTAAGTTTTTCTGGGTCTTACTTTTTCACCTGTAAAGTGACGATAATACCACACTCATTCCACAGGGTTGTTGGGAAAAGCAAAATTTATATTATATATAGATATTCTCTATAACCTACATAGTGTCACATAAATTACTAGCTTTAGTCATCTTGTGTGCTGGAATTTTATTTATTTGTAACACCAGATTGATACCAGATACCTGTTATTTAGTAACCCACAAGTTTTTGTTGTCTAGTTTGAATAATCCCGATTATATTTTATTCCTAGCGCTACTGATCTTCAGCTATCTTTCCTTCTTCTCCACATACATTTCAAATCCTCACCACCTTCATGTTCTGAGTATAGGCAAACCTGAAAAATGCTTCCTGCCCCAGCCCCAGCGGAATTCATCTTTCTTTGTTCCAGCAATTATTAAAATGCCACCTGATCTTCAATATTTTCTCTGCATAATGGGAGAAGAGGTAGCGAATTCATTTAGACAATCATGGTCAGTATGCACAATTCCTATAATTTCTCTCTCAATCACTACTGCTACGGAACATGTAATTTATCCCACAGATGTGTGATACTAATGGTATTTATACATGATATGCACTTTTTGTCTATGCTTCCTTCCTGGTTTGAGTTAGAAAAACTCAGAGGAAATGGCCATGTCTCTTCATCAAATCTGCCGAGGACACCGGGGTGAGGCACAGAGGGTTGTTCTGGTCATTGCCCAGAGAGACAGAATCTCGGCTTCCTGATCCTTTAACAGCGAGACACAGCCATACCGTCCAGAAAGTCACAAACCTTTCCTTTCTGCCCTCCTAGTCGAGCAGATTGCGTTTCCCTCTGGCTCCATATACATCTTGCATTCCATACTAGTTGAAACTGACCCTTGTCTCCAACTTTTTCAAGGATGTATTGAATTTCTATCTTGTTTTGAAAGGGCTGAAGGCTTCTCTTTGCTCTGTGTGCTGTCATTAGCAAACGCCGTGGGCATTCTTTCTGCTCTATATTCCACCTCGGGATGAAATCCGAGTCTGCCCTGACTGTGGACCTTTAAGTCAGGTAGGCCCGGCGCGCGAGCCGCACTGAGACAGAGGCGGCTGGAGATGACAGGCCCCAGAAACACAGGGCTGCTCCGCCCCTCCCTCCCTGCATCCTCCCCTGACCACGCTCACCTCACTCCTCGTCGGCGTTGCCCGGGTGTCTGCTGCCAACCTGGCTAGGCTATCAGACTTGTCATTTTCCATTTCTTACTCTTAGCTTTAACATGGTTTTGACACCCTCTCAAATGATTTTCCCTTTGTCCCTCCTGGGGTTACCTACCCTATCCTTCAAACTCAGCTCTGGCCTTCAGGATCTCCCTGCCGAGGGCCCAGCTGCTCAGAGGTGTTTTCAGGCTGGTCTTTGAGCCACGCAGGGAGATGGGACCTCTTGGAATAATTCATAATTGCCTTCAACCAGCACGTAGGCTAAAGTGAGCTGGGCCCTGAAACAGGCACATGTCTAATGCATGTTTTGAGGCAACTGTAGACCTCAGGTAACATGTGTTTGCTAGCCCTTACTTCCTGACAAGTTGGAAACCAGCAGAGAGGACGATCTGCCAGTGGTCCTGGTGATGGTATAATAGACCTTCACATTGAGATTTCATTTTATGTTAGTTTAGTTTTTCCTATATGGGTGATAGAACTGACAAGCCCACCAGGAATGAAATTCTGGAAGATAATCCATCTGCTGGTGTGAGGCCCTCCGTACTGCAATAGCCTCCCTTGAGGGACATGGGTGGGAGATGGACAGCAGGATGGAGACGCAGATGTCCCACGGTGATTGTGAACAGAGTGGCCAAAAGAAATGCTCCAAAGTCATAATTTAAGATGATGCAGACAATCTGTGGAATTCTGGGAAATAGCTGCAGCCAACAGACCATCTGGCATCTAGTACTTAGAAGATACTTTTTTGGGGGAAGACTTTGGGCTTCTTCACATGTATTACCAGGTCTTAAAAGGTGTCTTCAGAAGCAAATACAAACCATATATATTATGCATACATATATATATGAATATATTCCATTTGTATTCTGTACAGACAGAAACAATCATACACAGAAAAGGAGTGATGCATAATGATCATATTACATACATCCCTGCAATTCACAGTTCGGGTTTGTAGTCTACTCTGCACACCAATTGATTGCTTATGTAAGAGTTTCTGCCTAACGACAACTAGCAAACATGAACATATCGTCCCTTTACATGATAGCTTAGTAAAATGACAAGCCTCATGGAAATTCAAACATCGTTTCATATACCACCGTACTAAATGTGTCAGAAACATTGACTTTACCATTTTATCTTGAGAACAGCCAACTCAACACAGCTGTAAATAACCATCCCAATTGTTCTAATTACCCTACAGAGATTAGCCAGGAGCAATCTGTTCATCCATTTGGTTATTCATTCATCAAATGTTTGTGAAGGACCCCTATGTTTCAGGCACTGTTCTAGGCACAACAGTGAATACAACAGACACAATGCCTGCTCTCATGGAGAATGTCTCATGGAAAAGAAAGAGAAAGAAAACAATAACTAGAAAACCTGCCACACACTGATAAAGGCAAAGGGAAAATACAATGCAGGGCAGGGGAGTCGAGGATGGTAAGGGATGCTGCTGTAGCCCCTGGTGAATTGAGGCAGGGAGCTGGGCTGACAGGCGGGGAAGAGCCTCCAGCCAGGGAGCACAGCAGGAGCAGAGGCCCTGAGTCCAGAACACACATGGTATGTGTGGTAGAGACCAGGGTAGCAGGGTTAAGATGAGCAAAGGAGGTTTGGGAGACAGATGATACAGAGCCAGAGCCATGGAGTACCATGCCTCAGCCACGGGGCCTGTTCTGGAATGTGCCTTTACAAACAAGTCATGTATGGAGGCTCCTCTAGCCTTCAGCACACTTGGAATGATCAGTTTTCTAATTTCAATCAAGAAAATCAGAAGTGACCCAAAAGGGCCTTCAATGCGTTTCTGCAAACTTCAGTGTGAGTTAATGGCTGCACTTGCTCACTTGAGCACAGCATTGTAGTCTACATTAGAAAAAGCATCAATTTGCAAGAGTGGTCCCTACATTAAGTGACTCAACAAACTACCCAGAGGTGGTTTGGAAGGAGAAAGAAAGAAAGGAGAGGAAAGGGGAAGGGAAAGGGAAAAGAAAAGCTAATTTATAATTCAAAACAGCATTTATAGCACAATTTAATGGAGAATGGTGAAGATTAGGAAGGGAATATTTGCAAACTGCCTTGCTAACTTTGGAAGAAAAGGTGTGCTATAAATAGCATTGCAGTGATTACTTTAAATATGCATTATTTACATTTGCATATAATTTCAGCTTCAAAATCTTAATCCTCTATTTTTATTTATTTCTGCCTTTATCCCTGGAAAAGCATACCTCCTGACCAGACCAGCTGATCCTAAGGAATACAGGGAAGGGAACAAGAAGAAAGGCATCACATCCCACGGAGACAGGATGGGGTACACTCGACACCTCACTGCATGGGCCAGGGCAGGGCACAGAGCACAGACGCTGGCACTGCCTTATGATGCCAACAGCGGCCACAGCAGTGTCGCCCATTCACGTGTTCACCTTAGGAGGGGACGCCAACACTCCCCACACTGGGTGGTAACACACATTTGTCCCCGGGCTTTGTACCACTGAAGGATTTAAACAAGAAAGTAACATAAGTATCTTCTAGTTTTGAGAAGACCACTCCTGGCATAGGATGGACTGAAGGGGAAAGACTGAAGGCAGGAAGCCCAGTGGGGAGAGAGGGCGCTGACTCGAGGCAGGACAAGCAGCGGTGGTTAGGTCAGAGGGGCAGAGGAGAGGTTGCAGGATGCAGAGACTGATGCTGTGCAGGCGCGTGGGGAAGTGACAGCCCTAGAGAGGTATCTCCCCGAGTTCTGGGAGAGCTCACTTGCATGACACCCCTACCCCTAGGGTGGCAGTGGTTCACCATCCTTTGGTGCATCTAGCTACCCGATGTCTCCAGCTTATGACAGCTTTCTTGACCCGTAGCTATGTCAGCATGGACTTTGAAACCTGAGAGTAGGGTTCTAATGCCAGCTCTACCACCGTCTTGTCAGCTCGGGCTGCTATAATAAAATGCCACAGCAAATTAGTGCAACCTCTGTGGAAAAGAATTTGGAGAGACCTTAAAGAGTTAAAAATAGAAATACCATTCGATCTAGTAATAGCACTATTAGGCATCCACCCAAAAGAGCAAAAGACATTCTATAATAAAGACATTTGCACCAGAATGTTTATGGCAGCACAATTCACTATTGCAAGGATGCAGAAACAACCCAAGTGCCCGTCAATTCATGAGTGGATTATTAAAATTTGGTATGTGTATACAATGGAATGTTACTCAATTATAAGGAAAGACAGTGATCTAGCACCTCTTATATTTTCCTGGATTGAGCTTGAGCCCATTATCTGAAGTGAGGTAACACAAGATGGGAAGAATGGGCTCCTCATGTAGTCGCCATCAAATTGGTACCGACTGATTAACACAATGGTGCTCACACGGTGCTAATATTCTCCAGAGATGGCGGGTTGAGGGCGGAGACTCACAACTATAGGACACGGTGGGCACTGTGGGGAGAGGGGAGAAGGCAGGCCTCTAACCCCTGCTAGGGAGAGGCAATGATATAAAATGTAACCAAAATATTTGTACCCTCATAATACCCTGAAACGAAAAACAATTAAAAAAATAAATTAAATGCCACAGACTATGCAGCTTAAACAACAGACTTTTAAAAAAATCTCTCACAGCTCTCGAGACTGGTAAATTCAAGACCAAAATTCCAGCAGAAACAGTTCCAAGTGATGCCTCTCTTCCTGGCTTGTGGACGGCCGTCCTCTATCTGTGCCTTTAGGTGGCCTTTCCTCAGTGTGTATGAGAGCAAGCTCTGGGGTCTCTTCCTCCTCTTATAAGAACGCTAATCCCATCATGGGGGTTCCACCCTGATGCCCTCATCTAAATCTCTCCACCTCCCAAAGGCTCTATATTCCAATCATATCACATTAGGGGTTAGGGCTTCAACATGTCAATTTTTTTGGGGGGGCATAAACATTTGGTCCATAACAACCAGCTATTTGGTCTTAAGCTTAAATTACCAAACACTCTAAGCCTGTTTCCTCATGAGTTTAATGGGGGAGGGGAATAAGAACTCCCTCACATGTTTATTGTGTGGATTAATTTTGGCAATTTATATAAAGAAGGAGTTCATATGAAAAAATGCTCAATCATCAGGGAAATGCAAATCAAAACCACAATGAGGTATCACTTAACTCTAGTGAGAATGGCTTTTATCAAAGAGTTTCAAACCAACAAATGTTGTCGTGTATGCAGAGAGAGAGGAACACTCCTACACTGCTGGTGGGACTGCAAACTTGTGCAACCTCTGTGGAAAGGAGTCTGGAGATACCTCCAAGAACTAAAAGTAGAACTATCATTTTATCTAACAATCCCAATATTGAGAATTTACCCAAAGGAAAAAAAGACATTCTATAAAAAGACATCTGCACTTGAATGTTTACAGCAGCACAATTCACAATTGCAAAGATGTGGAAACAATCCAAGTGCCTATCAATACATGAGTGGATTAATAAAATGTGGTATATGTATTACATGGAGTTCTACTCAGCCATTAAAAAAATGGTAAACTACCTCTTATATTAACCTGAATGGAGATACAGCCCATTCTCCTAAGTGAAGTATTATAATAATGGAAAAATGAACACCATATATACTCACTATTAAATTGGAACTAATCGATCAACATTTATGTGCACATATGGAAATAACATTCATTGGAAATCAAGCAGGGGGGCAGGGGGAGGAGGGGATGGGTAAAACCACACCTAACAGGTATAATGCACACTATCTGGGGGATGGACACGATACAAAAATAATTTATGTAACCAAATCATTTCTATCCCCATAATATTCTGAAATAAAAATAAAATAAAATATATATAAAACCTTAAAAAAATAAAATTTTGTGAAGTAAGTTTAAAAAAAGCTAGTTCAGAGAAGGTGCTTAATAAATGTCAGGGCCATCATACTTAACATGTTTTATTAATGGATTAATATATTTATCAACATCCTGCCTACTTGTTAATGTCCATAAAATATTTACATACACATTCTCCATTAATATTATGCAAAGTTAAATTCATTTTAAAATTTATCTAAGGCAGTTTTCAGATGATCTGTGGGAAATGTTGGTCTGGACCTTGTTCATCAAAGTTTCCTAACTTAGCGTTGTCATGACCTCTCATTTTATAAAGACTAATAACTCTCCCTCTCCTAGGACATGGGTAAAGATATTGCTTACAATCCAAAAAGGGATGCTTTGTATGAATACACTTTTTTGAAAAAAAAAAAACTTTCCTTTTTTTTTTTCCTGTGGAGAGAACTTAATATCACCTTCTGATATTCCAGAAGAGTGACACTTTGGTCTATTAATGACCAAAGTCTATTTTTAAATTCCTTGTACTTCTCATGCCCCATGGAGAGTTCATGTGGTATTTACTGAAGGAAAATCTGCTCAGCTGCCTGTTTCCAAATCCCTATTAGTTTCAAACCAATTTTATTTTCAAAGAAAGCTTGAAGCTTCTTTATTTTGCATGTTTTACATGAGCCTAGAGAACACATTTAAAAGGCTGCCAAAGCTTACCTTCCATCAATTTTGGAAATCCTGACAGTTTTGTTTCTATTACTCTTCAGAAAATGAAGGGTTGGCATAGGCGCAAATGAACTCAAAATAAAAGATTTTTAAGCTAAACCTTGTTGGATCAATGCTTACACTTGTGAAAAGAAAACAATTCTTTTAACACCATAGAAAGAAGTAAGACCTGAAAAGTGTTTCTGATGTTAGAAAACATATTTTAAGTTACCTTGAGTCATAGAATGTTAGAACTAGTTAGATCTGCATATGGCTAGACCTAGAGTGTTAGACCTTGGAGAACTTTGAGAGCATCTGGTCTGACCCATTCCTTTTCCAGAAGAGGAAATTTAGTTCTAGAAAAGTTCAATGGTTTCTCAAGGTCATGTGATTCATAATTGCTGGCATTAGAACCGCGGGCACCTGATTCCTTGTACACTATTCTTTCCTCTGTGTCTTTTCGTTCCTCTCCTTTTTTCTCTTTAATATAATATGGTTTCCCTAATGTCTTGCTTTCTAGGTAGGATGGTAGAAATACTAAATAGCCTTCTCTATACCTTGCAGAGAAATAAATTCAATACCTCTAAGGCAAACAGATCCACATTGTTTATTTACTAGTTTATTGGGGGTCATAATAGGTGATGGAATAGAAATGAAACACTATGAAGAATTTTAGGAGAAAATTATAAAATAGAACAGGTAGCTCAATTAGCTGGAGAATTTTGGTTCTCTGGAAGAATCAGGCTAAAGAGTGAACAGCTATAGGGAAAACAACAGGGATTCATCTGTCCATTCATTCAACAAGTATTTTTTGAGCACCAACTGCGCCTGGCACCACTTTAGGTGTTGATGATACAGCCAGTGAAAAAATCCAAAGTGCTAGCCCTCGTGGGGCTTATACTCTAGTAGGGGAGAGAGATAGCAAGCTGGATAAATAGTAATTGTATAGAATCCTAGACAGTGATAAGTGCTAAAAAGCACACACAAGGAGGGAATAGCGGCAGGAAGTTGCATGTGTGTGTTTGTGAAATTTTAGATAGGATGGCTAGGGCAGGCCTTAGTGAATTTGAATAAAGGCCACAGGGAATTAGGCTTAATTAATTTAATTAGAATTTCCCATTTCTAAGTGTAATACAGTCTGTTAGAATTTAGAGCTATCAATTAGTATACGCCTTCTAGTTCTACACTAAAAAGTGTCATGAAAATGACCAATAGGGCTAACAACTTACATCATTACCATGGTGGAGCCTTGCAAGAGACAGATCACTCCCGTCGGCTCTCTGAAGGTGTGTCACCCTTTTTCACATGCGGCCGGGGTCCCCGCACCCTCAGCTGGCTGTGCCTCCTCAGAGCTGTGGATGGGGGCTTTGGAGTCAGAGACCTTGGAGGGCAAACCTGGCCTCACCACTTCTCTGACAGCTCTGCAACCTCAGGCAGCCTCCTTCATTCTCTGTGCCTCCACGACTCATCGTTATAGGGTGGTGGGACTAGATCAGTTAATAGAATATTAGGTAGCTACCACTTATGTCATGTTTATTAATGTCAGATACCATGTTAAGCCCTTGTCATACACTACCTAACTTAATCTTCATCATTAAACTATATATTTTCATCACCATCTCACAAATGCGGAAGCCAACGGTTAGATTATTTTCTCAAGAAGGACCTGGACCCAGAAGATGGATGTGAAGCCCCGAGTTCGCCGCCGGGCTGCAGCCCAGCCGACGCTCTGGCGAGGGGCGCGGGGCTGTCAAAGGGCTGCAGCTCTGAAGGCGCGTGGTCACTGACTTCGCCTCCTCCCACCTCGTGCACTGCATGGTAGGACAGGGGAGCTCGCAGATGCTCGCGTGTTTTCCAACGCTGGCAGTGGCCCTGTCAGCAGACCACAATGTCCTCGCTGAACTGAAACCCTTCCCAGAGGTCAGCGAGTCCCTGTAACTAAAAAGTGACGCGCTGAGCAACTGACCCGAGGTGAGCCCCTTCCACTGGCACGCGTGTAGCTGATGCCAATAAAAAGTGTTTGGGCTTCGCCACATAACCAGTGTTGTATTTGTGCAATGTTTGGGACAGTTCTCTCTGTAATCTAGAAAAAGAATGAAGATAAATACAGACCAGAAATGTCTGAAGTGACCCCAACTTGCCTGTTGAACTCAGAGTGAAAAGGGTCAGGAGAATTTTGGGGTTTTCTGAAATTCTCTAAAGTTCAGCTAAAGGCAAATATTCCGACAAGAGAAGCACGGCGACGACGACGTAAGGTGCTCTAGTGTGCCGCTGTGGAGAAGAGGAGGGAAAGGGGAAGAAGAGGAAGAAAGGGGTGCAGAGAGGCTGACAGAGAGTGCAGAGCAGGGAAGACGGGGCTTGGGGTGTTGAGCTGCGTCACACCACGCATGCTCCTGCCCAAACCCCAGCCCCGCAGGTAAATCATTTCCTTATAAGGGGATTTATTCATGGGCAAAAATTATAATTCAATTTTTATCCTGAATGGACCTTCTTGCCCCAGGAAAAGTCACGAGAAGGGTCGGAACATCAATCCCAGTGCTTCAAGTATAGCCAGGCAGCCTGAAAGGCCCAGCTCACCGCAGGGGTGACGCAGGCGCCCCGACACCTCGGGGGTCCCTGGTCAGCCCTGCAACCAGGTAAGCCCTGAGCTTCCTCCCACCTATGACTGTCCTTCACCTGCATCCTGAAATGCAGTCTCGTTGGGAGGAAGACATTCAAGTCCCCAGCTGGCCAAGAGAAGGCAGTGTTCTTAAACCAACAGGCCCTAAAGCCAGTCTCTGCTTTCCCCCACCACCCCACGCCCTGGTGGCCGCACATGCACTTTACCAGCCCCCCAGTGCCTGAGCTTTTGAGTTTGGGTGTATACAGGACATCAAGGAAGTGAGAACAACTCTAGAAGCCTATGCCCCATAGGAGTGAAAATCTGATCATTAAAATAATTATAAAAATATAAATGATCATCAACAAGTAAATTATGATGTTTTTAATTAAATAAATAACAGAACTTGTTTAAATAATGACAATGATTGCTCAAGATGGAGTGTTTACTCATTAACAGATATTGGAGTAAACGCTTTTCATGGAATTTTTGTTATTCCACCTACCACAGCTCTGTGAGGTCAATGGTGGTATCATCCTAGTTGTCAGGTCACTTGCCCAAGGTCCCCAGCTCAGGACCCAGCACTGGGATTTGAACCAGTCTTGTCTAGCTCAGAGCCTGTGCCCTGAACCATCTCATTGGTGGATTCACCTTGGACGGCTCCTGCCAGGTGCCCACTGGTGGCAGGAAGAAGTCTAGTGGCCAATGGAAAGGCCATCTCAGAGTAGAGAACAGAATTTGCGTATGAAGAAAACAAGTGTGAACTGAGGTACAGTTTAAATGTCAGAGAGGTTCACAAAGAACATACTAGAATGCAAAAAAAATCAATCCTTCTTTCCAAACCCAGAAAATGTTTTCCCTGCATTCAAAAGTGACTAGTTACAGTATCAATTCAATATTAATAAAGTGTCACATAACTAAACACACCCTTAAAAGTTTAAAGTGGAAACCCATGAGTATTTAGTGCACACATATAATATTTATTCTGTATACATCTGCATAAATGTTTAAATTTTCCCACTTACAGAAGGGAAAGGGACTCATACAGGGTTTCTAGTCTAGTCTGCAGACAAGTGGCCAATGTCACCTTCAAATCCCCATGAACAGGAATTCTTTCTCCTCCCATAAGTTTCTCTCTCTCTTCTCCATTTTCTTTTGTTTTCTCCCTCCTTCTCTCCCTCCCTCTGCATTGCTCTTTATTCTTTTTATCCTCTTCTCTCTTCCTTTGTTTAATGCCACCCCTCTCTTTCTCTTTGGAAATATCTTATTTTTTACATGTTAAATTGTGAATATATAATTATTATATGAACCCTTTTGATGCCTTGTTCTTTATTTTAAAATTTGCAAAGTAGCTGCTTCTCTAATTCTTAAGGCAGCACTAGAAAATCTAAAAAGGCTGCATATAGGCTTTAATCCTCCCCCACCGGATCAGGTTCCTACTTACATTGCGTGACTATGGTCTGAATGCTGGTATCACCTGCAAAATTCCTATGTTAGAACCGAATACCCAATGCGACAGTACTAAGAGGTGGAATCTTTGGAAAATAATTAAGTTATGCAGGATTCCCCCTCCTGAATAGGATTTGTATCCCTTTCGCCATGTGAGGGTGCAGCAAGAAGGCACCATCTATGAAGAAGGACACCAAATCTGCTGGTGCCTTGATTGTGAACTTCCCAGCCTCCAGAAATATGAATGATACATCTCTGTTGGTTATGAGTTACCTAGTTTAAGGCATTTTGTTTCAGCAACCAATGGACTAAGACACCGGTTGTGGTTTATGCCACAGAACCATCTCAGAAGTAAAACTTCTGTTCTTCTAAGTGCAGGGGACCCCACCTCTCTAGTCTAAATCTCTCCTCTGAGGTTTAAGCTCCACCACCTGTAGTATCCAATGGGCATCTCAGCCTTGCCTTGCCACCCCTGCTTCCCTCTGCAGTCTCTCTCTCCATGGATAAAATCACCTTACATCTACTCATGCAAACTAAAATCCTTGAATTGTCTAGGCTCCTTGCTCAGCTTAACTCTAGCATCCCATCATTACCAGTTTCTGCTGAGATTGTTTTCTAAGTGCTTCTCAAATTACTAACCTCCTTTCCTTCTTGACCTCTAAGGCCCTGGTTCCCAGTGTCCTGAACTAATTGCAAACTCAGCCCCTGAATGATTGCCCAGAACCCAGTCCTGTCTTTCTCAAATCCATTCTCCACAGAGGTACCAGGAGGATTCATATAAAATGCAATCTGGCCATGCCACTCCTTGGCTTAAAATTGTTCAGGGCACCAGCGATCTACAGAATAGAGTTCAAGCTCTTTAATAAGATCCTTAAGACCCAAGTCTTCAGTTTCAATTTCCCTCACTCTCAGCCTCATAATTACCCTTTAGCAACATCAGGCTCTACGAAGTCTACACCTAATTTTAAAAAGTAGCCTTTTCCTGGAATACCTTCACTCTGCCCTTGCCTATCCTCAGGTCACTCTACAGCTTCCCTGTGTCTACCTCTCCGTGTAGACACAACCCCTCCAGGAAAACACACCCTTTCTCCACTTGGAAGCTCTGCGTCCCCATGGCATGCCGGACACACCTGTCATGTTGCACGAATCTCCCTCTGGTGGAAGGATCTGACTGTGTGTGTCTTGTACCTCCCCACTGTAAGCTCATCAGAGACAGAAAACACTCTTTGTGCACTATCTTCAGCACCTAGAACTTTACCTGATGTGTTATGGACGCTCATTTATATCTCCCCTGCTCTGACTACAGGTAATTTGCTAATCACAGCTCATGTAATTCATGGCTTCATAAACATAAAAACAGTGCCCCTTCTTAAAGGTTAAGCATTTCCTCTTTGTCAAGGGATTTCCTTCTATGTTCAATTATGAATCTTGTACATAAATATGTATGTACATATATATTATTATTATTTAACAACACTCTTTACATTTGGTCATCCATTCATTCAATAAGCATACCCTGATTGCTTTCTTTACGTTTAAGCATAACTATGAGCACTGATAATCCAAAGACAAAAGACTTAGTCTTTGCCATCATGAAGTTTACAATAAATTATTTATTATATTAATTCTGAAACTATGAAAATAAACAACTGTTGTTATATATGTTGGAAATTGTGTGGGAAATGATGACAGTAGCTAATAAACCCTAAGTATCTAATTTTAGAAATGCTACATTAATTGAAAGCACATTATATACTGTTGTAGGCACTTTATATATTTTTTCTTCAGTTCTTACAATAGGCTCTGAGAAGTAAAATAACTTGCCTAAGGTCACACAGCTAGTAAAAGTTACAGGCGGGTGTGTGAGATTTCAAAACCCGGGCCCTGCACCAGCCAGGGCCAGGAAGGAGAAGTGTGCACAGACCAGAGTTTTCTCTAACAAGCCCATGAATATGATGGTGGCCACCTGCAGGTACCTAATGGAAATTTTGCATTTATACTCAGGAAAGTCGAGCAGAATAATTAAAAGCCTATTCTTTTTGCTTGTATTTAGCTTAAATTCTGAAAACTGGGTGTGGCGATGCTGAGTCTTTCGTGGCACCCAGAAGCCTGACCTGGCTGTCACGTATAACAGCAGCTAATAGAGAAAGTGTGTCATGACTTCAGAAATCCCATTTGTTGGTAGAGAAAATCTTTCCATACTGAGAGCCAGTGGGCAGCCCTTGGCAGTCAGCAAGTTTGTAATCAGCAAATAAGGCAATTGAAATGCGTGGGAAATAGCGTGAGCCTGGGCTACAGTCCGTGGGGCTGGGGCCATGCCTGACACTAGGCGTGTGTGATCCCCAGAGCCCATGAACGGCTGGGCGCAGCCCTCCCCAGCCCCCAGGCACAGCCTGAGTCCTGGCTCAGGGCCTTCCCGGTGCCAGGGATGAGGTTACCTAGGGGGAGTTTGGGATGATGCTTTATCAAAGCGTTAACATTTCTTTCTATTTTAAAAAAGAATCACAAGTACCGTGACATTGTTTCACAAGGCATTGAAAAAGGGCCACTTATAGATTTTGCCTGGAAAAAGAAAAACACTTGAAGTTTGTACTTTATCCTGTACTCTTTGAACTGCCACACACCCAAGCCATGGCAACCATGGGCAACGGGTACGAGCGCACCAATTGTGACAGAACTGCGTACAGTGATTATTTGGCTGGAACAAGCAGTTCCAGTATGTTTAAAATTCGTTCAGGTCCATCCTCACAGACACCGTGTGAGGGAATAATCATTTTTCATATTTGGAAAAGAAGACATGGGCTGTGAGAACAGAAAGAGCTCACCTCATCTCTCCTCTCTCCCCCCCAACACACACACCCACTGGACTGAAAAATTTAACCTGTATCAACTTAACTTCACCACAGGAAGCGCTATTGCTTGTTGAAGAGAAGGATGAGACTGAGCGGAAGTGTAGGGGAGAGAGGGTGTGCAGTGAAATGTGAGGTAGTCTCTGAGAGATCCTCGCCAAACACGACACTGTGGCGGAGACAATAACTCCTCCCCCCTCCCAGGCTTTGATCTCGGAATAAAACGTGACTTGCTGCCTGCATTAATGTTCTTCACAAATCCTTAAGGATTTGGAATAACACATGATCTATGCGGTGCTGGAAAACAAACATTACAGAACTGCGTTGGCCTTTTATTTTTCATAATGACTAGTCTGAAAAATTATGGGGTTGGATATTATTCTATTGGTACTTTAATTGTAGCTATAAAAATAAACCCAGTTAAAATTTTAGATGAAAATTACCAAAAAAGTGTGGTTTCCCCTGCCATCTACATAACGAATGGCATCAAATCCATCTTTGCAAAGAAGCACCTCAGGAAAACAGCATGGTGGCACGCTGCCATTGATTTGCATTTGGCGTTCACAGTGGAGGAAAGTTTTAGTCATAATTTTTACTACCACGGAGCTGAGGAAGGAAGAGAATAATTACATAGGGAGGAAAAAAGCATAGCATAGCAGCTAAAAATTTCCAGATCATCCAAATACTTCATTTTCTGCAAAGAGTTTCTGTTTCTACATGCAAAACTCTTCTGCAAAGTAGTTAAAATCAAGCAGAGTCATCTGATTTTGGTTTTTACTGATTGTGCTTCCACTCCTCTGTGCTTTCTTGTATCCTATTCTGCTCTCTCTGGTTTCAGGAAAGCTGGAGGCCAGGATGGTGTTTACTCCCTATTTTCCATCCCCTGCCTGAACATAGTATACAGGACAAGCCAGAGGCAGTGAGCTCTGAAAGTAGCTCGTAGATATCTCATTTGGTCTCTGCTCTTTCTGATTTTGATCAACATTCATTCTCTACCATCTTTTCTGTCTCAGACTGTGGCGGGGGTACCCCACTGAGCAAACTTCAATGACCCTACATAATCCTCTCCCTTAACTACTTGACCTTTCAAGTTGTCTCCCAGAAATGGTAGATTTTCTACAAGACAAAGGAGCTGAGATTTTGAAAGCCCCTGGGCAGGCTTTCTGACAAGATTCATCATCGCCCCCATCTGCCCCTTCTTTAAAATCCCATGATCTCAGCTGAGGTGCAGTGGCTCACACCTGTAATCCTAGCACTCTGGGAGGGCATGGAGGGAGGATCATGTGAACTCAGGAGTTCGAGATCAGCCTGAGCAAGAGTGAGACCCTGTCTCTACTAAAAATAGAAAATTATAGAAAAATTATCTGGGTGTGGTGGCACATACATGTAGTCCCAGCTACTCAGGAGGCTGAGGCAAGAAATCACTTGAGACCAGGAGTTTGAGGTTGCAGTGAGCTACAATGACACAACTGCACTCTACCCAGGGTGACAGAGCATAACTCTGTTTCAAAAACATAAAAGTAAATAAAAGCCCATGGTCACCATTAGTCAGAGGGATGGATTTGAGGCAGCTTCTCTTGTTCTCCTAACAAAATGTCTGTTGTATTAAAAATTCCTTTCTTCCTTGGCAATCCTTGTTGCCTCCGTAATTGGATCTCTGTGCGATGAGCAACTAGATCTGGACCAAAACCCTCCTGCGGTTTTGACAACAAGACCCTCAGCCTGACACATAAGCAAGCTAGATCCCAGTTCCTTATAGACTTTGATAGGGGTCTTTTACTCCTGAGCAGGCTTTCAAATGGACAGACACATCAGTAGACAGTAAAGTACATACTTTCTGGCATAAACAATACATGTGCTCACTTAAATATAGCCACTGAGGCATCTAATCCTGGAAATGACCCACTTTTGTCAAGACAAAACCTGGGCAGTTTATGCATAAGAATGTAGACTAACAAATCTTAGAGATTTCAGATTACTATTTGCAGCAATTCCTAATTTCCCATCTATAGCAAATGAGTCCATGTCATGCAGTCTCTCATGCTTGTAGTCCCCCTCCCCAGCCAGCTACTTATGTACTCAGCAGACTTTTAAATGTCTGCTTTGTTGCAAGCCTAGACAGTCAAAATACAATGATAAAACAAAATAGTCCCTGCCTCTCAGGGTGCATGTTTGAAATCTTCCAGTTTCAGGGAACATAGAAAAGGCATATAATTTACATGGTTTTACATCTGTTTTTTTTTTTTTTTTTTTTTTTTTTTAATAGAAAGCTTCAACAGACTTCCCTAACTTGGTGTCAAGAATCTAACTGAAACAAAGACATCATGGACAAATCTGCTTTCCTTATGCTTAGCATGAGGTTGCTGCCACCTTGAAAAACTCTCTTAAACCACGGGGATGTACTGAACCTGCGTGGAGAAGTTTTCTACAAATGGGCGCAATTTAAATCTGTTGGAAGAAGAATAACATTTTTACAAAGTTTTATCCATCCTAAGCTAAGGTGGGACACATATGGATTTTCCATCTGAGAGGAAATTGATACTTCCATAGAAATGCAAAGCCTCTGGTACCCATGGGACTGCCAGTTGGTACAGTACACCATGAAAAATTACTGTCTCAACCAGCAATGACAAACAGAATAAGTGCATGATATAAAAATTGACCAGATTTTGGAGCACGGCAGGCTTGGGAATGAGAAGATGAATATATTTGTTTTAGACACTGAGAACTATGTTGGCATATTATTTTCCTGGTTTCCCACAGCTAAACATCTGTGAAGTCACTAAAGCAAAATGACCACTGTATGTGGAAAGTAGTATAAAGGCCAAAAGAATTAGAACCATGACTTTATGGTCATTCTGATCCTCCGAGCCTACTGTGTTAAAATCAAATGAAGAATAATGGGCCTTCATGGTTTAGAGATCTAGAATCCTGACATTTTAAAATTAAAAAAAAATTTTTTTTATTCATCAGGCTTCCAAATCATTTATAAGAAATAGCTACTTACTATCTCCCAAAGCTACATGGGACCATAGGACCCATCCTATCCCAGCCCCGTAACTAATGATCTCACCCAGTGGCATTTATGTTCAAGGAAAGTTAACAGGCAGACAGCAAAGACAAATTCCACATGAACCCTGCAGAAGGGCCAGCTGCCACTTATATACAATTTGAAATTCAACGTTCCTTCTGGGATTCAACAGCTCAAAGCTGTCTCTAACTCCATTCATCCTGCCCTTAAATGAATATGGGTTAGTTTTAGTCTGGATGACACCTGAAAAGTAATAATAACAGAGATGGGAACAGGTAACAGAAAAAGACCTATGCCAATGCCTATACCTATGCTACACCTACACTACACCTACACCTACACCACACCTACACCTACACTACACCTACACCTACACTTACACCACCCTACACCTACACCTATACCTACACCACACCTACACCTATACTACACCTATATATATATATTGCTATAGCTTCTTGAGGGTGTGCCTGGTCTATATTGGGTCCCTAACATTGTCACAGTGTGCTCCGTAACTTTTGTGGAGTCTATGAATACATGGTTCTCTCAGAAATAAGGATGAATTATGATGACCATCAAAAGTGGCCTAATACCAATTTGCTGTCAAAGTGCCTAATAACAAGATTTGCATAATTTTAAGGTAAAAATCATTTATTATTTGAATTATTTAAAAAGTAGGGATGAATCACCTAGTATATACTAAATGCTATCTTCACTCCTATTTTAATTGGACATTCTAAAATTGGCATCTGCCAATACTATATTTTTTTCCACTGCAAATGAGATGATTATTAACCAAAGAATGTCTTCGGTATTAGAAGATGCAAATGGCAAAATTATATCTATTAAAAATATTTTTTAATTTAGCAGAGGTCATAGCTGGCTGGGCCAGGTAGGATGCACAGAATGAACTGAAATGGGAAGGGTGGGTCGGGCTCATGACAGGCTATTCTAAATGTCCTTGTAGGAGTCAGGGAACTCATCCAGGTCTCTTAGAGAAACTGTCTTATGAAGCCCTAAATTTGACATTCAAAGGTACAGAATCAGGACACCCAGAGCTAGAATGTAAAAATAAGGAAATAAATAAATAGGAGAATTGTATGACCTCCTTTTTTTTTTTTTTTTTTTTAGCTATTCCTGAGGATTTATGGATTTCTTTAAATATATGTCATTCTATCATGTTATTGTTGGAAGAGAGATTTTATGTATGGAAACCGACCTGCTGCATCCTTTCTAAGAAGAAAATGTATTCTTTGGTTCACCTGCAGCTATCCTTTAACTGTCTCTAAAGTTCATACTTCCTCTACATTCGTAATAACTTTCTAGTGAAACCAGCAGAAAACTAAGATACTTTCTCTGAAAGAATTATAAAATTTAAAAATGACCTTGAAAATGTGTATTAGCTTAAATTTCATTAACAGTTTAGTGGGTTAGAAAAGGCTCATGCAACTTGCTAATTCTAGGCAAAAAAAAAAGATTTAATTTTTTTTCAGGTAATTTCTTTGCTTCAGAAGGAATTTTAAAAAGCATAATTAAGTAGTTCTTTTTTTACTGAGGTTTTTAGTTTTCCATTCACATTCTTATACATTATAATACCTCAAATCAAATAATGCTATTTAATAATATAGTCAGTAAGTTATAAAGTAGGAACCATAAGAGTTGACACATTAATTTTATACAATACTAAACAGTCCTAAATGGGACTCTAAATTTGATTATGGATACCTCATTGGCTGAATGTAAACAAAATCGTTCTATTTGACCTTTATATAGGTCTTTCTGGATGTTTTTTGGTGTATCTTCAACTGATGCTTAGTATGATGCAGTTGCCAATGAGAAAGGACGTAGCCTATTTTTATAGAAGTCCTCAAAACTTAAATGGCAGTTTGCAGTTGTCAATCCATAAACCATGTGAGCAGCATTGTGCACTCGAACCAGGAGTGGGCTCCTGATAAAACACGAGCCAACCCGTTGGGTGGCCAGGATCAGTCATGAGAACTGAGAATTCAGACATTCAACTGGGGGCTCGGGTCACTCGAAGTCAGCCCAGGCAGCCATTTGACCATGTATAACTCTAGTAGATAAAGCCAGCCTACAGAGAGGAGAATGAAGCTGCCACGTACCCCGGAAAAGATGACAAAAAGCCCATGAATCCCAGCAAAAGGGGCAGAGGAGGAGAGAGTCATCGCTTTCTCTCCAACGACTTCTGCATTTCAGATTTTAATTTTTCATGAATAGTGATTATATTCATGTCCTTGAATTGCATGACATACCCTTTCAACAATGATCTTGTTTTGCTTAAGTTAGCTTGGGCTGGTTACATTTTGTTATAACCAAATAATTCCTGACCAGAATATGAGCTTCATGAAAGCAAGGACATTGCCTGTTTTGACCATGACTTAAGAACCATAGTTAGCAATCAACAAAGATTATCAAATGCACTGACGACAGAGAGACACAAATTCTGCAGAAGGAACCTGGGAAGGACAGATGATGAGGGTTCCACTTTCCTTTGCCAACTATGGTCCCAGAAGGCCTGTCTTTATGTCTCCACTGAGACTTGACAGTGACGTGGAATTAGGGGGAAAAATAGCTCTCAAGTCAGTGTGAGGTCACAGTGCTCTGGGCCACTCTGAGGCTCCAGTATGGGAGCGGAGGCCACAGGAAGTCTGGGAAATGCCTAGAAACATGGAAATAAAAAGTATAACCTACATGAAAGAATATTAAGTTTGCAAATATGCTGAACTATATACATACACATATATTTATCTACTTGTATAAGGACATTTAAATAATTTACATAGGCAGGTATTCCTATGAAACATGCAAGAAACCTCTGAAGATAAATGAGGCAGAGTAAATGTATGAGTACTCCGAGAAGTAGAAAGGCCCTCTATAAACACAAGGCACTATCACTGTTATGTATTATGTTGATATACAATAAAATATTCATCAAAATGAGGGATATGGGAGGAAAAGCCGTGTGTAATGCCATCTGATTTTCAAACCCGGCTGACACATCTGCTAATTCTGAGCTATGATGCTAGCAGCAGCAATTACTACACGTCTGCATGGATGTCAAATGACAGAGATTAAATTACAGAACCAAGGATGAATGCTCTTTGGTGGAGATGAATCAGCTATTTGGAAAGCCTATATAATGCTGTATGCCTATGAAAAGGAAAGATTAAAAATATTATTAGAAATTGGGCTTCATGTGAAGGAAGATGAATGCTCCGGGAAGAGGTTTCCAGGCTCTTTCTGTTGGATCTTTGGTAGTTCCATACTGGTTACTCAAAGAGTAGCCCAGCAGAGCTACAGCACTCTTAGGAGAAAGGATGGAGCACTGTGATTATAACTGTGAACTGCAGAAGAGACCAAATCTCTGGTCTGGCAGAAAAATGCCAAGAAAAGGCACGAAGGCATGAAGCTTCGTAGGGAGTTCCAGCACCATCCCCAAGGGTTTAGTGACATTTTTGTCATGAGAATATGGGACTCGAGCTGGAAGACCAAGCTTGGTGTTGGCTATATCACTTGTTGGCCATATGGGCTCAAGTAAGTCATTTAATCTGTGAATTTGAGACTCACTTCCTTCATCAGTACAATAATGATAGTGGCTTTTGCCCTAAGCAAGGAGTTATAAAACTCAAAAACAGCTAATTCTTATAAAAGTACTTTCAAAATTAGTGTCATATAAAACCCATCATAGAAAAAAAAAACCTCCTTTAAGAAGTGTTCAAGTTGGGGTCAGGCAGTCTGGAAAGTAGTTTAAGTGGCAGGAAAATGGGTGACTGTCCCACATGATGTCAGGAAAGCTTCTGGCTCGCAGTCCCTACACCTTCCCACCCACATTTGCCACTGGGACCTCAGGCTTCATTTGCCAACTGGAGGTACATCTTCACTTTCAGAACTGCCCCTGCTATTCATATTAACCCAATTGCTCCTCTTTGGTTTCAAAATATTGGGGTGTGGGGAGGAAGAAGAAAAGAGAACAATGATACTCAGCATGGTTTTCCTTAGCCCTGGTCTCGGAGGGAATATCCTCGCCTTTCTTTAACCTTCCTGGGTTGGGTTTTATATGACTTTTCTCCAGACACCAAGACATCTATCTCTCCTTCTGCAGGTCTGTACTCAGCCCACCCCCGGGGATTTTCCTCCCAGGAATCCAGAGCGCAGCGAACACAGAGGAACCTCCAGGACGTTCCAGGAGCCAGCTGCGGCAGCGCTCATTACTCGCCGTGTTACAAATGAGGCAGGTTTGAGGCTAAAAGGTTGGGTGATTGATTCAAAGAGCCGCTCTGAGTCACTGATGAAGCTGAAAATGGAATCCAAATATCCTCAGTGTAAACTCAAAAGAAGACTTTAATGAGGTCTTTCTTCTTCAGGTCCAGACTCCTTGCAGAATGCTCATTATTCTCAACAGTTTTCAGAGGAATCTGCTTCATCCATCCCAGATTGATGAACAAAGGAAAACGTACATGCTTAATGTTAATCACATACTCAGCAGGTAGAAGAAATCCTTTCAAGGGCTTAGGGTGAGGAAACTTTCTGTTCTAGAAGTCACTCGGTCAACACAGCAGATCAGCCCACTCGATTTGTCTGTGGGTACAACTGACCACAAACAGATGCAACCAGGATAGTCTTCAATTTCTTTCCCCAAGTTCTGTTCTGACTCCTGCCATACTGGCAAAATCGCATCATACTCTCTTGTAACAAACTCTTCTATCCCTCCTTGCTGTCCGTGACCTAGGGACCTGCCTCACATCGTGTCCACTGTGCGGAGATGTGGAGCAGCAGCAGACTCCTGCCCACACCAGCCGCCTCTGTGCCAGTCTCTTCCACGCCCTCATGGTTTCGCCAGCTCAGCAGCGTACGCCAGCTACGTGTAGGTGCTAGAGAAACAGCGAGGAACAAAGTAGATGCAGTCAGTCCCCAAATAAAAATAGAAAAGGTAGAGGCTATGAAAGAAGAAAAAGCGAATAGGGCTTGAGGATCTGGTGTGTGTGTGTGTGTGTGTGTGTGTGTGTGTGTGTGTGTGTGTGTATGTGCGTGCATGTGCACTATTTTAGATAAGGTAGTCAGAGAGATGAGATCTGAGTAGACACTCCAGAGAAGTCAAAGGGTAGGCTGTATGGACAGTTGGAGTATGCGTGTTCTAGGAAGAAGGAAAAGCAAGTGTAAAACTCCTGCACTTAAGGCACACTCGTACTGCTGGCTGACAGGTGGTGGGCACCAGGCTGGGGAAGGGGAAGGGAAGGAGTAAGCAGACCACATAAGGCCTGATAAGGTGTAGTAAAGACTTTGAAATTCATTTAGGAAATTCAAGTTCCAAATGGGAAGGCACTGGGAGTCATGATCTGGCTTGATTAGGAATACTTTAACTCTAGGGTGGAGAAGAGGCTTGTTGGACAGGGAGACCAGTCGTAATGCAAACATTCCAGGTGAGAGATGCCAGTAACCAGGACTCAGTGTTTGAAGATGGCGAGAGGTGCTTGGGTCAGGAGGCCTTTCTCAGATAGAGCAGCTGGAGCCAATGATGGGTGGGATGTGGAGTGAAAAAGGGGAACAGGGCAGACATTGGAACTCTTGGATTGACCCTAGCAGGGGTCCTCAGTTTCTCACTGAGACAGGGAGAGTCCTAGAGCAGCAGGTTTCAGTGAGAAATTCAAGAATTCTGCTTTGATCTTGGTAAGTTTGATATGCCTGCTCAACATCCACATAGAGATGCCACAGAGGCACTGAGAGCCAGGAAACAGGGACAGCAAGAAAACCGAGAGGAGCTATCAGTAAGCTAAAGGACATGCAAGAGCCAGGGCTGGTTGGTTAGCAGGGAAACACAAAGCCCCTTTATTTAAGCTGCTGTACCACAATGTAAGGTTATTTTAATATATATATAATGCTTTTTCCCTACTACAAAAAGAATGTAAGTGAATTTTTGGAAAAATGTAAAATACTCAAAGAAGAAAAATAACAATCAGAATATTTAATACTTGGTTCCATTTTTCCTGCATGAGCATGCAGAGGCATGTGGAATAACTAGTGTTATGTTTATTGCATGTTTATCGTGTGTGGTAGGCACTGTGCACACACTTGCACGCGCTATTTCACTTACTCCTCAACACTATCATGCGGGAGATCCTACAATCACCTTCCTCTTGCACTTGTTCCCTTGGCAGAGCTGTGGCAGCAGTTCAGGTTTTCTGATTCCAGAGCCTTGACTTTGCCTACTCCACTCTAGAGTTTTAAAAAAATTGAGCAACAGAAACTCTCATTCATTGCTGGTGGGAATGCAAAATGGCACAGCCACTTTGCAAGATAGTTTGGTAGTTTCTTACAAAGCTAAGCATATTTTTACCAAACAACCCAGAGACCAAGCTCCCTGGTAATTTACTCAAATGAGTTGAAAACTTATGTCTACATAAAACCCCACACATGAATGTTTATAGCAGCTCTATCCATAATTGCCAACACTTAGATGTGCATTACGAGTTGAAAGAAGCCAATCTGAAAAGGCTACATACTATATAATTTTAACAATATGACATTCTGAAAAAGGCAAAACTATAGAGATTGTAAAGAGGTTAGTAGTTGTCACAAGTTTGTAGGGAAAGAGGGATGAATAGGTAGAGCACGAAGGATATTTCAGGGTGGTACAACTACTCTGCATGCTATTACCATGGTGGACACGTGTCATTACACATTTGTCCAATCCCGTGGGATGCCCAACACCAAGAGTGAGCCCTAATGCAAACTATGGACTTTGGGTGACAATGATGTGTCAGTGTAGGTTCATCAATTCTAACAAACTTACTACTCTGGTGGGGGGTGTTGATCATGGGGGCGGTGCTAGGCATGTGTGGGCACAGGTGTGTGGGAATTCTCTGCATTTTCTGCTCAATTTTGCTGTGAACCTAAAACTACGCTAAAAAACCTGCTGGGAAAAAAAGAATACAACAAAAAAAGTATATTTGTTTTGTAAGTTGCTTTGCCCCAGGCATTAAATGGTTTTTGATGATTTTGGTGATTTCGTAGTTTATGCGACTTGGATGTGCCATTATTTATTCAATCTGCTTGTTATTTTTGAACATTTTTATATTTCTTGTTGTAAGGGATGCCCCTATAGAGAAATTTTTGGACACATTTCTGATAATGTCTGTAGAATTCTTAGAACTGAAACTGCACTCACACTCCTCTGCGGCTCTCTGCCCGCTGTCCTCTAGACCACGGGCCCACTCAGCGTCCACTCACGTGCCCCTTCTCCTGCACAGTCACCGACCTTCCGAGTTCTTATTTTTTTTAAAGTGATAATCTCACCAATTATTCTAATTGCATTTCCTTGATTATTAATGAATATTGTAAAACCTCTTTATTCACTCTAAATGCAGTTTCTTTTTGAGTGAAGTGATTCAGAATCTTGTCTGTACCTCTCCCTTCTCATGCTGCCTTCTTTCTCCCTCTCATTTCCTTTTTCACAGGTGACCCAAGTCCCAATGTCCGGCCTGTCTCCGTCAGAGACTAAGGAAGACACCTGGCGCGCTGCGGCGAGAACGGGACTGAGACGAGGTTGCCGTGGACTGGTCCTCACCACACGCCTTGGGCTCGTGACCTCAAATTACACTGCGCACCCCCGGGCGGCGCTGGCTCTGCCCTCCACTCCTACGTGGAATCTCCGCAGAAACACGTGCCAGTCAGGACAAGAGCAAAGCTTTTGAAATTCCACTGGGCACTGACAAAGACTCAGTTGGAATTAAGTATAGAGAGAGCAAGAACGAAGTAAATATTTAATAGTGAATAAATGAATGAACATAAGCTGCATTCATAGCTAAATTCTTCTGGCACTTAACAAATCCTTCAGAATAGAAAAGTTTATTTTTTTAAAATTATGTTTCAAGAAGAAATAAGAACTAAAAGTTTAGGATTTACAGATTTGTAAACACAGCTATAGCCGCAACTTATTATTATTACTGTCATCGTTGCTGTTGCTGTACGTAGCTAGGATCATGTGCAGAGTTTAATGTATGTGCCAGTCACAATGATTATATATTTGCTCTAACAAATATCATTAATTGAGTATCTACTACGTGTTAGATGTTAAGCACTTTATAAACACTCTCTCATTTGATTAAAATTCAGCTCTGGAACTGTGGAATATCAAGGTAGGCAGGAAGAAACGGTATTCATATCAGGATCCTTAATCCATATGTGAGAAATAGTGAAGGAGACCTAGGGGTATGATCATAACCCTGGAATTCGTTATTAAGATTTTTGAAACAAAAGGGCATGAAGCCAAAGTTGGTTTCTGAGAAGGCCAGAAATTCCCCTTTGGGCAGGAAGCAATGCAGATACCCAGGATACCAGGGCTGATTATCGGAGATAAAGATTGTGCCTCCACCTGTCCCCAGGGGAGGGAGCCTCTACGCCAGCGCCCCAGGGACCTGGTGACATTCCTGAGCTCAGTAATTGCAGTGTAACAGAGAAAGGCTAGCTTTTAAGGGCTTAAAAGAAAGAACTCATTTGTTCCAGGAACGAAATGCTCCTGCAACTTTGAGAGAAGCGAGAACAGCTGCAAGGCAAGGACAACCGAGGCTGCTGCAGGGCAGAGAAGACAGTGCAGGTGCGAGTGTCAGGTCTCACCAGCCTCTTCCAGAAGAGCTGGGATGCAGGCACTGGGGACAGGGACACGAGGGAACAGAAATCGGAATACACAAATCACTCAACAAATTCTTGCTGAAAGAATGAATGACTGAGTAAAGGAATACATGTGCTGGGAGTTCCAACAACAAAAACATGATGGGCTAAGAGACAAAATCCATTGTACAATGAAATGTCTAAGGTTAAACAAAGTTAAATTACTAGTTTTGAATAAAATTTATTTTCTTTAAGTGGAACAGAAAGCACAGAAAATTAGAAGTTTTTATCCTTAAGATACACAGGCTGAAGACTCAGTCTGATGAGCATATAAAGTAAACTGTCATACGAGAGGACCAAGTAGTCCTCTCCAGGTAATTTCTAGAATGGCTTTACTTTTCCTATAAATAAGAATATGACACTGGAAATAAGGAAATTCTCTCAAAGTGGAATTGCTTTCCTCACCATGTGCAAATCAATCATTTCTTCATTCATTTCTTTATTTTTGAGTCATATGAGTCTTGGGAAACGTCATGGCCACAAATGAAATGTGCTACCTTGTGAAATGACAATTTATTTGGAAAAATGTCTCTCTGTCCCTCTCTTCCCCCACCACATATGTGTTTGTGTGTGTGTGTGTGTGTGTGTGTGTGTGTATCTTTAGCAACGGGTTATTTCCTTGCCTATATATCCTGGAATCTATTAATCTTTCTCATTGGTTCACTTTCCTTGTGAGGAAAATGAGAGTTTATTTTCCTTCTATTGCCATTTTTAGTATGATGAGACTCTAGTGATTCCTGGACACCTAAAGTTTAATCTTCTATTGCACTTAGAAGATTACGTATCTCTTACTTTTGGGCCTTTCTTATCTATTTGCATGTCAGGTTTAGACACTCCTTCAGATGTTAGTCAAACTGTCCCAAGATACATCTGTATAAGTGATAAAGCCCTTCAGTACTATGTCTGTACATATATATATATATATATATATATATATATATATATATATTAAAAGGTATAGATCATGTATCTTAGAACATGTAGATTGCTTAGTACTTAACTGCTACCTTTAGTGTCTAATATCTTTTATTTGTCTTCTTATGGATTTGAGCTGTGTGTTTACATTTATTTTTTAAACCTCATGATCTTTACTATTAGGGGCAGTTAATGAATGTGATCTTATTGGCTGACTTGAGGAGTTGCTGGAAGAAAAGGATCTCCTGGATTCAGTTCAGAGCTGTCTGGACATCAACTATGTTCCAGGCACTGTGCCAGATGCTGAGGACAGGAACATGACTCCTGCCTTAAGGACCTTACAGTTTATAGGGCAGACAGAAACATGTGTACACTCCATGAGATGCTATAAGTTCATTAGCAGAGGTATGGACAAGATACATGCATTCACAGAAGCAGGGTACTTAATTCAGCCTGGTGTTGGCAGAGGGGACTGAAGTCTAGGGAGAGAGCATTAGGTCAAGTGCAAATAGAAAGCACTTTGGAGAAATGGTTAGCGAGAGTTCTCATTCTTGACAGCTATGTCAAAGTACCAAATGCCATGCAACCAGTGTGGAAAAGGCCACTTTGAAAGCTGCAGGATGGAATGGGAATTTGGGTAGAAAAATTGGAAAATTGGAGAGGGGATATCAAGAGATGATTATAATATGCCAGGAGAAGACATGGCCAGATGTATACATTTGGTCATCTTTCCAAATTATGGAAGAAGTGGGAGTAGATGGGAACACCCAGAGTTTCAGGGCAGAATGTTAGAGTGTCTACACAGAAAGGCTAAGGAGGAAAGAGGAATGCAATCAATTCAACAGAAGCCAGGCAGGAAAGAAGGGAGACAGCAGCACAGAGGCCAGGAATAGTGCAGTGGGTTATGTGGACACAGACACGTTCTTACTCTCCAGAGCTATAAGTCAGCGCAAAGAGGCTATGATACTTGGTTTACAAATAGCAAAAGCATTTCTAAATTGCTCCTGGCTGTAGGGTATGTCTTCTGCATATAAAAGAGCATCATATGGTAGAGCACTGAGTTTATTGATATTGATCTGTTGCCTTCCTTTTCTATCTGAACACAATTTGAGCCATCACCCATGACCAAGCAACAAGATACTTCATGTATAAAGTGACACAAATTCATGGCATCTCTACCTAACACAGAGCAGTAAAGCTAACAGTGTTTTTTTTTTTTTAAGCTCCAATATCCTAAGAATTTATTGATATTTCAAATATCACTTTAACAATAAATTTTATCATTGTAGAGACCAAGGGACATTAAAATAGAGCCCAAATTATTATATTTTATATAGGTTAATATGAAAAAATAGAACCTGCTAGTTAACTGCAGAAACAGAAAGATGATTTTAAATTTTATTCACTCAAATGTATAAATAATTAGTGGGGTTTGGGGGAAATCTGTCTTAAGTCAGACAGATTAAGAATGAAGTTATAACTCTACCATTTACTATTTACTACCTATATGAACCTAGATAAATTATTCATGTTTTGGAACCTCATTTATTCATCCTTAAAATGGAATCAGAATAGCCTTGTTGCCAATATGTCTGGATGATACTTGAGGTTTTAATTATATGGTTTTTAAGTTCTCCCTGTATGTAACGGACTGCTGACTGGGCCTAGTTTTAATTCTGTCCTCCTTTAATAACAGAACCACCCTTCCTCCTGGGTTCAGCTGGGATCATGGTGGCCAGCTCCTGCCCCTACATCCCAGCCTCTCTTGCAGCTAGGTGTGGCCATATTTGGATCAGGGCCGGGGAAGTGAGCAGAAGTGGTGTGTGCATCATGTGCAACTCCAGGTCATCACCTAACTTGGCCATGCTTCCTCTGAGTTCTGCTTTTCTCTCTGCTGGCTAGAAGAGGGTGTGGCTGAGTCAGCAGCCATGGGCCCAGGGATGGAGTCTACATGTTGAAGTCAGTGCTGCAGACCTCTTGGTGCATGGCTATCCATGTGGCTGGGTGGCCTACCTATGTTTTAATAAGAGACAGGGACAGAGAGAGAGAGAGAGAGAGAGAGAGAGAGAGAGAGAGAGAGAGAGAGAGAGAGAGAGAAAGAGAAATGTCTGTTGATTTAAGCTACTGTATTTGGGGGTTGGTCTGCCTACTGGTTAATTCTCATTTTCATTCCTGGTCCTGTCACATCATGCTAGTTCTTTACGTCACTGCCTCACAGAAAATACAAGACCAAGACTTTCTTCTCTCTTTTTCTCTTTCTTCTTCTTCTTTTTTTAATTACCAAAAGCTTAATTCCTTAGAACTTGGAGGATGCTTGAAGGAAGCAAAAATAACAGAAAGGGGTTCTTTGGTAGAAAAAAAAGTGTCTTGAAAAAAAGCATCAGGAAAGTGAGGTTCTTAAAACCCTCTCCCTGCCTGCAGCCAAGACTAAGAAAAATATTTCTCCTGGGCTTGGAGGAGGAGGAGGAGAGTCCTAGCAGCCAATACCAAGAAAAATATTTCTCCTGGGCTTGGAGGAAGGGGGCAGGGGAGAGTTCTAGCAGCCAAGACCATGGCACACTTTTGTGGCTCCTCCCTCTGGAGAAGAAACAGCTCCCATATAAGAGGCAAACAGAACCCGCACTGCTGTGAAAAGCTTCCAGTGTCTGAGTGCACCACTAGCAGTGGAGTCCGCTGGCCCTGGGGGGACACTTCAGACAGTGGACACTTCAGACAGTGGACACTTCAACCAGCCAATTCTTGTATCAGCCAATTGGCCAGGATTGGAGCCCCACCCCCACCCCCCAGTGGCTCGGTGCTCCTGGCTGGATCTCCACCGAGGCCCTCCCCTGGAGCTGCAAGGAAGTGAACACAGTGAATTAATTCCCCACCAGTCCAGAGCATGGGGGGTCAGTGCCATAAATCACATCAAGTTACAGAAAATAAAGGAAGTGATTATTTCTTTTAAACATAAATTGGGCTAAGCTTTAGAAATACTACATCAGGATAAAGTAAATTAACAAATACAACATGCATCACACAGTTCCCTCCGGTCCTGTGGGGATGTTCTGCTATATGCTAGACCCTCTGCTCGTAGTTAAGATGTGAAGGTGGTTGAGATATACATTGGCCCTCACACAGCATGGGTTTGAACCGCACAGCTGCACTTCTGCTCAGATTCGCTTCCACCTCTGTCACCCTGAGACAGCAAGACCAGCCCTTCCACTACACACCAACGTGAAAACAGTGAGGATGATGAGATTTATGGTAAACCACTTCCACTTAATGAATAGTAAATATATTATCCTTTCCTTATGATTTTCTTAATAACATTTTCTGTTATCTAGCTTACTTTATTGCAATAATACAGTAAATAATACATATAATATACAAAATGTGTGTTAATCAACTGTTTATGTTATCAGCAAGGCTTCTGGTCAAATAGGCTATTTAGTTAAGTTTTAGGAGAGTCAAAAGTTATACACAGATTTTCAGCTGCATGGGGCTGGGAGGCCAGTGGCCCTAACCCCGAGTTGCTCAGGGGTCAAGTGTATTCTATGTTGCACACCCTCCTGCCTTCCCAAGGAATTCAGGTCAGGGAAGAAGAGCAAAATGGTCACAACATCTTCCATAAAGTTGCGTGGACTCCAAGGAGGAAACAAAACTACCTCTGCCTTGATGAGTTGAAGCAGACTTCAGATTAGTGACAGTTGAGCTAGACCTTGATGCAGGAGTGTAACTAGAGGGGACACAAGGACAAATTTCATTCCCTACTTTTTGGAAATAACTAGATAATGGGTTGCCAGGAGGTTTTGAAGACCATGATCATTAAATGAGCCAGTAGGTAGAGCGATTGAAAACATTGCTGGAAAGAATGAGAGGCCGTGGACAGGGCAGGCCGAGGTGCCTTGGTTTCCCACCAGCCCTCTCCCTGGCTTCCTCTCCAAATCATGAAAACCCGGCAGGGCTTCTGCTTTGAAGACAAGTAGCAATCCTCTGGGTGAGACGCAGGGAGGGCAGATGCAATGAACAGGAAGAAAGGGCCCGCTCTTCAGGGGCTGAGGAGGAGCTGGGGCCAGGGGTGAGAAAGGGAGGAGGGAATACTGGGGCAGGTGTGAGGACACAGGTCCACCCAGGGTACTGCACGGAGTTTGGCCAATCAGTGCTGGTCACCTGCAGCTGATAGGGAGTCCAGCTGAGGACAGCTCCCCATGCCAGCCGCTGGACCATCTTTTCTCTGGACAGCAGGCTTAGGCAATTCCCTGCACGTCTGCGTTTGGGAAGGTCTCTAGCCTGCCCTGAACTGCGCTGGAGTTGGGTGGGACTGGTCATCACTGAGGAGTGAGTGCTCATTAATGTGGGTTGGGATTTGCAAGGCCAGAAGCCACTGGGAACCCAGGCCAGCAGCGTTTCCCATACAAAGGTAAGAAGGAGGAGAGGACACCTTCCATTGTACTCACCTCTTTCTCTTTAGCTGGGATCTGCTCCTCTTTGGTTCTCACCTGCACCCTATTAGTTCTACATCTCCCTGTGCCTGGGCTCACTGTGTCCTGTGAAGGCCACCCTGGGCCTGCAGGCTGGGAACATGCTGCACTTTAGCATTAGTGCAAACCAGGTGTGGTGACTGCACGGCCCAAGGGGGCCTGGGATGAGACAAGCTCTGGGGTTGAAAACGTGGTCAGATAAACACACCTCTGAACAATCTAATGCAGAGGCCTGAGCCGGCCCACCACACAGTCACACTCAATATGAAAAATCACAGCCCCACGCTCAAAGAGAGGCAATTTAATTCAAGTGAGTTGGTTATCTAGGCCCAACAAGACTCGCCAATTTGTAACTTGGGAATCGGCAGCCATGCGCTTTTTGATAGATTCTTTGTCTTCTGTCATCCAGGATCAGGCTGGGTATGGGTTTGGCTTATAATCCTTCTCCCTTCCTATGGCTACAGCATCATTTCATGCCAAGGTTTGCCGTCAGGTTCTCCCTTTTTAAAAACATGGACAGTTTGTAGGTCAAAGAGAGAGACGTAGGGAGACAGTTGGTTTTACGGGGAAATGTGATATTCTTATAAATGTACCTGCAAATGATTCTGCGACAAATAAAACAAGCATGCTTACTAAGTGTGATCTTTTAACTTATTACTATAATTGACAGCTAAAACATATGCACTGCTTACTACGTACCAAGAACCATTCGAAGCATTTTATTTTTATTGACTGATATATTATGGCAATCTATGAGGAAGACATTCTTAGCATCCATATTTTACAGTTGTGGCAACTGTAGTGATTTTAATCATGATCTCCTCAAAATTCATGTCCACCAGGAATATAATAGGGTAATAAATACGGTTTATTTATTACCTATTTATCCACCAGGAATAAATAGGGTCTTTGTAGATGTAATTAATGCAGGAATGAAGACGAGGGTATATTAGATTAGGGTGGGCACTAAATCCAACGACTGGTATCATTATAAGAAGAGGGGACACACAGAGATACAGAGGAGAAGGTCATGTGAAGATGGGGCAGAGACCGGTGATACATCTACAAACTAAGGAATGTCAGGGGTGGCCAGCAACCATCAAAGGCAGGAGAAAAGCACAGAACAAACTCAGAGCCTCCAACAACCAACCCTGCCAATCCTTGATTTTAGACTTCTGGCCTCCTGAACTGCAAAAGAATACATTTTTATTGTTTTAAGCTACTCAGTTTATATAATTTATTATGACAGCCACAGAAAACTCATACACAACAGAGGCCCTAGGGACAGACAGTATTAAATACAGAGCCAAGGAGTCTGGGCCCAGGGTCCCTTTTCCCGATCACTCCACCATGCGCCTCCATTGCCAAAGGCTTCTGCACTGTGTCCTGAGAGGCGTCCCCAAAGCCGTCATACCCGGTCCTCACTGCGTGTCTTTAATGCATTTGATTATTATATTTTTGGTGAGAACCCATTGAGTATCCTCATTTGCTATAATATTCCTGTGTTTGCTTCACTGGCTGCCAGATTACAATGCCTGTTAAAATAAATATGCTTCAATTACCTTAAAATCACTCAACATTGCCAGTGTTCCTACTGATATAAAACTACTGGAGTGATACAAATTTTAACAAGAGTTTGAATTTGGAAGTAATAAGGTTTTGTGAGAGAGGTAATATACAGTGATTCAGTATAAGACATTTAGTAATCTCTGATTCAGACTGAAGACATTTAAGTTCAGAGGCAGTCTTCCAACTCGGCCCCCAAAGGTACTGATTTTGGGATGACCTAAAAAGCTATGCATTTTCAGTTTTTATTAACCACTTTAATTCAAAATTCACGTTTATTTTCAATGAAAATTATTTTCAAGATAGCTATAAATAGATAAGGACTGAAAACAAAGTATCCTTTTTCAAAATCTGACTTTTCATTACTTTATATACAACAGGAACAATTTCTTTTTGGAGAAGAATATTCAAATCTATAGGCTGGGTGTAAACCTGACAGCATTTTCAGTTCTGAGCTGCTCCAGGCTGTTAAAATTATACCGGTGTGAAATTGAAAGCTGCATCTCTGTGGGTAATAAAGGTTTCTCTCTCCCTGGTCCACAGGACACATTTTGCTAATATCTATCTTGACCACAGTTTCCTAAATCCTGTGTGCTATTAATTCAGACTTCAGGGGATCAATAATGGTATTGACTTTCGTAGTCTCGCATAAAATCCTTCTGGCTCTGACACATATTTTTCTGGATTTCCCATTTAAGGCGATTTTTATTATCCGATTTTTGTCTTTCATCTCTTAAGTCCACAAACGTAATAATCACAACCTCGAAAACACTATCTTCTGTTCCTTTTTTTTTTTTAATAGTTTATTCAGTGAGTTTGCAACAGGTGGTGCTGGTGCATTTTCTTAACCCAATTCTAAAGGAGGGTGTTTCAGTGGGGGTTAAGGAGAAGGGCTAACGCAAATGTGAGACACGCCTGGGAAAATGCCAGACTTCAAGATTTTGCAGGCATTTGCATGCACATAGAGGGTGCACTCACCCGGCCGTCCCACCCACACAAAGAGCTCTGTGACTGCAGCGGCAGGTGGCAGGGCTCTGGCCAAGTCCTAAGGTGCGGTCTGCGTGCGTGGCACGCCCACACCACCGCAAAGAATCCCCTTCCTGCGCGAGCATGCGCGGTGAGTCCAGGCATGAGGCCACGCCCTGCTCCCCTGCCCAGGTGATGGGACTGAGTGCAGGCCCCGGACCTGAACGGGAGCCACTCAAGGCCCAGCCAGAACTTTGGCCTGGGGAGAGGAAGGGTGGGGCTCGATCGGATTCTCCCAGTGGGAATTTGGAATGGGATAAGAGACTAAGTAGCAGGACAAAACCCGGAAGACAAGAGGAATATAGATAAATTTAATTCATTGTGAAATTCTGTAAACTATGTCTGCAGAAAGCAACACACAGGCTCCAATTCCCACCCTTTCTGACGCCACGTGTGGTCGCTTTCCTTGGATGTCTGTGAGGCATCTCTGGGCTCTTATAATGAGTTCCCCTTTTCAGCCGAGCGATTTTAATTCACAATCAATTGCCTGGATCAAAACAGCGTAAAGTGACCTCAAACCAGTGGTCCAGCCCTCCACATCCCGCTCCCTCCCGCACAGGTACGCTCCCTCCTTCCTGCGCACGCTCACCCGCAGTGGGCAGCAGAGACAAAGACTAGCGCAGCCCGGAAAGGATGTGGGAACAGAGAGGGCTGTGAGAGACCAAGGATCACACAGACCAGGAACAGAGAGAGCGGGGAGCCCAGGATGTAGCAGCAGAGAAGCCAATAAAGTGGGGTGGGCTGCGCAGGGCCCACAGAGGCACGCTGGGGCGCACGGCCTCCTCGTGGGAAACGCCTGGGCTGGTGAGACCAGAGACTTGGAGGACAAAACAGGCGCTCTCTTAGGAATAAGGACAGCAATCATCCTGAGAGTTTCATACATTGTTATTGTTATTTTTTTCTTTAGCTCGTGAACAATTTTTGAAGTATGGATCTTGCATTTAACAGAATTCTATTACGGGAAAAATTCAGGCAACTTACACTTTGCTTCGACATGATTCTTTGTATGTTCATAAAGATTAAAAAATTTGATGTTTCCAAAGAAGCCCCACGTATACCGAATGTCTGGGGGACTGACCACAATTTTCATTTTTCTTCTGTCTTTTTGATGTCTTGGGGGTAAAGTACTGAAATGGTCATGCAGTGTGATTCATCTTTGTGTGCTTTCCAAGCCATCTGCAGGGTACTGCGAGAAGCACAATTTCTGGGCTGTGAATATACAGCCTGCTCCACATTCCAAACCATGGCCTGGCAGCTGGGTGCTAATGGGCTCTTCCCAGCAGTGCGCCCAGCTAATGGCCTCTTCCTGGCACTTGGTCAAGCATCACTAATGACCAGCAAGTTGCCTGCCCACCCCAAAAGTGAAAATTCCTCTTTCCTGATTTGAGGAGAGCTCTCCAGAGGTCCCTCCCCTTGGCCACAAAAGCCAGGGGACTTGGATGCACAACGCTATAGGAAATGACTTCTGAGAGGCTAGATGTGATCTGTGGTCAGAATGACAAGATTGAGAGGGGATTCGATTTTGAACCAACAATGCCTTGTCAGGGAGACATAAAACCGGAAAGGACAAAATGTCTTTCTTTAGGAGCCCATCCATCAGTTTGATAGTGATGTCGATATCGAAGAAGTATTTGTGTAACTCTCAGTTACAAATGACAGGAACTGAAATGGGAATTGTCCCTCAGGTGGGAAATGTGCGCGTGAATACATTACAAGCATCTCCAGCTCTCTCAACTCTCTGCTCCTCACACACACAGGGTGGTAGGGAGTCTCTCAACTTTGAGAAATTGTGGTGGAATTTATAGGCATGTAAGTACTTTTGCTCTGCAGGTGGGACTTCCCACTCTAGATCCTGTGTCCTTGTTTCTCTGCAGTTTTCACTGGCTCTTCTCACATAGCACTGGAAGTCTGCAAAATAGACTCATGAGATTGCATCCATCTGCCAAGATTAAGGATCCCAAGCCCAGTAAATTTTTTTGCAAAAAAAAAAAAGAGGAATTGGTATGTTGATCATCACCTCCCCCTTTTTTGTCTGGGCTACCTCTGTCTTGGTTGAGGTGGGAAGGATGGGGCAGGCTAGACATAAATAATGCAAAACCAAAGGGATCAAAAACAACAGTAAAGGTTAAATTCACAGTTCCCTCATAAGGAAATGAAATGGAAGGGCAGATATTCTATAATATGTTTCCCCGCACACACTCCAAAATAATGTGTGTGAAATGAGTATTTTCCTCATCTTGTCCCCTTTACTCACAATGTTTCCTGCAGATGTCAAGCTAACCACATGTGAATAAAGAAAGGTTTCAATGGTATACTTCAATGTGTTCCTCATCCTCTGCTGGTACAATGCTTGCCTACGATCCTCAATATTTTAATTTGAGTTTATGAAACAAAAGCCACATTAAGTGCATAGATAGCTATCACCTTTAATTAGGTAAACCGGTCAACAATGCAGACTCTATTAGCACTGGAAGAAACCTCATTATCATCAATTTCGAACTTTTCATTTGAAAAGGCAGGAAGCCATGGCCTAAAGAGACCAGGAAATGTGTCACATGCCTCTTAAGCAAACTCCCCAGACTCAGGCATGATCAGACAGAGCAGCTGAGGGCAGGCAAAGAGTGTAGTGGAGAGAGATGGATGGAAGGACAGACTGGGGGTGCCTGCTGAGGCTCACGCCTACTCGAGTGCCAGTGGCTTCACGGGGACCTTATTGCAGTGCAGGGACGTTGTCACTGGTCTGAGGAACATCAAGATAAAAAGACCAGTAGTTTGAGCTTTCCATAAAAGCATTATTTTCAGTTATTATTATTCCACTATTTCCAGGCTGTCTTCTATTTTGAGATTGTCATTCCTACTTTTGGGGATTAAAATATCTTTTCCTAAGTGTAATAATGGCTATCATAGGTGGCAATTTTTAATATGTCTTTAGTAAGAGAAATGAAAAAAATATTGATCTACCTCCCAAGATTTTTCTAGCTTTGATTTTTTTTTTAATTGTTTTATTTACTGCTCTATCATATCTAACATTCTGGCAAACCACTGCCTTAAGCTATAACGAGTCACTGGAGATTTTTAAATCAGGGAGTAACATGAACAGAGAAGTAATTTAGGAAAATTAATTGTTCTGTAGTGGAGAGTGTCAACTTTAGTGGGAATAAAATGGAGTCAGGAAGCCTGCTCAGGAAGCAGCTGCAAGGCAAGCCACACGGAGTGAGAGGAGTGAGCTTGTCGGTGGCAGCAAGCTCGGAAACTCAGAAACCAAAGCAGAACAGGAGCAGGAGGCAAAGGTGACCCTGAGGTCTCAAGCAGAGGTGCCCAAGGGGCCATGATTTACATAAGGACCAGGAAAACCTGGAGAAGGAGTTGGGCGGGGGGAAGCCGATTAATTTGGCAATAGCTGTACTTGGTTTGAGGACATGGTAGAGACATAAGCGAGACCGTCCAGGACTAAGCTGCTTTAGGGAGGTCAAGGCGATCCTGTGGGAAAACTCACACACATGTGGTAGACACGAGAAGGGAGAGAACAGAGACACACAGGGGACCAAGGACCGGGGAGGGTCATACATCATGGAGAGTGAAGGACACAGGAGAGTCCAAGAGAGAGGAGAAACTCAGGAAGAAAATAAAAAGTTCTTATATGAAAGAAAAAGTGTGCAATTCCTCCCTCCCTTCCTTCATCCATCCATGTACCCACTCATTCATCCTCCATCCATTCAACTATTTATTGGACATTTAATTGCAAGGTAAAGAAATTTCTGTCTGAAGTGAAGTGATTCCTCTTTAATCCGTGGTCAGTTGAATGGAAGCCTCATGGCCAGGGCTGTTCAGAGGCGTTTCTGTCAATAAATCCCCCAATCCAGAGGCACATTTTAGAGACCAACATAGAAGTGTGTGTGTGTGTTTGTGCACATGTATAAACATGGACACATACACATGTGTGCATTATATGTATGCATACAGTTCAATAAATATTTAATGAATCACGCCAAATAAAAACAAATAAGATAATTACCACTTTGTGTACTATGAAGAATGTAGACGGGGCTACTGTGTAAAGAATACAGGAGGAAGCCTGCATTAGAGTCAACCTCCTCGTTCTGTAGCTGAGAGTGAAGACCTTATTAAATTCTTTAAGTTGTTACATGTTTTAAGTGATTTTTTTCAATTAAATTGTAATCAGTAACATTATATTGATTTTTTTGCCTTCATGAGGATTTTAATTTTTGGATTTAATTATTCCATTGATATTTCACATATGTCCAAGGCTTCTGAAAAAATGAGACTTGGTAATAAGCCAAATAAATAATACCTAATAAATATAAGACATCCTCAAATGACTTTAGCTTAAAATTTGACTTTCCTTAAAAGTTATTTCTTATAGGTTCATCCTCTTTAGATAAAGTACAGTTTTTTTTGTTAAGTGGTTCTTTTTGATATCTAATATTTACAGCTCATTGTACTGAAGCATCGCACTGTAGAATTTGCCATATTGAAAACTGTATTTGCATTCTGTCTCTATTTCTGATTATCTGGGTTCCACATGGCAGCTATGTTAGAAATAGTAATGACATTACATGGCTTACAAAGGACCGACAGAAGTCATGAGTCCACAGAACAGTCCTTCCTGGCCCTGTTCATGCACAGGAGGGAAGGCCCCTGGACTGCATCAGCCCCACCGGTACCGAGGTGGCCGTGGTGGATGCTGTGCTCTCAGCACTTGCCCTCTCTTATTCCATCTGCACCTGTGGGGCCTCAGGCTATTTCTGCAATGCCACCAAACTGTTCCACTGTAACCATGAGTAACGCAGCTCAGCCGTGGCCCTTTCAAGACACTCCCATATCCTCAGGAAGAGACATTGATTATCCTTGATCAGAAGTGGAGAGAGCCTAGGACCGGACTCAGACACAGCTGGGTGGTACACTGACTCTCATGTCGGCTGGATAAGAAAGGAACAGTCATTCTTACCATGCAATGTTGCTCAGAGGGTACTGGGCAAACATCGGTCAGTCTGGGCCTGCCTTGGTCCCTTATGGTTCTTTATGGAACCATGATCTGGGTATTTTATCTGTTGACTAAGTGAAAATTCACAAGTCCTTGTGCATGGTGTAAGTGGGACTGTTATATCATTCCTGTATCATAATATTAATGATCTCTATAACTAGTTGAGGTCTGCCAAATGACAGAATTGCTCATGGGCTAGAGAAAAAAAGAAAGGTAAGAAATGGACAGTCATGACGGCATGTGCTAAGTGTCACGAGAACGTTGCACACAGGGCGTGGGCAGAGGATGGGGGGCTCCTACCCCACACTGGGGGGTGTGCAGAGGGTGTTGGGGTGTTCAAGAAGGGCTTCTTGAGTGAGATGATGCCTGGGAGTTTCCAAAGGTAAGTAAGAGTGAGCCAGGAGTGCAGGGTGCATTTTAGGACGCAGCCAGATAGGAGAGATGAGGCAATACAGGTCCTCTCTTGTCTTGATTTTCAACTTATAGATGACAGATAGCCAGGAAGGGTTCTGAGTAACAGGAAGTGTGCTCAGATTCGTGTTGGAGGAGGATGGCTCTGTCAGCAGTAGGATTCTTCTAACAAGAGGTGTTAAAGGAAAGTGAGAGGGTAAGATCTATTGGAAGGTGATTTTGGCAGTCCAGGCAAGAATGATGACGGCATGAATGCAGTGATAGTGGGGACAGAGAGGAAAGGTTGAATTGGGCGATGTTTATGAAGTAGGACAAGTCACGCTGGGTGATTTATTGGACATCAGGAGTTCTAAGGAAGAAGGGGGATGTCTCAAAAATGCGTTGGGAAGACCTTCTTCATGCAGTAGGATGCACCCCTCCCATCACTGCCTGCGGCACCACTGCCACTCTCCCTGACGCCCAGAGTAGGAAAGCTTCGCTCATGTCACAGGTCACAGGCTGTGTGACACATGCTTTTAATTTCACACCTAGGAAAGTTTCCCCTTCAGCCTAATGTATACGTTCACACCCTACTGGGTGTGCATTTTCCCTCTTCTGTAAATTAATGCACACAATTCTTATAGATCCTATAGAGAAGAGATTTATACTCTTGCCTTAATTTTGAAGTTCACATTTCCTGCTTTTCTTGTCCCCTTTCATGAATCCCTGAATAAATTCTATTTGCTAATTTTCATATATAAATGTATTATTGACCTAGCCTCATGTATTATGGCCTTTGAGGTTCTTGGTTATATTAATATCTTGACGGATTTTTTTATGGTGACTCATTGTTTTGGCACAGGCACCTGTGTGTTCCACAGCCCCTGGGATGTGCTATGGGCAGGTGTGGGGGAAAACAGCATTGTCTGGTTCATATGGAGGCATGGGTCCTAAAATGTCTTCCTTCCCCACTAACTGCCTCCTATACTGCTTCACCTCTTACAAACAAAACAAATTTCCCTACTTTTAAAAGGCAAACAAACTAAAACACTCAAGACATTATAACAATGTATTTGATGTGGACTCTCTAGTTTTACTTGCCAGTTGGTGCCTGTTTTTAATATTCTTTGGAAAACAATTGTCAGCACCATGGAGGGCAACATTATTTATTCAAAACAACCAGTCATTCTATTCAAACAAACTTGATGCTTATATACTCATGTGGCCATTTGCTAAGAATGTGATGGTTTCATGTGTAGTTCAGCATTTGGCTCTGGAAGAATTATGATGAAAAAGAAAACACATCTAGGAGCTAGACTTGTGGGTTATGCTAAACCCACCATATGTTTCCATAGGAAGAGAAGGGTTCTATAAACTCTTCCAGGCATACAATATCCTTAATGGGACCATTTGTGGCAGAGCACCACGAGGGAGTCAATGATAGCAATGATTCTACTACACAGCCCGTTTAGGATGTAGGCAATGCTAAATGGCTAACAGGCAAAAAACACAATATAGTTCATTATATCATCTATCCCACTTGAAGTACAATTTCTAAATTATTACAACCGTGCTATACAATGCATATGTTTATCTGTAAGTAAGTGTATAATTTGTAGAGTTATTCATCATCTTTTAAAAATGCATGTTGTGAATTGAAACCTTCTATCTTACCATAATTAAAAATAGCCAATGAAGAAGTAAAAGAGTCATTCAAGCTTGTGAAAACTGCAATATGTGTAGTCACACAGTGTGACTTTATGCTGCATAAATACTAAATGAGACAGATATAATCACTTGAATAGATTAAGAAAGCACAGAGAATGCTCAACAATGAGGGTGAAGGATACAGTACATTTTATACTATGTTTTATTCTAAATATTTATAATGTACTAATGAGCTCTAAAATTATTTTAATTCACTAGTGGAATACCATATACCAAAATCAATACATGTATTGATCTTAATACTGTAAATCATAGCTAATTAGTATAAGAAAACACCTAATTCTTATTTTTTTAAAACTACATTTCAGCCCCTCATTGTTTCCAATATCATGTGTGATGAATGCCATTATTTGAAACCAATGTTTCCATAGAATGAGAAATGCCATAAAGCAATATTCAGATAATATAACCTAGCATTTTCTAAAATGTTTATCATGGAATAATAAACCTTTAGGATTCTCTGTAGGAAAAAAAAAAGGATGTGAAGTTAAATAAGTTTAGGAAGTTTAACATACTATATCCTAACTCAGTGACTCTCAATGCACTTGAGAAATGAAATTTGCCAAATTTGTTTAAGGCAGTACTTCCCTAGGCCATTCTTTTATCTTCCAATATTAGATATTAAATTCTCATGAAACTAAAGTTCTATATAGCACCCTTTAGGAAGTGGTATTTTTAAAAGATTTTATAGCCCGACTCTCTTGTGGAGAAAGAAGACTGAACCAAGACATATGACAAAATCATTGAGTCTTTTCTGTAGACTACACAAGAGACAAACATCATTTAATTTTATATCTCGGTATATTAGCTTATAAATTCTAGAACTGATACTATGAATGGTAAACTTCCTTTCCAGATACAAATACTATTATCCATACTCTTTATCTGAGAATTATCCACAGTCTTAACTCTAAGATTTGCTAAACTGTATTCAGTTAATGGAAACTAGCTTTAAGAGATAGACATTTGACTTCTGGGCAAATGAGGACTAGTATGAAATGAAAATAAATAGGATACTCAGAACCTGAGAGAACAAGAGAATAGGATTTTTAGAGAAAGGAGGTAAAAAATAAAGAGGGAAAGAGGAGGGAGAAAGAAAGTTTGGAAGGAGCAGAAGTATGAATGTATGCAAATTTAGTGATGCAATGTTTTTCCTTCTTGCTAAATGTAATGAAAACAGGTTTAAATAATTTTGCTGCAAATTCAACAATGTCTTTTACATTTCTCTCTCTCACCTCTTATTCCTCTCCTTTTCTGCTAGAGAACAAGTATATTTGCAAAAGGAATAAAGAGAAGCTTAGTTGAGAATCAAGCAGCTTAACTTTTCCATGTCTAAAACCCAACTATCTCCCCTTGGACCCAAAATTTGTAGACTTCCAGTCACTTCCCAATGTTTGGGAAAAAAATCTAACCTTCATCCTAAACATCCTTCTCTCCCTTATTCATATATTAAATCAACCATTAATAGTAACTCAAGCAATTGGTTAGGGATGCTTGGAGTGAAGGTGAACAATTATATTTTTCATTCTAACTACTCTAAAAACGCAGAGGAATTTCAGCTACTTTCTGGCAATGTATTGGAAGAATTTAAGCTATTTTCTATAAATGTATAATGAAAGATGTACAATTATTTACTTCACAAATTTTGATACAATCCTATATTATGTTACTTTCTTAAAGTGTCAAAGGTCTTGACTCCCATTTGGACTGGAAGCTGGAAGGGAGTGCTGTGTCTCATTTCTATCCTATAAATTCCCACAGTGTTTTATATGTTGCTGAACACAAAATGGCACTTTTAACACTTTTGGATAATGGACTAATAATAATACTAATACAAAACTAGAGTCCTCCATGGGAGACCTGGGGTATTAGCAGATTTGGAGAAGTGAAGGTCAGAGGACTAAGAAATCTTATCTTGGTTACTTAGCCACCAGCACATGCTGTCGTTGTTAACTCTTGTAAGAATGACAGATATAAAAGCAAATGTGTCGTACACATCCAGTGGTTTTGTTTGCACAGCCTTTCCCGCGGCAATAGCGTCACAGTTTTTCGCTGAGGAAGCAACTGTGCCTCCCCATTGCATGGAGTCTTAAACTCAGTGAAGTGCTCTGTTCTCTCCGGAGCAAGAGACGGTTGTGAGAAATAAGTTCAGCCAATCATATGCTCTTTTCTGGGAATCTGAACAGTGAATGGAGGCAATTCAACCTCGCAATGTTGCCCTAAAGACAGGGTTCCCTATGGCCACTGCCTTGATCTCTGAAGCTGCATGGCCCCTGCCCTTTCTGTGGCATAAATGACCTTACATTCTCAAAACACAGGAGAGGGAACTTCCTGAGCTCGCCAAAGAATGTGAGTGACAATGGAAAGAAGGTGACGAAGGAGTAGTGTCACCACAAAGATAGGGCAATTCTCCCAAGGAACTATGAATCCTGAGGTGACACCCACTTCGACCCACCCACTTTGCTCCATGAGGAGCATGAGAGCAGGGAACCAGAGCCTCCAGGGCACGGGGCAGAGAAGCCGCCCCACCCTGCTTGCCAGGAGACTGGGAGAGGCTGCCAAGGAGAGTGAATGAGGCCTGTTGAGACCTCAAGGGTAAGGGGAGGGTCTCATAGACTGTCTTAGTGATGAAGACTCATTATTGTCACTTTATCTATCTCTTTGTATTTTACTACACTTGTGTAGAGATTAGGTTGACATAATTTATCCGTGACCCAGGTCCATAAAACACATTGCCTGCTTATCTGCCATAATCTTGGTGGTGTTTTATCCATGGGTTGACAGGCAAGAAAAGTAAGAAAAATACTGGAAGATTCTTCCAGAGGGACTACCCCAACCAACAGGCTGGGTTCCACGTTGGCCAGCCAGTATTGCAAATCATAATGTTCAAAGGTCAACTCAAATCTAATCTTGGCTGGCAACAATACCCAAAACCTCTGAGCCAATGAGGGTATGGGAGGAACAGTGGGTATCTCTTGGCAGAGGTGACAACTGGACATGGATTGTAGGTAAGGAGAGGTCTGTTCACATTGGACCATTAGCATAGTATCTACCATGGACTTAAAGCTTACTATATGCTTGGAACTGTATTAAGTCCTTTACATTTAATCTTTATCACAACCCTATAAATTAATGTCCTCATTTAAAAGATTATGATTAAAGATTACAATTGAGATTAAGTAACTAGCTCAGGATCACCTAGTTACTGAGCGGTAATGCTGGGAGCAGAGAATGGAGGTCTCAGCCCCCAGGGAAAAGAGATGGCACGACCTAAAAGGTGGTGAGAGCCCAGACCACACTGGCTGGGGTTTAAGTAGGGGTGGAGGTCAGTGGGAAGGCCCAGTGTGGTGGCCTCATGGGTCCACAGAGCCATCCCAGTCACACTGGGACTTTCCCCACTTCCCCTTGGAGCCAGGCTTGGTGACTACTGGCTCAAGAGCTGCAGGTTTTAGTACATGAAACTAGCCAGAACTGCTATATCCTTTTAAGCATGTTTTAATTTGTTTTCTATCCCAAGAAAATTAAATATTTATGTTCACTTTCATTGACATTGCAGCATTTGTATAGGAGGTTTAATGTCCAAAAAGATTTATGTGTTTCCTTTCCCTTGTGGAATATAACTGAACACTTTTGGAGTAGTTACATTTGCCACACTAAATCACTTGTGTATTCTATTCATTTGATTACAAAAGTCAACATTTGAAAACTGTAGTTTCAATGCTATCGTACATTTTTTAAAAATTATTTATTTATTTTAAATTGACAAATAATAATTATATATGTTTATGGGGTACAATGTGATGCTTTGACCTATGCATACACTATAGAAAGACTCAATCAAGCTAATGAAAATATCCTTCACCTCACCAACTTACCAATTTTTTTGTTATGAAAACATTAAAAACGTACTCTTTTAGTAGTTTAAAAGCATACGGTATGTTATTAATTGTGGTCACCATGTAGTATAATAAATAACTAAATTTCATTCCTATAAAATGCTAGAATATGTGCCCATAGCAAATCTATTGCTAAATAGGAAATCCTAGAAAATTTTGAGGTATAGGCATGTGAAAAAAAATACATAGAAAAAACAAAAAGAGAACGTCCAATTTTTCTCTTTCCTTAAAGCTCCCATAAAACAGAAGACATATAAAAGTTTAACTTTATTTCTCTGTCCTTGTCACCAAAGCAAAGGAATTAATGAAGGTTATCAAAAAGCAAATGTCTATAGAATTGCTTACATACCTATTAGCCTCAGATTTGGCTTCTTTCTTTTTTTTTTTTTTTTTTTTGAGACAGAGTCTCGCTTTGTTGTCCAGGCTAGAGTGAGTGCCGTGGCGTCAGCCTAGCTCACAGCAACCTCAAACTCCTGGGCTCGAGTGATCCTTCTGCCTCAGCCTCCCGAGTAGCTGGGACTACAGGCATGCGCCACCATGCCCGGCTAATTTTTTATATATATATCAGTTGGCCAATTAATTTCTTTCAATTTATAGTAGAGACGGGGTCTCGCTCTTGCTCAGGCTGGTTTTGAACTCCTGACCTTGAGCAATCCGCCCGCCTCGGCCTCCCAAGAGCTAGGATTACAGGCGTGAGCCACAGCGCCCGGCCAGATTTGGCTTCTTAAGAAAATATTTATTTTAGTGGGAATCAGTATTGATTGGCTCTGAGAAGGGGTGGAGAGAAATTGTTAGTTTGCAAGGCTTGGGGTCCAGGTATTTTTCTGATTCATCAGAAACTGACTGAAGAGAGGGGATCCTTCATTATGCACAGACACACACATCCTTTTCAGGGTCCAGACAAAACAACTGAGATATTTTAGTTTCCAGAGCCCCTCAGTAAGCAGATCAATTTTGAGAGAGCTTGGATAGACTGGAAACTAGTAAGACCCACTTCCTCCACCCCACCCCAGCCTGCTGAGCTCCCTTGCAGAGCTCAGTTACACAGGCGCTGTGTAATCCAAGCCGCTGGAGAGCCTTTGCCAAGAATGAATTGCTACTCTCAGCATGAACTGCAAACACAAGAGTGAAGTGGGAAGAGCACATTCTGAATGGGGAAGGAACAAAGATCCATGGCAGGACCATGAATGAATCAGCTGTCTTTACTGTTTAAGAGCCCTGCAAACAACAATGCTTTTGACAGGTACCTTAGACACCACCGCCATTTCCGAAAATTACTCAGAGAGGATGGGAACCATGCCCCCAATGCTTGGGGAAGGGCTCACATAAGCCCAGACCCTAACAAGGGATTCATAACTCTCCTTCTTTGCAGGGTTCATGCCAGAATAAAGGCATTTTTTAAAAAAGAAGAATATTGCTTCTAAAATTTAATATGAGGATTTAATATTTTGCTAGGTGGATCTTTAAGACTATTAAATGTCTTTCTGAACCTGAAAGTGTTTGGAACGCATGCCGTTTTGTGTGTCTCAGATATGGAAACGATTCCTACAGAACACTAGCAGTTCATCAAGAAGCCAGGTAACAATCCTGAGCAGATGAGAGATGCTCCTTTTTGCAGATGTGTAACAATATCTACAAAATTGTAGAATCATTACCTACTGTTTATTCAAATTTATTCCTGCATCAAAGAACATGACAACTTATAAAGGTGCTTTGTGACTGAAGACTGAAATGTTCCACACGAAGGTTTAAATCATGAAAAAATACAAGATCTATGGCCCCACAAACATTGGAACTATTTTAAAATCAGTTTTCGAAAGTGATATAAAAAATCTTCTAATTTCTTATAACTTAAAGGAGATTGGTTGCAATGTTTTAATATCAGTTTTTATTTAGCCTTTAAATTTAATTCTGTCTGTGAGTTTTGTTTATTTTTATCACTCAAAATCTGTGCAGAACAAAGGTATATTAGATAGTCTCTTGATCTCTTCTGATATGTGAATAATTCCCACTTAAATTTTAGGGCATTTTATTTTTTACCATGTCTCATAAAGAATTTAGTTTCTTCATAATGCAAATTGAAATTCCTCTTTTTCCCAGGGAAAAATGTCCTTTGGTTTTAAAGGATAATAACCACATGCCACATGACATAATGGCATCACTTGTTATAAAAATGGGCTTTCATAAGACATGTGAATTCAAACCTCAGCTCCACCATTCTAGAGCTATGAGACATTGTGCAGATAATTATACTTCTCTGGCTTTGGTTTTTGTATCTTTGGAGTAAGTAATGTGTGGCTTACTTGTTCTTGTGAGGAGCAAATGAGATAACATTTGTTAAGAGCTGACCCTCAGTCCCCTTTCTCCATCTCCTATTATTTTTTTGAGAGAAAAAGCTTTGAAAACACCTAGTGAAAAAGGAAGGGAAAGAGGTAGGGAAGAACTGGAAGAGATCACCTATTATACCTTTTGTTTATTTTTGTCATTCAAGTACTGAATAGAACAAAGTCTCATTGTATGTTTATCTTTGCTCCCACTACTTTCCCCCCACAGAAGTAACTACTATCCAAGATTTGTGTTTGTGATTTCATTGTCTTTGCAAAACAGTCTTCTGAGAATATATTTACCTATGTCTATACATGCTCTCTCTCCTTCTCTCTCTCTCATTTTCCTATGTACTTTTGATCTCTGTAAAAAAGGGTATCATACAGGCTTCCACAACTGGTTTGTATCCACAACTGCTTTGCTTATAGTTGTCTATTATTTGTATTTACTTTTGTACTATTCCGTCATTTGAATATACCACAAAAGTGCAAGAGTATCTCTGTGTTATATGCTCAATCAGAAATGGAATGGCTACATCAGAGTATGCTCACATGTTCAATTATGAGATAATGCCAAACTATATTTTAATATGGTGGTAACAGTTCATACTCCCACTGGCACTATGTAGGAGATGTTATGGCTTTAAATCTCCTCCAGTGCTCAGTATTACCAGATTTCTTAATTTTTGCCAATCCTGACAATACAAACTAGTATCACTTTATAGTTTAAATTTGGATTTTCTCAGATTACTAACTAATGTAGTTTAGCATACAAGTTACTTCATAAGTTTATTAGCCATTCATTTACCTTTTCTGTGAAAGGACTGTCCATGTCTTTTGGACATATTTCTTTTGGATTTTGTCAAAGATATTTATTTATTTGCAAATATCTCACTCCAGATCAGGACTTCAGGATTTGTTTATCCATTATCCTTTTTTGTTTTGTTTCATTGTTTTTAGAGGTGGAGTCTCACTCTGTCATCCAGGCTAGAGTGTAGTGAGTAGCATCATCACTGCTCACTGCAAACCCAAACTCCTGGGCTCAAGCAATCTTCCTGCCTCAGCTTTCCTAGTAGCTGAGACTCCAGGTGCACACCACCATACCTGGCTAATTTTTATTTTTTGTAGAGATGGGGTCTCACTCTTGCTCAGGCTTTCCTTATCTTTATGGTATTTTTATGAACAAAACTTTTTAATTTTAATAATGTTTAACTCACCAACCTTTTATGGCTAATATTTTCATTGCCTTGAAAATCTTTCTCTTTCCTGCGTTTGTAAAAGTTTTACTCTATAGAGACATATAAAAATTTTACTTTTAATATTTAAGCCTTTAAATCCATGTGAAATTTATTTTTGTGTATAGTATAAAGTATGATCCAATTTCAATTTTTCTGTGTTGGTAAATAATTGACCTAGCATCATTTATTGAATAATTAATTCCTTCCAGCTATCTATAATGCCGCCTGTATCATAATGAAGTGACTACAGGTATGTTCTGGGCTCTCAGTTCTGTTCCATTAGTCTATTTGTCCCTGATCCAATACTGTACCTTCCCTGGTCACTTGATCTCAATAGCTGGCCGGGCATGTGCCACCTCGTTTACTTCTTCTGGAGAGTTTTGGTGATGCTTGCTCCTTTGTTTCTTGTCCTTCCACATACATTTTTGAGTCACTTTGTCAAGTTTCTGTGAAAGTATTTGTTGGTTTTGAATTTGATTTCCTTAACCAATTTGTAAAGAATTGATAATGCATGATTTTTAATCTTCCTATCCATGGACATGGTATATAGCTCCTCCAGTGACTTGTAAAATTTTTCCATAAATGTCTGGTTTACTTTATATATATATATACATATATATACATATATATATATACACATATATATATATATATATATAAATTTATGTGCTTAGAGTCTGTTATAAATAATGTCTTTTCTTGGTGCATGGAGGGTAGTTTCCTATGTAGACAATCAGCCATCTACAAGAAAACAGAGTTTGGTTTCTAGCTTTTTAATCCTCATAATTATTTGTTTTGTGTCATTGCATTATTCAATACCTCAAAATAAAATCAGCATGAGTGGGCATTTTTGTCTTGCTCTTAATTTTAAAGGAAATATTTAATTCTTTGCAGCCAATGCTTTCTTTTTTGTATGTATTACATCAGGACCTGTTTTTCCATTATCTTTATGAACAGAACTTCTTAATTTCTAATGTCTCATTACTAAGAATAATGTCTATTATAGATTTTTGGTAGATGGCCTTTGTCAGTTTAAGGAAGTATGTTCTTGCTGTAGTTTATGAGAGTATTTTTTAAATCATGTTTGGTTGTTGAATTTTATTAATTTTTTTCTGCATCTAATAAGATGACTATTAAACAAAGGTTTTTAACCTAAAAATGAGAGGTGTTTAACAGCTTTGTCTATTATTATGGTGAATTACATTTGTAAATTTTCAAATGTTAAACTATTCCTACATTCTTAAGATGAATCCAGTTTCATCATGGTTGGTTAACATTCAGTTTGCTAGTATTTTGTATAGTAATTTGACATCTGTATTCAGGAGTACAATTTGTCTGTAATTTTTCTTTCCAATGCTGATCTCATCTAGTTTCAATATCATATAATGAGTCAGAATGGTGTTCTCTTCTTTCTATTCTTTGGGGAAAATATTTTATGATTGAAATAATTCTTAACTGCTATAAGATAAGCTATATGCACCTAAAGAACTTAACTGGCCAGACTAAATCATGTGACCTATATGCACTGGGGCAAGTGATAACCTCAATAGCAAGCCTACAGGGTTCCCCCTAATGTAGCAGGAGATAAATGACTAGTTCTGATCTATCTCATGTGATAATCCTGACCAGCTAAATGAAAAGTAAGAAAACCAAACAAATTTGGCCTAGGCTTTAGGAAGGTTTTTTATAGCATACTCTAAGCCTGAGTCAGTTTATTAGGCAAATGATAAAGATGTTAAAATTCACAATATAGGAAATATTAACTTACAGTAGAGTCACAATTTACATAGCTGGAAGACTAATTCTTGGCATATTTTCTTCTTTCGTGTGTGCATTTTATAAATCAAAATTCTCTCAGACATCAAGCAAGATTACATCAATAAATGATGCTTTGTTTTACTACTGGTCTAAGAGACAAGCAGGAAGCTCCTTCACAAAGTGAAATGGAAGGTGGTTTCTCTCCCACCTCCCCTACCCAAGTACTCACAAATAAATAGGAACCTTTGGGGTCAAGGTAACTTGACCAGTCCACCCTAGGCCTGAGAGTCACACTCCAGATTACCAAAGTCATTACAGGGACACAACACCTCGAGTTCAATGAGCTTGCAGGACTTGCCTAAGTGATACTGTAATAATTTTAAAATAAAAAAAGCCATCACACCTCACATATATTGGTGATATCCATGTGCCCATGTGAATATGATCAATGATAGCTGAACATTCGGGACAAATTAATCCTCATTTATTTATTCATTCTTCATCAACATACATAAAATACTAACTATGGTCAGGGTATTAGGATAAGTATTATATAAGAAAAATAAATAAAATATTCTATTAAGTAAGCAGTTTTTGAGTACCCTTAAGTACAAGGTACTATATTAAGTACTGTGAAAATTATGAAGTTAAATAAGGTAGCATCATTGCCTTGAAGAAGCTTCGAATCAATACTGCCTTCAACATGTTTACAATCTAGCATTATTATTCATAATATGCATACAAGTATCAGAACTTTTTAAATGTTCTTATTATGCTGTAGTTATTTAAATTTCTATTTTACTTCGAGGTGACAAAGTAAATAAGTATTAATAATAAGCTTTTACTGATTCAAATCTGTTTACCAATTCAACAGATAAATGTGTAATGGTAGCCTGCACAAAAATGATCCTGTAGCCACTGAAAATGTTTGACATGGTTATACAGGATATCTTCCCATGACCTAATTTTGCTATTGAGTGAAAGGTAGGAGTTGAAAGGATGGATAAACTATTGTAAGTTCAGCCTTCAACCAGGAAGTGACTTCCCTAAAAGGTGTTTAAAACACCCCTTTGTTGTTGCACCATATAGAGCACACACTGCTACAAAAGACACAGCGTACATCAAAGTATACATAAAACCAATCGACACAGAAGAACACTTAGATGAGGAAGAACTGTGAGGCCAGGCAGGCACACAGCAGGCAATCCAGGGGGAGAACCAAGCAGGCAGTGGGCAGCGCAGGGTAATATAGAAGGAGCAGATCTCCACATTAATCAATTTGACAGTGGCTATCTAGGAGATGCAAAGATAAAGAACTATCTCCTAACAGTGAAAAAGTCTCCAGTATAAGAAAATGATAAATCCCACCTCAGAGCCTGGGAATAGGAATTGGGTAAGACAGAAAAGAACCAGCAAAACTCGAACAGAAGTTTTCATCAATTTCAGCTGGAAGAGAACTATACATTTTCTATCCAAACTCTATTGAATATTCTTTGTTGTTCTGTATGTATGTCTACTTAGTTAATGTATAATAAATAGTAAATTATTCTTATCCTACAGTGTGCAAATTATGTTTTGGGTATTCCAGTATTCTTTAATCTCTACCTATTGCTAAAAGCTGATATAAAAACTAAGTGAACACTACCAAACAAGAGTCTGGTGCTCAGAATGGGGAAAAACCAGGCATGCATCACCTCTTGTGGAATCTTGCTCTAACGAGATTTACATCTGTCTGAATTTCACAAATATTATTTAAAAATAACCAGTGGATTTTTAAGGCCAAAACAACAAGGCAATGAGGAATGCTTGTAGAAAACTATCTTTGTGTGTCTACAACAGTAACCAATACGTTAATATTTGATTGAGCAGGATATACTTCAAACACAACCATGAACAACTTTATGTAACCTCTGTGAAAAAGGAAGCACAAACTCTTTTAAAGATAGAAAACTGACATCAAATTCTTTCACATGAAATTATCAAATAAAATCGTCTTGCTGATTATTAAAAGAAAGAGAAACAGTATTTTAAAATTTGGAGCGAATATAGTGACATTCTATATTAAAGAACCAACTTGAGTTGGAAGTATTAATATTATTAATAGTACTCTCTTCCTAACCTAGGAGGTTTCTAGCAGACACCTGTCAAAGGGGTTGTATATTAAATCTTGATCTGTGAAACGGTCATTTTACAATGTACTTGGGTTAATAAACCTAATTAATTAATCTCCAAGCCTATAGACATATATAGACAAATATAAAGACAAATAGACATATATAAAGAGCAAATGGCACTTAACATTTAAAGGTTCAGAATAATAAATGCAGACATACTATGAATGATATTTGGATGTTTTAGGACCTTCTATTTAAATTGTCTTTAACTAATTAATAGTTTATAAGCCAATTTGAATCCCGCAAAAATTTCTAGTTTTTTTTCTTTTTGTAATTACCTACAAACTTGCCATTTTATTCATGGGAAAGAGATGAAAATATGCAAAAGCTCTGAAAATTATCATGAGAATGATTTAAATTGACCACATTTCTTAGTCTGGGTCAGTCTCAGGTATGTCAACTATGTAAAGAAATGTAAACTTACAGGAATTATCAGAGAGGATGACAGCATGGAACTTTAGACTAGATAAAATCTGTTTCTTGGCCTGGGCTCCAATAGAAGTTCATTGTTCAATCTTTGGACAAATAAATCACTGGATTTTTCCATAATTAGGTCTGTAAAAAACAAGTGCTCCCAAAGATGCTGTCTTCTTGGGTCCAAAATCCTTGCATTCATGTCTAGGAAAAAATGTGGACTCAAAATCAGAAAAAGATATGGATTTTCATACCAGCTCTTCCATTTAAATCCTACTTGGAAGGCACAGCAGGAACCCAAGCCCCTCCTGGCCTCTCTCTGAAAAGGGGTGGGATGTGTGGTGTGCTGTAAAAAGAAGAAAAGAGGCCTCCAGGCCTAAGCAGTTGGGCTTGACGACATACACCTGGCCTCACAGCCAGGTCACCCTCACAGGCTACTTGTGGGACCTGGGGCCACGTGTGGACCTCCTGGGGTAAGACGCCTGGCTTCCCCACCAGCAGGTTTGCTGAGTACGCCGCAGCAGGCCTGTGAAAGAACTTTGCAAACTCACCCTGCCTTCCCACGAAACTACCTTTAAAAAGATGTTTTAACAGAATCATGTGAAGGACACATAGAGTAGAATTAAGCACACAGGCTCTGGAGCCAGACCTGCCGCTAGCCAGCGTGAGACCCAGAGTGACCAGCAGACTAACCGATCTCTCCTTGCTCAGTCTCCCCATGTGTACGATGGGATGGCAACGGCAAGTGTGGGAGCCCAAGCGTAAGGCCCTGAGCTCAGCGCCTGCCTCGAGCAAGCGCGAGGTGAGTGGGCGAGAGAGCACTCGCTCACGGCTCTCTCCTTTCAGGCGCATCCACTTTGTAGTCGGGCAGTGTCCAGACAAGACTGGCTGGGGCAGATTGACTCTCCGAGGCTACTCAGCTGGTTACTGCAGGGCCTCCTCTACAAACCTGGTTGTCTGTGAGCCAAGTGAGGAGCTTTTGGGAAGATACTAATTTGAAACATGAGAGGAAATAAAAAGACCAAGAACACCAATCACAGTGGCAAATGACAGTCTATTGATAAGGCAGAATTCCTCTTCATCCTCTACCTCTGACCTTTGACCTGTCTGCATCCACTGGAAGGGTCTTTTTACTTATCACACGGATTGCTCGGGCACAGGTGCCCATCGCGCACACCCACACAGGCCGGGCGGCGGGGAGGGGGTCCTGGTGCCTGCACGGGAGGGTTGCAAGGTTCCTTTCACAGAAGAAACGATAGAGTAATGAGGATCTTCACTTAACCACTGGATCTAAAATAACATAATTAGAAACTCTCCTTTTTAGCTTAAAGGTATTTTCTTAGTGACTAAGAATTATACTGGCAAAAATACTAAAATGCTAAAAATACTAAATGAGTAGGGATTAATTTTCTGTTTACTAAGCATTCAATGGGTAAGAAATGTGCGTGTGCGGTGGGGGGAGGTAAATTTGTGTTTTACAGGAGAATGACAAAGCGATTAAGGGAGGGGTAGGGATGGGGATGGGGATGGCAAGGTAATATAATAATGAGGACCCTTGCTGTGGCAGCACTCAAAACGTAACGGGTAGATGAGAGCGTCACACATAAAAGAAAGCCCTGCGCCCACACACACCGTCTCAGGCAAACAGAATTAGTGGAGTAACTAAGGTTGGGGAGATGCCTGAGCAAAGGCTTGGTTGACAGGCCACTGGACTGAACAGGCTGACGGGGGGAGTGGGGACTGCCATCTCCATGTGTAGGTAGTTTCTGGGCACAAATGGCCCACAAGTGGGAGGAAAAGGGGTATTGAGCAGGTCACCTGGCCAGCTCCTGCTCCACCATGTCCCCAGGGCCCATGCATGCTAGATGTTAAATTATAACTAGCAAACTTGGAAGCTGCAAAGAAATGCAGGCATGACCACTGAGGCAGAGGGAGATGAGAACGGGAGACAGCAAAGTGCTAAGTTATTTGCAGCTGGACCTCGCCTCTCCTGCTCAATGCACTTCCAGAAAAGATTGGCATGCTTCATCATGGCTTTGGAATTTGGGGAGTGTGAAATTTTTCTTCTAAGCTTCTACTGACTGTTGAAATGTCACGTGGTTCACAGGATGGAGATAGGTGAACTCTCTGACGAAGCAGACTTCCCTGGAGCGAGATGGCATTCTAGTATGTGCCACTCTGTCGAATGAGATGCTTTCGAATTCCCATTTCTGCAGGAGTCGTCTGTGTTCCTAAGCCTTCATGTATTTCGTATAATTTACCTTCTTTCTGCAATTACTATATGGGATTTTGTTTTCTACCACTTCAAATCTAAATTTTTACTTCTGACGATGAAAAACAACTTGTCTCCAAAAACTGTATTTTTCACCAGAAATTACTAATAACTTTTCTCCAAAATTATATTTCAAAAATCAAATGCCTACTAAGGTGAACAAGCCAACTTTTGGGGGGACAATATTTGTGGTTTACCTGGCAGTTTCCCTTCCTCAGAAGTTGAGATTTTCTTTATCATAATTGTAAGTTTGTTCCTACTCTAATCTCTGGCTCAGAACAGACACTCAATAAATGTAGGTGAACAGCAACACAAAAAAGAATGCTTTTTGTTTCACATGCACTAGGGACAAAGGGAATTTTACACAATTCATATACTATTTTTGTATGCCATAAGAGGAGAGGCCACATACACTTTCTCATCATGAGATGCTCCAGAGAAAAATCACTTACCTGAACGTTCACATCTGATGTTTTATCAAACATAGAAACTTTATGGCTTCACTACTTCCTTAAAATTACTGAATAAAGGTTTGCAGAAAAATGGAAATTAAACAATGTTGATTCCTCTAGGTCAAATTTTTCCACTAATAATTAATTTTTCAAAAGAAGTTAGAAGAAGCGTTCTTTGGCCAGCATCTCCAATGAGATGATGCTGTGCTTCTTTTTTTCTGCATATGCTATTTCCAGTTTGTTGTCATCCTGAGTACATGTGTTCATTTATTCTCGAAGTCTTTATTGAGTCTTTGAGCAGAAAAACAGAATAGAAGGAACATTCTCTGCTTCTGAATTTGAGTCTAATTATATAACAAATATGTGTCAAATAATTTAAATACAAAACAAAATAAAACATTGGAAAGTACAATGTGTGTGTTGTATGACATCAAAATTTTAAAACATGATCAACTAGGAAGGAAAGTGGTTTTGCTCCTTACAAAAACAAAACACAACAAGAACATCTGGGCTGATAATCATCTCTTTTACTTGACAAAATAACAAATTTTTTTTGCTATTTATGTTTTAGTAAATATAAGAAAGCATAGAATCTGAGTTTTCTGAACCTTTCCAGTTGTACTAGCATTAATCAGAAACTTATAGAAAACCTCATGGGGAACTGTCTCTATAGCTAGTTAGGGCGGCAATTAGGAAAGTGAGTTATACCTAACTCACACGATCACAGTCAACGCTTACTCAGGTACCCAGAGGCCCCCCAACTTTCCATTCCATCCCCAACAGAGGCCTCAGGAGCTCTTCTGGGATTTTATTTACCTTTCAAAATATTAAAATGTATTGCTGATTCATTCTCATTATCTTCCATTTTGTCACCTTTGTTATTATTAGAAACTAAGAAAATATAGAAAACGTACTTTTACATTTTTATAAAGTATTCCCAGGGATGAGAGGTTATATAGTTGCAATTCCATCTCAAAATAGTCTTCCTAGGAATTATATCCTCCTTATCCCACTCCAAATTCCAATCTTTCTCTACTATCTAATACTGTGCCCTCAGATATATATTATTCATGTTTTTTGTTCATTTGTTTCATTTTTTAATGGCAACCTCTCATGTGGAAAAGAGTTGCAGACATGGGCTACAGTGGTATAAATTGGCCTAGCTTTTGTGGGCGACAATCTGGCAATAGTTATCAATACTCTTAAAAATATTTATGCTCTTTGACCATGAACTTCAGTGCTTAGGAATTAACCCAACACATTGGAGAATTACATATAGATGCATGTGTGAACATTTTTATAACAATATTATTTAAAAGAGAAAAAAATTATATATAATATAAATGTCTGCTTCAGTGGTTAAATGTTCAAGAGTGACACAAAATTTGGTGCATTCCATTTTTAATACCACTTCATGTTGTAACTTGTTGCTAAAGAATGAACTGTGGATTAATTTCATGTACTCATCTCTTCTAGTGACTCAAAGGCTCCAGGAGGGTAGGGATCTTTCTGTCACTTAAAATAAGGTCCCATATCCTCATGGTACCTTGTGAAGTGCTCTGGACACAAAAGTGAAATGACTGCCTGTTAAGACACAGATTTTCCCAAGAACTAGAAACTCCTCTATGAGCCATTCCCTCCAGCTCAGTGGTTTTCAAACTTGGCTACACATCTGAGTTATCTGGGAGTGTAAAAGATACCAGTGCCCGGGCCCCTTCACCAAAGGTGATGCGTTAACCAGCCTGGGTATGACCTGGACATCAGGATTTTTCTGGTTCCCCAAGTGGTTCTAACTCCAGCCAAAGTTGAGCATCATTCCCCAGTGCATTCTTCCTCAAACTTCCCCAAGAAGAATGACCTAGAAGCTTATTAACCATACAGATAATCAAGCTTGCCCTCTATCAACTTCACTCAGTGAGTCTGAGATGGGGTCTCCCCATATGAAATCTAGCCACTCACCTCCAGTAATTTATAATCTCAGGAAATTTGGGAAGTGCAGAGGACAGCTTACAGCTCCTCTGAAAATAATTAGGTGCACTACTGGTATTCATTCATGCCACATTATTTTCATGCCCACCTTTAGGTGCCTTTTCCCACTGGATGCAGATGTGAGGTGTGCAGGTGGGGAGCAAGGGAAGTAGGGAAGGGAGGACAGCATGGTATAATGACCCCAAGCCAAGTCACAGCTTCTGGATGCACGAGCAGTGGTAGGCAGGCCATCCACATCTGCTCTATTATTGCAGACACTGAATCACAGTGGTGCCAGCTGAGACATGCACACCACATGCCCGTCATTTTACCCAACACCCTGGTAGCTATTCTATGCCACATCTCCTTTACTCCAGGTTTTGCTAAGCCAGAAATTGTTTGAACTTTGCTACACATTGAGCAAGCACTCAATGAAGTGGTCACCTCGGTCATTTCAAATGCCTGTGACTTCATTCAGTGAAGTGCAGCCAAGTCTCCAGCTGCGGCTGGATCCCTAGCTTCTCCTAAAGGTCAGGGCAGATGAGCCGGCAGAGCTGCTCTCCAGATTCTGCAATGGCTTCGTAAACCTCCGTCCCTATGGGTTACTCTATTGAACCTTGAAAAAAATGGTGTTTATATTTGAGTTTAGAAACAGTTTCATTTCATTTTTCAAATCTTCATCAATAAGGATACATTTTAGCCTGCCTGTCCTTTGCTTAGAAGCAGAATTAAATCTTACCCAGACGGAGGTACTCTGGGACCGTGACAGGGGGACAAGGATGCTGGGATGCCCCAGCAGTGCCACAGAGCCCGAGAGACTACAGCTACAAATGCTGGTCACTTCCAGGTGAGGTGTGATGACGACACTTTGGAAATCATGCTTAAAGAGTCTTATTAGTAAAGAAAATGCTGAGCAGTAAACTAATGCTCCTGAGAATTATAATGCTTCTATGCCTGGTAAATCCTGAACTGTTAATTGTTGGTCCAGAATTGTTTAGAAGGCACAGAAGATGAATTCAAAGTCCGTGAAGGGGACCCTTGGAGAGCGGCCTTTAGGAGCATTACTGCAGTCTAGAAACTGCTTTGTTTTGCTCTTGCCTGTAAACCTCCTGAGGCAACTCCCAACCTCCCTGGGTGGCGATCCCACTCTGCTTCTATAAATCATTCTACTTCTGGAACTGCCATGAGCCAATTGGCTGTAATGACATATTGAACCTCAGGTCCCTCATGCTCTTGACTGATTATATATTCACTAGCTTTTAAAAGGCAAGTCCAAGCTATCACGTACTCTTCAAATTTGGAGCCAATTCCCTTGTTAGGATTTTGTACTTATTAGAATCTGAATAGCTGTTGGCACCCTTCTTTCCTCTTTACACTATGTGCCTAAGATGGAAAATTCTTGAGCAGTTATATTCTTTAATGAAGATAACATTCAGCAAAACTAATATCAAAGCCTCCATTTTGTAAATAAAGAAACAATGTCTCAGTTTTAGTAGCCAGAGAAAGGTGCTACTTTTTAATAGAGAACATCTGACTTAATAACAAATTTCCCAAACAACACAATTAGGGGCTCTATACTACACTGACAACAAGATACTGGTTGGAAACTGTCTCTTCCTTTTTTCTTGTTTCTTTTTTATTTTTTGAGACAGATCTCACTCTGTTGCCCGGGCTAGAGTGAGTGCTGTGGATCCTTCTGCCTCAGGCTTCCGAGTAGCTGGGACTACAGGCATGCACCACCATGCCCGGCTAATTTTTTGTATATGTACTTTTAGTTGGTCAATTAATTTCTTTCTATTTTTAGTAGAGACGGGGTCTCGCTCAGGCTGGTTTCGAACTCCTGATCTTGAGCAATCTGCCCGCCTCGGCCTCCCAGAGTGCTAGGATTACAGGCGTGAGCCACTGCTCCCGGCCAAACTGTCTCTTCCTATAAACCCTCGACTTTGTAGGTGACAAGAGGCTGCGCAAACTCAGTCAGCCCTCCCAGGCAATTTCAGCACCTCTCTGGGGCCATGGGAACTTTGGCTTCCAATTTGGCCAAGCAGTCATCTCTCATTGCACACTGGGAAATTCCAGAAACAAGTCTAAATCTTCATTTCTCTGAGCTAATGATTATAAAGTTCTAAATTAAGTCACAGATAGTACCATAGAAATAGCAAGCTTTCCTAGAGACAGGGTAAGAGGCGAAGGTGAGAGGGGGGAGGCTGCCCACTGCACAACAGCTGTGCACTCCCTAAGGAATTACAAAAATTCTCTGGGTCTCAATTTTCCTGAAAATGCTATGAGAAAAATGACAAATTTTAAATTACTCTGGAGTCTTGAGAGGACAGGGATATAAATATAACAGAGTATTCTCCTTACTGTTCAGGTTAAACTAAGCTTGCATTATCACAGCATAGGCTCTGTTACCATACCCATTGTTGGCACAGAAATGTCTCAATGACATGACAATTTTTCAGATGCATTGTCTTCTCAATTCGACTGTAGCCACCTATATTTTAGAGTACTTATTTATTTGCCTGCCCTGTCTTAGGCTCTGCAGATACACATTGAAAAGACAGAGGAAATACTGATTAATCCTGATTTCTTCAAGACTTTCAACTAGGAGGCATAAAGTCAATTTTATAAATTTGTTTTACTTTTAAATTCACATATTTTATTATCTTTGCCAGAACCAATATTATACATCCTTAAAAAGCAACAAATAACAACAAGAAGAACAAAATCTACAAGAGATTCATATGATGCTTCTATGGACAGGAAATGGTTCTCAAGTAAGTAATATCTCATTATTAGTCAATATAAACTAAAAGGATATTTTAGTTAGATTTTAGTTAGATTCAACGAGTCTATTGTTAACTATGATTAAATGCTGATACAACTTAGAGAAAATGTTTACAAACACATAGTTCTGTCTTTGTTTGTTACCATATGTGTTACCTGTTTAGCCATTATTAAAATATTAAAACATTATTGTTTCTGCTAGCATATTCCACACAAGTCAAGGAGATGATTCTTTAGTATGTAGATAAGCAGGCCATAGTCTCTTTCTCTCTTATAACTTTCATAACAAGGCTTTCTTTTGGTAATAGTAAAAGTCACACTAAATCATACTACTGTGTCAACATATTATTGTAAATCTGAATTGGAAAATGACCTGATTTATTGGACAAATAAAATGATTTTTTTTTTTTTTGAGACAGAGTCTCGCTTTGTTGCCCAGGCTAGAGTGAGTGCCGTGGCGTCAGCCTAGCTCACAGCAACCTCAAACTCCTGGCTCAAGCAATCCTCCTGCCTCAGCCTCCCGAGTAGCTGGGACTACAGGCATTCGCCACCATGCCCGGCTAATTTTTTGTATATGTATTAGTTGGCCAATTAATTTCTTTCTATTTATAGTAGAGACGGGGTCTCGCTCTTGCTCAGGCTGGTTTTGAACTCCTGACCTCGAGCAATCCGCCCGCCTCGGCCTCCCAGAGAGCTAGGATTACAGGCGTGAGCCACCGCACCCGGCCAATAAAATGATTTTTAATTCACACATCTAAAATGCTTGAGAAAGCTATGATCACTATATTTCCATAAACATTTTATAGATATTATTTTTACATTTAACTTTCTTGGCAAATAGATCAAGTGTAAACTGTAGGATTGCCTCCACTATCCACAAAAAGTTCTGAATATTTAACTGTATTTGTAATAACATTTCTGGCTACCTTTATCCTCACCATCTCTTACTGGAGCTAGCACTAGGACTTACACACACAGTATTGCCTAACCAATGTGAATTAACATGGTGAAGCGGCTCAGCTTTGAGAGCTTTGGAATCAGACACTATGTTTGATCCAGGGTTCCACAACTTGCCAGCTACATGACCGCAGGCAAGCAACTTAGCCTCAGTTTCTTCTTCTGAAACGTGGAGAAAATAATAGCATCTGCCTCAAAGGATGTCGGGAGTATTAAGGAACAATGCAGTTAAAGTGCTTAGTACAGTATCTGTCATATAATAAGCCTTTGATAGACATTGGCTGTTATTATTATGCAGCTATCCTGTAAGTGCTACACTAAATTGCCTATTGAACTAGCTGGAGGACTTTTTGTTAGTTTATTGGTTTGTCTATTTTCTCCAATGTTAGTGTTCCATGGCCACGATCGGGAGAGTTGCCTACGGTGGATGGAGACTGTCAAATTACTAGTCCAATAACTCTGAAACTGGGTGCAAGTCATTAATGTCCCCGAGCCTCTGCTCCCTCATCTGCACAATGGGAACATAACCTATCTATCGATAGGTCTCTGATAAAGAAGAACTTATATAACCACATGCAAAAGTATTTTGGAAACTATTACAGTACCTAAGTGATGTAAGTTTTTATCAATGGGTATTTAAATAAAAGGACATGATGAAGCTGATAATGATAACTAACCATTACTTAGTGTTTTCTATAAGCCAGACACAGTGCTAAGCACTTCAGATGCATTATATCTCCTGCCCCTACGTGTAATCTGAGATCATATAAAGCAGCAGTCCTCAACCTTTTTGGCATCAGGGACCAGTTTCATGGAAGACAATTTTTCCATGGACAGGGTTGGGGGAGAGGGGATGTTTTCAGTATGATTCAAGCACGTTATGTTTATTACATTTGCAGCTGCTCTCCAGCAATGGCATCACTGCCTCAGCTCTACCTCAGATCACCAGGCGTTAGATTTGCACAAGGTGCATGCAACCTAGATCCCTCGCGTGTGCAGTTTACACTAGGGTTCATGCTCCTATGAGAATCTAATGCTGTCGCTGATCTGACAGGAGGCGGAGCTCGGGCAGTGATGCCAGCAATGAGGAGCAGCCGTAAACATAGGTGCACTCGCTTGCTTGCCTGCCACTCACTTCCTGCTGCGTTGCCCGGTTCCTAACAGGCCACAGACCAGTACCGGTAAGTGGCCCAGGGGTTGGGGACCGCAGATATAAAGGGAATTGTGCAGTTTTGCGATCTGTGAAAAACTAAATTGCTAATTTAACCTCTCTTATTTTACTCTCTCTCTGTCTCTCTCTTTTTTTTTTTTTGGTAAACAAAATCTGATCCAGTCCACTGTAGTTTTAGGAAATGCCTTTGACCTTCCATCATTGAGCTCTGTAATGGACCATTTTACCATGCTACATTAATATGTAAGACACTACCTACAATACAAATTGTAGGCGCTACAAGTGCATTTACTGCCTTAATCTTGTTGCTTACATTGAGATAAGTTTTTAATAGCTTCTTTATATGTCAGTTGAATACTTTCTTCACTTAAAAAAAATTGCTTAATATATCCTTTCCAATTGCAGGAAGCTGGGGTGTTTATAGATGGTTCAAGGGCCAGACTGTCAATTTGCTAAAATTAAGGTCAAATTATATTTTCTATAGGCATTAAGATACACAGCATCTCTTGCCATAACACAGGGAAGGTTGGGGGGAGGTTGTTATATTTGTGCTAACGTTACAAAAGGATTGTGGCCACCACTATATTTATGAGGTTGTATACTATATAGTTGTATAAGTGTCATTCACATTGTAATGATTATTTAATTATTATGACACATTTCTAGCAGGTAGGAGTATATTTTTTCTAACATTTTGTAAGATAAGAGCATAATTTTTCTAGCAAAATCAGCATTTTACTAAAATTTTCCAATTGATGACAAGTATTCAAAAGTAGAACTCATTTCTTAATTTACATACAGGCATCCATATGAGTTATATTTATATAAATATATACATAACATGGACCTATATATATGTTTTTAGGTATAACATAAAATAAAAATATATATTTATAAAGTTATATTTACAACTTTTCTTGACAAACTCTAAATAATTTAATCTTTATTATCAGTTTTAGGCTGTTCTTTTACTATTTGTATTGATTTCTGTCATCTATACCATATTCTATAAAAAGGTTATTGAAGTTCATGAAGCAGTGTTTTATATTTGGCATCAAACTACAAGTTACCCAGGTAGGGTAGAAGAGAGTTAACATCATTATCATAACCAGTCATTACCTTGATAAAATGCAATCAGGATAGTGTACATATTACATTACTTGGTCCCAGGCCATGGAAACCCAACCTAGTTGAGATGCACAGGCTGAGAATTTTACTCTCTGTGTTTTTGGCTGCTATATTGGAATCAACGGCAGCCATGGTAGAGACATTCCAATACTTCATGAAAAACATATCAGGAGTACTAGAGCCCAGACATTGTCAATTAAGCAAGGACTTTGATTTTCATTAAAACACTTTATTTTGCCAATGTAGACACTTGTAGTTGGTCATTTATTTTTTCTGAAAGTTTCAGGATTCTCAGAACCACTATAAAATTAGGCAGAGCATTAAGACATTTTTTACTATAATTTTAATCAGGATTTTAGTCATAAAACTTCATTTTTTAAAATTTAGCTGAAGCCAGTGCTTTGGTGTTGAACAGATTGCATTTTAAAGTTTAAAACATAAAGCTCATAAGGAGCTTATTTCATCTATTCATTTAATCACATTAAAGTTATCACAAAGTAGCAAAATCTACTTTTGCAAGAAGCTCATTAACAGCTGCTGTGGCTACAATGGTTTCTACTAAACGTATTAATGCAGCAGCAATGTATTGCCTAATATGGAGGTGTGTGGATACACCCCACTAAAAGAGTCACAGAGCAAAAGAGAAGCAGATTATAAATATATGAAAATGGCTGAGGTGATAGTTGAATGGAAGCACCAAGAGTTGTCAGATCTTTTACTTTATTACCCTAAAGCATCTGCAGCATAACCCAGCACCTTACACTGCTGCGTACACCACTAGGTACAGGATCTCCTTACTGAAATCCAAAATGAACAGATTATAATGAGGAAATATAAATCTATTTTCCATCCAAACATCTTGTCTCAAACATCTCATGGGCTGTGTTACTAGTTACTTACTTTGCACCAGCAATGGCACCTGGAATGGCTATAGACAAGGCAGCCCAGAAGTCCTCAGCTGAGCTCACACTAGCTCTTCTAGTGGTCGAGCACATGACATCAATCGTGTGCAAGCACAGTGTCAGGTGCCCAGTAAGCACCAAAAGAAAAAAGGGCTCCCTTCATTCCTTCCATGTTACGCTGTCCTAAAAAATTCTAATTCATTCTTCCTCTTTCTAACTCATTTTTTAAATAGAATAGAAATATAAATATTAAAAGTACTATTTTTTCTCATTCTTTCTTTTATTCAACTAATTCAGTTGTTTCCTAAAGTTTTTAGCACTTACATTATTTAAGTAAACCATGTCTTGATCCCTATATGACATTTGCTCTTGAAAACTCATGATCTGATGGAATTGTTTAAGGTTGTAAGAATATAATGCAACATTTTAAAGATGAACTATGAGCTTTTAAGAGCCTGATTCAAAATCCTTAGTGAAAGCACAACCATGTGTTCATGTGGGGGTTACAATTAGGAGGAAGGAGCAGGAGGAAACCGTCTCTTATAAGAGACCACAAATCAAACACTATTATTAGTGCACAGCTGATCAAAACCACAAATATGTTATAGTTTTGAAAGATAATTATTAACATTTAGAGTAAGATTTGATGGTAAATTCATCTAGTTATGAGATGAACAGTGCTTTTTTTTCAAATTAGCTCATATACTTGGGTGTGAAAACTATTTACAGCTGAGGATAGGGGTCAGTATCAATTCTGTTCCTCCTCCTCCCTTTTTTTTTTTTTTTTAGAATTAAATGCTATAAAACCTTGTTCACATAAATAGATGGGAATAGAAAGAGTCTCTCTGTAGTGACCTACTCAATTCATTGTACTCCTTTCAAATTATATGCCCCAAATCACATAGTCACCTGTCATGAAATATAATTTTACTCATCTGTCATCTGACAACTTGATTAGGTCCTTCTTCAATTTTATTAAAAGCAAAGAATTGAAAACCAGCTAGCTGGTAAAAGGACTTGTTAGCCACAAATTGTTACCCATTCATTAATACCACTGATTTCTTTCAACAACAATCTTTATTTTTTTTTATTATTTTTATTTTTTTTCCTTTTATTTCATCATACTATGGAGGTACAAATATTGTTAGGGTTACAAACATTGCCCCTGCCCCCCCCTCCCTACCCCCGATGTGTCCAATCCCCTGGTGGTGTGCACCACACGTTATGAAAGCATACACCCCTTTCCTCCTCCCCCCTCCCACCTGCCCACCACCCGAGAAAAAGTGTTGGGTTTTTTTATGACATTTTGGTTACATTGTATACCTTTGGCTCTCCCTAAGAAGGGTTAGAGTTATGCACTTCCCCTCCGAAGTGCTCGCCACATCCCTAAGATTGGGTTCCCCCATCCCAATCCCTGGTGAGCATTGCCACCATTTGAAAACCATAGTTTTAATCAGTCAGTACCAATTTGATGGTGAGTAGATGTGGGGCCCATTTTCCATGTCTTGTGTTGCCTCGCTTTGGATAACGGGCTTAAGCTTAATCCAGGATAGCATAAACGGTGCTAGCTCACCGTCATTTCTTAGGATTGAGTAATATTCCATTGTGAGCATATACCACATTTTAATTATCCACTCATGAATCGACGGGCACTTGGGTTGTTTCCATGACCATGCAATAGTGAATTGTGCTGCTATAAACATTCGGGTGCAGATGTCTTTATAATAGAATGTCTTATGCTCTTTTGGGTAGATGCCCAACAATGTTATTGCAGGGTTGAATGGTATTTCTATTTCTAGCTGTTTGAGGCATCTCCAAATTCTTTTCCACAAAGGTTGCACTAGTTTGCAGTCCCACCAGCAGGGTAGGAGTGTTCCTGTCTCTCCGCATCCTCGCCAGCATTTGTTGTTTTGGAGTTTCTTGATATAGGCCATTCCTACTGGGGTTAGGTGGTATCTCATTGTGGTTTTGATTTGCATTTCTCTAATACTTAGAGAATCAACAACAATCTTTGAATCATCCCTCTATTTGACACCTGGGAGGTTTCTGCTCCCCCATGATTATGGGATGGCTCTAACTGCATTTCTCTCTTCCATAAAGTGAGAAAAGACTGACTGTGAAAGGCTGAGTAGGAAGAGACAACTGTGTAGATCAATTTTAGGACAATGCACAGGAAGCAACTGATCCAAAAACTCGGGTCCCATGTACCCCTTGAGAGCCATGACTTTTTCCCAAAGGAATGTCCATATCCGTTTGGAGACCACTGCCTTGAAGTGTGCTGAGTCTCCTTCTAGAACTGACTGGTGCCCTCAGGCAGCTGAGGAAAGAATGATGTCAGACAGCCGTGGTGCGTGGGTGGGTGGAAGGCACCTGGACCTGAATCCTGGCGGGACACGGGGAGGCTTACCTGCCTCGCCCGTGAGCCGCCTAAGTGGGTCAGCCCTGAGATTTTCCTGAAGCAGCCAGAGGGAGAAGACTGCCCTCTCACATTCAGTCAGGATTCACAGGGAGCTGACAACAGTACTCCAGCGACGTCTACACAGCTGAAAGACATGTCATTTTAGTGGCTGCTGGAGGCACCAAATTCAATTTGCAGGACAGCTGGACCATACCATGGGGGCTAAGGAACCACTCTTACCCTGAGTCATCAGAGAAATCGGACCTGGCATTTAGTCACATACTCAGAAAGAGGGCAGCCCCTGATGGAGCAGGCCGGGACCACTAGCGAGGACTGCAAGGTGCCAGGGCACAGACGGAGAGGTAGACAGGAGGGGGACCCAGGCGGGGAGCTCTGTGACGTGGGGCTAAATGCTGGAGGAGGCTATGGCAGGCCACAGGAGAAGAGGGGCAAGGCCTCACATTCTGAGCCACCGTGAAGTGTGTGAATTGGAATGCAGAGCGGCCCCATGGGTGGTCAGACAGTCAGAAGCACAGCCTCTGTCCTTCCACTAGCTCACACTCAGAGCCCCAAATGCTGGTGGAGGCACGACTCAGCACCCGCCACTGTGGCCAGGGCTCAGGGGAGCCCTGCCCTAGGGGGTCCTAAGAACATCATGCAGCCCAGCTCCAGTCTTTCCCTCAGCTCTCTGGGCCCTGCCTTGCTTAAGATTATTTCTAGCAAGAGGACTCTGATTTCTACAGACAGGCAGCATTGGTTAGTTACTCCAGCGGGGAGAACTCAAATATGGCTCCTGAAGGGCTCAGTTGGGAAGGTGAGGGCAAGCAGGGACCCTGAGAGCAGCCCTGGGCCACCCAGGACGGCAGCTCTGAAGATGGGCCCCAGCAGAAGGGCCAAGCCCCAGCAGGAAGATCTGGGCCAAGGCACAGGGACGCTGCCAGGCATGTGGGAGACACCTCAGCTGTGCGGGGGAGAAGAGAGGGGAATGCATGTGGTGGGGTGGGGGGAGATCCGGGGAGGGAAAAGGCCTGGAGCAAATGGAAAATGAAGGAGCCACAGAGTGTAGAAACTTAAAAAGCATCCCTGAAATTCATCTTCATGTAAAGGGTAGAGTTAAAAAGGAGAAAGAGGACTGCAAAGAAACACAGTTATTTGCCTCAGGCAACAGTTTGCTTATGGGGAAAGGGGCAAGCGCACCTCTAAACCAGCCCAATATATTTGAATGTTTTCATCCCAGGACCTCTCTGAATCTCCTGGGACACTAACACTGCCATCTCCACTGTATTCTGTCATCTTGAAAAGGGGAAGAAGGGGAAGGGAAGGAGAGAGGGGAGAGACAAAAGAAGGCCCATTAGGGGGCAGTGGAGGGACCTCCCTGCTGTTCTGGGCGCCCCACACACACCACGGCCAAGCACCAAGAGGACGGAAGCCCCCACAGCCCCTTCACCCTGCAAGCCTCACTGTAATCCCACTAGTTTCCACTTGCTCTCACCGCTGTTTGCCCCACAGATATAACCAGAATAAAGACCCCACAATTAAAGATGAATGGAGCAATTACACGCGTGCAATTCACATGCACAGGACCAGCTACTGTGTTTCCCCGAAAATAAGACCTACCCATAAAATAAGCCCTCGCAGGATTTCTAAGCATTTGCGCAATATAAACCCTACCCCGAAAATAAGACCTAGTGATGGGCGCGGCTACGCAGCGTATCTGCACAACCCATGCATTTCGTCGTGGAGCGGTAAAGAAGACGAGCAGCCCTTCTCATCTGCCCCATGAGAGCTCTATTGCTCGACATGAGAGATTGGGGCAAATGGTTCTAAAGGAAATAGAGTCGCAAGAAATTCAGGATGGAATTTGGGTTTTGGAGAGTTATGATGCTATTCCAGAAGATGACGACTTAACTATATTTGAATAAATGTAGATTATTTTACCAAATTTAAAAAAATTAACATATCCCCTGAAAATAAGCCCTAGGGTGTCTTCTTGAGGAAAACTAAATATAAGACCCTGTCTTATTTTCGGGGAAACACAGTATTTTGTTGCTGTACAACTGTTGACAGAAAAATCCAGAATTTTCCCCTAACGTCTGCCTCAATAACCCACATGGCTCTGTATTTCAGATTATGATCCACTGTAGAAAAAGTTGGACTTTCTTTTCAATCCACCAGGTTGTATTTTTTTCCTGCTTAAATGCAAAATAAACAAGTATATAAAAATTGCATTAACCAAGCATATACATTCATTTTCAATACTGATGAAACTCCAAATCATATAAAATTGCCTAAAATTTTGGTGTGTAAGCATCATGCTCCTAACTTAGTGTGTTTATGTTTCAAGTCACTTCTGACTATAATATTTTGTGGGATGGATAGCACAGGATTTCAACAAAGTTAAGGGACTTTGCAAGAATTGTATTAAAAGAGAGAAAGAGAGAGACAGAGAGAGAAAAGGGGAAGGAGAGAGGGATGAAGGAAAGAAGGAGCTGGGAAATGGAAGCACGGCCCAGTCTAAGTGTCTTTGTGTATGTTTACACAACGGCCGAATGACTTTTTAATGACCATTTACTTAGACATTAAAGCCATACCCCTAAGACCTTCTCAGCGAGCACCTGTGAAAAGTATGGGCGGCCCCTTAGAGAGCAGATCATGGTCTTTAGTACAAGTCGGGTCCTAGACACAGAAGGAACCCTAGTGGCCAAAATACATAAATGGAAGTCTAAGGCCCGATGCCACAGATCTGCTTTCAGATGAAATCTAAGTGACTAAACCGGCATGTATAAATTAAGGACATTATAAGCAGACAGGCCACTCTGTGACACCTTCTGTGAGACGCCCCAGGGCGGGGAGGAGCCACCCACAGGCGGCAGAGCTGGGAGGGTCTGGGCGGCTGGGGGAGGCTCTGGAAGCCTGGGGGAGCTCAGGAGCAGCACCAGCAGGGATTCCTCCATCACTCCGGGCTCTAAGCACAGAAGGGGCTTTTCCCACAGAGCCGCAGCCTCAGGCTGGCTTCATTACTAAACTGCCGCAAAGACAGGGCAGCCCCGCTAAGCAGCCCGTCCGCCCTGGAGTTCTCTGTGGAAGCCCTTTGCTGACAAACACAAAGGTCGGCTATCAGTGAGAAGAGTCCTCATAAGATTAAGTGTCGGTAGAGAGAGGGGGAAAAAAGGCTAATCCTATACTATATTGTTTCACAGACTCAAAAACCATGGCTTTCAGTATGTCCAAAAATAACCATTTTCAGGCTTGTCGAGTTTGCGCATCGTGTATGTGTCTCTGGAAGTAGCTCCGGACCCCGGCCGCTGGCCCGGAACACAACCCGCCTTCAAAACAGTGAAGGCTCCTGTCTTTCTGCTTCAGCATATCACGTTACCCTTCAAAAATTATTATGCCTCTTTGTGTACATTTTTGTTCTCTTATTTTTATCTAAGCCATCATATAGCAGTGTCTCCTAAACTTACATGATCATAGAATGGGCTGAGTTCTCCTTAAAAATATAAATTCCGGGCCTGTCCCCCAGACAATCTGATTCTCCAGTTCAGTAGTGGGCCCAGGAATCTGTATTTGTAAAGAGTGTCTGGGTCAAATTAGGAAAAGTTTTGGAAACATTGTGGTGAAGAATTGTTGAATTAAATGAGGTTCTCTTTCTCTACCTCATACTTTTTGAGGGGAGAGATTTCTCTTCCTCTTCATACAGCTACGGCCACTGGCAAGCAATTGCTCTTCCCTTACAGAAAGTCATTGACGCCCAGGAATTACTTCTCCTGTATCTCTGGGCATAGAACATTCTAGCTGGTGAGCAAAGTGCTCAGTAGTACTTCTTCCTCACAGCTTGGCCATTCCAGCTGCCCCCACCACCCCCATGTCCTTAGGAAAAGGAAAATGCACGCACAGCCCCACAGCCATGGAGGACAAACCTGCACAGGCTCCAACTGTGAACACGGTCTAATAAAAAGTCATCTCAAAAGGCTTTAAATATAGATAACAGATTAAAGCCAATCTATTCCAGGCAGATTCAGTCTAGTGATACACTCCCTTAGGTTTGTCTCTGGACAAGTGAGTCGGTGATTCTTTCCATTGCTGGAATCTTGGCTATGGTTCAAGAGTATCTTTTTGACTAACAAGACCAAAGTTCTCTAAGGAATAAAGAATCTGTTTTTAATTAGTTGAAATATGGCAGAAGTGTCTGTCATGTGTGTTTTCAGGCTTTATGGACACTCATGTCTAATTCTCTTTCCTTTTCCTAATATAAGATTCAAACTAATACAAGCTCACCAGACATTACAGCACAATCAAATGGTGGCAGAAAAGAGACTTTATAGGGAACAGAAAATGTAAACGATGACAGAAATAAATACAGTCACTCATCACCTAACGATGTCTGGGTACACGATGGACCACATATTCCACAGTGCTCCCTGAAGATTACAGTGGAGCTGGAGAATTCCTATCACATAGTGACATTATAGCCACCGTAATGCTGTAGCGCAATGCATTATCTTTTCTATGTTTAGACATGTTTACTCTTTTATTTAGAGATAGGGTCTCACCCTGTTGCCCAGGCTGGAGTGCAGTGGTGTGATTATAGCTCACTGCAGCTTCCAACTCATGGCCACAAGTAACCCTCTTGCCTCAGCCTCCTGAGTACCTGGGACTACAGGTATACACCATCAAGCCCAGCTAATTTTTCTTTTTCGTTTTCGAGAGACAATGTCTCACTGTATTTCCCAGGCTGGTCTCAAATTCCTGGTCTCATTATGCTCCCACCTCAGCCTCCCGAATTGCTGGGATTACAACATGAGCCACTGTACCCAGAGGCTTAGACATGTTTAGACACACAAATACTTAGCATGGTGTTACAACTGCCTACAGCATTCCATCAGTAACATACTATAGAGGTGTGGAGCCTAGGAACAACAGGCTATATATACAGACAGCCTAGGTGTGTAGTAGGCTACGTCATCTAGGTTTGTGTAAGTGCACTCTGTGATGCTCACAGAACAAAATCACCTAACGATGCATTTCTCAGAAAGTGTCCTTGTCATTAAGCAACACATGTCCTCATATGTCAGTTGTGCCTCTGCAGCCATTTCATAAGAAGCTTCAGAACAACTGCATCTTTGAAAAGAAGTTTAAAAAGATTGTCAGCTGACAGGCAAAGCTCAACCTTTTTCAGATTATGCTAGCCTCTTTTAATAGGTATATACCTAGATAGTATACACCTACCTACCATTCTCAGGAAAAAAAAAAAAAAAACTGAAATAAACTAAAATAAGTTTACCAGAGGTCCTAATTTTGTTGAAATCACAATTAACTCATCAACTTGGGAGTTCAGGACCTAGTAGGGCAGAGAGAGTGGTTCGAGACTCCATCCTGTTTATGTAACTTTGGGCCTCTCAGTACACTTGCATGTTTATATTCCCAGACTAGTTCCCAGTCAAGAAGACAGAAGAGATTAGTGTGACCTATCACCTAGCACAGAGCGGGCACTCCATATTCTTCAGCTGGATAAATAATAAGTGACATTAATGGAATGCTTGCTATGAGCTAGATTCTGTATTGAGGACTTTAACTTGCATTATCTTGTTTAACCCTCCCAACGATTCTGTCAGTAGGTTATTATTATTATTGCCATTTTATAGGTGGGGAAACTGAGGTTTTTCAAGTTAAGTAACATGCCCAACTCACATAATTACTAAGTATTGTCACAATTTTGTCACTTATTTAGAAAACGGTGGAACATGAATTTAAACCCTAGCAGTTTGACAATAGACCAAAAACCTCTTGAGTGTTTGTTTCATTCTACTCTTTTACAGATTCTGACTCATTTGGGTAATATCAGGAATTCAATGTTGCTGTTTTTAAGGGAGATACTTTTAAAAAAAATGCCCCCATCTTTAAACTTATAGGATGTATGAGGCAGGGTCTGTTAAACTACTTGACTCTTAGAAAACAGTATATTCTCAAATTAGGGTCTTATTCTTACTTCTTTTAATGACTAAGTGTTACTTTGGACAAATTGTGGGCTATTATAAGGAAGGTCTTAGAGTTGTAAAGTTGCTTTGTTTTTTCTCCTAAGGGAAATGAGTAATTATGTTTTTTGATAAACTCAATTTCCTACCATTCTAAAGGAAAATTAAGGATAAATCAAATCAAACAGATTTCATGATTCAGGCTTAGAAAAGTAAGACAAAAAATGTGACTATTTCTCATGAAACACTACTAAAACATTTTAAAAGATTGGTTGCAAGAGGTGTTCCATATATTTAATTCTAGTTCTAACTTAAGTGTACAGTCATGTTAGTGCCTATGAATCCAAGTGTCTACTTAAAAATCTGTCTTTACAAAACAAAATTAGCAGCATGACTTTAACAGATTATTTCTATACTTAAAAAAATGATAACCAAACTAGGTAAAAGTTATTTTGATTTTTTTCTTCAATGGAAAAGGAAAAAAAGGATGCACACTTTGAAGAAAGCTCTTACATTTCCAAGATAAAGAAAATTCAATCATTAGATGTTTGTGAAAAAGGTGGTTTATATAATTGATTTAAAGTGTAAAAGTCAAAATATTTTTATGACAATAAAGGCATATAACTTTATTATATGAAGAACTTATGTACATAAATGTGAAAGTCATTAATATTCAGTCAGTGGTAAATGGGCTAAGACATGAACAAAGCTAATTCACAAGTGAGGAAATAAAATAATAAACATGGAAAAATGTCCAGGCGCTGGTAATCAGAGAAATACACATTAAACAAGGGACATTAAATTTGTTAAATTTGAAAATTAAAAAATATGTATTCTGCAAATTTTGGCAAAAATATAGTAAAATGGATTAATTCATACATTGCTAATACATTATAAATTAGAATAATTATTTTGGAAAGCAACTTAAAATATCATGATTCATTAACGACAAGGATGTTTACCAATATGTAAATAGTTAAGAAATTATGATCCAGCTACATGATATATCTGTATTAAAATACAAAGACAATAAAAGCCACAAAATTTTTACTACAAAAATAAATAAATAAACATGAGACCTCCTTACAACTTTTGATCTCTCATAGTATTTTGAATAATTGGTGATCTGGTCTTATTTATTCCTATTTGCTGTGTCTACCATAGCTCTTTCTCTCTCTTGTGTACAGAATGAATAAACACATAGAATTATCAAGGGGCTAAGAAAACATAAAACATCCCAAAACAGAGACAGGTTGAAAATAATACCAACCTGAGGTCTGGCTAAAATATGGAATTTTTGCTAAATAGAATTTTTAAAAAAATGATATTATCTCTAAAGTTCTTTTTTTACATTGTGCCAGTTAAAATCAGATCGTGACAGTCCAGTTGGTCAGATTCCTCAGAATACTATTCAACTCGATTATATACATGTTTAATGAGTTCATTAAAGCCCCTTAATAGTCACAGGTTCATGCTCTGAGAATTCTGAGAATTCCCAAATTTGCTAAAACAACTTCAGCCTATACTTTCTCCCACTGCTTAGTGTTTTCACGTGTTTACTACATTTCCTTAGTTGCAGCTCTGTCAACAGCAGGTTTTCTTTTCTTTCTGCTTGGACACAGAGGTTCTCCCACTAGACAAGAGATCCTGTGCTTGTGTGACCACCACACTGGGGTGCGGTGCCAGGTGCCAGGCACCCTGGAGTCCCGCACAGAAACTCTGCACACCTGGTTCAAACACACGCTGTGGAAGAGTTACAGGAAGCTACTGTCCTTCGAACCACCAGTGAAGGGTTGAAATTGAGAATCTCGAATCCATGAATGCCAGGGGTTCCTGTTCTAAACTGTGTATGATATAATAGATACACATTCTCTCAGACCTAAACAAACATTCTCTGTGGATTAGAAGCTGTGTTATGTAAATGCTAGTAAAAAAAAAAAAAAAAAAAGCACAAGGAAGAGAGGCTTATCTTCCATCATAATTACTTCCTTAGTAATCACAGCTCGTATAATTGCTTGTTCCCTAGATACTAGCCACTTATTTGGTGACTACATAATTACTGATTACAAATATAACAATCTATTATTTCATTACTATTATTACTAATTTTAAGGATCATATTTTCCTTCCAAAAAAAAAAAAAAAAGCAGGATATATTATGAAGCACAACTGAGGGTGGGAAAATACTTATTCCATATAAAAGAATTCATAGTTGATTATGGCAGGTGAATCATCCCTGTTTTAAAGCCAAATATTGTTTTCAAATTCTTACTGAAATTATCATATTTTTGGCTTAATTAAGCAATTTGTTGACATAAATGGAGTCTGTGTATATGCAGGAATCAAAAGAGAAGACCTTTTAAATCTAAACTATCATTTCCCAGGCGTTTAGGAAAAACACAAATTAGCAATTTTGTTACAAGGGTCAAGCTCTTTGATCTTTTGCATTATTCTGAGAAGGGAATTGGTCCAGGGCCAGCTAGAGTGGGAAAATTGTATTGTTGTATTTGCAGTTTGCCTGAATCACACTTTTGGGGGGTACACTGCATGTCCAGAACCTTAGAGAAACCCTTCTTTTGATGTAATAAGAAGCATTTCCCCATCCAAAACAATTATAAATAGTTTGACAAAACTTTGGTTTATTAACAATACTGTTGGCTTTTTTGAGCCTAAGAAGTTCACAGGAACATAAGGATGGCTTGGCTGCATGAAGTTGGCAGGATGAGCAAAGATGTCGGGGAGTTAAGAGTAAGAGTCAATTAGCCACTCTAGGAGGAGTCAAACTCTTTTATACTGTCTTCTGGGAGACTGCTACTGTCCATTAATAAATGAATGATCTGTAATTTCAGCTAGAGCCATGAGGCACAGAGTTCTGTTCCCAGAACTACATATTTAACCAGGCACCTTTTACCTAACCACAGAATCCCTTAAGAGCCCAGATGTCCCTAATTTCCAAATAATACTTAAATATTTACAACTGCTTTTCATTAAAAATTCAGCTAGTTCCATTCTATTACTCTAAATATTATATTAATGGATATGCTAGCAAGCAGGCCTTTCATTAGCTTCTGAATTGTCCAGCAATTATTAAAAGATTATTCAAATTATGGCCATTTTCTGTTTGTGTCCATCAGAAAACCCAGTAGATAAGAAAAATGGTTTCATGAAAGGGAATGCATGCATGCTGGTTGTATAAGGAATAAATAAAACAATAGAAGGTGGCTTTTCATTAGGAATTATTCCCTTAATGCCAGTGGGTAGTAGTGGGATATCTAAAATCAAACATGTCAACACTGAAAAAATTACTCCATGTCTTTACATAGTGATAGATGGACTTCCGTTTGAAATGATTTTGCAAATGAGATTGCCTCAAGCAGTGAAAACAGAATCCCCATGGGTCTCTGATTCCTTTTCAGCAAACCAAGTTATTAAAAATAAATTTACATTGTGTCACTACTTAACAACACCATGTCTCAGATCAGCTTATGTGCAAAAACTACTGTTTGCCTGTGTATGCTTTTTATTTAATAATTTTAAACCAAACCTCAAATGGTATAAGGTTAGAGGAACTGTAATTAATGATTGGCATTCATTGCTGAGCATGTTCACTATTGAATATATTAACAAGCTGATATTCATACTTTTTTGGAATTAAGTAACCCTTTAGTTGCATATTACTATGCTTTGAATAATAATTCCTTAGCCCTAAAAATATAAAATAGATCTACTCCCGAGAAGAACAATTTCTATTACCTAAACACAACACGCATCCTGATTAGAAGACACAAGAGTTAAGGTTAACACTGGAGAAACATTTCTTCAGAGATTGTAAAAGTGACTAATGTTTACCACGGTTATCAGTGAGATCATCGCCACCCTTATTTAACATGAACTCAACAGTAAAACCCAGTATGGCACAGAGATTTATACTTAGTTTGTTTCCAAAGAAGAGCCAACATAATTGTACAGACACACAGAACAGATATACATTAACATGGAAGACAACAGCAGAAAAATACACAATCTCCATTATCAAAATTCCAATGCTTTGAATTGTCCAGAAAGATGTGAATAAAATTCTGCCAGCAAAGAGCTTCAGGGCAGCCCCGATCACTACAAGGGAAACCAAAGGGCAAACAGCACAAGTTGCTATCGGTGAGATGGCAGCATCAAAACCACAGAGATTTTCAACTCTCAAAACTATCTCTGAGATATCTGGTTTTAGCTTGGAGATGTGGAAAGCATCATTCCCACCCTTACAACAAGGAAAAGGCTCAAGAAGTAGCAAATTAACAACTTTTCTTAAACCTCTGAACTACCAACCAAGACGAACCTGGGGAATAGAAAGTTGTCCACAGACAGCAACAGAAGCTGGCATTTGCTTACCTATGGTCTCCACCTAAGTTGGTAAGGGGAGGCGGTTAAAATTTGTTTTAGCATACTGCTAAAGGCTAACTGTGAGCTATCAAAAGCAGTGGAGCACGTGAGGATGCAGAATAGGAGGGTCTACACTCTGGTAGGATTCCTCTCCTCGAACCCTGTCAGGCATTCAGGAAAATTTGGTAAGAATCCTAAGCAAGCTTCCTTGGTGGAGTTCCTTGAGGAAAAGAAGAGTGTAAAGAGCTGCAGACAAATGCCGTCAACTAATTTTAGACAAAGACACAGAAGGAATTCATTAAGAAATGAAAGCCTCTTTAACAAATGGAGAAATTAGACATACACATGCAAAAAAATAAACCTCGATGCTACCTCACCTCAGGTACAAACACTAGCTCGATAAAGATGATGTAAAACAGACGATGTAAAACAGATGATATAAAACACAAAACTATAAAACATCTAGAAGAAAATATAGGAGAAAAATCTGTGTGACCTTTATTTTTGCAAAAAGCTTTCAGAAATGCACCAAAAGTATGATCCATAAAAGAAAAAAACTAACTTTACCAAAATTTTAAACTTTTGCTCTGTGAAAAAGAATGTTAAGAGAATGAGGAGACAATCCACAGACTGGAAGAAAATGTTTGCAAATCCCGTATCTGGCAAAGATCTCTTAAGCTAGAAAGATAAGAAAACAAACAACTTGATAAATAGCAAAAGATCTGAGGAGACATTTCACCACTGCAAAACAATTACGGATGACAAAAAAAGCCATGAAAAACGTTAGGAGGATACAGCACTCAATCAGGTGCAGCCTTGGGGAGATCATAACTTTTAGATATTTAAAATCAACAAAAATAATTTCAATTCCATATAACGCTATGGAAATCAAAAGAAGGGCGTAATTAGTCTGAGGGAGTTCAAATAGGATTCTGGGGGGGGGGGACGTTTAAGCTGGTTGGAACTTACATCACCCAGCACAGCAATGCTCACATTCTTGGTGACCCACTGCTTCACTGTGACCTCCCCTGCCCCAACAGGTCAAGCTCTAAGTCTTCTTTCTTTTACCAGTTGACTTCCTCTCCTTTCAACGCTCTCCTTTCTTCTCTCCCCAAAGTCTGTCATCACCCCCGGCCTGCAGGAACTCAGCAGATGCATAACACCATTGCCTGCCCCTCAGCCTTTACACAGACGTCCAGATGATCCTTCCAAAATGCACACAAAGTATTCACTCACTTGCCTCGCAGATGTTTCTCAAATGCCTATTACAGGTCAGGTAGTGGGTGCTGGGCTTGCTTAAAACATGTCAATAACAATCCTCAGTAAACCTTTCTGGATAGATGACCGGAAGGAAGGCAGAAAAGAAGGGAAGGGAGTGAGGAGAAAAGAGAGGGCAGGGGGCAGTATAAAATGTAGACATGGGAGAGGAGGAATATAAAGGTTTGTGGGACGGTGATCAGAGAGAGCTGCAGGGAGAGCACCTGAGGGTGCAGGAGATGGCTCTGCTGAGGAATTTAGGGCCAGAAGGAGACACTTGGAGAGAAAGAAACAACCATGTGTGGCCTAAGCAATTAATCCTCACAAAGGTTGATCTGGAGAATCCAGATGCTTATTTGACTATCAAGCTATACTAGGACAACATTGGAAAGCAGAACACGGATGATAAGTAAGACTTGGTTCATTTTCTTGGAAGTGCAAATTTTATTCTCATGAGAGAGTAAAAAGGAGGAGCTTGGATATATTCATAGAAGACCTGCCAATAGGACTCTGAGTCCAAATTTCCTTTAAGGTTTTAAATCAATGGGTGCATCAATCAATTTACATTGATATCATCAAACATCGGCATCATTCATCATTACTACTCTTTGGCAAGTTTTTTTGATGTGTGCCAGGTAATTGCTTCACGTTGCAGAGCAAAATGAATCTCCCTTTTGTAGACAAGGCTGGAGAGATAGAAATAATCACATGGCATTTCTGTACAAATATACATAGTCATACTAGAAAAATGTCTCCCCAGGTCCTCCAGCTACATCGACTCCTCTGAGCTATAGCAGCACAAAAGATGCACAGGGAATGAGTCACGTCTTCAACAAAATAGGAAAGTGGCCTTTATCAGAGCCACCAATGTTGCATATCCATTTTCTTTGCCAAACACTTGAATATGCCAGCTGCATATCCATCCAGTTTTTGCTCACTCACCTAAAGGCATAAGGTATATTCACCCACCACTTCATGCAGCCATGCCCATACAGACAATCTCTGATTGATTAGTGGTCAACAAATGCGGGAAAATGTGCTGCCATCCACGGTCATTATAAAGTTCCTTCTGACTCATGAATCTTTTCAACTATCCAATCTAAAATGATTTAGTTCATTTGAATCAGTATTTCATTCAAATAAAAGGGTTTATAAGCCATGTCTTGACATCAAGATATAGCTCATTATGCATATAATTATAATAATACTGTGTTTAGACATCACTGCATAAAAAGAATAACTGTAATTAGGTCTTCTAGGAAAACTGGTTATTCTAGTTTCTGCTAGAAGGAGGAACTCTTCTATAAAGAGTCTTTGAAAATTTCCAGTTTTCATTGAAAAGAAAATATGATCTTATTTAAGTATGTAATCTTATTATAATATGATATTAATGGAAATAGCACAGAGGGTAAATAAAAAAGGGTAAAGCTGATGACTTCCTACAATATTCCAACCACACTTCACTGTTAATATTACCATCCATTCTGTACCACTGCTGCACATCCAAGAGGCCAAAGCAAAGCTGTATTATTACCTAGGCAACAAAAATAGACTTGTACAATTTCTCCGTAAAAATGTAGAGAATAAATACCCTACCTCCAGCTAGCTGGGCTTTTTACATTTAGAGATCTGAATGCAAAGCTGAAACTTATTCCCTCAATCTTTTCAAAAAGTTGATTAATATACTTCAGATTGTAAAAAATCAATCATTTTTAGGCTACAGATTACTTTCTAATGATCAGCAGCACAGCACAAAAGCCATTAATTGTTAGAACTCCACAAATTGATGTCAATCTGAAAATGTGAAAGATGGCCTATTTGGGGGGTGAGGGGGCAAAAGAATATACCTCTTGATAAAATCAGAGAAGTTGAGGACTGACAGGGATTTTGAGCAGTTATACATGTCAGCACTGGCATACAGCAGGCACTCACTCAGTGCACGACGAGTGAATGAATGAATAAGTGGAATGTCATAATGCTCCTGCCATTGGGCAGTTTAATGCTTAAACCATCTCAGGAAAATTAGCCTGTTTTATTTTAAAGTTTCTAAAGTAGATATTCCAAATATTGTTTGGACATTCAATTCACAGTTTTTGTTGTCAGGACTTTTTCTCCTAACAAACTCTGATACTCTATTATTCTATGCAATCTCTGATTCCATGCTTTCCAGCTCATTCTGCCATAACTAAGCCCACTCTGTCAGTCTAATTTTTCAGGGAACACAATGAACAGGTTCTCCCTCTCAGTCATGTTTCTACAGTGTTCAGATAAATCCACTTAACTACACACTACTTCACTAACAAAAGCCCAAAAAGTGAGCATTCTGATTTCTGTGCTGCTGAGAGGAGTGTCTTGGATTATCTCTGGGAGAAGATGTGGCAGCTGGGACCAGGGTGATAACCAGCAGCCTGGAGCAGAATAGGACATATGTGAGGGGCTATTTTCATATATGCAGGCCCAGGACTATTAGAGATGGGACAGTTCCAAAAGGCTTCTCTAGCTCCTGATCTTTATGTTGCATATGAGGAAACGGAGGGCAAAAGGACTGGGTTAATTTTCTGAGGTCGCGTGACTAGTTAGCCAGATGGTCTAGATCTGATGGTCAGCTCAGGGCTTTTTCCTCTGCCACACAAGGTACATATACACTCAGGTAGGATATTTTCCCAGGAGAACACATGATGGAACAATAGAAGAAGGCTCCTGCTGGCTAGGGTCAGGAGCTGTTTTAATAATAACAATAGCAATAATAATAGCAATAATAATTATAGGAACCACTTTTTAAAATATGACAGGCACTGTACTACATGCTTGATGTTCAATATTCATTTTAACCTTCACAACAACTCAATGAACTAGGTGATATCATCATTTCCATTTTACAGGTGAGGAGACTGAGGCACAGAGTTTAAGCTGTTAGCCCACCGTCACACCATTACAGGTATGGGTGATCTTTGAAACTGACCCAACTAGGTTGTTTAACACCTCTAAGCTATTACTTGACCAAGACACTGAGAGGCTTGAACTATATGACCTTTAAGAACCCATCCACTTGTGCAATAAATGTAAGGAATAACATTCTCTGTTTTGTGGCAATTTTCTTAGAAGGTCTCTCATGCCTCTTCCCACTGTGTCTATTTGTATGCGCACAAGCACAAGAACGTGCGCAACCTTGGAAAAACCAGAGGGCAATGCAAAAATTGCTGACAGTGGTTTCTCTTCCTGAGAAATCACCGCTATTAAAGGGGTTTGTTTCAATCCCTGATAATATAAATTTTGGAGAACCTCCACAGGGTAGTGAGTGTCTCTAAGTAAGCTAAGGCTGGTCCTGGTGGGACTTTGGTCCTTGGCTATCTACACTGCTCTCGCCAGTGTGATCTGAGGGAAAGACACTGGAGATGAGCGAGGAAGCTGTGGACATCACACTTTTAAAAAGCCAGCTTTCTAGAGATAAAGAAAAATCTTAGCTAATCGAATCCAGACACTTATCAAAAAAAATAATCCACCACGACCAAGTGGGCTTCATCCCAGGGATGCAGGGATGGTTCAACATACGTAAATCTATAAATGCAATTCACCACATAAACAGAAGCAAAAACAAAGACCACATGATTCTTTCAATAGATGCAGAAAAAGCTTTTGACAAAATTCAACACCCTTTCATGATACGAACACTTAAGAAAATAGGCATAGAAGGGACATATCTCAAAATGATACAAGCCATATATGACAGACCCATAGCCAACATCATACTGAATGGGGAAAAATTGAAATCATTCACACTTAAAACTGGAACCAGACAAGGCTGCCCACTATCTCCACTTCTGTTCAACATAGTGCTGGAAGTCTTGGCTACAGCAATCAGACAGGAAAATGGAATCAAAGGTATCCAAATAGGGGCAATAGACATCAAACTTTCACTGTTTGCTGATGATATGATATTGTATCTAGAAAACCCCAAAGATTCAACCAAGAAACTCCTGGAACTGATCAATGAATTTAGTAAAGTCTCAGGATACAAAATCAATTCACAGAAATCAGAGGCATTCATATACGCCAACAACAATCTAATTGAGAACCAAATCAAAGACTCAATTCTCTTCACAATAGCAACAAAGAAATTAAAGTACCTAGGAATATACTTAACCAAGGACGTAAAAGACCTCTACAGGGAGAACTATGAAACACTGAGGAAGGAAATAGCAGAGGATGTAAACAGATGGAAATCCATACCATGCTCGTGGATCGGCAGTCTCAATATCATCAAAATGTCTATACTACCCAAACTGATCTACAGATTCAATGCAATACCTATTAAAATCCCATCAGCATTCTTCACAGATATAGAAAAAATAATTTTACGCTTCGTATGGAACCAAAGAAGACCCCGAATATCAAGAGCAATTCTAGGCAACAAAAACAAAATGGGAGGCATTAATATGCCAGATATCAAACTATACTACAAAGCTGTAGTAATTAAAACAATATGGTATTGGCACAAAAATAGGAATATTGACCAGTGGAACAGATGTGAGAATCCTGATATAAAACCATCCTCATATAGCCATCTAATCTTTGACAAAGCAGACAAAAACATACGCTGGGGAAAAGAATCCCTCTTCAATAAATGGTGCTGGGAACACTGGATAGCCACCTGTAGAAGGCTAAAACAGGACCCACACCTTTCACCTCTCACAAAAACCAACTCACGCTGGATAACAGACTTAAACCTAAAGTATGAAACTATTAGAACTCTAGAGGAAAAAGTTGGAAACACTCTCCTAGACATCGGCCTGGGCAAAGAGTTTATGAAGAAGTCCCCAAAGGCAATCACAGCAGCAACAAAAATAAATAAATGGGACATGATCAAACTACAAAGCTTCTGCACAGCCAAAGAAATAGTCATGAAAGTAAACAGACAACCTACAGAATGGGAGAAAATTTTTGCATCCTATGCATCCGATAAGGGACTGATAACTAGAATATACTTAGAACTCACGAAAATCAGGAAGAAAAAAATCAAATAACCCCATTAAAAAGTGGGCAAAGGACTTGAACAGAAATTTTTCTAAAGAAGACAGAAGCATGGCCAACAAACATATGAAAAAATGCTCAACATCTCTAATCATCAGGGAAATGCAAATCAAAACCACCATGAGATATCACTTAACCCCAGTGAGAATGGCCTTTATAAAAAAATCTCCAAACAATAAATGCTGGTGTGGTTGCGGAGAGAGAGGAACACTCCTACACTGCTGGTGGGACTGCAAACTAGTTCAACCTCTGTGGAAAGCAATATGGAGATACCTTAAAGCGATACAAGTGAATCTACCATTTGATCCAGCAATCCCATTGCTGGGCATCTACCCAAATGATCCAATGACACTCTACAAAAAAGACACCTGCACTCGAATGTTTATAGCAGCACAATTCATAATTGCAAGGCTGTGGAAACAGCCCAAGTGCCCATCAATCCAAGAATGGATTAATAAAATATGGTATATGTATACCATGGAGTACTATTCAGCTCTAAGAAACAATGGTGATATAGCACATCTTCTATTTTCCTGGTTAGAGCTGGAACCCATACTACTAAGTGAAGTATCCCAAGAATGGAAAAACAAGCACCAGATATATTCTCCAGCAAACTGGTATTAACTGAGTAGCACCTAAGTGGACACATAGGTACTACAGTAATAGGGTATTGGGCAGGTGGGAGGGGGGAAGGGGGCGGGTATATACATACATAATGAGTGAGATGTGCACCATCTAGGGGATGGTCATGATGGAGACTCAGACTTTTGGGGAGAGGCGGGGAAAGGGGCATTTATTGAAACCTTGAAATCTGTACCCCCATAATATGCCGAAATAAAAAAAAGGGGGAAAAAAAGAATATGGAAGAAATAGAATATGGAAGGGTAAATATAATTATCTTATAGTGGAGAAATCTAGAGAAAACTTCCTTAACCAATTGTTCAAGGTTAATATCGCCAGCGAGTAGTCATGTTGATATTTTGTACCTTATAATGTGATATGAATTGAAGAGCACTTCACCTCTGTGATCTTCTTTCCAAAAACCAATAACTTCAGTCTAATCAGAAGAAAAGTATCACACAAACCCAAATTAAGGAATATTCTAGAAATTCCCTTATCAATATTTCACAAAACTGGTAAGATCATGAAAAATAAGGAAAGACAGAAAATGCCACAGACCACCGGAAGACTAAGGGAGCAGGATGAATAAATACAGGATATGTTATAAATGAAATCCTAGAAGAGAAAAAAAGACATTGTGTAAAAACATGATAGTTTAGTGAAATCTTCTCCATTTTGGCAAGTGTATCACGGTCATATAAGATGTTATCTGTGTGGAAACTGGAAGAAGAGTGCATGGGAAAAGTCTGTATTGTCTTTGCAACTTCCCATAAGTTTAAAATTATTTGAAAAAAAAAAAAAAAAGAACAACCATAGCAAATGCAAAACAAATGGGAACCATCTCAAAGTTCACAATATCCATGCTATAAAACCAAGCCCTCTGGGAAAGAAGCAATGTGACATTTATAACTCAGAACAATGACATCTCCTCAGTTGGTGTTAGTGAACACTGTCTACAAGGAATGACAAGGAGAACATGTCTCCCACTGCCCGCCTTGGGACACGCAGAGCTAACTCGAGTTGGGGAGCCCGCTCCTAAGGCTGGGCAGAGACCCTGCGTGGGGGGCTCTGTGAGGAGTCCACAGGTGGGCACAGGTCCTCCTCGTGACATTCCCACGTGCTGCCAGCTGTGTCTGAGATGGCCCTGGGTGGGAGCCCAATACCTCATTGTGTTATTTGGCATCCCAGGAATGGAAGGTCAGGTTGTCTTGTAGTTAAGAAGGGTAAACCATTGACATTTATGGATTTAATATTTCTGCTTGTGATTATCTGAAAATTATTAGGCAGTTACATTGGGTACTTTGGAATTTGAGCACAAATTTGCCTTGTGGTGATTTGCACGAGACAGATGTCGGTGTGGATGAGGCAGGGAGTAAGATAACTGATCAGCCCTGCCACAGCTCGGCCATTGCCATCACCCCCAGCTCCTGCGTCTCCTGAGCTCATCAGGCCATTATTTATGTGTGGGAAAAAGAACCATCTTCTGGGAGAAAGTTTCAATAAATGTGAAAAGTATACTGAGGTATACATGAGGCTCTGGACAGGAAACACATGAATCTCAATAGAGAAATAAAGTCAGATCAAAGTCAGAATCCTGTCCATATATGAGAATTTGGACATTGACAAAGGTCTGTAGGAACAACCCTTGTGACTGTCTGGTGCCTACCGTATATCAAGTGGATTTCTTTCAGAAAGAGTGGCTTCATTTGTGCTTCCACCACGTGATAATCATAATTAACTGGGTAACTTCCTGCATAAATGCACGTGCACACACACACACACACACACACACACGCACACACACACACTACACCATTCCCTGGCATGCAATGGAGTGGGGGACTCTACCTCTCAGCACCTGGGAACTGTGCACAGGACGAAAGGCTGGCAGAGCAGCTCTGCTGTGAACTCTTTCAGTGACAACCTGTCTATGTGGCAGTGTGCATACCCCAACCCAGGATGCTGTATTCATAGAACACCCACTGCTTAGCTCCTTAAAAATGATGTAATGTAAGCTCCACATGCCAGAGATAAATATTAGTGATTATGGACAATTTGTTCTATTTCAGTCTGACAATATAGATCTGCATTTTGTCATTGGCCACATGCATATCTATGATTTGTTTCATCAGGTAACTTATAATGAGCATGTGTGCTTGTCCCAAGCTTTAGAAGGGAGTCTCAACTCCATATCTCCTGAGTACAGAGAGAAAAAAAATCTCACATTTTTATAGATGTTAAGACTGCATTCTGTGGAGTGCAAAGTGACTATTAAGTGACTTAACCTATTTTCCTAATTGTAGTAAGTAATCAAATGGGATCTTCCATCCCCAAATATCTAAATGTGCACTTTCCCTAGAACTTTATGTACCACTCACAGAATGGATGTATGATTATTTTAGTTACTCCTATTTACTTTAAATATTTTTACACACTGGTATGGTCAAAGGCAGATCTTTTCTTTATAAACAAAACCTAACCTAGAATATAATCAAGTGTAATGTTTTATTTCTGTTCCACTGGTGCTGATATTCTTTTATATCTCTATTTACATAGCACTGCCCTACCCATTAAGAAAGCTGAAATTCTGTATAGGATGCAATTTCCTCATGGGACTGGCATCTGACACAATTCTGGACATGTAGCAAAGTGCCCAAAGAAGGCTTCTTGAGTTATTGAATGACCAAGCATAAATCTTGATTATTTCAGCAGGAATTTTCAGTTACAAAACTGGACATTTAAAACTTTAGTCAGCATTCATTTTTTAAGTAGCTGCATCTCTTACCCAGGGTACCAGGTCTTTGGAAGCTAAAACTTATATTATTCTTATATTATTCATAATCTGCCTAAATTGACTCCATAGCAACCAAAATACTTAGTATAACACTGCTTTCTGACAAAGCCAATTTCTATTAAAACTTTCAGTTACGAAACATAAGCTTCCCATAACAATATCTTAAAAACCTCTTCAACCATCAGGTGAAAATTTGGTTTTAAATCTCTAATTATTCACAGATCACCATGCCCTCATCTGGACAAATCTCATGTAAATGATAATGATGTTCAAAATACTATCTTTGGGTGTATTCTAAGCCCAAAGCAACAGCATTTTATTGCTTGTTATTTTGAATTACACCATTTAACATTAACGTGCGTGTATGTCTGTAAAATTCTGAAGTCTAATAGTGAAATTCCTTTCTGCCAGATCACCATTGAAAGACCTACTGCCGTAGTCACATTGCTCTTGACTGTCCTCTCATCCAAGGAGGAGCTTGAGATTCCTAATGAGATGCCAGAGAACAACCTGAGGTGAACAGGCCATGACACTGGGTCGTGGTGGAGACAGTACAGCCGTGTTGTGTGCTACTCTGCGAGGTGTTTCTGGTACTGCTCATCAGTCCCATCCTGAGCCTCTTAAATGACAAACCATCCCTGAATTACCTTTAACTGGTGTAGGATTGTCCTGTCAACTGGGAGAGACTGGTGACAGACAGTTACTACTTCAGCCATCTGATAAATCAGATTTATCAGGCTCAGCCCCTGGTCTTCCTCCCCTTACTTTTGTACTGCACGACACCTTATGACACGGGCCCATTGAATCATGGATGGAGATGTGAACTAAAATAAAATCTTAAGCTCCCCCCCCCCCAGCTGACTGAATGGGCCTCCTCTTAGCCAAGCAGACTCCAGAAATACCCTAAAGCTGAGTTTCTGGCCATGAAAAGGGAGGTCAGCATGCCCGTCATGCCCCTTTCCCTTCCTAGAGATGTCCTTTGTAACTCATTAAAGGCCTAAGGCTTTGCAAGACAAAGTATAAAGCACACCTGCAGGTCCTCAATGTACTTAACACATCACTTGAGTCTGAGTGTATGTCCGACTCCTCTCTGATTAACAGAGCTCCTTATCTTAAAACATTCCACGCCTTTAGACAAAGCTTCATTTCTTTAACCAATTACTAATCAAAGAATCTTTAAACCCACCTAAAACCTGTAATCCCCCCTGCCTTCGAGATGTCTGGCCTTTTGGGGCCAAACCAATGTACATCTTCCATGTATTGATTTATCACTTTACTTGTAATTCCTGTTCTCCCTGAAATGTATAAAATCAAACTATAACCCAACCACAGGGATACTACTTGCTCAAGGCTTCTTGGGAGTGGCTCTCTGGGCCATGGTTGCACATACTCAGCTCAGAATAAATCTCTTTAAGTTATTTTACAGAGTTTGAGGTCTTTTCTATTGACAGAGGGTAGTAGGAATTAACCTACAATCACAGGATGCTTGCTTTATTTTTTCCTAAAGGAAATGTTCAATTAGATTTTCATAAGCATTGCTGAATGCCTTTATGCCAAGCACTTGTGAGGCCCTGGACACTCTAAGATACGGAAGATGTGGTCCTCATCCTTTATCTCTGGTGCAAGCAACATCCTTCTTTGGAAGGAGCTGAATACAGAATGCAGCTTTGGTCTTCTTTTAGGTGGATCAAGATCCCTTTGCACAATTGCTTTTACTCTAAATAGACACTGACCTATAGCTACTCAGGAGGCTGAGGCAGAAGGATTGCTTGAGCCCAGGAGTTTGAGGTTGTTGTGAGCTAGGCTGACGCCACGGCACTCTAGTCCAGGCAATAGAGTGAGACTCTATCTCAAGAAAAGAAAAGAAAAAGAAACCAATTTATAAAAGCCAGGAAGTTTAACATCTTAGGATAATGGACTTGTGCAAAAAATCTAGAAGAAATTTTTTCAGTGTCTCCATTGTTAAAAAAAAATTGTCTAACATGAAAAATGAAATTTGTCATTGGATTAAGCAATTATATTCTTAATTGGGGGCATTGCCTTACAACTCCAGCATGTTTGGGAAAGGCTATTGTGCCTGGCCTGTAGCTGATCTGCGAGACTTCAACAAACATTTTTTACAATGTGTCCAGTACTGCACTAGGTGGTGGGGTTACAGAGATGAGGGAAACACCGTAAGAATAAAAGTCAGATCTTCCATGAGGAGACTAGAAAAAGTGTTAGAGAAACAGTGGAGAGGATGGGACAACACAGTCAAAGGCATAAAGCATGAAACAATGCCACATGTTCTAAAGCTATATATATTTTTGCATTGATAGTGAATGAAGTACAAGACAGTGGAGGAAGAAGTGTATTTAGACAGTGGCCTAGGGAACTAAGGAGGAGCAAGGTCTTGCTAACAGCAGCAATAGCAAATATTGGTGGAGCCCATGTGCCAGGCAGAAGCAGATCTCAGTGAGCCTGCAGCACCCATCCAAGCTTCACCACAGCTCCTGGAGGGGGACTGCTCAGGGGACTCCAAGTGCAAATGCACCTATCAGCTGAGTGCATGGGTGAGTAGGGACAGGACAGCTGCCAGGGTGACACTGGCAGTAGTTCCATGCCCTGGGACTAGAAGAGGTCAGGAAGTGAGCATTCGTATTAACTCAAGTAACAAAAGTATTTACTTCAGCTGCAAAATGTGTGTGGCAGCAGCACTGACATCTTTCCCCACTGCCGTGATGAATAGGCACGTTCCACAGTCAGGGGAAGAGAAAACTGAACGATCACATTGAACACTGAAACCAAACCAGCCAACCATCAAAAACCCAAAGGGTCAACTGTCCAGCTCTCACTCCCCAAATAAATGAAACCTTGAACATTTCTCATAAATTTCTGATATCCTAACAAAAACCATTTTATCCCTGGCTTTTCCATTGCTGATATCTGAAAATGTGTCATGGCCTTTAATAATAACAATAATCACATGAGAAAACTGCTGTTTTTCTTTATGAACATGCAAACCGTAAACTTAATAAATCTGGTGGTGCTGTGCATGTGGTTTTAAATACCTGTGCTATTTTAAACTTGGCCTCAGCCCACTTGTACTTTTGCACAAGCATTCTTTTCCTTTCCCAAATGCTTTTGACTCCGGGTCTTGTTTCTCGCTGTAAGAAAGGGGGAACTTTAAAAAATCTTATATATATGTATATACATACAGGTGTGTGGATGTATATATTTTATTTGCATAAAGAAACTGAAAGGATGCAGAAGAAAATATAAAAATTGTTACCAATTTGGAGCAGGAAAGCAACTGGATAGGTGGGGCAGGCGTGGGAGGAAGAGTTGTCACACTGGATTGATATTTTGAGTGATGGAAATATGTTATCTCTTTGAAAATAAAGTATTATGGTCTCCATTTTAGAGATGAGGAAACTGAGGCAGAGAAAGGATGAGTAGCTTCCAAAGAAAGGCCCCCTATCCTGTAAGTGAAGGGTCGGGGGAAGAATCTTAATGACAGTACGTGTGTATTGGGGGCCCTGGGGGGACAGCAGGAGGAAGGGGCTGGAAGGGCTGGCGGTGCAGGGCCTGTGCTCGGGAGGCACAGATGGGGAGCAGGATGCAGTTCAGGACACTGGAAAGCCACATACCCCAGACCTGTGACCGGACTGTCAGGGGAGGCTAGGACGCCCCGGGGTCTGTGGCTGCCGAACAGAGGCGGGGCAAATGGGGCCACGAGAGTTTAGGGGAGGCAGGGAGGGGGGAGAGTTGCACTTCGGAAATGTGTTCTGTGCCTGTAGAGCATGCAGCTGCAGAGTCAGGTCCCAGCAGGTGACACCAGAGGCACAAGTCAGGGCTCGAAATAAAGGCCAGGGAGACCCCAGGTGTCACCAGGGGTGACAGTGACCTCTGAAGTGAGACCCGTACTGGCCAGAGGCCCAGCCCCCCACCGCGCCCCTACCACTGTCTCCCCTCAGACGCTGGATGCTGAGGGCAAAGACACATTTTTCTACCGTGCTCTTCACTATTAAATGCCGGCGTTATCGCCACAGAGGCAGTGCTTTAATTGCTCTGAAGTGCCTCTTTGTTTTCTTGATCACAACCACTGAACATCATCGGCACTATTTCCTGAGTTCTTTTCTCATTGTACAGTGTGAGTATTTCGATCCATTTTCTGCCCTTATCTGAAGAGAGCAATACAATCTATGAAGTCAATATATTCGCTATTCTCAGCAAATATTAGCTTCTAGAGAGTACTGATACCAGCAGAATTGACAGAAAATTATTATTAATACATGCCACCGACAGCGAGCAGGAAGGTCACTGCTAAAGCAGGAGGGCGGGTGGAGCGGCCGTGACCTCCAGCAGCCCGACGGGCACCGGGAGCTGCACGTCTCGCCCCGCCAGGCCCGTGCCCCCCGCCGGGCCCCTGACCCCCGTGCCCCCGCCAGGCCCCTGCCCCCGCCAGGCCCGTGCCCCCCGCCAGGCCCGGAAAGCGGGAGGGAGACTGCATTCAGAAACTCCAGCTCTGGGGGAACATCGCTGCCCCAGCGTATGTCTCCTGTTAACTGTCTGGAAAGTTCCTACAGAGCCGTCCTCACGATCTTTATGCCTTCCAGACTGAAACGAGTGTGGTCAGCAGACAGGGAAGGGACGAATGCGTACAGTCCATGAGCGTCTGTGTTAATTTTCCGTTGCTGCTATAACACATTACCACAAACTTAGGAACTCAAAACACTACGACTTAGTGTCCTCACAGTTCCGCAGGTCACCAGTCTGACACGGGTCTCACAGGGCTAAGATCAAGGTGCCGCAGGGCTGTGTTCCTTCCACAGCTCCAGGGGAAGATCTGCCTCCCTGTCTTTGCCAGCTGCTAGAGGCCACCACCGTCCTCCACTCCTGGCCCCATTCCTCCACCTTCACAGCCAGCAGGGTGGCTTCCCCCCGATTCTCCACTTCTGCCTCCCTCTTCCATTTTTAAGGTCTACTGTGAGTGTATCAGACCCCTGGATAATCCAGGATAATCTCCCTAAAGTCGTTGATTAGCAACTTAATTTCTTCCACCTCATGAAGTCCCCTTTGGTTTGTAACCTGACATATGCACAGGTTCCAGTAATTAGGATGTGGACTTCTTTGGGGGTCCCTTATTCTGCCTACCACAATACCTTACAGACTTGACTAGTTATAGTGTATAAAACCAAGACAGGTAGGTTTAAAATATGCTGCAAACCTTTGGTTCAAGAATATAAATAATATGAATATAAATATGGATTTAGAGAAGGACAACTGTAGCCTGTTTTACTAGAGTATAAAAGAATAAGTTACTTTAATAATTCAAGATAGATGAAACATTATAAAATGGCAGATTAATAAAATTAAACTATGGTCAAGAGATGTTAGCTCACTCTGATTATTTTTATAAGAATCAATATTGGTTAGGAGTAGACTAAGAATTCCTTGTACAGAATGACTCCCTTTTGTTTGGGATTTCTTGGCTATATAAATGTCCTTATTCAAGGTCCCACATAAATTCTGAATAGGAGATATTTCCATTGTGGCTCTATGACTCCAGTTTTTATTTAATTGAAGGAAAATACCACTTTCTCTGAAATCAATACAGTGTAGTAAGATGGGACACAGGAAAAAAATGAAGTATTTTTGCACATTAGTGTGTTTCTGACCACAAAAGAGAAAGGACTGTCCTGATTGGGGGGCGGGTTTCTGAAAGAGCCATCCGGATGCTGGAAACTTGTCCCCCCTCAGTATTATGCTGGAAGTGGAACACAACACACAGGGCTTTGAGAAAGCAATGATCAATGCTCTTTTGTACCCCTAAATTGATGACTTTCATATTGGTTTTGGCATTTATTGTTCAAATTCAATCTTCAAAAAGGGATGAAACCACTGATGGACATTATTACCATTTCCCTTGCCCTTCCCATCCCCCTCCCCACAGCGTTCACACAGAAAAGGCTAGTTAGAAACCACCACTGGAGGGGGCCCAGAGAGCCACACGCCTCCCCAGCCCGGAGGTGACAGGAAACAACACAGATGAGGTTCATAATATTTCATATTATATGTGAAGACATTAGCAAATGGCTGATGATGTAAGAACTTTGAATTGTGTCAATATTTCACAGAGCCCATGTTAGAAACCTGATCACTTTTGCAGAATTTAGTACGCAACATGTGTCTTGAAAGAACAAAAACTGGACCAGAAAACATTTTTAAATGAATGTGATTTGAAAACAGACAAACTTCTGAAACTCATGAAGACAGGGTCTATCAAATGGGAAGTGGATTTTCCACAGCCTGCAGTTCGCCAGGACTAGTCCCGGGACCGCAGTTCTTCCGTTAATAGGAGACAGACACACTGAGAGACGCAGAATGGTCAACGTATGCACTTCAGAGCTAATTTCCATGCCTTTGTTTGTAAAGTGAAGGCAAAAAGTCCTCAAATTTCTTGTTCATTTTGAAGGGAGAGAGTATAATCCGCAAGGAAAAGCTGAGAAGGAGATTTGAAAAGTCTGTAAAAGTACGAGGATGATCCAAAAGAAGTTTTGCCATGATTTTGATAGAAGAGGACACATTAGATAGGCTTAAGAATTGAAAACAACATGTAAAAATACTGAAGTAAATAGATGAAAGGAGGCAGGTTGAGTAGGCAACAGGACATCTATTTCTCCCAAGGTGAGGATCAAAGACCACCCATTTTAATTAGACCAACATTTCCAGAGCAACTTACCGGACACAATAAAACACAGGAACGGAGGAAAGTGCGCAGAAGTGGAAAAATAGGAAGCACTTGAAAATTATTATAAGATAATAATCTATCAGCACCTCATGTAATTTAGAATGAAACAAAACAGGGTGAGGGATTCAATATACCATGTTGGATTCACTATGCTCCTGCTCCCCAATTTAAAAGATCCATTCTGTCCTCAATATCCTGATGAAAAACACCACCACAAACAAAACAGCAAAGGAAATGAAAACATCTCTTTTACTCAAGGTCCCATTTGTTCAGAAATGAAGAAAAAGCAATGTCTGGTCAATAGAAGAGTTCCAGGTTCAGACAGTGAAAGACAAAAGAAAATTTCACTGGGCTGTTGGTTATAATAACAGACTTTCTGTATCATTCTTCTCTTTTTAAACAATAAGTATTATTTTTAAAGATTCTAGACTTTCCCAATTTTCATGATTACAAGATATTCCACCATAAAATTGTCTTCTCCCCAAACGGAACTGTATTTCTCATAGTGAAATGACCAACTCCTTACCTTATTTGATATACCAGCCTCCTTTTACAGTTAGTCACTTGTCCCTCAAATTCTTGCTTTAAGTGGTTTCCCAGATATTACATCTGCCTGATTGTCCTTCTGCTTCCCTGGCTACACCTTCTCTGGCTTCTACTCTGGCTCATCTGCATCTCCTTGATTTCTAAATATCAGAATCCCCACAGCTCAGTCCTTGGGCCTCTTCTCTTTGCAACCCATGCTCATTACTTTTGGAGATCACATCCACTTGTAGGACTCTAACACCCATCTATAAGCTGGTGACCCCAAACGTACACGTCCAACCTGGATACTGCACTAATTAGTGCAAGGCTAATTACTGTATCAGATAACACCCGTATCTCACTGGTTGTACACAACAAATGTTTATGTCTTGCTCCCCAAGTCTATAATGAGCATTCCTAGTTGGCAGGTGGCTTTGGATCTGGTTATCTGGGGGCCTAGGCTCTTTCCATTTTGTAGCTCTGACTTCTTCTTTTAGAAGCCCTCGAAAGCTGGGGAAAGAGCTTGGAGCATCATGCTCATACGGTTTCACAGGCTATGCCTGGAAGCGATGCACACCACTGTGCTCACTTTCTGCAAGCTAGAACTCAGTCACAAACCCAGACTAACTGCAAAGAGGCCAGGAAGTAGAGTTTAGCTGATCCTGTGAAAGAAGAAAGAAGTCTAATAAATATCTCAATGTTAGTGCACTCAAATACAAAATTCTTAATACATCTCCTCAAAAAAACTCATTCTTTCCAGAGTCTTTTCCTTAATGTTAAATGACAATTCAAATCTCCCAGTTGCTCAGGCCAAACATGGAATCATCCCAATTCTTATCTTTTTCCCCCATCTCACATCCAGTCCCTTCAAGAAATCTGTTGATTCTACCTTCAGAATATACCCCAAGTTGGGTTACTTTCCACCACTTTTGTCACTTCCATCCTGGCCTAAGTTTCCATTGTCTCTGCTTTGAAATCATGCAAAAGCTTTAAACTTTTACCCTTGTCTTCTTGAAGTCTATGCTCAACACTTAATCCAAATGATCCTTTAAAGATGTAAATTGATGGTGACTCTGTTCAAAAGTCTCCAATGGTTTCATGTCTCACTGAAAACAAAAGGCCATCTTCGCTGTGGTCCCCGGGCTGGCACTGGGTGTGGTCCCACCCTCCTCGCCTGCCCCACATCCCTTGCTCACTCTGACTCAGACGCGTCCCTCCTTCCCACCCTGGAATGCACGGTGCGAGATCTATCTCAGATCCCTCTGCCTGCAAGTCTCCACCTGCCACATAGTTCACTAATACCACCTTCCCAGGGAGACTTAAATCATTCCATCATCCCACCCCAAACTCCCTGTGCCATTCTCTGCCTTATTTTCCCTCTGAAGCGCTTGTTATCATACATACAATGGGCTTTTCTCACTAAGATGATTCATTTTCTGTTTCCTTCCATTAGAATGTGAGCTGCACAAAAGCAGAGGCCTTTGGCTGATGTTTGTTTGCTCTTGGCTGCTGTATTCATAGTGCTAGGGTACTGTGTGGCACATGGCAAGGGCCTACAACAGCAGTCCCCAACCTTTTTGGCATCAGGGACCAGTTCCACAGAAGACAATTTTTCCAGAGACGAGGGTGGGGTGGGGTTAGGGGTGGCAGTGGGGAATGGTTTGGGGGATGATTCAAGCACATTACATTTACTGTGTACTTTATTTCTATTATTATTGCATTGTCTTTGCCACTCCCTGACGGGTTTTGATGTGAGCCTGAAAGCAACTGATTTACTATGGTCTCTGTGCAGTCAAACCTCTCCGCTAATGACAATCTGTATTTGCAGCCGCTCCCCAGCGCCAGCATCACCGCTCAGCTGCTCCTCAGATCATCAGGCACGAGATTCTCGTAACGAGCGCACAACCTAGGTCCCTTACACACGCAGCGCACAGTAGGGCTCTTGCTCCTATGAGATTCTAATGCCACCGCTGACCCGACAGGGGGTGGAGCGCAGGCAGTGATGTGAGTGATGGGGAGCAGCTGACGCACGCACGAAGCTTTGCTGCCTTGCCCACCACTCACCTCCTGCTGCGCGTCCCAGTTCCTAACAGGCCACGGACCAGAACCTGTCTGTGGCCCAGGGGTTGGGGACTGCAGGCCTAAGACATATTTTTAAAATGAATAAATGAAATATTTTCCTTTAAAGACTCAGGTGAGATGCCTATTCCTGTTCCCACCAGCCAGTCTCATGCTGAATGACGGTGCTGAAATTTCTGAGTGGATTCAGGGTCCAATCGTCCATTGGGATTGTCACAGTTACCATGCATCATTGCAAAAGAAAAGATGATACAGTCTATGGCCAAACAGGACAGATACTGTTGGGCTGATTGATTGTTTTTTGCCAATATAACATTTATTTGGGCAATCCCAGTGCCACTATTTCCTCCTTATCCCAACTCATTTGCATGAGAGAGACAGCCAAACCCACAGACTTTGCTACGCTAGTTTCCCTGCTGCCATTAGTTTTGTTCAAAGTGATGCCAAAAGTCATTTCTGAATCCACTTGACCCTGAGTGAGAAAGACATCCAAAGAGCAAAGGTACCAAGTGTCTGGACTTGTTTTAATTGTAGTCCGGTTACTTTCTCTCAGGACATATAAACACTGACATCCTATTTTCTCACAAACTTCTATGACTCTCAATTACCATATTTTATGAATTTTCGGTTGAAGATATGAAGCACTTAGATTTTGAAATGCCTCTTCACTGACATTGATTATAACACCAAAATTAATTGTCAACAATTAGAATTTAGTAGGAGCTGTGGATTATTTTTAGTTTTTGGCCTTTTTAAAAACATATTTCATGGTGTTTGCAAGTCTAGTATTTCCAAAATTTTACATAAACTACTCAGGCAAAGATATCTTATTTGCTGGTACTGATGATTAATATTTTATAACATTAGGAAAATTAAAAATATATAATTGTCATGAATACTAATGGTGCATAATATGTATGAAGGTCATTACATGGTCAAGGAAAGATCTTAAAATAGCTGGCATTTTGATTAGCCCTGATTCCTCTTTTGTCTCCCTTTACATGGATTCATTAATACACCTCTAACATGTCATTAGTATCACATTGAGAGGCTCTTACAAATCAGCACTCTAATTTCAAATAAAGACCAGTTAAGAAACTTTGTCTCTTCATCCAAAAATAAACCATTGGGAAGAACAAGCACCCTGAATTTTCATTGTCCTATCTTTTATGGGACCTGACCATCCCACCTTCCAGGGCTGTCCTACTTCTTTTCTACCTCTGGGCCATAATTTCACAGATTTTGCCTTTTGACAAGAAATGACCACCTCGCTTCTGTGTGGATTCAAAGGACAGACCCTGAACACCAGGCGTGAAGGACACAGGAGAGGGGGAGGGCAGGCGGTGAACAGTCTCTGGGGAACTTGAAAGCTGAAAAACACCACTTTTTGGTATGAAAAAATGGCATTTATTTTCAAGCTGAGCACTGGGAATATGTATCAACTTTTCTTAAAAGGAATTGTAATAAAACACAATATAAGAAAAAAATTGGTAATGATATTTTTTTATACCTGGATCTAATTTGACTCACTCTTTTTCTCTTCATCTTCCTCCCTCTGTGAACTAGACATAAAAATGTGTGTAGAAAATTACCCACACTCTCCATTCCTCTTTCTCACTGCCCAGCCGTCTCAGGGGCTGGTCCAACTGACCCTCAGGGTCAAAAGAGCTCCCAACTGTTTTCAGAGCACTAAACGTTCAGGACATCGTGCTGGCAGCTTAGGAGAATATACCGGTAGGAAGTTTCTATCCCTGTTTTCAAGATACTTACAGTTTACTTTTGGGGGGTCCACCAGCAAAACAAGCATGTGAGCTTGTTAGAGGATGAACCTCTGAACTTACAGAAGTCATTCTATTAAGGGGTCATCTCGCCCACCAGCCAGCAATGGTGACAGATCCTGCCTCCCAGAATGGGGGATGGGCCAGCGAAGAGGGATGGAGAAAGGGGCAGGTCCCAAAGCTTGTGGAACAGAGGAGGCTGCTGCGGGGAGGCAGATGCCTATGTGCAGGTGGTCTAAAGCTGGGGCCTGCAGGGAAGAGAGGGTACAGGTCTTGGTGGGCCACAGCTGAGGGCGAGAGAGCCTCCTGAAGCAACTATGAGAGTGTGGGAGGGGGGTGTGTGCATATAGATACATATACACATATGTATAAAATTGTATCCACACCAGCATACGCATGCAGGCATTAAGGAGCTGAGCATTTCTTTATTTAAAAAAAAATCAGAATATTACAGAAGTACAAATACTTTGGTTACATATATTGCCTTTGCACTACCACCACCGAGTCAGAGCTACAAGCATGCCTAACCCCCAGACAGTGCACACCGCACTCATTAGGTGTGAATTTGCACATACCTTCCTTCTCCCTCCCCCCGCCTGACACCTGATGAATGTTACTACCATATGTGCATATAAGTGTTGATCAATTAGTGTTGTATTTGATGGTGAGTACATGTGGTGCTTGTTTTTCCATTCTTGTGATACTTCACTTAGTAGAATGAGCTCCAGTTCCATCCAGGATAATATAAGAGGTGTTAGTTCACCATTAATTTTTGAGGCTGAGTAGTATTCCATGGTATACATATACATTTTATTAATCCACGTATGTATTGATGGGTACTTGGGTTGTTTCCACATCTTTGCAATTGTGAATTGTGCTGCTATAAACATCTGAGTGCAGATGTCTTTATTATAGAATGCCTTTTTTTTTCCTTTGGGTAGATGCTCAGTAATGAGATTGCTGGATCCAATGGTAGTTCCACTTTTAGCTCTCTGAGGTATCTCCATATTACTTTCCATAGAGGTTGTACTAGTTTGCAGTCCCACCAGCAGTGTAGGAGTGTTCCCATCTGTCTGCATCCATGCCAATATTTGTGGTTTTGGAACTTTTTGATAAAAGCCATTTTCACTGGAGTTAAGTAATATCTCATTGTGTTTCTGATTTGCATTTCCCTGATGATTAGAGATGAGCACTTCTAAGTCTGCTTTCTCACTCTATTTTAAAGAGCGTACATGGTCATTATTTGTAATCCTCAACATTCTTTATTATTTTTTATAATTATTTATAATAATGCAAAGTATGTAACATAGTTAAAGACCCAGAGTCCATAGGGATATATTAGGAATATTTGGAGGTCTACATTGAAGTGAAATTCTATTTGGAACCACACAGGTCACCTACAAAACTGGAGCTGCCCCTTCGGCCGTTTACTTGCTCCTGTATTTTCTCTCTCAGGCCCACAATGTCCTTACCGTCTCTTTCTGCAGCCCCTACCTGCATGCAATCTATTTTAATGGAAAGATGTGAAAGTCACTCACATTTAAAAGCAAGTGGCTAACAATAAGTAAAAGCCTTCTCTTCCCATGGTTATCTTCATGTTAGCAGAGATCAGAGCCTTCGGTTTAAAGAATTAAGCTTTAGATGTTCCAGCAGGTATGTGTATGTATGGGGGCTGTGGATTTATTTCAGGGAGAGAGATAGTCCACTGTCACTGAAATAACAACATAAATGGTTTTGCCTGGTGACAGGTAAGGCCAGGACTAGAAATGTACATGAATTCTAGCCTTTTGTACATGACGACAAAAAGAAAATTTTACTAATTTTACATTAGTGTGCACCAAGCTTTGACTAAAGTATTTAGACACATTGTCTTAGTCAATCCTTGCAACACTTCTGTAAAGAAAATATTATTATATTCATTTTGCAGATGAAGAAGTTGTGGTTTTAAGAACTTAAGAAATGTAGGTCATTCAGTTACTAAGTTATGGAGGTGATATTAACATTTAGGTCTATGTTATCCTGAAGATGGCAGGCTTCACCATTAACTCGCTCATTTCAAAAGCACTTATGGTCACTCTCTGCACAGTGCTGGGCAGTGTTGGTGTGGTCTGTTTGTATCCTGTCAGCCTTTATATTCTAGAGGAGGCACTTGAGTGTATCCTCCTGGGACCACAGTAGACTATGATGAGTGTCATGAGCAGATGATGAACAAGGTTCTCAAGGAATGGAAAACACTGTGGTTGGATTTGGAGTTGGGTTAGACAGGGCTGCCTGGAGGAGGTGGTGCTCAAGGTGAGCTTTGAAAGACAGGAAGGAATTATTTAGACATGATGGCCAGCAGGGACAGATCAGGCACACATGTCTCTCTAAAGCCTTGACACAATGTGGCACCACTGGCAGATCAAAGGCCTCTGCTGGCTAGTGGAGTGGAAGGTAAGACTGGAGAGAGTGCAGAGGCCATATCGAGAAGAATCCATCGCAAATACATGCAGCGCTGCAGGATTTTATGGAAGGGCTGACAGAAATGCATTGGTTTTTATGACCTCGGATATTTAACTTTGCTATGCACAGTTTTGTCACCTGTAAAATGAAGAAAAGGATTTAATGATGATTAAATGAGTAATAGGTGCCCATGGTTGGCACCTGCCCAGAGTAATTACTCTGCGACCCATAGCGACATACCAGGAACTTCTAAACACTGTCCAGGTATTAACTCACCCGATCTTCACTGCAGCCCTGGGAAGTGGGTGCCACTATTCATCCACATCTAACAAACGCAGACAACTGCAGAGCTGAAGGGAGGTTTTAAGCATTGCTGCTCCTGCCCTGTCCTGCCTCTCCAGGGGGTAGCTGTAAAGGGCCCCTCGGTGGCCGGCCCAGCAGGTGCTCAGACTCCAGCTGCCACAGGGAGACAGGGAGAGCCAGGTGTTCTCATGTGCACCGGGAAGCGAGGAGGGAACCAACCAACTCTACCTGGAAAACTGGCATGAGCACCTTTTAATATGTCTAAGCCTGGATCTCTCTTTTTTTTTCCCCCAGGAAACATGTCTGCAAATAAAATAAACATGTCTGTAAAAGCAGAGAGAAAAGCTTCCAGTGGCATGATACCTGCCTGTGTAACAAGACGGTTGCTGCTCCCACGCACGGCCAGGTGTCCACAAGCCTGAACCCCTGCTCCACTTGCGTAGCCGCCCCGAGAAAAACACAGTGGAGAAAAGTCGCCGCCTAGGGAGAAGCTCAGAACACAGGCCTGGCGTGGACTAAAGAAGCCGTCTCGCCCACTCACGGATCACTGATACGTCCAGAAAGTGTCCTCGTCTTTCCATTACATTTCCATATGCTGTTGAAAAACTCCAGCCACCGGAATATGCCAGATGTTGCCTTCACACTTTTGTGTATGGGTTTTATTGATGAGATTACATATATTTATTTATTTGGCAAATAGTTAATGAATCCCAATTATATGAGAGACACTGTGACAAGTGCTAGACATGGAAAGAGAAATATAACACAGTCTCTAGCCTCAAGAAGCTCAGACTAGAGCAAATATTACATGAAATTGCCCTTTTTACAGGCAAAAACAATCAAATATTGGCAATTTTATGTGGTTCAAACTGCTACAATGACAATGAAAATAAAACATAGGGCATATTCATACAGAATTATGGAAATAGCGTAAGGCACGTGAACGTCCCTGAGCGGGTAGGAAAGGCCTTGCCAGGGACTGTGGTTTTTGAGATCAGCATACCCTGCATACCCTGGCCTTTGGACTCACCCTCCACCTTGCCATTGCCCATGGCTGCAGTCAGCAACCAATCTGAAACCTCAGCCCCACGCATGTCACTAACTGACCACCTCCTCTTTTCTTTCCAGTCCATACCTGGCGAGTTCCAACTCCCACCCTCCTGCAATCTCCAGTGCATCGAGTGGGCGAGACGGCTTCTTTAGTCCACGCCAGGCCTGTGTTCTGAGCTTCTCCCTAGGCAGCGACTTTTCTCCACTGTGTTTTTCTCGGGGCGGCTACACAAGTGGAGCAGGGGTTCAGGCTTGAGGACACCTGGCCGTGCGTGGGAGCAGCAACCGTCTTGTTACACAGGCAGGTATGATAACACTGGAAACTTTTCTCTCTGCTTTTACAGACATGTTTATTTTATTTGCAGACATGTTTCCTGAAAAAAAAAAAAGACACAGGCCCTCTTCACTGTCCCTCAGCCTCCCTCCTCTCCTTTCCAGCTTCTTTTGCATGTCAACCAATTTAAACACTCCTTGCATACACAGTGCTGCATTCTTCTCACCTGAAAACACCACATCCTGATTACATCCAACTTTCCACCTGGTTCAGGCTGCACCCGCCAGCTGAATGCCGCTGGAGTGGAAAGGCAACTGCACCGACGGTCTCCCATTACCTTTGGGACCACACCTGTGATGCTGCCAGACTGCACGCACGCTTCTCTGTGCATTCATGCTCCTCGTTCCCAGAGGGCTATCACACACTAGCTCTGCTTCACTCAAATCACAGCACCTCCCCCGCCTGACTCTCACCCAGTGATCTCGCAGAAAGGAGCGATCAGAGAAGAGCCATGTCCACCACTGCATGGACGCTCCCGCTGCATCATCACCAACCCGTGCGCAGTCAGCCCGTCTGTGTGTGCGCTGCAGTCCAGCCTTCCTCAGTATCCGCCACTTCTCCCCTTCGGGACTATCCCCACCAGCTATTATCTCTCCATCTTCACCAAACAAGCAGAATCTTATCTTGCCTTTTTTTGACTTTCAACTCTGCATCAAAAGTGTCTTAAGGGGTCATCTGTACTTGACATTTCCAAGTCTTTCCTCATCTCCTGTCTCTCTTATTCACATGGTCTCAGGCTTTCCCCTCACCTTTCCCCCTAACCTGCCCATATCCAGGGCGACGCAACCTCAGGTCTCTGCTCAAAACATACAGATGTCTTTTCACAGTTTTCAAATTTCACGCTCCTCAAAACTCCTTCAGACTCCTTTCCTCTTTCTCATTTTATAGTATTTATTGCCTTTTAACATGAAGTGTGTGTGTGTGTGTGTGTGTGTGTGTGTGTGTGTGTAATTTACTCACTTATTTTGCTTAGTATTTGTTCTTCCACTAGAATTTAAGGTTTGTGAGGGCAGAGATGTTTGCTTTGTTCATTGATATATCTCCCACTGCTTTGGAATGTATGGCGTATATAGTCAACATTCACTAAATGTCTGTGGAGTAAAAGAGTTGTTCCAAAAATGTTTTGGGGTATATATGCTGTCTTCAAATCTTGAACTCTTAGTTCAACATCAAGAGTCGAAATAATGTTCTAAGTGACTAAAACAGACCATATCTCACTCTTACGTTATCTACTGTTATCCAGATGACATTGCGTCTCTTTATCATGATTTCTTTATTCCTATAAGAGATTCCTTCAATACATATTATTCTAATTTCACAATGACTGAATAAGTTCCACTTCTCTACTTCTATTTTTAAACCTATGCATAAATATCTCTATAAATAATGTAAGACATGGATCAATGTTTGGTCAACAGATTAAAAAAAAACAATAAAGATCTATGACTTGCCTAATGTCACACAATGTATGCACTGGTTTGTTCTAGAATGCCATAGTACACTGGCGACACAGGAAGTTGCTACAGAAGCTACAGCAACAGACACTAATGTATAGCATGCACCTTAAAACACAATGAAAAATTATTATATAAATATGTACTGAACATCATTTTAGAAGATGAGGTGATGTTCCCTTGTCAAAGTCTGCTTTATATTTTATGGACTGCTGCTACATTTGGAATTCTAGATGTCAGCTAGGTTCCATTGTTAACAATCTTCTTAGAGGCTGGTTTACCCAGATAATTTATAGAAACCTGCTGTGAGTGTAGCCTTCCTATGGATGAGCCTCACATCTTGGTCTAAGGAGGATATAACAAGATTTTGGCTCCCTGAACAGTTATGGCATGTGAGGGCTGGCTGGAAAGTATCTAGCCATTGTTAACATAACGACTCATATTACATGGCTGGATACTTTCCCAACAGCCCTGATACATCCCATTTCCTGTCTCTTCATGTCTTAAGGACTTTAAAACTTATTAATGTTTAAACTTACTTTTTTAAAATGAAATAGTATCAAGAGATTTATAATGGGGAAAAAAGGCCAGTCCATGTGCTCTTCTTTTCTAGCTTGAATGCCCAGCTCTATGCACCCCCAGAGACAAGCACTTTCCTTTTTTTTTTTTTTTTTTTGTAGACAGAGTCTCATTCTGTTGTCTGGGCTAGAGTGCCGTGGTGTCAGCCTCGCTCGCAGCAACCTCAAACTCCAGGGCTCAAGCAATCCTCCTGCCTCAGCCTCCTGAGTAGCTGGGACTACAGGCATGCGCCACCATGCCGGGCTAATTTTTTCTATATATATTAGTTGGCCAATTAATTTCTTTCTATTTGTAGTAAAGATGGGGTCTCGCTCTTGCTCAGGCTGATTTCGAACTCCTGACCTTGAGCAATCCGCCCACCTTGGCCTCCCAGAGTGCTAGGATTACCGAGCCACCGTGCCCGGCCCAGAGACAAGCACTTTCAAGTCCACTTAGGCATCTCGTCAAGCATTTATCTCCAAACTGCTTACGTTTCTATTTGTTGCCTTATGAATTTTACGCATTACGGAGTTAACTACCTATTTATTAGTTACCTACCTACTACAGTTACCAGCTCTTGTACCCCGGCCCGCCCGCCCACACCCCCGTTCCCTTTGCACACTGTGACTGCGCACATGGCGCCCACGATGTACTCACAAGTCCTCATACGTTCATTTGGGTCTAAATTGTCTCTTTCTTTCATTTGTTTCCTTATATATCTACTGCTAATTTCTTCCCCAAGTGTTCCAACAGATCTGCCAAATACCTATCAAGATTTTTTTCCAAATGCACAGAAACACCACCAAGCAGTCGACCCTTTGTTTTCCTGGTGGAGGGTCCTTTCCACAGTCACACTTCCCAGCTCCTGTCAGCCCTGTCCCCTCCTGAAGGCCACCTCCTGTCTCTGAAGCCCAGTTTTTTGTGTCTCATGTATCTTACTCGTTCTCGGCTAAATTCTTCATTTGGCTGAATCACATTCTCTCGTAGCTTCTTCGGATAGGTTATTTGAGAAGTAATTTTGTGTGTGTTTGAGTACGTGTATGTCTGAAAATGTCTTCATTCTGCTCTTACAATTGATGGATAAATTGGCTGAATATAGAATTTTATATTGAAAATGATATTCCTCTCAGTATTTTAGAGAATATCTCCACTGTTTCCTGTTATATGATGTTGTCACGAGGGTTGACTGGTATTCCCTGTGGGTACACATCTTTCCTTCTTAACACTTTTAGGATTTAATTTTTATCCCTGTTATTCTAATATTTCACAATGATTAATGTGGATGTGTGTTTTTCCTTTGTTAATTAGACTGGGTATTTGATGGTCCTTTTTAGATTAGAACTTTATATTCTTTATAATTTTATGTGTTCTTTCTGGGTTTTTTTGAGACAGAGTCTCACTCTGTTGCCCAGGCTAGAGTGCTGTGGCATCAGCCTAGCTCACAGCAACCTCAAACTCCTGGGCTCAAGGGACCCTCCTGCCTCAGCCTCCCAGGTAGCTGGGATTACAGACATGCGTTACCATGCCTGGCTAATTATATATAAAAAATATATATATATATATATATATATTAGTTGTCCAGCTAATTTGTTTCTACATTTTTAGTAGAGGTGGGGTCTTGGGGTCTCGCTCTTGCTCAGGGTGGTCTCGAACACCTGAGCTTAAATGATCCACCCACCTTGGCCTCCCAGAGTGCTAGGATTATAGGAGTGAGCCACCATGCCCAGCCTATTTCTTGAATAATATCATCTTTCCATATGTTTTTATCTGAACTTCAATTAGTCACGTTAAACTTTTTGGATAGATCATCTAAGATTCTTACCTTCTTTCTCTGAATGTCTTTATACTTTTTGTTCTACTTTCTAGAAGATTCATCAACTTTTTTTAAACTCTTCACATTTTTTTTATATTTCTACCATATTTTAAATTCCCAGGAGCTCTTTATTGTTTTCTGATGTTCCTGTTTTTACAATATCCTGTTATTTATATCATATGTAACATCTTATCTCTTAAAAATATATATTTATTTTGAAATATTTCTTCTACTTCTGTATTATGTTTCCTCTAAAAACTCTTTTATTTTCTTGTTTGTTTTGGTCTCTTTTTCACATTGAGGACGTTCTACCGTCTGGTGGTCCTTAGCTGTCTGCTCACGTTTAAGAATATCTGTAATTTCATTCTCACTTTCTTCCAAGAAGACCAAGCAATATACAGCTGGTTGCAGCTCTCTGGGAGCAGCAGCCTGGGAGGGCCGGGCACTTCAGAGATTAGCACGTGGCATTATAGCCAATGTCTGCTGTCAGACTTACACCTTACACCCTCCTCTTCTTGGGACCTGTTGGACCATGGCCAGAGCCTCTGAATCAATTTCTCTAAAAAATCAACTTCTGGTCTGTAGGAAGGGTGAGGAAGACAAGTCATCTGTCTGCATGGGATGGGGAGGGAGCTCCTTGCACTGCTGCAAACACCCACGTGTCCATTCTACCGTGTTTACACTGACTTTCTCTTATTTGGTCCTACATACACATTTTCTGGGTTGTGTGAATATGGATTTTGTAGTGATCCTTGCCAGTCAATACATACCCTCAAATCTCTATTTAATTGACCAATTTCCCTTCTCAACAAACAAGCTGCTTTTAATTAATTATAACCACGTTCTATTAATAAATTTTAAGTGAGTTTAGATTATTTGCAACTGCTAATAATCTAATGACGGAATGAGTTTCTTATCTCTATTAAAGTTCACTGTCCTGATGAATAGGACGTTAGCCCCAGTATATAATCCTGGAAAGCTTTTCAGAGGATTTTTCCTAATGTGCAAAGAATTCTGCCCCAGGCAAGGCAAGTGGGAGCAGGCTAACCATTGCCTATTCAACCTTGGACTTGGTGGAAGCTAATATTTGACCTCATTAACATTAACTACCTGCTTCTCAGAAACCTTTCATTTTAAAAAAATTAAATAGAAAAGGTTGCTCATTGCTTCAAGTGATGTCCTTGTAAAAAAAAAAAAAGAAAAGAAAAGGTTGCTCAAATATTTAGGAATATCAACTTTTACAGGGTTTTAAATTTCTGATGCATATGACAGATATTACACATGGAAAATATCACAATAGAAGAATGATGTGAACCTTTTTCAAACAACCTTCTCAAATTTTCATTTAGAAACTCAAAAACTATGAGTTGTACTATCATATTTAGAATAATATTAAAAATTTTAAAGATTACAGTAAAAACATCCCTTGAAATAATTACTGAATTAGTAACAGAATATGAAAACAGATTTGCAAATCCAAGAATGTGTTAAGACTAGAACAGGAATGTTACTAATCTTCCCTATGTATATAGGGAGAGGAATTCAATCTTTTTTCCTGTCATTAAGTGCCCTAAATGCAATCAATGGGCCATATACTCTCTAATCTGTGCCTGCAGCTGAAAGAAACGTCAATAGAAACTGTGTTGGAAGATCAAGGGCAATGAGTTTATCAATGTGTTTACCCTCCCTGGGAATACACTCTCATCAAAAGTATACTCTAAGCCAACATGCTCTGTCAATTTCCCAATACCTTTGATTTGTCTATATGTCTAATATCTTCAGGCATTAACAAGCCTGCCTTTCCTTTTTCCAAGTGGATTTGCATAGAATCAAGAAAGCACAGAACCTATCAGTTAGTGGCAGAGGAAATATTTGATCTGTCTGCACCAACACTTGATCTTTGTCACCTTGCTCAGAAAGGCTCAGAGCTGGGCACTTAATATTTAAGAGTTGGCATTAAAATAAGCCTTTCAAAGAGGGGGAAACTATTCTTAATCCAAGCATGTTGCTTTTGTATGGGAACTCTGATGGAATATTCTCAGGCTTCATCATATACAGTAAAGTATGAAGAAACAGCGACTGAACTTTTCCACATTGATTTTATTTTATTTTTATCATTATAGTGGACACACATCTGTGAAGGTGGTTGTAGAAACAGCAATGATAATTCCCTCCTGTTCTCTCTCATAGGCTGAAGTGTTAGTGTATATGCTTTTTGAAGGTTCACAGGTCATAAAATAGTCTTTGAATATTTTCTCCCATTAAGGTCCAATGCTTTGAGAAATAACTGGCTCCTTCTCCCTTATCTCTTTCCTTGGAGGAAACACTAGAAGGCGAAAGCACTACACATGTTGATTCTTTGATGTTTGTTCCAGTAAAAATTTTTCTGTAACTAGCTTGGGCCAAGAATTGTTTGTAAATTGAGTAAACACAAATAATTCATCTGATTTTAAAACTGGGAGACTCTTAAAAGGCCATTTTGATGATGCAATGTGTTTGGCACCCTAAGGTCAACTCAGCATGAGCTTGGAAACTTCCAATGGCGTTCCAGAAAAATACTGGTCAAAAGACATCCCCTGGAACAGGAGCTATCACCTCTAATTCTTCATCATTTTAATCCCAAAGCCTTGGGTTCATACTATGAAGAACAGGTACCAGACTTCAAATTAGACCCTACAGTTACACTGCATCATTTAATCCTCGAACTCCAGAAGTGAGTAATTGAGGTAGTAACAATGAAGTACCTTGCCTAGGGTAAAATCTAGTTAAAGGATGAGTTGGAATTGGATCTCAGTGTCTCCATACAAACAGAATGTTATGTGATCTCCTATTATCCAGTTACTGAACTGACTGAACTGTATTACAACAAAACAAATCAGTTTACTTTTTCTGTTTACTTTTTAATCAATTATCTTGGTGTTTCCAGCTTCGCAAATCATGAGTATTAATAACTTTTTCATTTTTTTGTTTGGATAAGTACCACGCCTAGATTTAGTATGTAATTTAAATTACATGAAAGTTGGGAAAAAAAACAATTAAAAAGTGATCTGCCCTTTATAAGAAATTAAAGAATTACAAGAAATTAAAAATTGAGGAATCTAAATAACTAACCATTCATTTATTATTCTTTGAAGAGAAAATAGAATTTTCACAGCCTGTGTATTATTTTCTTAATTTGTACTCATTAAAGGCTCTGTATAAAACCTGCCATTTTCTTATAAAGGAAAGATAAATGGTACGCACTGAACATTTGATCAGATTTCATATCAGGCCTTAAAACTCTCTGTAGACTCTTTTAAAATTACAAAATATCTATCATCTAACTTTAAACAGTATGGAAATGTAAAGATAACAAAACTATCAAAGCTACTACCTCATTGACCTCTGATGAATCTGTGACCCAGAGTCCTCTTTAATAAACATAGCTCATGTTAAAAGCATCTTATTCTGTTAATATTTCCTTTTCTAGAGAAGTTTTCTAGCTAAGGCTAATTTCAAATTACTTTTCTCTACTGCAAGTGTAGAAATTATTTTCATTTAAGTAGATACTGCTGCTATTGGAAGACATGAGATAGGATGAGTTATTTGCCATCATAAATCATAAGCTTTGGAAATCTTGATATTTTGACCCAGTGATTACACATCTGAGAATTGAGGTTAAAGAAATAAAGATACAAAGAATTACTCATAAGATCGTTCATTGTATTTTGACACTAAAAACAGTGGAGACATTAGGGAAATGGTTAAATTGGCTAAATAAATTATAGCAAATTCACTCATTAGACTATTAACAAGGCATTGAAATCATATTTTTGAGAACAATTTAATGGTATGAGGGTATAATGAAGTATTAGGTGAAAATAATGGGGTACAAAATCGTATAGATCTTGGTCCCAATTCTATGGATCTTCTGTGTTTCCATTTCAATAAAAATACACAAAAAATACTGATAGTAAGTGGAGGGCATACAGAAATTTAAATTTTCTTTTTTTGTACCTTTCCAGATTTTTAAATGTTTTTAAGAAATATGTATTATTTTTATACTTAGAAAACCAATATCTAAAAGTTTCTTAAACATACTCTATTATAATAGATGATATTACTTTATTTTTATCATATAGCTAGGTATCTGTGCCAGCATGCAGTGCAATGCCTGCATTTTTATGTGCAGCTTGTTCACTGATCATTTTATAGTCACGTCATGTATGAGACAATGAGGAGAGACAGAAGTTTGCAGTACGATTGGCAGCATGTCTTTTGCTTCAGATGAAGTTGATGATAGAAATTCACCTCATATCCCTGTTGTTTTTCCCTCAGCCTTGGCTTCTTTTACTGTCAGATCTGGTGTTAAATCAGATAATTGTTAAGGTCAGATGATGTCCTGTGAAGTTTACTTTGCAGGCCAGAAACAAAGGTATAAATTCTAGATATAATAAGATAATAGTGCTATTCTTGTCCATTAAATATTCATATGTTGCTAATATTGCTTTAACCATCTGGAGATGGTTTGGGGTCTGTATTACCTTTTATAGCTTGAGAGATGATAAACAAAAGAAAACCTTGCACTGACAAAGAGTACTAATACACTGCTATTATTCAGCTTCCTTTAAATACTGAATACAAGTTTAGTAATTACCAAAGTCAGAGATTGATTTCCAAGTAATCATACCTTGACTAAAGCATCTGTTTATTAGCAAGCTAAGATGGAATGGGGTGGGGCAGAATGTTAACTATCCTCACTTACTGGTACAAACATAGACAAATGCATTCATGCATTGTCCATTGGTCTGTCTGCTCCTTCATTATTTCCAGCGATTTTTGGCACCTATTGTGCACGTGGCATTGTGGAGACCACTATAAGAAAGACATCATCATTTCCCCATGGAGCTCCCACTTTACTGGAGTCTAAGAACACACAAATGGCTATGACACATGATAAATATTAGAGGAGAGATATTTACCAAGGGCTGTGCAAGTCCAGAAGAAAAAACATTAGATTGTCTTGTAACACCTGAATTGGGTTTCCCAGGGTGAGGAGGAGTTTGCTGAGCAGGAAAAGGGAAGAGGGACAGAGCACACTCTATGCAGACAGCATAGGGCCTGGTGGCATGAAGATGCGTGGCACACTGGTGGGTCAGTGAGCACTGTGGTGTCAGGAGGGTACAGGGGACACTGACACGTGGGGTGTTGAGGAATGGGAGAGTTATGAAGGATCATGCACAGCTTGCTAAGTATAAGTTATATCTTTCCAAAGATCATTTCGTAATTGTTGAATGCTCAAACTATATTTCATCTACATAGTCTAGAATAACTAAATCTAACCCTCTGTTAACAACTTTCTCCCTCCTACTTCCTTATTCAGCAACCCGTACACTATACTAAAACATACCAGCATCAGCCTGCAATGAATCTGCTGTGTTTTACTTATAAGCACAGATTTGAATGTAAACTGAGCCAAAACAAGAAGAGAAATAAATGGCAGAGAAATGCAGCTAATTTACCCAGCAATGTTCAATGTTTAAACTATTGCTCTGATTTATTTCAAGACCCAGTGAGGTAGACCAATGACAATTTTAGTAAATAACCCGTGAAATGGTGTTTATATAATCTTAGAGCAGTAACACGTAATTAGAGTAATGTTGTTCCGTATTTTACAGATGAGAAACTGAGGCTTTCTGCTGATTTGTCCAGGACTGTACAGCTAGGGGTGGAACGGCCAGTTCTAAATCTTCGAGTTTTAAGAGCGGGTCTTTCCCTCTGTAAGGTGACTGTTATGTACCTTTGAAAGGCAGGCCTCTCCAATATAAGTACTGGGTCCATATGGTTTCCCCTTGTATGGATTGATTATCAATAAGCAGCCAAGGTCCCCAGTGTGGGCTTTGATAGGCAAGTCCCTTAGACCCAGCAACACACGCTGGTAAGAAAGGTGCTCATGAAATACATCTTAAGGCAGCACCTGCTTCTGCAGTAGGGAGCAAAGAACTAGGCTCACATATAATGCTACTTCCTTCCTAATTTCAGCCTGCTGGCTGCTGCCTGGCTATGGGCTCAGTCAAGCTATAAATAGTCCAAAGGGCAGAGCTTGGGGCATCTTCTGAAATACTCTTCCCATGTGCAACCGTTCTGAGCACGACCATCCTGTTAGTTATCAAAACCGATCCCTGTGTTGTCGAGAAACCCTGATGAACATTACATAATGTCTAAATTTAAACTTTTTCTCAATGCCAAAGGCTCCCTACCACCGCACCTGGGCCCACTTCTTTCCTTTCATTTCTCTTGCTCTCCCTCTTGTGTGTTAAGCCTTTCAAAGGTACCACTCCTGCTTCTGCCCCGCCCTGACCTCCCCGCAGCTTCTCCCACTTCACGTGCTTAAGGCAGCTCTTTCTGACAATATTATAATTCTTCTTTCTTACTGGCTCCAGGAGAGAGGGAGTCCAATCAAAAGAGAGAACTGGTTGATTGAGGTAAGTGACAGAAACAACTAGTTAGATGACTCTGTGGGCAATGAAGTGACCTGCATGCATCAAGCACATTAAGACAAAGTCACAGACTCCTGAACTGTGTCGGTGCAGCCAGCAAACTTTGCCTGCCAGAGGCCTGGGCCAACCATGTTCCCCGCTATCCAAATAAATTTATTACCATTATGAACTTGTTTCCAGGCAAAAGTAAGTAGGACTATATCTTAGACATTAAAAAAAAAAAAACAAAAACAAAAAAACAACAAGAAGTTATTGCATTTCCTGAGCAGTATTTCTTGAGTGTCACCTACTTAAGACATAGGTGAATTATTCTTATTTGTACTTTGTCTTCAATACTAACTTCATTCTCAAGAATTTAATAATTCATAGTTGGAAAGCAAATCATTAGGGAGGAAGGCCCATCCTCTGCTAAGGACTTTTTCTGTGACCGAGCCTAGGAAGTCTGTAGTCCAGCTCTGAGAAATGTAACACTATCAACCTTAAAATAGATGCACCAAATTTTAATTTCTGGTTGAGGTAATTGACCACTTCATGAGTCTAGGTTTGGGTGTTAATTGTGGAAGGAAATAAAAGAAAAAAATCTTTAATTATTTCAAAGACAAATAATAATCTTCCAGGTAATTAAATTGGATAGAATATAATGTGGTTTGTTGGGGAAAATAAAGAGGCCGGAATGTAAATATTTTATGCTTTGTTGTACATTTTACATTATTTGACCTGATCACTTAACAATGACTTAAAGCTCCGAATCACAATCTAGGTCGGAAAAGGAGACACATTCCTCATCTGGGAGATGGGGTCGTCTGTCACTGGTCAACCTAAGCTACAGCAATTCTTAAGAAAAGGAAGCCATATGCCTTTGTAAAATGTTTCCTTCTTAAAACTCTAGTATTGATGGAACCACTTGAGCACTGAATGTTCATGCATTAACGTTCTAACAGGGACCAGTGAGCCTGTAATTCAACCACATCTCATTTTTTAACAGGTTAGAGGCATGAGGAATGAGGAACCAAGGCCACTAAAATTCCAGCCCCTGCCCCTTCCCACCTAGAGTCCTGTCCCCCGGAGCCAGAGACAGCACGACTCCACCGAGGACAAACATCCTGGCTCACAGATGCTGTGGCCTTAGTTTTCCTGATTTATGTCATTCATTTGGTTACATTTTCCTCCCTGGGCACAATTTTGTATTTATGACAGGGAATTATAAAATACATGAAATAGAACCACAGTACCAAAGCTTCAGAGACGGGAGATTTTCCTCCTTGCCCATCACTGATAATTTATTAACCATCACAATCATCTGTTCCCAGAGATGAGCAGAGACTCTCCCAAAATCTAGGTGCCCGTGCTCAATAAACACTACATTCCAGGACAGCTGTGCAGACTGAGAGGAAGGGGAAGGAAGAAGCGGTGGGCAGGCTCCTTGCCTCCCGTGGGCAGGGCCACCGCAGTGAGCAGGAAGAGCCCTCGCTCTGAAACAGCACCCAGGGCTTGAAGAAGTGGCAGATTCTGCACATGATGCACTGGGAATGGTTTAGTCCGTCATTTAAGAGTTCGGAGAATCTGAAAATCATGCAAATTAGAATCCAAATCATAAAGTTCAGCACAAAATATGATGCTCCTCATAATTAAAAGACATAATTACTGAAGGAGGTTATTTGCTCTCTTCTTCACATGACTTCGGAAACAGGAGAGAGATTTTCCTCTCTTGGGTGTGATTTCAGCATTCTCAACTCATTCCTCAGGCTGGGCCAGCTGAATGCCCCAGGGCCTTCCCAGTTTCTTACTTATGGCTGTTGGCTACTGTGTTATTTGATAGTTCACTTTATTCTGCTCTTTTCTGAACAGTGATTTTTTCCAAGTAAAGCTTCAGTCTCTTTTGTTTAAATCAAAGCAGATGTTAATTAAAGCTTGATTTTCTCATACCTGCTTCTCACATTTACTGGGCCACATACAATAAAAAATAGATGCTTTGTTCTCACTCATGTGGGAGCTAAAAAAGTTGATCTCATAAAAGTAGACAGTAGAATGATAGATACTGGAGGCTAGGAAGAGAGTGTGTGTCGGGGTGTAGGACAGGATGAAGATAGATTGGTCAATGGGTACAAACATACAATTAGAAAGTATAAGTTCTGATGTTCCATAGCAGAATAGGATGCCTACAGTTAGCAATGTAACAAAGTATCACATATACCCCATAAATATGCAAAATGTCATTCATCAATAAAAAAAGATGCTTGACTTTAAAGATTCCAAGAACCTATTTTAATGATAAGTATGAATAGGCTTAATACTGTGATCTATCAAACCATATGGCCCTTGGCTTTCGTAAAGTGCCCAAGGTATTTTCCAAAACAGGATGTCATTGTATTAGACATGGCATGGATTCCCCTTCTATGGAACGATTATCTCTAAATTGCAACGACTGCTGCTACATGCTTTTCTTCAAAGGGCACCCCAACATGGGCAAGCTGCCATTCCACCCGCCCCACACCTCCCACCTTGACCCAGCTGTGTAGAGGGATGGCAGAAGGCATCCAAGCCCCAGCTTAAGGCTGGCCCTCCCTTGCATTTGTTCACACCTTCATTGAAAAGGATCAAGGACTGGGGAAGAGCAGAAATTATTTCAAGCCCCTTAAGACGACGTGAGAGAGACACATTTTCCCCAGTACCGCAATGTTGAACACAGCAGCCACCCACTACATGTGGCTATTTACTTCTAAGTTAATTAAAATTAAAAATTCAGTTTCTCAGTTACAATTGACCCATTTGCCATATTTCAAGTATGCAAACAGACACATGTTGAACAGCACAGATATAAAACATTTTCATCATTGCAGAAAGTTCTGCACTGGAAAGTACTACTCTAGAAAATATGGTACTTTGTATAGAATGGTATTTTTCACACCAAAAACTAATTTGCACTTCACTATACTTATTGCATGTATTCACACTCTTTCAGAATATCTCCTTCATTAACTTCTTGAAAAACAGGCTCCCATTTCTAATCCCCAGCTCCAAGCAGTCCTTTTCAGTTGTCTCTGCATATGGTGGCTGTTGAAGAAGGGTCCCAAGAAAGTCTTGGCTTTCCCTTGGGAATTTCAATCTTGTTTTTGAATTAGGTAAGGAGTGTGTCTCCCAGACCTCTTAAAACACTACTAGTCATTTTATGAAACATAAAAGGTATAGCAAAAACAATGTCGCCTTAGATCACATTTCATGCTCCATGCCACTTGGGTTACAACGTCATTTCATAGTTCACATTTGCAAAGTATCAGCTTCATTTCACAGCCTGTCCAAACAACACACATAAACCTAAGATAATATCTACATTGCCACATGAACCTAAAACATTTCCCCCAAGTTGAAATGAGTGATACATCTTTGCTTTGCAAATAGAGCTGTTTCCAATAATAAAACCACTCAACTCTCTTCATGAAACACTGGAGTGAACTTGCCAGCTGATAGGTATTCATTTTGCATCTATTACACACAAAATTTATGTGATGGAAAGATATAAACAGATAGCTCTTGTTCTTAAGGACAGGGGAACGTACTTTCATGAGCATAAATATAATTAAAGTTTATTTAAAAATCCAGACTATTTAAATCTGTTTTAGGTTCTTAAATAGCCAAAAAAACATCTTGAGTTAATGTATGTATGTGCATGGAAGCTAAGCAAATAGTTGCTAAGATAAATGGACCAATTTGATGAGCTATAGTTAACACCTCACACTGCATTTATAAATCAATCTACTATTGGATACTCTCTCCAATGCCCCAAATTATGCCAAATATTGCTGGAAGCAGAAGCACAACAAAATGGATCTAAAACTTGAGAGCAGACTATTGTGTTAGGGAAATTAAATATATTTTTCTGTGAAAAATATTTAAAATCTTAACTGTGGTGGCAGTAATTTAAATATACTTTGTTCAGAAAAAGGAGAAATCAATGTATCCTGAAGTTTTAAGAATGGCTTCATGAATGAAGAAGGATGTCAGCGGAGCATTCAAGAGGAGAAAGGAAGTGGGATAGATGGTAGCAGAGAGTGTGAGTGGATTAAAACTTGAAAATGACCAAAGGGATAGCCACAGGAATGAGTGAAGGAGATGGGGGCGGGGGAAGATGGGAAATCTCGCTGACAGCCAGGATGGCCAAGCTTCCGAGGGACCTAACTGTTGGGATGATATGAATACATTTCATGTATTTGACGCTGGACAGAACAGGCTGCTCGGGGACCACACTTCACATATACCACCTCTTTTTGCTATTGTTTTGTTTTGTCTTTGACTTACAAGTTTTCTTCAAAAAATGTGGATTAGGTGCCAAAATTTAAGTATCAGGAAATTTCACAGTAAAATTTGGCTTTCCAATTTCTTTTGAAAAATTGGAAGATCTATCTGTAAGCAATAGGCCAAAATCCATCACAGCATACAAAAGCAAATTATGTAGCCAAAACGTGTGTACTCCAAAATGTGTAAAATTCTGAAATAAAAAAAAAAAAAGAGGGGGTGGAGCAAGATGGCGAACGAATAACACCGCCAGACAGGGTATCTCTGCAGAAAAGACAGATTCTAGCAGAAATTAGAGGAAAGAAGCAAGAAGACGAGCACACAGCAGATGAGGGCCAAAAGGAGGGGTACCTGAGAGCCCGGGAGACTCCACGGGAGGAGGCTGCGGAGGAGAACTGGAGGCTGACACCACCGGAGCAGCCCACAGACCAGCGGCAAGGGTAGGTGGATTTGCTGTTTCCCCTCCCCTGCATTTGGGACTGCTGGTGGGCTCCCCAGCGGGTGGAGAGACCTGCGGACACCAGCCCAGAGACCGCCGCCGCCACCCAGCGGTGAGCCTGTAGCAGACGTGGCACCAGGTTCCCAACTTCCTCCGGGCACCTCCGAGTGCACAGACCCGAGCCGCGTGGCAGGCGCCATATTGCCTCCTCCTCCCCTCCGCCGAGAGGAGACAATACAGCCACCAGCCAGAGGCACCTCCAGGGAACGGGACCTCCCCTTTTGGGACCCTACAGCTGACTCAGGGGAACTCAGATTGTGAGCTCCCTACCCGCCCGCCCTCCCAGGAGCTGCTGGCACGGTGCTCCCAGGAGAACGGTGCCAACTCAGAGGCTGAGAGACATAGACCCAGCTTGGGCTCCCTGTGGGTGAATTGGGACTGGAAATCATCTCCCTGGTGAGGATACAGTTTGAACTCTGGGACCCAGAGGTCGGACCTGCAGACCAGATCCCCTGCACCGAGGGCTATCATTGCCCGGGGCACAGAAGGGTTATACGTGAACAGCCTACAGAGGTATGTGTGCCTCCAGGGGCGGATCGGCGTCCTAGAGGGCAACCCTCCTCCCAGGAGGAGGCCGTGCGCCCAACCCAGGTGGTGTTTCTGTGCAGGGAACCTCCCCACTGGCATCACAGTCCGGGGAGGCCTGGTGGCTTGTGGTCTGGCCTGCTAGCAGAGGCCCAGGATTAGCTGCAGACTTGGGGAGGGTGGAAAGAAGCGAGGCCCGCTCCAGACTGCGGGTCTCAGACAGCCCACCCCCATACCCAGACTTTCTGGCTGAGCGGGACCATTCCAGCCCCGCCCTGACAGCTTTCCCTAGAAGCAGAGAACGGAATTTTGACCCCTGCTAACTGCCTGAGGGCAGGCTTACCCAACCCAGCTCCACCCAGAACAAAAGCTGATAACAGGACACAAAATCAAGAGCATAGCCTGTTCCTCCAAGCAAACGCCACCTACTGACAGGGACGGCATCTTGCACAGCCTTTCCATGGCACCCACTGACTCAATATACAAGGAGTGGTCCAATTTCACCCACAGACACCGCCTAACGCCTCAGAAACTAAACAAAGTGTGTGAATACCAAAACAATAACTTAAGGAAAGAAACAACAACTGATTGACATGGGAAGAAATCAGCAAAAGAACTCAGGAAATATGAAGAACCAAACGGAAAACACACCCCCAAAGAGGAGCACCAGCCCCCTAGAAACGGACACCAACCAAAATCAGGCAACCAATATGACAGAAGAGGAATTTCGTATGTGGATCATAAGAACACTCACCCAGCTGCAACAACAACTCAATAACCAACACAAAGAAACCACAAAAAGTCTCCAGGATATGGGAAAAGAAATAGACACAATGAAGAAAAGTGTAACCGAACTCCTGGAAATGAAGAATCAATTCAAGGAACTACAAAATACAGTGGAAAGTCTTAAGAACAGGGTAGATCAAACAGAAGAAAGAATCTCAGAGCTTGAAGATAACACCCTCCAATTAAATAAATCAGTCACAGAAATAGAGCAGAGAAACAAGGGAAAAGAGCAAAGCCTACAAGAGCTGTGGGATTATGTGAAGAAACCTAATGTGAGGGTCATAGGGTTACAAGAAAGGCAAGAAGACAACACTCAAGGGTTGGACAAGCTGTTTGAAGATATAATAGAGGAAAATTTCCCAGGCGTTGCTCAAAATCTTGATATACAAGTTCAAGAAGCACAGAGGACCCCTGGGAGATTCAATGCAAACAGGAAGACGTCACGACATGCAGTCATCAGACTGACCAAAGTATCAACTAAAGAGGCCCTTCTAAGAGCTGTAAGACAAAAGAAGCAAGTAACATACAAGGGAAAGCCAATTCAAATAACATCAGACTTCTCTAATGAGACTTTACAAGCAAGGAGAGATTGGGGCCCCATTCTCACTCTTTTGAAACAAAACAATGCCCAGCCTAGAATATTATTCTCTGCAAAACTAAGCTTCGTGTATGAAGGAGAAATAAAAACATTCTCAGACAAGCAAAGGCTCGGAGAATTCACCAAGACAAGACCAGCCCTACAAGAAGTACTTAAAACAGCGTTACGCACGGAACATCATCCTAATAACCCACGAATATAAAAACAACCAAAACCCATAGATATTAAAGGCCAGATATTACAATGGCTCAAGACAGAAATCATAGCAACAACATCCAACCCAACAGAATGATCAGTAATCTACCTTACCTATCAGTTCTCTCAATAAATGTGAATGGCTTCAACTCTCCACTCAAGAGACATAGGCTGGCTGAATGGATAAGAAAATACAGGCCAAGTATATGCTGTCTTCAGGAAACACATCTAACCTGCAAGGATGCATGTAGACTAAAAATCAAAGGGTGGAGATCAATATTCCAAGCAAATAGAAGCCAAAAGAAGGCTGGTGTGGCAGTTCTAATTTCAGACGATTTAGTTTTTAAACCAACAAAAGTAGTCAAAGACAAAGAGGGTCATTATATAATGGTGAAGGGGACAGTTCAACAAAAAGAGATAACAATTTTAAATATATATGCACCCAACTTAGGTGCACCCAGATTCATAAAGCAAACCTTACTGGAGCTAAGCAAATGGATTAATAGCAACTCCATAATCGCCGGAGATTTCAACACCCCACTGACGGCACGAGACAGATCCTCCAAACAGAAAATTAATAAAGAAATAATGGACTTAAACAAAACTCTAGAACAATTGGGTCTGACTGACATTTACAGAACATTCTACCAAAAATCCACCGAATATATGATCTTCTCATCAGCTCACGGGACATTCTCTAAGATTGACCATATCCTAGGACACAAAGAAAATCTCAAGAAATTTAAAAAAATAGAAATCATACCATGTACCTTCTCAGATCACAGTGGAATAAAACTAGAAATCAACCCTAACAGAAACTCACATTTCTACACAAAAACGTGGAAATTAAACAACCTCCTACTAAATGATTTCTTCATAAATGAAGAAATCAAGACGGAAATAAAAAAATTCTATGAAGAAAACGACAATGGAGAGACAAGTTATCAACTCCTCTGGGACACAGCTAAAGCAGTTCTGAGAGGAAAGTTTAACTCCATATCTGCCTATAAACAAAAGACAAGAAGATCACAAATAGACAATCTAATGAAACGACTCAAAGAGCTAGAAAAGAAGAGCAGACCAACCCCAAACCCAGCAGAAGAAGTGAAATCAACAAGATCAAATCAGAACTAAACGAAATTGAAAACAGGGAAGCTATTCAGGAGATTAATAAAACAAAAAGTTGGTTCTTTGAAAAAATAAACAAAATTGACACACCATTGGCTAAGCTAACGAAAAGCAGAAAAGAGAAGTCTCTAATAAGCTCCATCAGGAACAAAAAAGGAGATATCACAACTGATCCCAAAGTGATACAAGATACAATTTATGAATACTACAAAAATCTTTATGCACACAAACTGGAAAATGTGGAGGAAATGGACAACTTTCTAGAAACACACAGCCTCTCTAGGCTCAACCAGGAAGAAATAGATTCCCTGAACAGACCAATCTCAACAGCTGAAATAGAAACAGCAATTAAAAATCTCCCTAAAAATAAAAGTCCCGGTCCAGATGGCTTCACACCTGAATTTTACTACACTTACAAAGAAGAACTAGTACCTATCTTGCAGAAACTATTCCACAACATCGAGAAGAACAGAAACCTCCCCGACACCTTTTATGAAGCGAATATTACTCTGATACCGAAACCAGGAAAGGATGCAACAAAAAAAGAAAACTACAGACCAATATCCCTAATGAATATAGATGCAAAAATTTTCAACAAAATCTTAGCTAACCGAATCCAGACGCTTATCAAAAAAATAATCCACCACGACCAAGTGGGCTTCATTCCAGGGATGCAGGGATGGTTCAACATACGTAAATCTATAAATGCAATTCACCACATAAACAGAAGCAAAAACAAAGACTACATGATTCTTTCAATACATGCAGAAAAAGCTTTTGACAAAATTCAACACCCTTTCATGATACGAACACTTAAGAAAATAGGCATAGAAGGGACATACCTAAAAATGATACAAGCCATATATGACAGACCCATAGCCAACATCATACTGAATGGGGAAAAATTGAAATCATTCCCACTTAGAACTGGAACCAGACAAGGCTGCCCACTATCTCCACTTCTGTTCAACATAGTGCTGGAAGTCTTGGCTACAGCAATCAGACAGGAAAATGGAATCAAAGATATCCAAATAGGGGCAGAAGAGATCAAACTTTCACTGTTTGCTGATGATATGATATTGTATCTAGAAAACCCCAAGGATTCAACCAAGAAACTCCTGGAACTGATCAATGAATTTAGTAAAGTCTCAGGATACAAAATCAATACACAGAAATCAGAGGCATTCATATACGCCAACAACAATCTAATTGAGAACCAAATCAAAGACTCAATTCCCTTCACAATAGCAACAAAGAAATTAAAGTACCTAGGAATATACTTAACCAAGGAGGTAAAAGACCTCTATAGGGAGAACTATGAAACACTGAGGAAGGAAATAGCAGAGGATGTAAACAGATGGAAATCCATACCATGCTCGTGGATCGGCAGACTCAATATCATCAAAATGTCTATACTACCCAAACTGATCTACAGATTCAATGCAATACCTATTAAAATCCCATCAGCATTCTTCACAGATATAGAAAAAATAATTTTACGCTTCGTATGGAACCAAAGAAGACCCCGAATATCAAGAGCAATTCTAGGCAACAAAAACAAAATGGGAGGCATTAATATGCCAGATATCAAATTATACTACAAAGCTGTAGTAATTAAAACAATATGGTATTGACACAAAAACAGGAATATTGACCAGTGGAACAGATGTGAGAATCCTGATATAAAACCATTCTCATATAGCCATCTAATCTTTGACAAAGCAGACAAAAACATACGCTGGGGAAAAGAATCCCTCTTCAATAAATGGTGCTGGGAACACTGGATAGCCACCTGTAGAAGGCTAAAACAGGACCCACACCTTTCACCTCTCACAAAAACCAACTCACGCTGGATAACAGACTTAAACCTAAAGTATGAAACTATTAGAACTCTAGAGGAAAAAGTTGGAAACACTCTCCTAGACATCGGCCTGGGCAAAGAGTTTATGAAGAAGTCCCCAAAGGCAATCACAGCAGCAACAAAAATAAATAAATGGGACATGATCAAACTACAAAGCTTCTGCACAGCCAAAGAAATTGTCATGAAAGTAAACAGACAACCTACAGAATGGGAGAAAATTTTTGCATGCTATGCATCCGATAAGGGACTGATAACTAGAATATACTTAGAACTCATGAAAATCAGGTAGAAAAAATCAAATAACCCCATTAAAAAGTGGGCAAAGGACTTGAACAGAAATTTTTCTAAAGAAGACAGAAGAATGGCCAACAAACATATGAAAAAATGCTCAACATCCCTAATCATCAGGGAAATGCAAATCAGAACCACAATGAGATATCACTTAACCCCAGTGAGAATGGCCTTTATAAATAAATCTCCAAACAATAAATGCTGGCGTGGTTGCGGAGAGAGAGGAACACTTCTACACTGCTGGTGGGACTGCAAACTAGTTCAACCTCTGTGGAAAGCAATATGGAGATACCTTAAAGTGATACAAGTGAATCTACCATTTGATCCAGCAATCCCATTGCTGGGCATCTACCCAAAAGATCCAATGACACTCTACAAAAAAGACACCTGCACTCAAATGTTTATAGCAGCACAATTCATAATCGCAAGGCTGTGGAAACAGCCCAAGTGCCCATCAATCCAAGAATGGATTAATAAAATGTGGTATATGTATACCATGGAGTACTATTCAGCTGTAAGAAACAATGGTGATATAGCACATCTTATATTTTCCTGGTTAGAGCTGGAACCCATACTACTAAGTGAAGTATCCCAAGAGTGGAAAACAAGCACCAGATATATTCTCCAGCAAACTGGTATTAACTGAGCAGCACCTAAGTGGACACATAGGTACTACAGTAATAGGGTATTGGGCAGGTGGGAGGGGGGAGGGGGGCGGGTATATACATACATAATGAGTGAGATGTGCACCATCTGGGGGATGGTCATGATGGAGACTCAGACTTTTGGGGGGAGGGGGGGAAATGGGCATTTATTGAAACCTTAAAATCTGTACCCCCATAATATGCCGAAATAAAAAATAAATAAATAAATAAATAATAATAAAAAAAAAAAGCCATCATGCCAATGACTGAGTGGAGCTAAATAGGTGCAGAGGGCTCTCTTTAAATGGTGATTTCCTGGGTATTAGACACTATTTATAGGTGGGTTTATGCTGTTTCCTTTTGGTGGTTTTAAATTTTATTTCCAAATATAAAGGGGGTACAGAAGTTTTTATTTTTGTTACATGGATACACTCTATAATGGCAAAGTCAGGGCCCGCATTGTGTCCGCCGCCAGGACAGTCAGTGTTCGCTGGACCCAGTAGCTAAGTTTTCATCCCTCATCCCCTCCCAACCTCCCCCTTTTTAGTTTCCAATGTTCTTTACATTTTTTTGTGCCCATAGGTGCCCATCATGTGGCTCCCACTCATTAGAGAGTACATATGGTATTTGTTTTTCTGTTCCTGAGATAATTCCTAGGGTAATGGTCTCCAGTTCTGTACAAGTTGCTGCTACTGACATATATTTCATTCCTTTATGGTTGAGTAGTACTCCATGGTGTGTGTGTGTGTGTGTGTGTGTGTGTGTCACATTTTCTTTAAGTCTTCTTATTGTAGAGTTAAAAAGAAAACGAAAGTTTTTCATGCAATCTGTTAAATCAGGAAAATAAAACCTAGACCAAAAAATCCCTGGAATTCAAGGAAAATAAACAAAGCATAATTCTCTATAGACCTGAAGAATATTACTGGATACTTAATATGCAAAGGCCATTCATTACCTGGCCCCCTAGGTATTTGAACATGTAACTCCTGTTAAGGAATACTGACCAGAAGAGATGCAAAAAGAATGCGTTGTTTCATGAAGACTAATCTGATCAGAAATATGCTGAGACATATTAGATACAAGAGATCACACAGTTGAGGAAACCTGCCAATGGTTGCTGCAATAATCAGTCCTGGAGTGATGAGAATTTGAACTAGGGGAGAAGTAGTGAAAAAGGAGAAGAAAAGAGCCAATATGGTGTAAATGACAGACTGCCCATTAGAGATAAAATTCTGCTAAGAGCCAAAAATCTCTCCAGCAAAAATACACTAGGTAGGGATTTGCTTTTCTACTAAGGGTAAGCTCCTCTGCCACAAAGCTCTTTTCTGCCTCTACTAGAAGCTCCAACATTGCTGAGTGTTCGCGACCTGCTCACAGAAGGACCCCACAATTGTCTGTAGAATTGAATGACAATGAAAATAACACGTGTCGTATAAATGTAAGAGGTAGAGGCAAGTCCTGCCTTGACTTTCCTTTATGGTGTGACTCTGGGTATATCATTGCACATACATATTTTTTGTCTCAAAGTGCCCTAGATGACCTCTTTGGTCCCTTTTTAGTTGAAAAATTCTAATCTCTTCTCTAAATAATGACTTCTATTCTTCCAGAAGCAGGGGGGAAAATGTAGTTATTGCATTACAAAGATGCTAGCTCTTTTGAAAAAAAATCAAAATTTTATCACCTATTAAATAAATTATTTACACTTTTAAATCATTGTTCAGAGGCAAAACAAATTTGGAAGAATATTGGGCAGTGTCTACTAAAGCTGAACATATACACACTTTAGGACTCAGCAATTCTGCTCCCAATTATACTCCTAAGAGCAGGGTCCTCAAACTTTTTAAACAGGGGGCCAGTTCACTGTCCCTCAGACCATTGGAGGGCCAGACTATAGTTTTAAAAAAACTGTGAACAAATTCCTATGCACACTGCACATACCTTATTTTGAAATAAAAAAACAAACGGGCAAAAACACCCGCATGTGGCCCGCGGGCCATAGTTTGAGGACGCCTGCCTAAGAGAAATGTGCACATAAGTTCAACAGAGATATTCAAAGATGATGGTACCACTCTCTATAATGGTTCAAACTGAAAATAAATTTCAAAACATTAAGCAATACTAGAATAATTGAGTAAATTCATAACACGGAATACCACACAGCAATGAGAATAAACGAAACATACAACAACAGAGATCAACGTCCTTTAATGTTTAAACTTAAATGAAAGAAGTCAGACAAAAAGATTGTATAATCCCATTTATGTGAAGTTAAAAAAATAGGCAAAACTAATCCAAAGTATTAGAAGTCACATGAGTGGTCACCCTTGAGGGACTGCTGACTGGCAGGGGCATGAAGGGGGTTTCTGGGTGCTACTTCTTCATACACATACTGGATACATGGGTTGGCTCATTCTGTGACTATTCATTGAGCCATATGTCATTGTATATATTTGTGCATGTATGTTATACTTCAAACATACACACAGTAAAACTCACTAAACAACAATGACAACAACAGAAAATATGAACCAAATATTTCTAACCTTTGAAGTTCAGAGGATTGGTGGATTTACTTACCAAAATTGGGAAGAAACTTAAAAAAAAAAAAAACGAAAGAAAAAGGCCTGTGAGGGCCCCTCCAGCCAGGGTGTGTTGTCAGTGGGTGGGGAGCCTCGTCCTGCCCCCGCACAGCTGACTGACTCCAAACTGAATCTAGTCCAACTCACTTTCTATTCTGGTAGCTTACAAGTGAGATTCAGGAATTCGAATCTGTGGCAAGCTGTTTTAGTGACCATTACAGAGGGACTAGGAGGACGTGGACCAGAAGAAGCCAGTCCACAGAGATGAGAGAGAGAGAGAGAGAGAGAGAGAGAGAGAGAGAAGCAGAAGCTAGAGCCTGGGCCCACCAGATCAGACAGTGACAAGGACTGTTACCCAAGTCCCCACCCTGGGCTTCCCCTGCCTCCCCAGCCTCTACTCTCCTTTGATCACGTCCATTTCTGTAGGGTTCTGGATCGTGTGCCCAACAGTCCATGAGGCAGATGGGATCTGGGGCCCCCGTGGAGGCTGAGTGTCAGGAGGAGGAGGGCAGAGAAGCACTCAGACACCCCACAGCAGAGAGCAGGGGAGCAGAGGACACCCTGGCAGGGGAGGAGGAAGGGTGTGCCCACCACAGAGTTTAAAATAAAATGTTGGCCACACGATTTACAGAGACGGGAAGGAGATGGCTGCTCATGCTCAGGGCTGGGAAGGGGCTGGAGGGGAAATGGAGACTGATGGCTAATGGAGACAGAGCTTCTTCTGGGTACAACACTGCTATAAAATTGATTGTGGTGATGTTTTCACACCCTGAGGACATACTCAAAAACATTGAATTGTACACTTTAAATGGGTGAATTGTGTGGTATGTGAATTCTATTTCAATAAAGCTATTAATAGAAAAAGGTTTGCCACAGCATAGAATGAAAACGGGCAAATGAACATCTACAGTTCATCTGAAAGGTATCCCTTAGATGGCTTACTGATCCTAAAGTTCTAGGATCTAGACGATGGAGATCATTATTATAAAAATAGGCCACAATCCATAGTCAGGGCAGCCTTTGTCATCCAAGCTGAGGCCCCACCTCAAGTACACTGCAAGACAGGTGCACTGACCTGCAGCCAGGCAAAGGCCACGCACTGTCTCAGACACAGCACGCGAGCTGCTGGAGCGACACGGGCCGTGCACACCACGCAGCCCTGCGTGCCGGGGCGAACATCCCCCCAACATGAATTAGGCAGACAGAAGTTGAAAGCCCCCAGAACAATGCATTTTCTAGCCTGCCCACAGCACTGTGAGTACAGAATTCTCGGCACACCTGATGAAAAGAGAGAGAGGAGAACGACTTGGAGGAGGCACTGGTGGGGAGCTTGGGGAATTTTGCCCTAGTCCTTGTGATGGAGCCATTCATCAAACTGAGACCTCCAGGCGCGGAGGCACCTGTGGGGCCTCAGCAACGGCAACATCTTGTCATGAGCAAAATGAAGAGAAGTGTCTCCGTCACACACGGTATCACGAGCTGGAAATCCTTGTGAACAAAACAATGGACCCAAACATAACATTTTCACAACCAGGCTTACTCTAATACCACATTCCTAAATTGTCACACTTCTTTTCCTTGAATTTTTTTTTTTTTTTTTTAGAGACAGGGCTATGTTCCCAGACTGGAGTGCAGTGGCGTGATCACAGCTCACTGCAACCTCGAATTCCCGGGCTCAGGCAATCCTTCCGCCTCGGTCTCCTGAGCAGCCCCCACCATGGATGGGCACCACCATGCCCAGCTAATTTCTTTCAATTTTTTTGCAGAGATGTGGTCTTGCTATGTTGCGCAGGCTGGTCTTGAATTCCTGGTCTCAAGTGATTCTCTTGCCCTCGGACTCCCCAAGTGCTGGGAGCACAGCTGTGAACCACCACGCCTGATCACACTTCCCTTCCAAAGAGTTGAAATGGACTTTAGGATTTGGAACTAATAATTATTTGTTAGAGTTTGCAGATGGAACTCACCTTTGAGATAATTATAGTGGAAAAGGTACTGTGTCAAGATGGTACCAACCCAGAGTAACTGAGCGACAATTTTAATCTTAAAGAAATTCACCTCATAAAATCTTAAGAATTACATTTTTCTAATTTAATAAATAAAATAAGATGTGAACTTTCTCATTAAGATTTTCAATTTTTGGTAGGCTAAAACTTAAATGTTAGCTAATTAAAGTAGAAAAGAATCAACAATTTGTAAATATATTAATTACATAAAATTTGGTGAGTTAACCCTTTGCACTCGGATGTTGAGTGTGACTCGACACGGTTAGCAAAAATTATAGAGATTAAAATTACTCTTTGAATGTATCAATAATTTGAAATATAAAAAAATCCAAATAAATATGTCTGTATGAAAATAAACTCCAGTTTTTTATTCTACTGCCATGCTTTGTACAATTTGGGGTATTTAAAAAATTAAATCCCTAGTAGAATAAAGGAATCGAGAAAAAAGCAAGCGAGTGCAAAGGGTTAAGGACGTGTGTTTAATGATGGTATACATATTCAATTAAGTAAAAAGGTTTTATCATTGTTTTTTATTGATGAGGACGACAGAAATATTATAATAGTAACGATTCCTAGATATTCTTTGCCAGGCATGCTCGAAATACATCAGCTCATGAACGTTTTGAAGTAGCAACCATCATTAGTCCCATTTTACAAATGAGAAACTGGATGTTTTAGGAGTTCAGCATTCTCTCAAAGAAGATAATCAAGGTAAACGACAATTCTTATTAGATTTCTGTATGTTTAAGATCTTCATTTTGTAATACAGCATTGATATCAAGTATATTCTCCTCTGAGCAATCTGTGTAGCAGAACTCTGTTTCAACGAGGGCTCCACAGTGCTAAGCCAGCAGCGCTCCCTACTTCCTCCCTACCAGTCCTTTCTCATTGGCATGTTGGACCCTCCTGGGACAAAGATAAAACCAACATTACTTCCCCCTTCTCATCTAGGATGCACAGAGTCTGAAGCCGCACAGCTGTGAGAGGAATCAAATTTGGGTTTCCAGAATTCTGTCCCAATAGGCAAAATGCACACACGGGCACCACCTACACGTTCGCTCTCTACCATGCACAGATTGAGCACAGAATTCAAAGATCTCAGGCAGAAGAGCTGCCTTGTTTCTTACTCCAGTGTGAGCACTTAATAGGTGTTCCCAACCTTCTCCCCTCCACCCTCTTCTGGGACTTGATTCAATAGTTATTTATTCTCTTTCCTAAATATTCAACATATCTTCTTGCATGGCTCCTTCACAGCCAACAATAGTTTTCTGTCATCTCCGAAAAAATAAAAAATCAGTGAAACAAACAAAAGAATCATCCCCCTCAACCCTGCGTCCCTGTCTGGAAACTCGCTTGCCATCCTCCCGTAGCGTGGCGCCCGGCAGCTGGCGGGCTCACGATAATGCCTGTGACGTAAATGAACATGCTGCATGTCGGCCTCGTTTCATGAGAGAAAACCTAAGTTGGCCGGTGCCTTTAATTAGAAACACCTTCCTTGCTTCAGTGGAGGTTAGCATCAATATCTAAGTACTCTTTAGCAACCAGTGTGACTTTAATATATTTCTAGAGCATCTAAGAAAGATGCTCTCTCTTAGATAGGCAGCTAAGATAGATGCCTATCTCTCTTGCTCCTCACAGGGCGCACGCCCTTGGTCACCTGTTACTGGAGGGACGAAGAGAATAGGTTCTGAAACTAACAGATGATCAGAAAGTCCTGCTGCGTCCATTGAATTCAATCTCCGCCTCACCTATGATAGCTCTTGAACTAACTTGCGAACAGCTGGTAAACTTGCCCAAATGAGCTAAATCAATAAAGAAATAACTGATGAGACAGCCCCGGGAACAAAAAGGCATCCTTTGGACTGAGGAGCCATGAACGAAGATCTGCTTTGGAACCAGTTGTCCCTCTTTCGTATCCATTGTAGGACACCAAAGTCACGGTGGGCGTTAAAGAGGCAATGAATTGGCCCTTTCACTATGTGAGATTAAAATGAGACATGCAAAAATAGCCACTCTTTCAGGATACCAGAACATGCTTCGTAATACAAATAATAGCATTGCATGTGCCCTCTATACTAGATATTAAAAGTATTATTATTACTCAAATTATTCTTTCATTAAAAGGTTGAGTTTTCTGTCTTCTATAATTTTCTGTGAGGTTTCTAAGCCTCTTATCATTTTTAGCTTTGAATTGCTAGTTGTTTAGATTATTAATTTCAGGTGTTTTTCTGTTTTCCTCTCCAATTATATAATAATCCTTAAAGGACTTGAGAAAATCTGCTATTCTTTAGATTCCTCTTCGATTTAAGTAAATGCCTTCATCAGAGCACTCAATATAATAACTGAGTGGTTAATAAAATGGACAACTGAAGTAATCACCATAAAGGTAAATTTTGAGATCTCTAGGCTAGGCAGAGTCTGAGAGGCCTGGAAGAAACTCAGAAATGTTCTTATTTATCTCCCTCCTCTCCCTACACACCCACTAACTTTCTTTTGACTTTATATAAAGCCTCTGACCTTCTCTCTAGCATATCCTCTGGTTATCTTTCCAGGACTTGACACAAGAGTCTAGTCTTAAAGATCACTACACATAAAATGCTCACGCTATGAATTCAGCTCTAGGACTAAAAACTGCATTCTCAGAAAAGTCTAGAGTTATCATTTCTTCTGTGGTCAAGGCCATATATTCCAGTTCTAGCCTCAGCAGAGATAACAGATACTTGTTCATACTATACTGCAATTTGCTCTCCATTCCTCAAAGACGGGTGCCTTTTGACACTTTGTTTTTTATACATTCTTCCCTCGATATGCCAATTGTTGTGGATTTAACACTGTAATACATATGGGAAGCCCAAGAGTATTTTAGGGAACTATTTTAGTAACTAACGCTGTTTAAACTTAAAGCAAAAATACTTTAACGGGTTTTCTCATTTCTTTGTATAACTAGCATTTTAAAGTCTCTATCGCTAATTAAAGCAGCACAACCAATTTGTTAGAACACATCAGATTTACCCACTATAAAAAGAGGATGTGCAATTTATTTGTTATCAGGGAACAAAAATTATCAAGATTTGAAATATTCCAACTATTATCACTTGATTACTGGCAAACCTTTCTGATAACACAATCATTAAAGGCTTTTAGACTATTCTTAGAGCATTGATATTATATTAAATAGACTATTACCCACCTACTACTACTTATTCAAAACTCTCATATGCCTAACACTTTGCTGGTATGGGAAAGAAAATTAAAGGCTATGGTCTTTGTTTAAAATACATACATTTACACAAAGGGCTACAAAGCAGTAGTTAAACTGGGGCAATATCTGAAGGGTAATTCATTCAGCTCCAATCCACAAGGGATCAGCATGTGAATATTTGGAAGGTTTATGGACTGTTCTCTCTGAAGGAAGACAGATACATCTGTTGCTCCCAATACAATTCCCTACTCACCCCAGGCATATCCAATAATACATCCCAATTATAAAAATAATAATGAGTAACTATTTGTGACTTGTTTGCAGTTAAGGCAAATTCTTGAGCATGTTGAAAGAAAATCTAGGAGAAGAATAAAATGAAAGATGTGCAGCCAATGTCTTCTTTGAGGAGTGGTTCCCTGTCCTGCAGCAGGTGAGAATGAAAGGTGTAACTGCATCCGCCTGAGGACCTGGGGTCAGGGAGGGACCCAGAGGAGGGATCTGAGACCAGCCTCCTTTCTCTGCCTCAACTATCTCATTTCCCTTATTTTCACTTTGGGGTTGCAAAAAGAAGTCACCAAAAAAATCAAAATCTGGTATTATTGAGCATAATGGGCACAAGCTGCAAAACCTGGCTTTGCCTTACCTCACTGTTCTCTGAAAACTCCCCTCTCCAAGGGAGCCATCTGCCCTTGGCCTCTCCTCTGCCCACAGTCCATATGACAGTGGCCTGCAGAAAGCAGTGGCCACCCTAGACTGTGCTTCTGGTTGTCAATCAGGGAAAAGATTTAGCATTACAGATAGACAATGAAGGTCCTGATTCAGATACCATTTTCGGAGGATCTGAAAGTTTCATTATTTCTGTCCCTATTCATACAACATTCAATAAATATTTACTGCATACCTACTATGTGCAAAGAGCTATTCTCAAGAATAGAAGCATCATAACATGGTGATTAAAGAGTGTAGACTTTAGATTAGTGTTTCAAACTTTGTGCATCATAAGTGATTTGTATAATCATTTTAGTATATTATTACCATCATAAAAAATAAATGGTATAGAAAAGACTATATTCCATTCCACATATATATATATGTATATACACACATAAGCACACATATATATGGCTTTACATCACAAAAGTATGATCATTGTTTCATGAAATTTTTGTTTTAATTTTACATTCATACATATGTATGTATAGACACATGTATACATATATTTAGTATATCTATTTATACTGATTCACAATGTAAAATGTATTCCGTACTATGTATGTTGTCAAAAAATAGAAAACACAACACAGCTCTATATCCCCACCACTAAGGGTTCAAGTATCAGCTTCTCCATTTACTGGCTCTGTGCTCTCAAAGTTCTCTGTACCTCATGTTCTTTGCTTATCAGGGCTTGGGGTGTGAGAATTAAAGGAAATAATCCACCAAATGTGCTCGATGTGGTGAACAACACTCAATATGGATATGCATTTTAACAAAAGGTATGAGTTAATTTCATGAAACTTACTTGATTTGGTACGGGAGCCTGCCACAGCAGAGCTACAGATACTACTACCTCACTTACAAATGAAGGAACTACAGTTCAGAAATCGTAACTTCCTACAGTCACGCAGATGGTGGTGTTAGAGCCAGAAACTGGGTCTTCGGACATAGTGCCACACCCCACACCTGCCTTCCAGCTATTTAAGAGATGCCCATGAAGAACAGAGCACACTTCACGCTGGCAATGAACATGGAGGGAATGAATGAATGAATGAATGTATATAACATTCTTTTGACATTTCTCTGCCTTCCTTTTTATACTTTCTCAGGTTTTCATGAAAGGAGCATTTGCACATGAATGTGTAGATCTCTTCCTTTCAAATTTTGCTTTCTTTACCTTCACAAAGTACATACATTGTCATCTACATGAATATACACTAATAGCTTCCCATAATCACAGAAATATTCTTTTATAAATCAAACTAACTTTGAAAAAAGAAACATCTTGCTCTACATAGCATTTACGATTCTGATCTTCACCTACCTTCTTTTAAAGAATTTTGGGTGAGCTCAACTGATCTGGGCAATTCCCATTTGGGAGCAAATCTTAACTTACAGTAGATATAAATATATCTTAGCATGGTGGGGACAACATTTTTCTCTAATTAGCTATTAGAAATAGTCTTTTACTTCCCTCCCAAATTTAGTAATTGAAGAAACTTATAAATTGATTTTAGGGAGAAAATTCTGTCTAGGAGAAAAACTCTTCCACAGTATCTAAATGGTTGACTTTGTAAAGCTCAGTTCTCTATAACTAGTGTGGACTTTCTCACTTTCTGAGCAATCCTTAGCTGAGAAGCACCCAGCATTATTAACTTTACTATGTCTCCCAGAATGTAAAAATCTCTTATAAACTTTCATCTGTTATTTGTGATTACATAGTCACAAAAAATTAAGTGTGACTTAATTCTCCCTTAATTCTCCCACATAATTCTCCCTATTTGTCTCTTCTTCTTAACTGATGACAGTTACTGAGCAAACATCAATCCATTATGTATCCGAATACCTAACTCAAGACTTTAACAATTTGGCTAGTTAAGTTCATTCTCAGTCTTCCTATGCCAAGCATCATTGCCATGTTGATTTAAACCATCTATAATCCCTGGGCTCTGCAGTGCTAACTTGTTATCCGAATATCCCCAGCACCAACCACTACAAGAATCAGTCACTCTCCACTAATCGTAGACAGGAGATGCCTCGGCACTTGACTCCTGTTTGTGACAGGATTCCTGCTCATGAACCATCATTTCACCCCAGTCTGTTACACCGACCACTGAACTAAATCACACAGATAACACGCATACTGGCAACAGAACCGAGTTTGTTGAATTTGACAGAAACTGCATGCTTGCGCCATGGGTACACTCACATGTCTTATGTATTGAAGCTTGTTCATCCGTGTTCCTCTGCAAGATGCAATGTACCCCTGTTGGTACCAGATCTTGGCACAGCAGTTTGAGCTGGAGCAACTTAAAAAGTTGTATTTTCACACCTGCACTTACCTTTCATGGTAGACTTTTTTAAAATCTCGCACACCCTACTATCTCCTTTTCTATAAGTTTGTGGCTGTTTCTCTTAATTGTTCCTATGTTTTTGAATATGTATTTGGAGAAATGGAATGAGCGAGACAGATAAGGTTCTCTTTTGCTCAGGCAAAAACACATTTTTCTCTTTCCACCCGCCAAATGTGTCCAAACCTTAATCATCTGTCAAGGCCCAGCCTGGCCACTTAGTCATTTCTCACACATAGGCTCAACTCCACCCCAGCCAGGACTACGCTTACCTGATCACCAAGTGCTTCTGGCTGCTCTCGCCAATCTGCGAGAGCCCCCACCATGCAGCACAGGGAGCTGGACATGGATGAGCACCCTGGTTTGAGTAACCTGCCTTGTTCCTGAGCCTCAGACCCTTCCCCATTCCTCTTAGCACAATTCCATTCTGAGAGCATTCCATACGCCACTCCCCCTCACACCTGAGTTTTCCCACTCAAAAACTCCTCATTAGGCAGGTCATTGTCTATGACCAGCAGCCACACCTCCTTCAAGTTAATGATCTCATGAGCTCAATTTCTGACAAGTGGTTCCAGTGCGGAGGTTAATAATATGTCCCCAGAGTCAGGTACAGTAGTCCCCCTTATCTGAAGTATCACTTTCTGTGGTTTCAGTTACCTGCAGTACAGTACAATAAGATATCAAGAGAGAGAAAGGGGGGAAGAGAGAAGGAGGAAGGGAGAGAGAGAGAAAAAGAGAGACCATATTCACATAACTTTTATTATAGTATATTGTTATAATTACTCTATTTGATTATTAGTTATCATTAATCTCCTACTATATCTAATTTACAAATTAAACTTTATCATAGGTCTGTGTATATAGGAAAAATCACGGCATATTCAGGGCTTGCTACTACCCAAGTTTCGGGCATCCACTGGCGGTCTCGGAACATACCCCCTGCAGATGAGGGGGACCACTCTACACTTGGATTGGAAAAGTAGCTTTGCCTGTTAACTACCTGATGGTGGGCAAGCCCCACAACTTCTCTCTCCACTTCCTTGTGAAATGGGACAAATCACAGTGCATGTATTGCAGGGGTTGTGAGAATTAAAGGAGATCATTTAAGCAAAGCATAGTGTGAGCCCGGTGCATAGCACAAGCTCAATAAATCACAGCCATCATTATCACCATGCTCTGCCCACCTGTGAGAATGTCCTACAGCCTGACCGATGGCCTGGTGGTGCCACACCCTTTGGGGTCTGTGTGGTACCAGCCAGATGAAACTGCTTTGCTGGGGCAGAAACATGATCATTTCATCCCCAGAATGACTTTCATGACGACTGCACAGGCCAAGTGCTAATGGCACTCTTACTGTAACAAATATCAGGAAGATGCCGGAAAATCTTTTCCAAAGGCCTTGGGTTGAGCATATCAACCATGCTGTATGAGATATTTAACATTTAACTCAGCATCCACTAAGTTCAGGGGATGCTAAAACAAGCATCTAATGTGGCTGAAATGACCTGAACCTCAAGGTGAGAAGACTCATCTAGAAAGACAAAAGGGTCTGTATGTTGAAAGAATAGGTAAGATGAAAAAGCAATGATTCCCACTACATGAGTCATTAGATGATGTATGCTCCACTTTGCCACAGAGTAATTAAACAAATGTTTCCACTTTGTTCAAGGGAAGTAGAGAAAGCCTGTTAGAATGTATTTCAAACAAGAAGAATCTCAGAAAAATGATCTTAAATAGAGGTGGAAAACCTTCCAGGTTTTTTCAAGGGTCTCTAAAGCAAGGCTTATCCAGTTTAAAGTGCAAACACATCACCTGGGGATCTGGTTAAAATGCAAAATCTGATTCTGAGCCAACAGATTCTAGGTGTGGCTCAAGAGTCTGCATTTCTGACAAGCAGGTGAAGGGTCAAACGTGGAGCAGCAAGGCCCCGAAACTGCAAGTCAGTGGGTCACGTCCAGACTGCCAGTGCTAACTTTCCCTTCTCTTTACCAAGGAGACTTGTGCCTGTCTACATGTGTGCGTGAGCGCACACACACACACACACACACACTCACATATATGAAGCTACGAGTCATGTGAACTCTCTCAGAGATGATGGGGGCCTGGCCATCTGGTCAACCAGTCCTGGGGGACTGGAGTCTGGGAACACTGCCAGGGCAAAGCCAGAAACACGGTGCATAGACACAGCAAACTGAGGCTCATCCTAAGGAGCTGGTGTGAGGCAACTGGAGAAAAACTGCAGAGCCCTGGCCCAGGCTCCACTCCCATTCCTGCCACCCCAGGTAACTCAGCTGCTGTGTGGGGCAGTGTCTGTCTCAGCCACATGGCCCCTTATGCAGGGCTGTCACCTGCCTCCTTCTCCAATCTAGCAGGGCACTGGCACGCAGCCAACACTCAGTAAACTGTGTTAAAAGGATGGAACATATCTCTTCTACATTACTTCCTCAATCACTGACCACAGCCTCCTGTCCCTCCAGGAGGCTTCCTCAAATACCACCACTGTAATTGTCCCACAAGGTCGTGAGGTATGACAGTCCCTGGGCCACTTCTCCCAATCAATGCCCTCCTCTTTTCAATGCATTCCCTGACCAGCTTTGATCAGTTGCAAATGTCAACTCGAGCCCTTCTGTCCTTTATTCAACACCTCTGGCAAAACTCCAACAAAGAGTTAACTTCATTATTGACCTTTTACCACCTACTTCCACCCACCCAAATAAAAATCCAAAGTCTTCACCTGGCTAAGATCCCCAGGGCATGGCTCCTAGCTTCCCCTCCTTCCTTCTCTTCTGCCGCCTGCTCCCTATGCTCCAGGAACATGGCCCCTTTCCCCTTTCAGCATGCAAGGTGTGTCACTGCTACCCGGGGCGCTCCTGTCTCAGGTATCTGTGTGGCCCACTCCCTCACTTTCCCACTTCCTTCAGTTATCTGCTTAAAACTCACCGTATGAGAAACCCTCTCCCTAAACATTCTGTATAAAATAGAGCCCTTCTCTCTGCTCTCTTTTCTCCCAGTTTTTTTCTTGCTGGCAGATATCACCTGGTGTGTTATATATTATTAGCTTTATATTAGCTTTTTTGAGTAATGTCTATATTTCCTCCCTGAGATATAACTTTCTGTATCTTTGGTGCCAATAATAACACCTGATATATAAAAAGGGCTTATTAGAGCTGGAAAAATGTCTAAATGAATGCATCCAAGAATATGAATGACAGAGAAAAACTGCAAATTCAGATGGATTGGTAATGTCACAAAAGAAAGATCATCAAACTCAGCTGGGCCCTTAACCCTTAAACCTACCAATTTCTTTAGTCAGCTTATTCTCCCATTCCCTTAAGTGCTGATTTCAACCACCATTTCTTCAAATTTGTAATCCTGCTCTAACCATACCCCATGCCCCAGCAGACGGCCTTGCCTCCTAATTCAAAGAAATAATGGAAGTGACTAGATGGCCATTAGCCCCTGACTCAGCACCAGTCCTCTCCTCCTTTCTCCACCCAAGAAAAACCATTTCTTCTACCTGTGCTCTGAACAGAAGCCATTCCTCTGCTTCTCAAAAACCTTAGTGGTGGAATCAAACTCAGACTCCAGTGTCATCAATTTCAATCTCCCTCTACTGCCCATCCCATCACTTTCAGCTATATTCAAATGTGTTCCAGACTCTTCCATTTAAAATACAACAAGGCCCTAAAGAAAAGGAAAGAACAGAGACGAGAAGAAGAAAAGGAAAACCGAAGGCTCCTATCTTCCTGGACCCACATTTTTCTCCATGTCCTCTGGTGCTCAGGGCAACCTTTGCTGGAGCTGACCACACTCACCTTGGCCACCGCCCTTGAGCAACATGGTTCCAAGGGTCCCTCACCAAGTCACCAAATCCACTAAACATTCTGCAGTCAAGTAATGAGTTAAGATCCACACAAATGAGGTTAAACTATTGCAGGTTAGTGAAGAAAACAGTCGGTAAAACAGATACTACGTTAACCCCACGTCACTGCATAGAGAAGTCCAGATCTAGGAACAAGCACCAGAGCACAAGGCAGTTTTGCCTCCTGGTGCCAGACTTGCGGGAGTAAGAGAGGAGGGGAGAATTTTTTCATTAGAATTTGCCTAGAGAGGAGAAGTACCTTGAAGGCTTCACTTCTTCATTTTAGGAAATTCTTTTCTTGACTCAGAATATAGTATGAGTAACCAACCTTGTAGCCAGATCTTTGGGTTATTTCTCCCATTTTCAGCACACAACAGGTATTCATGCCTTCTCAGAATTTCGCTGAAAAGTATTACTCTTGCTATAAGGTTAATATTTCACTATTCTGAATCTAAAGTCTTCTGAATTCAGCAGGGGTACAAGAATATTTGTGGAAGCCTCCAGGTCTCTTGGGATTATGCTGATGAAGGTTTCAGAGCCTATCACCGTTGTTGAGGAGATGATCCTATAAACAAAATGTTGGTATACATTTTCCCCAAATTCCAGTCATTAGTCCACCCTTATGACCAAGTACCTGTGTTTCAACATCCTAAAGGACATACTGCTGCAGGAATGACAAGTGGTGACATCTGCACTTTGATTACCTGTGTCATTCATTTTTTGGAAAGAATTCTTCCATAACATTTTCCCACACAGAGAAACCAGGAAGCTACCTATCTATTGCACAAGTCAAACATAAAGAATTGAAATGTCGGGGACTACTATACATTCGGTTTGATCATCAGCCAAAGGAAACCTCCAGGCCCATCTCACTAAGCTGTTTTTTTTTTTAATTTGACAAGTTTTTTAAATGAGTTTAAATTACATACGATTATCCAAGACAGACTCAATTACTGTTTTTCTTTCATTACATGACGTATGATGCTTTTATAAGATGAAGTCACTCAATACTGACTTCAAAAGCTTGCCTCAAAGTCAGACTTGAAGTCACTGCATTCCCAGGCCTTCATCCCGAGAGGGCAGCTGGGCAGCCTGTGGGGGTCTTCCGGTGTTGCTCAGTGGGATGCCTGCACTGCTACGTGCATGAGAGCCACAGCTATGCAAGTTCTGGTGGAACACTGGCTCTGCTTGAGGGTCAGGCATCTAATATAAATAATGCCCATCAATAGGTTTTAGCACTTTTTGGAGTATTTTAGCTGCCTCATAACAGAATGGGTTCAACACAGAGAATCCTGAGTTTGTTAACTAGTGTTCTGCATGACTCTGTCTTCCCATAATACTCCATACAACTCACTAATGTAGGACTCATCACTTCACATTTGTTATGACTGGTTTTCTGATCTGTTTACCCAAGTGGATGAAATTTCCCTGAGGGTAAGAAACCACATCCTGTTTATCTTTGAATTCTCTTTAATTTATGAAAGGATTCCTGCTTAAGGTTTTTTGACAATAACAAGTTATTACTTGGGTTTGTACATTTTAAGGAAAAGGTATATTGCATAAATCAAAGCATGCCTGAATTCCATAATCGTGGTTAATTTGGTAAAGCACTTGATTGATGGTAAAGCACTATTTGACTAATTGAATCAGTGAATGCCTAGAAAATAACATCATATGGGATTTCAGTGGGGAAATCCAAAAGTAAATTTAGCTTTAATTGACAAAGAGTATTTTTCAGCAGTGAAGCAGCAGCTAGAATTGAAAATCTAATGGGACTTTTTATGGAACTTCTCTGAGTTTTGATTGGCTTATTTATATACCCCTGTTCTCCCCACTATCTTCTGCCTCTACACTATAATTGCCAAAATGCAATTTTCCTTCTGAAATGTATTTGTTGACTACATTCCAGCTAGTTTAAGTAGAGAGAGATTTATGACAAGGCATTAGATGATTTGAAGAATTTCTGTGGTGATCATGAAACCAAGCCTGGATGCTCGGCGGCCGGGAACAGTGCAGCCAGGAAAGGACTGGCCACGCCTGAGGCTTCACTGCCAGCCACTCTCGTGGTAGAGCCACAGGGACAGGGCAAGAATCTCCATCACTGTTGCCCCAGAAGAACAAAGCATTTCCTGGCACACAGCCAGCACGTTAACTTGTTCAAGTCATCATTCCAATGATGACCTTCACATTTGGCAGTTTACTTTAAAAGTAAACAGGCTTCCAAATTAATGTCGTGGGAGGTCTTGCGATTCATGGAGACATCCTGTCCCTGAGTAAAGAAACTTATCATGAGTTTCCCAAACTGTTTATGTATTGATTAATGCATAAGCTGCTGACAGGGAAAAGAATGCTGATTTGTTTCTGAATCGTGATGTTTTGTAGATTGTCTTGCATGTAGACATTTTAGCCTGTAGGTTGCAGTCTGTAACCAGTGATTGCAACCTCTGTGTTGCACCCTCCAATGAATAAGGACAACTCCGGTATGAGGAGTCCCCCTCCGTTTTCCTAAACTTTTCTTATGAAAGTCTTCTAGTTTGTAATGGACTCTGGAACACTCCCAACTTCGTGTGTCTTCCCGGGTCTCTCCTCATATTTGGCTTCCAATAAACCTTCATCAAATTATATCTCTCTCATCAACCTTAACTTTAGTTGACATGAAGTTACCACCAATACGACTTTTTGGCAGAAGCAGGTTCTCTAGCTGCATGAAAGGACTGACACTTTTTTCTTTCTCCCTCCTTTATTTTATTTATTTATTTATTTATTTATTTATTTATTTATTTATTTATTTATTTATTTTTGGTAGCTTTCCTATTTCTATAACATAAGGCACACTACAAGTGAGATGCTGTGAGTCTGCAGTGAGCAAGTTTATATTAACTGCTACATAAACAAAGGGACGAGGCCAGGTGCAGTGGCTCATGCCTATAACCCTAACACCTGGGCAGGCCGAGTGGAAAGCATTGCTTGAGGCCTAGAGACCAGCCTGAGCAAGAGCAAGACCCCATCTCTACAAAAAAAAAAGGGGGGGAGAATAAAATTAGCCAGGTGTAGTGGTGCGTGCCTGTAGTCCCAGCTACTCTACTGGGGAGGCTGAGGCAGGAAAATTGCTTGTGCCCAGGAGTTAGAGGTTGCAGTGTGCTATGACAACACCACTGCACTCTAGCCCAGGCAATGGAGTAAGATGGTATCTCAAAAACAAGAATAAAAATAAAAGCAAAAATGAAAAATCTCTACCTCTCCAGATTAGAACTGCAGACAGAGCCCACTTCAAGGACATACAATCTGAGCAGTAACACAGGGCCCACACTTAGAAGGGCTTTGTATTTGATTTCAAGAGGCACAGGCGGAATTTATATATTGAGCAAATGCAAACAGAGCTTAAAAACAAGGGCACATTTCTTTTAAGAAAAATGTTTCATCTTTTTGTATGTTAAAAATCTATTTTTTTCCTGTGTACTGTCTGTGCATGTTATTTTCCCCTTTTTAATGGGTTATTTGCTATTTTTTATTATTAGTGAACACTTTTATGTTACAAAAATTAGCCCTTTGTAAAATATATTGCAAAGAAATTTTTCTAATTTGTCATGTCTTTTGATTGTTTATGGTTTTTTCTTTTTATTTTACAAAAGTATTTTTACCATATTAATGGCAATATTTGTAAAGAAATGAAAAACAAGTTAATAATCGGTAGGCAAATAGAACTTATGATCTGTAACTATCTAAAAACCACCTGCTAAAATGGATTTTTTAAAAAAATAGGTAAGATCTGTTATACTTATTTCTCCCATCAACACCATTTTCCAAGAAAATGGCTTCATGTTAAAACTAATATGAGCTTAAAATACTTCCATAGTATTAGCAGAGTCTGGGTGTTGCTACAATTGGCTGCCCAGCATTTGGTAGGGCCTTATTAAACATTTTGATGAATTACCAAATGTAGTATTTCAGGCATGGATAGATTATTATTGAAGAAAATGATGCTCCCCTTGTATTACACTTGGAAACCTCAACCTAGCTTTACAGTTAAAAAGGAGGATATTGAAAATGGTATTGATGCACAAAATGTCAGGTGCCGGATGCAGCCGCTTGCCGCCTCTCTGTCACTCCGCATCCCCGCTGGGGCCCAGTGCTGGAATGCCGTTGGGCCCACGTGCCACCACCTGCTTCCGCCCCCTCACGCTGCGTGGGCTGTCTGGGCCACCCTGGGTGCTCAGCAGCCTCCTGTCATCCTACTGCACTGCTCACATGATCCTGATTGGGTAATTTTTGAACCCCACTGTTGCTGATTGGATGTTAAAGCTTGTTGCTGATTGGATGTTAAAGCCTGTAGCTGATTGGATGCTTTTTGAGCCCTACCAAGGGTATAAAAGCAGGAGGAGCCCAAGGAAGGGGGATGAGAAGACCAGAAGAGAGCTGTGAGGCTAGTTGTGCTGAGCCTGCTCTGGAGGAATAAAGGCTGTTCTCCGACTCTTCCTGTGCCCCTCGATTCTTTCCCCAGTCAAGAGCTGTAACACTAGCTGTACACATTACAGCAACAGAGAACAGCAAAACTGCACCAAAATTTCCCTCAGTTATCCAGATACTGACAGCTCTTCTGAAGCTCAACACTTACAGTGATGAAATAGAAGAAACTGTAACAAAAAAGTGTGTAGCTTTAAAAGTTTGTCAAAAAGTTAAAACACCACCAGACTAATGCAAAGAGTCCTCACGCTCCTAGTAGTATCTAACGTTAACGCTGGACTCTCCATCGCTGAGCAAGGGAGGAAAGGGAACCCCTAGAGCATGCAAACAACTAAAGCGCCTCTGCCCTGCCCTGCGGAGGGGTGCCCGACACTCTGCATCAACAGCGGGCTGAGGAGAAGGAACCAAGGCTTCCACTCTACTACGGTAGGTTCCAGAAAGGGCTGAGAAGAGGGCGTGGAGACGGGCGGGGCAGGCTGGATGCAAGCTGTCCAACACTGAGGAGCACGGCGGAGGGCCACACGATTTTTGTCCAGTCATAATTGTTAACTGCAAAATGTCGTTTTAGAGCCTAAAACACGGTGCAAGTTTCACTTGCTCGCTCTTGGTCCCCAGGAGAAAACAAGAATGGGACCAGGTGCGGTAATAAATCACGGCTGTCACTCGGAGGCCTGCGGTCTCCCCTGCGGGAAGCGCAGGGCGCGTTACGCAAAGAGGGGTTTCCACGCGGCTCCTGGAAAGCGCGGCGTGCTCAGTAGGAACAAAGCTCCTACTTGGAAGAGCCAGGCTCATCCTGGGCCTGGGAGGGAAGGTCCTCATTTGTCTGCTCCTGAGACGTTCTCAAAGGGAACTGACAGGGAAACTCGGAGGATGAGTGTCACCGCAGACTGGGGGGCTCTGAGGTTCCCCAGCCCGTGCCGTGAGCTAAAAGGGAGTCTCGACTCTGTGGAAACCCGCGCCTTCCGCCTACTAGCCTGATGCCAACTGCTGAACTCAACAGGGAGGCCCCAGGCGTGCCACATGGGGACGTCCTGGGCATCAAATGCTTTGTTTATTCCTGTGGATGAAGTTCAAAAGTAAAATAAAGCATAGAGAAAATAGGAATTTGCTGAATGTTCATTGGAATGAAAATAAAGTTCTCCAATAATTGGCTGATTTCCATTTCATTCATTTAATCGATAAATATGTATTAAATGACAACAATGTGCCAGATAACATACTATATGCTGGGACACTGCTGTGAGCAAATCAGAGTTTCTGCTGCCATAAAGAGCACAGTCAAGAAAGTATGCACAGCCTGTCCCTTCCCGTCTGTCTTCACCATGTTTCTAGTTCCCCTTCCTCTCGCTGCCTGAGGAGCCCCCATGTGACCACGGAGAAATCCTCAGGTGTCTACAAGTTTAATTAATCATTTCTTATACAGAAGAAAAGGAAGACAAGCACTTTGTTGCAAATCACAGCTTTTAGGCTAGAGTTCATGTGAACGATATTTTTTTTCTATTCCTACTGAATTTTATGTTTGTTCAGTGGAATTTCAGGGCTTTCATCTCTAAATCAGTAAAACTTTGTTTTTCCTTTGAAGCAAATAAAAAGTAATTCCTTAGCATGCCTGCCAATTACAAAGAAAGTTTCCACATATTTCTCATTCACAAATGATTCCATTTAATCAACAGATTTATAATTTATATTCACTACACAGAGATAGAAGTCTCAATCCCTTCCAGAGCTGAGGCCTCAACCAGATAGAATGACTTATTCTGTTTCATGAACTTTAATGAAGGTTTTGTGTCCTCCTCAGCCAGATAGGCTTACTAGATTTGTCCTAACACATCACATAAAATTTTCTGTTTCACAAATATTTGTATACAATTTAAAAAACCACAAAAAAGTTGACTATATGGAAACAAATTTGGAACATGCATTGAAACAAATATTTATACATGATGTAAAGACATTTATATTGCTTTCATATTTGATACTGACATTTAATACCAAATTTGTTTCTATACAGTACAAAGTAAACAAAATTATCTGATTATATAACTTGGGCTAAAAATGATTAACATGGTCATTTTATTTCTTGGCTTTAGTCTAACAAATGAGGAAAAATTCTTAATTCATTATCTACTTTTAAAAATTACAAAAATAATTCAGCTCAATTACTAGCTAATGCTGTAACAATTCAAATATAGATTCTGGCAAGGCCTTTTAAAAGGTAAAGAAACCAATTTTCTGCCACTCATATGTGTACAATTTGCATTTAAGTCCATTAGAGGCAGACCCCAAGGTGAGGAGGGGTGAGGGAGGTGGGCTACTGCTACCCCAGACAATTGTCCAAGTCTCTGGCAGAACTCTGGAGTATTTCAAAAGATGTGTGTGCACGTGAGTATGAGTGTGTGTGTGTGGTGTTGTGTATGTGCTGCACATTTTTTCCCTGATCCTGAAAAACAAAAAGTATTGATTTCATGGCTATATTTTTTTTTTTTTTTGAGACAGAGTCTCACTTTGTTGCCCAGGCTAGAGTGAGTGCCGTGGCGTCAGCCTGGCTCACAGCAACCTCAATCTCCTGGGCTCAGCGATCCTACTGCCTCAGCTTCCTGAGTAGCTGGGACTACAGGCATGCGCCACCATGCCCGGCTAATTTTTTTTATATATATTTTTAGTTGGTCAATTAATTTCTTTCTATTTTTGGTAGAGACAGGGTCTCGCTCAGGCTGGTTTCGAACTCCTGACCTTGAGCGATCCGCCCGCCTCGGCCTCCCAAAGTGCTAGGATTACAGGCGTGAGCCACCGCGCCCGGCCTTATATTTTTAAAATAATAATTACTGAGCATATTTATTAATCCATGAAAATCACTAATCTCAAAGATACAAAGACAAATTTTGTACCAATAGTTTTTCTTTCACTCATGTGAAACCAGAGAATTGGTGTCAGAACTCTATGGACAGATACCTAGCAGAATAATTCCATAGAACTACCTAAATGCATCACAAGAACAACTGTACCACTTCCAGCAATATAAATTTTTATTATTTTATCCATGTCTCATCAAGAACAATTATGTGATTTATTTTATAAAGCAGAGATCCTAAATACTAAACTACTCCCTACTTTTAGCACATCTGTAACTTGAACAAGTTCATGGTATCTTAACTCTTTCTAGAATAGCACTGTTCACTACTTTGGATCCCTAACCTAGGGTCATTTGGCACACAGAAGGTGCTCACAAGCCGGTAAGTGTGGGAATGTGAATTGGTTCAGCCACTTTGGAAGACAATTTGGTGATTTCTCACAAAACTAAACCTACTCTTCCCGCATAATCCAGCAATTGTGCTCCTTGGTATTTACCCAAATAAGTTGAAAACTTACATCCACACAAAACTCTGCACATGAACGTTTATAGCAGCTTTACTCATAATTGCCAAAACTTGGAAGCAACCAGGATGTCCCTCAGTAGGTGAACACATAAACAAATAGTGATACCTCCAGACAGTAGAATATTATTCAGCGTTAAAAAGATATGAGCTGTCAAGCCACAAAAAGATATGAAGGAATCCCATATGCATACTGCTAAATGAAAGAAGCCAATCTGCAAAGGCTATACACTATATGCTTCCAACTTTATGACATTTTGGAATAGGCAAAACTATAGACAGTAAAAACATCAGTGGTTGCCACGTGGGGTGGGGAGGGGCAGAGGCACAGGGAAATTTTAGAACAAGGAAACTATTATGCACAATATTGTAATAATGAATACATGTCATTACACATTTGTCAAATCCCATATAACGTACAACACAAAGAATGAACCCTAATGGAAGCTATGGACTTCAGTTAATGATAATGTACCCATATCGGTCCACAATTGTAACTAACGTCCCACACTAGTGCAAGATGATAACAGGGGAAACTGAAAGTGGCAGGTGGGGGGAGGGGAAGAAGGCATATGGAAACTTTCTGTACTTTCCATTCAATTTTTCTATAAACCTAAAACTGCTGAAATGAAGATATACTGAAATAAAAGGAATCAGCAGCTCTCAAAAATACCTTCCCCTGAAGAATATTTACTGAGCTGTCTCTAACCCATAATCCTAAAGTTTCAAAGATGGAGAATTCATTACAACCTAATAATCTGAACCCACACCTCACCTACAGAGGTCTTTCCCAGGTCAGAGTTCACCTATTTACAAAGCAAACAGAAGTTCATTTCATAAAGTAAGAAAGATAACTGCTACTGAAAACCAAAATAACATCTAGAGCTAGAGCCTGGGAAATCCAAAAAAGGGAGAATTGAATTTACAACCAAACTCCTGTTAAGCTCAACGAGAAACCCATGAATAAATAGCAATGTCAGTCACCTTTGGCTCAGGAGGTTAGTTAATCAGCAGGCTCGGTTACCAGGAATCCCTAATTAAGTTCTGTGAGAAACTTCCTAGCAAACTGGCATTGACTGTGAAAACAAACCCTCCTTCTGATGAGCACATATGTTAATGCACCATTGTAAAAGTTCAGGGTAGTTATTACTGAGTTGTCACAGGCTCATTAATTATCCACTATACTGTATTTAGCTTTACTCTGGTAAATCTTTTTAATTGCCCGGCCTACATTTACAGAGCATCTTTATTTAACATGCTCCCAACTCTGTTTATGTTTATGCCTTTTCCAATAACTCATTAAATAGAGTTCTTAACCAGTACTATCAGAATCTTTACAAGAAGCTGGCCAAGCCCACTTAAGTGCTTTCATTTCACTCACTCATTACCAGAGCATGTGAAAGTTTTGAAGATTGTTCAGGTCTACCCCTCACCCACATTTCCTTTTCCCAGTCTCTGAAGAGCACAGGAGACTTCCTTCTCCGATATTTCCAAACTGAGATTCAATCTCTCCCACTGTGAGGGGTAACTGTTTGAAAATCTGTGTCTGAGCACGTTCCCTGAGCCTCCTCTGACCCTCAGTGCTGCCCACTCAGGAAGGATCAAGACCACCTGCCTTAGGAAAGCACCGAGGACCTGGTTAGTGTGGCCTCAAACTCCTGTCTCATCCGCTGACCTTCTTCCCGTCTATCCCTTCCCTCTCAGCCCTCTGCACAGCACACCACAAAATGTCTTCGCCCATTCCTTTCTTTCTGCTTGGCATTCTCTCAGGTCCCACTCAAAAGATAAGTTACTCCCTCTATAAAACCTTCCAGGCAGAAGCCCCCATCCCTCCTCTATTCTCCCAAACAAGTCTATCCCTCATTGAGAACACATGCTACCTTTTAGCCATTGACTGTCGAGTGAATAGACAGCCTGCAGAATGGGAGAAAATATTTGCTCTCTACATATCCGATAAAGGGCTGATAACAAGAATCTATCTAGAACTTAAAAAAGTCAACAAGAAAAAAATCCAACAACCCCATCAAGAAATGGGCAAAGGAAATGAAAAGAAACTTTCAAAAGAAAACAGAATAATGACTAGCAAACATATAAAAAAAATGCTCAACATCTTTAATCATTAGGGATATGCAAATCAAAACCACAATGAGATATCACCTAACCCCAGTGAGATTGGCCTCTATCAAAAAATCCCTTCACATGTCCCAAAAGTTGTTGTAATGAAAATAATAATAATAATAATTAAAGAATTTAATATTATTAAAAAAAAGAAAAAGAAATCCCCAAACAACAAATGCTGGCGAGGAGGTGGAGAGACAGGAACACTCTTACACTGCTGGTGGGACTGCAAATTAGTGCAACCTCTGTGGAAAAGAATTTGGAGATCCCTCAAAGAGCTAAAAATAGAAATACTATTCAATCCAGCAATAGCACTATTAGGCATCTACCCAAAAAAGACAAAGATGGACTATAATAAAGACATCTGCACCCGAATGTTTATGGCAGCAAAATTCACTATTGCAAGCATGTGGAAACAACCCACATCCCCTGTCAATTCATGAGTGGATTATTAAAATTTGGTATGTGTATACAATAGAATATTAATTATAAGAAACGACAGTGATCTAGCACCTCTTATATTTTCCTGGATTGAGCATGAGCCCATTATCCAAAGTGAGGTATCACAAGATCGGAAGAACAGGCGCCACATGTACTCACCATCAAATTGGCACTGACTGATCAACACTCTGGTGCTCACATGGTAGTAATATTCTCCAGGGGTTAGAGGTTGGGGTGGGGGGTGGTAAACTTACAATTGATGGACATGGTGAGCATTGTAGAGGGGAAGGGCATGCCTCTAATCCTTGCTTGGGTGAGGCAAAGACATAAAATGCAATCAAAATGTTTGTTGCCTCATAATATCCTGAAATAAAAAATAAATAAATAAATAAAGCTTTTTAAAAAATGAGAGAGTCTCTTGCAGGAGAGTGAATTCTTTGAGATCACAGAACGCATTTCATTCATCTGTGTGTGCTCAGCACATGCACATAGTAAATGCTTGATAACTATTTATCAAATGAATGAGCAAAGGCATTTTCACTCCAGAGTATCCAAGCTTAATTAAATCATGTCTGCTTTTCCAACATCTCCTAACCCATATAACCACATGGTCACATGTATACACAAAAGAAAATAATGGAAAAAAATGGTACAGATCTGCATGTTTCTTAGAGCATATTTGATCTTGGAATCAAAAACCTAAGTAATAAGAACCCATTTTATGCAATGAATATTGAAAACATATTTGTAAATCACCTAGTCTCTCTGGAAAAACTAGACTTTGCAAAGATGCCATTTAACTAAAAAGGAAAATGATACTGCATATTCTTCATGGAATGCTACCAAAAATAAATTAAAATAATGACCAGACTGTAACTGGTAACCGCCCCCCCCTTCTTTTAAGCTACTGACCACTCATTCATCAGTTAAGTGAGCCCTTACAACACAATGCATATCCACTTTTGGAGGCATCTTTTAAATAGGTGCAAGGGAATTCTTTTGATTTTTAGAAATTTTTGGAATTGCTTATACAAAGGATAGCTGCATTTATATTGATTGTGAAAATTCTGAATTTCATGTATTTGAGAATGACAAATCTCCTAGCACTTGTACATTAGAGTTGGGCCTTTGAGATAGGTCTCAAGGGGTAAATTTGAAATTACATCACATAGATATAAATCCTGCTGGTCTCAGAGAGAGAGAGAGAGAGAGAGAGAGAGAGAGAGAGAGTGATGCAATTGACAGAGGGGCTCAGCCTTACATGTTTGTAGTGAAATTCATAATACATGAACATACACGCAGTACAATGCTAGTATATGCAAAGCATGACTACATGCAAAATGAGGATATAAATACAAGTTAATTACACACTATTCAAATGAGAATGGAACCTACTTAGTATTCTTTGGTATCATGCATTATCCAATGGAAATAACAGGTGTTTTACCAATAGATATTAAATGAATGAGACACATTATAGATAAAATTAATCTGTAATCTTTGTGCTTGAAGTTTGGTGTGCAAAGTCAACCCCAGGAGTAGTTTATCAGAAGTATAGCCCAGGTCAATAAAATGTGAATATTGTTCCCCAAGTAGATATTCGATAAGGTGTATAAAAAGAATTGAAATGCTCAGTTTAGGTACCAGTTTTCAGAGAACTATAAAGCTGGAAGGGACCTCAGAAATGATCTAACTCCCACCCTCCATTTTATGGTTGAGAAATTAACGGCACAAAGTCAAGACACAAATCTGACTTCTTTCAACAGCTGTGTCTCTCCCCATCCTGGTTATCAGAGGAAAATCTAATAGTTACTCTTAACTAGTTTCCGTTGCTATCATGGTAAAATCAAATGCATTGCCATTTTCAGCACAGTCTGAAAGCTCAGGAAATGCTTCTCCAAGTGACTCCCTTAGAATAATCTTGAAAAATAGTAAGATACAGTAGAAAAAGCATGAGATTTGAGAACAAAATTCATGAATGTGAGCCCAGATACTTACTACTTAGTAGCCGTGTGCACCTGGGCAAGTCTCCTACCTTCTCTGAACCTTAGCTGGTCCATCCTCAGATGGCAACAACAGGAACACCTGCCTTGCGAGGCTGATGAGAAGATTGGTTAACTGAGTATGAACAGTGTGCATGACAAGCTACAATGGCACTCACAAAGATTCAGTCCTTATTATCATCATCACATACTATTTATTAAACTGCCAAATAAGCACAGCATGTTGCTCGGCCTTAAGCAAGGCAGGAAACAGGGAATTCAATGAGCTTTGCTCACTATTAGGGGTTTTGTCTCCTAAAGAGTCAGTTTTTACCAGCAGGTAATCTTATTTGCAAAATCCATTAAGTAAACCTGCCTCAGCAGCGGAACAACTCACTGACTTTTCCCTGGTAACTTCTAGCAAACCCTTACCTAGTATTTCGGAACATTTCACTTTAGACTTCCCTCTTCTCCCTCCTCAAGAAGGTCTGACATCACCTAGCTCAGCAATGTCCAATAAAATGAAATAATGCAAGCCACATGTGTAATTTTAGTTTTTCTGATAGCCACATTTAAAAAGTAAAAAACAAGTGAAATTAACTTTGATTGTATATTTTATTTAATCCAATATACCCCAAACATCATTAGTTCAACATGTAATAAATAAAAAAAGGTTAATGACATGTCTATTATCCTTATTTGTATACTAAGTCTTCAAAATCCCGCAGGTATCTGACACTTAGCACACATCTCAATAGGGATTAGTCACATTTCAAGTGCCCAAAAGCCATGTGTAGGTGGTAGCTACCATATTGAAAAGCCACTCAGGTCTAGAGACTAGCAGAGTGATCGCACCTACTGATAGAGCAGACTGAGAAAAATTAGCTTGGTAACTCTCCATGGAAACATTTAAGAACACCGCACGGAACAATCACATCCTCACACACAGATGGGGGAGGGAACGCTAGCAACAAAAATGACCGCATAGCAACACCAGCTGTTGTACGAAAGGAAAATTAGAAAACTATTACTTTGGAAAGAGGCATTTCTGGGAAGATCATCTTTTCTATCTTGAATAACGTGAAATACGGAAATCAATAATGTTTACACAAGTATACATTTTATAAGGCACCATTTCCATTTTATTCTAAAATGTAGACAGTGATATATTTCGTCATATTGTTGAAAGTCCTATTTCTTACTTAAGAAGACAAATGCTAAAGCATGAAATCAAGCTAAACCATGCTATCTCTCATCATAGAGGATCTGTGCCATGTGGGCCTATGGGTCACTGTGGCTATGGGCATTGCATGCAGCAGGCTGTTCAACAGAAATCTCTCCATATTGTGTTATATGAATATCCAGCTAACTCCCGGCCAGAGTTTAGTCTTTCAGGCCTGGAGTCCTAGTTGCATTTTCTTCTATTCCAACCTCAGTTCTTCTCTCCCCATGTGGATACAGAGACTCCCTGGTCTATCAGACTAAAAGCTGAGTTTGAGGGATGCCCAGAAACCTGCCCTCTCTCTCTCCACTCTCCTCTCCACCCAGCCAGTGTGCATGGCCTTTGTCCACCCTCAAGACAGCTTCTTTTTCAGAAACATGTGAATAAGAATGCCACACCAGCCCACTGTACTTCTCCAAGCAAAGATAGCAACCATCATGACTTGGTGAGAGCCCTTCACTCTGTGTGGTTCACGCAGTGTAACCACGCAGAGTAACCACGCAGAGTAACCACTGCCCTTCACCCAGTGTCTGGTTACTCTGAAGCCACTGGTTGCCGCAGCGTCCACCTCTGTCACGAAGGCCATGTCCCTCTCTCCCACCTCCCTTCCACTCTGACGACTCCAGCTCTAGCGGCCAAGTGACAGAAGGTCTAAGTACCACATAAAACTGAGAGGCAGGTAGTCAACATGCTGAATTATTTTCTTAGAGATTAGTTCTGAAACATAAACCCATAAAAGAATGGAATTTTAATAAATGTTTGAATCTTTCACTTCCTCGCCAATGGAAAATTCACATTTTCTTTAAAGTACTGTTTATAAGGAGGTTCCTGTGTGTGTGCGTACCTATTGCCGCTAGTTTGTAAGCAACAGCCCTCGCTATCACGCTAGGTGAGCTAACTGATGAGCAGGCCGGTTACAACGTCTGATCAACCATGTTTCCCATCAGTGTCCAGCGTGGACCAGTCTTTCCTGACCATTTCAGCTGACAGGCCCCTCCCCTGTAGCAACAGTAGTTGCTCCATGCTTTGCAAACTCTAATGTGCATACTAATCATCCAGAGATCTTCAAATGCAGGTTGAGATTCAGCAGGTGTAGGTGGCCTGAGATTCTGCCTGAGAAACTTCCAAGAGATGCCCATGTTGTGGGTCTGCAGGTCCCACCCTGTGCAGCAAGGCCACAGCTCCACCCATGACTCGCTCCTTTCCTGGTCAGTAAACTGTTTGAGAGTACATTCTTTTAATATATTTTTCTTCCTATAATTTTAAGCAGATGTTTGTGAAGTCCATGAATAAAGGGTTATCGCTGGTCACTTATTTTAGTCATTCCGTTCTCAGCAACTTATCAGAGTGACCAGGCAGTGATTTGGCCAATGGGCTGCTAATGAGTTTGCATGTGGTCCCTGTCATTCAGTGGGAACCTGCCTGCAATTCCAGCTCTCTGCCCTCTCCTCAGTGGGATCAGAAGTCAACGTCTCATCTTGGGCCTGTTTCTCAATATCAGGCCAGCAGATATTATATATTGCGGACATAAATCAAAATTTCCCTTCAATTGTACATTTTGAAGTATGGGCATCATGGTTTACTTTCTTGATGCCCTTGATTTTGGATCCTCACCTACCTCTACTGTTAGTAAATTTACTTCCGGCCCTTGCTTAGACTCCCAGGTTTCTAAGGTATTTCCCATTTGTGAGGATGTGCTTTGGCCTTGACATTCTGGATGCTGACTTCTTGCCTACTTCTGGTAACCCAAAACCGTCAGGTCAAACACACTCGAACAGCAGACCCCAATGGTGCCCTCAATATCCAGTTGACCCTATAAACCTGACCATTATCATAACTCAAGTTTTGCTTTCTTTGCCCTGAGAACAAACTAGTGAGGCCTTGCTTTCAGCTTTGCTGAGATGCATTTTATATTAGGGATCAGTACAATTTTCCTACTCCGTCCAAGGATTGAAAATTTGCTCTTTGATTATGAAATAAAATTCTTTATTTTTGTTGATTTCTCTTGTGGTTAAATTTTTCTTACTCAAGCTAATAGATGCATGTCTTAGACAACACTTTAAGCTCCTATGAGCAAATCAGAGAATACAGCACATGATGTTTTCTAGAGTATTTGGACATGCTTGCCTGATAAAAACTTCAGGCTTCTTCCCCCTTACTTATTTAATTCCAACCTTATTTTGAAGTAGGTAGATATGATATCCTAAATAATTACAACTGATGATTACTTTTCAGAAGTAAGAAGACAACTAATACTTATGCTTTCATTAGAATGGTGTTAGGTAACCCACACCCATCTAGAACTCAATTTTTCGAACCTGACCATCACCCCATCAGGAAAAATCCCACAGGATATTTGTGACTGTCACTATTTTTTTTTTTTTTTGAGACAGAGTCTCACTCTGTTGTTTGGGCTAGAGTGCCATAGCGTCAGCCTAGCTCACAGCAACCTCAAACTCCTGGGCTCAAGTGATCCTCCTGTCTCCGCTTCCTAAGTAGCTGAGACTACAGGCATGCACCACCATGCTCAGCTAATTTTTTATATATATATTTCAGTTGTCCAGCTAATTTCTTTCTATATATATTTTTTTTAGTAGAGATGGGGTCTCGATCTTGCTCAGGCTCGTCTCGAACTCCTGAGCTCAAATGATCCTCCTGCCTTGGCCTCCCAGAGTGCTATGTTGCTCTTAATAGTAGTACATCCCCTGGAAATACAAAACCCTATGGAACATATTCCTGCTTTTTGTTATAATAACAGATTTAAGTATTATCAATTGTTTGGGAAAGTCTTCTGGAAAAGTCCATTTAAAAAATAATTGTTATTAATTTTACTTTTGCAAAATAGGAAATTAATTAATGGGCGGAAAGTCTATCAAAACAGAAGAAACACTTACAAATCTTTTCCCCTGCCTCAATGAAGGATCATTCCCTCATTGTTACTGTCACATTGACGCAGTGACCATGCCATGAACTAACGTTAGAAGTTATGGGGGATCATTTAGTTACCATTACTGCTACAATTGCTACCTTTGCTTTGACTACTAACTCTCTGCTCCCGAAAAACAAAAAAGAAAAACAAAACAAAACAAAAAAGAGACCTGAAAAGTAAAGAATTCAGCCCTGAACTGAGATCTTTATTCATGAATAGCATCTGAGCTGCAGAAAAAAGAAGCCAGACATTTTCCTTTCACCCAAGCATGGATGAAATCTCTCAGACCGGTGGCTCAGAAAGGTAACTTTGTCCTTAAACAGAGTGAACTTGATGGGAAGTCAAACCAAAGTCCTCTGAAGTCTTTCTCAAGTCATGTTCACAATAGATCCTACTTCTTCTATATATACATGGTTTTCTATTTGACTAATCCTCACTCAGCCCACATTATGCCCACTGCTCTGTTTATATAAAAGGATTCCCCTGACAGGGAAATACAGCTTGCATGTAAATTAAACAAAAGAAGCAGAACTGATTCAAACAGCCTACTTATGATTCATAAAGATGAGAAAATGGTTTGACATACATAGTTCAGATAATTTTAAGATATATATTTAAAATTTTTTAAATTTAAAATCTGAAATATTGGCATGGGGTTAAAACTTGTTTAGCTTCACAACAGATTTCTAACATCCTAGAATCCAGGGAATTCACATCCAGGGAAGGTTAATGCAATGCTTTCTTCTTCTAGCAGAGTGTAATATATCCCCATTTTAAACAAGTATACTTGTTAAAATATTTTAAACAAGATACTGGATACAGTATCTCTGTATAGAGTTTAAATTCAATTTTCAGCATGTTAAACCAGTGACAATGTAAGCCAGGACAAGCTTTTAATTTAAAAGCAAATTTAGCTCTCATAACCATTTTCTCATTGACATAATGGACAGTTCTTTTTAAGCCTGTGAAATGTTGTTCTTATTTATTGGTTAATCACAGCACTCCAGCTGTGCATACCTCACTACATGAAATGGAGATGGTGATTTTGGCTTCCAAAATCTGTAAGGTGCATATCTTAGAATTAGTGATATGGAACATTTTTAACATCAGTTTCGAATACTTAGGTATGTGTTTTAATGAAAATAGTTTTATTTGATTATAACTAAAATTTGGAAATGACATAAAGTTAGTTGCATTAAATAAATAAACTTAAGGTTCTCTCTTCATGTACAAATAATACCAATTCCTGAAAGTTTAGGCACTAATATTATCAACTTTGAAATGTCCTTTTTTAGATCCTCTTTGACTTACATAAACACAGAAAGGCTATGTGGCTTTAGAAGAACACATACAGACATTCTAGAGCAGGCGTCCTCAAACTACGGCCCTCAGGCCACATGCGGCCCACCGAGGACATTTATCCGGCCCGCCAGGTGTTTTTGCCACCGCTGCCTGTCCGGCTTAGCGGCCAACTGGTCCCAGGCCCACAGTGCGCATGTGTGGAATGTGCCCCGCACTCTCCAACGGCCCTCCAATGGTCTGAGGGACAGTGAACTGGCCCCCTGTTTAAAAAGTTTGAGGACCACTGTTCTAGAGCATATACTCTCGGTTCTGGGCAAATAAAAAGCATGTATAATAAGAGAAGAATCAGAATTTTAGACCTTGAAAAAACATAGGAAACTATTTTTTAACCAATCACATTATACAGACAGAAACCTAAGACCCAGAAGGAGGAAACCAAAAGCAGATCCAAACTTTGTGGGGCCCCAGGAGTTACACTGTATCGTCTACACATACAGTAACACATAACCCAGAGCAGTTACGTGGCCTGCATGGGACCTGAAGCTATTAGGAAGGAAATCATCTGTTCTGACACCCCATTTAGTCCAGTTCCCAAAGAGACAGGTGCCTCTTTATATGAGTTCTATCACTGATACTCTAACTATGACCCCGTCTCTCCATTTCAGGGTAGAAAAGACCTAATGGTGTCAACCAGACCACCTCAAGGGGGATTCCAGACTGATTTATTTTCATTTTGACCATTCTCTGGTTTCTCTTAAAATGAGCAATCTGTATTAGTTCTGTACATATACCAGATATGGAATTAGTGTTCTATGATCATAAGAATTATACTGATGATGGTGGTAGTAATAGTGACAGTGGGGGCTGTAAACCTTCTGAGTGGACAGAAGCACAGAAAATATCAAAAATCATTCCATGTGTAAGTATATTTTCAGACAGGTAAGTATAGGTAAGAATTCAATGAAAAATACCTATTGAAAAGCTTTCCCACTCTGACTATCCTGTCAACAATACCAGGAATGATAACTTGTGCTTCTAGGCACATTCTACTCAGAGAGTGACTAGTACTTCACACAATTTAGCTCTACTTCCCTAATACCCTAGGAATCTAAAAAGGAGCTGGGGTGACCTGTCCTATCATTTCCAGATAACATTACACCTTTTCTGATTCATGGTACCCTTAGAAACTCAACAAGATAACTGAGCAGCAAGTACAGCTATGCTTTCAGAAAGGAGAAAGAATAGCACCTGTGTTTTATTCACAGACCAGCAGATGTTCACTGAGCACATATACTTGTACATGCCACTTCCACAACCATTAGAGTAACTTCATGAGGACTTGTCCATGGCTTTCCTTCCTTGTCAGCCAGTGACACCATCACATTGTTGGAATGAGGTCACTTGTTATGGTGGTCAGAATCACGCAATGCCATTTAAGAGAATATTTCCTATTGAGAATTACTGAATGTGATTTTCCCCAAAATTAAACAACACATTATTTTCAAGATAACACCTGATTAATATTCCCTCACAACTAGCACCATAATGAGTCTTATATGTGATAATACATAAGAATAATAAATTCAGTTCTAATTCTCAGTCTTGTTTCCATAGGTATAGCTAGTATACCATACAAATTTCTAAAATAAGTTAAAAAAAAAAACATGTTACCCAGATTAGCCAGTGAGTCCATGTAAAGGGGAATCACCCATTATTTATTTGCTACACAGTGATTGCTGTTATTAATAAATTCATAGGTAGACTATGTCATTCAAACTGTAACATACAGAACATACTTAATAGCAAATTATGTGCTTGGATATTCAATCACTAAGGACTTTTTTGTAAGTGACTCAGCAAAGACTTTCAAAGCTATTGTCCCAAGCATTTGTGGACAATATTCAAAACTGCTAGGATACATTTGCACAGATGCTAGATTCAAATGCTCTGTTAAAGTTGTCTGAAATTCTGATGGGGAATAATAAGTATAAAAAAAATTTTTACCCTTGTGAAGCAAACAGTTCATAGTTCAGGTGATTAGAAACAATTTACAACCTTTTCACTAATTAGTGCAAGACACCACATATATATGTGTGTGTGTATATATATGTGTGTGTGTGTGTTTATAGTATATATATATGCTATAGATAGATTTATGAATAAATTACTCCAGTTCATATAGAAGCCCAAGCAAATGTATAAGGAGCTACCTGATTGTGTGTGGACTTATACCTGTCAGCTAACTCAGAGATTTCAATACCAAATCCAGCATTCAGGATTCTGTGAGGCTCCAGGGAAGACACTGGGCCCATAAAACAATGAATAGATTTTAAAGTGGCACAATAGCAGTATTGAAAAAAAATGCATTCTACTTCTTTCATCCACAAAAAAAGCAAAAGTTAGTCTGTTAAGTTTGGAGCAGAATTTAATGATGGAAATTATCATAAAATCTCAGGACTAGAAGATGATCTTCTAGGCAACCCTCTGCATGATAGTTTAAGTACCTCTACCACATCTCTACCTAGGTTTCCAAACTATGCTTCAACACTACAATGATGGCAAACTCACTGCTTCTAAGGAATCTTAGTTGATTTGTGAATACCTTTGATTACTTAAAAGACAGTTCAAACTCTCTTCCTAGAGGTCTCATCCATTTTGTCACAGAGGGCCTACGCAGAAGGCCAATGCCTCTTCCATGCTACATCCTTTAGTACTTTACAGAGAGCTCTCTAGTTTTCACGCTTCTATTCTACCTACCCATCCTCAGACCCGTCAACCATTTTTCATGTTGCTTTCCCCCGTCCCATAGCAGATTGAATACTAGCCTAAAATTTGGCCAGAACTATGTGACCTCAAAAACATTTAAAATTATCTATTTCAATTTCCACATATACAAAACAGAAGCGCTAGCTCAAAGATTATTAAAAGGAAAGAGAACATGGAAGCCGTCTGGAAACTTAAAAGTGCTACAGAAATATAAGGACCACACTTCTATGGATCAGAAGACCCGAAATTTCAATAAGGTAAACACCACCATATCCTAAGAAAAACCTTCAAAAAATAACCCAAAATAAATTTTTGCCAAGAATTTACTTTAATATAAATAAAATTAAAAATTTCAACCAATCTGAAAAATGACTCTCCTACCATATTGAGTCTATTTATATGTCTCAATAACACCCAAACTCAAAGCATGTGAAGTCATGAATTTTCATGAATGGTAGAGACATGATTAAGTCAGAGATAAATTGATGACCTATCCTCTGAAACTTTCAACTTTCTGTCATTCCTTTGAATAAAACAATGGTTTAACACTTTTTTTTTAACAATCCTCACCCCTTATAATCCTTCAATGGCCCCTCCATGCCTTTAGAATAAAATCTGAATTAGATTCTTTATCTAGCCCAAGTAATTCTGCATCCTCATCTGTAGCTAGTCTCCCTTACTTTGTATGTAGAGCACACACTTAACTTGCCTTCTTCTTTCTTGCCCCTCTAGCCTTTATGCATTGTATCCAAGGCTCTAAAGCCAATGTTCCACTTTATTCAAATAGCAGATTTTTCTTATTGTTCAAATTGCTCAGACATCTCCTCTTCCAGAGAGTCTTACCTGAACTAAGGTGGTTTGTGTTTCCTGTTGCTATCATAGCGCTTATTTCCTGGTACTGAAATAATTTACTTTTATGTCTTCCTCACTAGACAGTAGATGCCTTCAAAAGATGTATGTTTTACCCAGCTTGGGATAATTAGTAACTAACACAGTGTCTTGTATATAGTACGTGCTCCCTATATGTTGAATGAATAAAGTAATACGCAAAGAGAAGAAACACAAATATACAGAAAATAGTTATTCAATAAACTCACCAAATAGCACCAATCTTGCCTGACCTATATTAGAATTCAGGAGCAACTCAGAATCAATAAAGCTCCTTTTCAATAGTAGAAGGTATAACCTATATTGTCTCTCTTTTTTACCTATTCCTGATTATCTAGAACTTGTTATCATTTGCAAGTAACTTTTTGCATGGTCACATACATTATACCATTTAATCATTAAAACTACTACATGAATATGTTACTCATCTGTGATTTAGTACAACCACCTCAGTACGTCTACAGAGTCCAACAAGAAGAACACTGAACTGAGAGTTGAACAATCTGAGGTCAAGTCTCCCGTTTATCACTTAATTACTGGTGTGTTACTGGAAAGATCTCCCAATCTGTCTACTGCCACTCCCTTTCCCATTTTACCATCTCCAGTTATAGTAAGTTGTTATTTTTATACGTTGTTGTCATTATTATCCAAGTTTTCATTACTATCCAAGTTGCAGGTAGCCAATTGAGCCAGAAAAAGCATAGCATAGGCTTTATGGTAAGATATGCCACATTTTGAATCCTAGCTACACCACCTAATAATTGGGTGGCCTGCTGTACCAGTTACTTAAACTCTCTGAGCCAATTTTCTCACATATATAAAGATACTAATAATTTTCTCTTAGGTTACTATAAAACTTAGAAGAGATAAAAAGCATAAGAACAGTTACAGATTTTTAAAGTGCTTAATAAAATTATCATTATTATTTGTCCGGGTTTAAGAAAGGCGTGTTTCTCAAAGTGCTTTGTATGCCATATCATTACAAGAGTATTTAATATACGTGCCTTTAAAAAACTTACTGGCAACTGTACATTAGCTTATTAAAGGCTCTGAGAAGTCCTACTGTAGAGAGATCTGTTTAACCTATCATTTTCCCAATCTATTTGAACATGGAACACACTCAATATCTTATGAAATACTGAACATGACAATAGAAAACAAACTGCATCTTCACCATGTCTTTCCCACATCACTCTCATGATAGAGACTCAGAAACAAAACCCCACAACAGAAAAATAGTGAAAATACTCCCCACTCTACCATCCATTGACTTATTGTTTGCAACGTCCATGTTTTCCAGAAAACAAATAAATATATGCATACATATACAGGAGAATTTCAGGTAAAATTCTAAGAGTAAATCTTACAAATTCTGAAGGAAAGACATTTAGATGTAACTGATCATGGATATGAGGACTAAAAACTGTTCTCATTAAGCATTTGTGATTCCCATTGGCTGAACTGCACTCTGAGTATTTTCTGGAATCATATGAAAAGAATAAGAAAGAAAAGTACTTTCTCATTCATTCACAGGCAGGGTGTCTTTAAAGTCATAATTGCTCTTTTCACATAATAGCAAAGGTTCACTTCATTATTTCAAATGGCTCTTTCCTAGCATCACCTCCTGCGACTTTAAAAGCCGCCATTAATTTCCCATTAGTAAACTTTAATTAAAATGAATACATATCATCGCTTTTAGCAGTTGCATTTGTAATACATGTATAAATACACTCAAATCTTGTTCACAATAATTCAAATGGCTATTTCTGAACAAATAAACACTTTGATGTTATTTCAAAAGATTTATCTACAGAAAGCTTTTAGAATCTAGCCCTTCCCTAAAATAACTAGAATTGCATGGAAATACAATGAACAGTTACCAACCTAGCTAAAATCTATTTTATTGATTCCAGAAGTAGCATGTTAAAACATGAATAATGACCTCTGGGCTTTGAACCACTCAGTACCCTGGTATTTCTACAGTATTTGTGTACAATGCATTGAAAAGAAAAGCCAGAAGAGGAAGAGGGATGATTCTAATTTAAGGAATCATAGTGGTCTAGGATACAGATCTAATACAATAATCTGAGATGAGTTGTATTTCACTAGCTTATTATCAAAGATGTATTTACTCCCCAAAGTTCCATTCAAATGTTCAATGCTTAGAGAAATTGGAACATTATTAGCAGGCATCTATCTGAGTGTTAAATTCTGTAAGTTTTCTTATCTCTTTTCAATTTCCTACATTAGGCTAAAGTGATTTTAAAAAAATACTTGATAAATACCTTAAATAGATTAGATAATACCTAAATACTAGATAATACTAGATAATATTAGATAATACCTAAATACCTAAAATAGATTAGATAATAATTCAGATTTACATACTAAACACATTAATCTGAAAATGTTGACAAACATCTGATATTTCCAACAGCATTACTTCCAGATAATCATGCATCACCATACTAAACTTTAAAGCCTCTAAGGAAAGTACTGTAGAAATGCTTTACTAAAAGCAGCCATGTGTGACCACAGTTTCTCTAAGGGTTGGGTTAGTTAATGCATTTGTCTGACAGCTGTGGTTTTCTTTTTACATTCAACCTTACCCTTTCATCCAACCTCTCCCTTGATAACTTTTTTGTATGACCAGTTGACCAAGTGGCTGTGGTCTCTCTGAGACATTTTTAAGCCTTTATCTTTTCCTAATTCTTTCTCACTGTCTATCTACATCTTAATTCTTGAGAAAATTAAGCATCATTTTTCATCTGGGAAAATGTTTGGCTTAGAAGATCTAGTAAATGCAACTATAATTAAAATAAACGACTTCTTCAGGTCACAGAATTTGATATCAGATTTTTCATAAAGTATCAATCTGTAGGAAACATGTATAGTTATTCAATATAGTTATTCAGTTATTCTCAATTCAATAGAATTGAGAAGTGTTCGCATTGTTTACATAAATCTAAAAACTTTAGAGGTGATTAAAAGCAAGTCATATCCAAATTTTGTATAAAGTTTGAAAAAGTTAATAATGGAGTGTTAAGCTTCGTTGACCATATTATCAGATTACAAATGCTAACCATATGCATCCTAACCACTAAATAATTTCAGAAACTAAATCAAACATTTAAGTTCTTCATCATACTTGAAGAAGAACATCAATCTGTAAGTTTTCCCGATAGTCATCCATGGAAAATATAGCTATCACATTTAACTGACATTTCAAAACATCCTTTTGAGTCCAAAATATGGAGGTGTCCAACATCAATTTGTCTGACTGCATATCATATATCACTTTCCAAGAGAGTATCTGCTTGAAAAAAAGAAAAAGTTTCCCAATCTGAAAGGTTACTGTCTATGGCAATTCTCACCCCGCTTTACAAAGCATTATCCTAGGAAAAGTTGTGAAATCATCATACTTGTGTTTCTCAGTTGAAAACACTGTTGTCCACTGTAAACAAAAAGAAATTTGTGGTTCTATTTCAAAAATTCTCTGAGTTGTTTCCACATGGGACACTTCAGTATAGTCAATGATTTACAATGTATTTTAGCACAAAAATAATTACAAATGAAATTGATAAAGAACACTGATATAGCAGAGTGTAGTCCCTTCTTAGTGCACTTTCTATGAAGTTTCCTCATTTTACTTATACCTACATATTTACTAAGTCATTTTAAAACCAAAAAGGCTCTGAGATGTTAGAATTTATATACTTCCATACAAATAGGTTTTGTAGACCTAAAATATTGCTTCAAAAAGCTACTAAAAACATATAAAAGTCAAAAGGACATATTCCTGAGCATACTACTTAATTATGTTCCCAAGTTCATGCAGTGACTGTTGGAGTAATGGCTTCCCTCTGCCCAACAAGTTTAGCCTTGTATCCCTGTTTGTAAGTGTAAGCGCTATCTGTGTAAAAAACACTTGGCAGATAAGATGACAAGTAGCAAAGCCAATGAAGATACCAAGTATGATTAAAGTTTACACGACACACCTTTTCAAAAGGTTCTTAGTTATATGAGAAATTAGATATGAGGATATTGCAAGAAAATCAGAATGTGTACTATAAACGTAAGTCTGGATACCAAAACATGTACTTACTCATGCTTGGAGATACACATATGAGACAAGTCATGTCCCTACTAAGCTCTTTACTTTGAATATAGTACTTCTCTAGCAGTGATTATTAAAATGAGGGTACTTCTAAACAACAAAAACTCCCATCCAACTAGAATTAGCAATTTTTCCCAGGGAGAAAAAAAGAAACCATCAAAATTGCAATACACACCTCAAATTCAACAAAATAAAAAAAGATTTTTAGAAGATGTGACAGGAATCCTCTCCTACTCAGACTAAATATCACTAAAAATGGGGAGGGGAGGGTTGTAGCATAGAAAGAGGGAGAAGCTAGTGAGGCGGAGTGGGAAGACCGAAGGATAAGGTGATCAAACCCAATTTGCTGTACTTCCCTTGCTTCTCACTTCCCTCCCACCCTAGGCTGAGATCTCAAATTTTAAAAATGCAAACCCCAATTAAAAAAAAAAAAAAGCAACAACAACTGAGTGTGACTAGGGTTACTACCACAGCAACTCTGAACAATTTTCGTGCAAAGCAAAGCAGTGGGGATGTAGTAGCAGTAGCAAATCTCCCTCTTCCCCCACCCCTGATACGGTACCTCCAAATTTGCCCGAGCTGCAAGATGTGGATGAGTGACTGCAGGAGCCAGATGCAGAAGGAGCAGGACGCAGACCTGTGTTTGCCGCTGGCCCGGGTGACCCCGCTGCTGTTGCTGCCGCTGTTGGTGGCGGTGATGTTGCTCTTGCTGGCGTTGGATGCTTGCCTTTGCGGCGTGGAAGGACGAGCCTCGCCTTCCCCGGCTGCAGACCCTCCGCTGACCACTGTCTTGCAATCGGCTCCAGGCTGCGGGCAGCTGGCTGCGGCGGCCGTGGCGCTGTCCTCGGTGCTGAAATCGTGCACAAACCAGCGGAAGCTGAACACTTGCACAGAGAGGGAGCCCAGCACCACGAAGAAGAGAGTGAGCCCAAACCACCAGCGCTGGCCGCGCAGGTAGTAGTCCACGGCGAGCCAGATGTCCGTGCCCACGTCCGCGAAGTACACAGCCACGGCGGCCAGGATCCAGAGGCAGTCCCACAGCGCGTAGCGCCGCTGCTCCCTGCCCAGGCGCAGGCACAGCGCCGCGGAGCCCGCCCCGCCGCCGCCGCCCGGGCCGCCCGCGCCGCCGCCCGGGCCGCCCGCGCCCGCGGAGCCGCCGCTCCCGGCGCAGCAGCAGCAGCAGCGCGAGCAGCCGCCGCCGTCCGGGCAGCAGCCGCCCCCGGCCGCCTCCTCGTCCTCGGCCCCCGACCCCGACGGCAAGCCCGGAGCCAGCCCCTGCACCGAGCCCGAGTGGTCCGAGTTCTGCAGCGGGGTGAACGCCACGTCGCTGCTCTTCTTCATCTTCAGCCTCCCGTCTGACTTAGCGGCCATGATGCCTCCGAACCGGAGGAGCGCCCTCCTTTATCTGACACCTTTCCCCGCTGTCTCCTCCTCCCGCCACCTCCTCGCCGCGCCCCGGCCTCCCCCGGCGGCGCGGCTCCCCGCTCCTGGCCCTGCCGCCGCCTCGCCGGCCGCCCGCCGCCGCCGCCCGCCGGGCTGGGCGCTGGGCCGGGCTAGCGGCGCGCCCGGGGCCGGCAGGAGCGCCGCCTGGCTGCCTGCGCGGAGCCAAGCTGCTCGCGGCGCCCCGCGCGCGCCCCTGCCCGCCTCCCGCGCTGCTCGTCTCCCCGGGCCCGCGGCTGCCGCCCGAGCCGCCGCCGCCAGCAGCAGGAGCAGCAGCGGCCGCCGCGGCGCTGCCCGGACCTGCACATTCCTCTCCTCCCCGCGCGCGCGCCTCCTCCCGCTGCCTCTCCTCCACCAGCTGACTCCGAGGGAGAGGATGACCTCATCCCTTCTCCTCCAGCTGCCGCCGCTCCCACCCTGGCTCGGGAGGGGCGAGGAGGAGGAGGGCCCGGAGGAGGGGCTGGGACTGGGGGGAGCGGCGGGCTGGGGGCGCGGCCTGGCCGTCCCGGGGCCGGGGGCGCGGCCGCGGGGCTAGCAGGCGGCCGTGGAGGGCCCGGCTCCCGGGATTTCGGGGAACGCTGGGTGGGTTTGAGCGACACTGGGGGAGGGCAGGCGCGCCGAGAGGAGGGTCCCCCGCGGCCGGCCCCGCGGAGGACGGAGGAGAGTGGGCACGGGCGGGTGTGGCGGCGGCGACGGCCGGAGCGGCGCGGGCCTCTTTGTATTCGGCGCCGCGGGTACCTGACACGGGCTGGGTGCGGCCGGGCCGGCGAGTGTGCAGAGAAGCGCTTTAACTCGGACGGCGGCGCCGCGTGCCCGCAGCGGCAGTGGGCGTGCCCGGCCTGCAGCGGGAGGGAAAGGGCGCCCGCCCGAGCACGGGCCGCGCGGGCAGTGCAGAGCGCGCGGCGCCGTCGGGAGCCCCGAGCCCGCGCCCTCGGGGGAAGCAGCGGGTGTCCCGAGGGCTCCGGGATTCTCCGGCGGGCGGGACCGCCCCGGCTCAGAAATGGGAGGAGACGCTCGGGCCCTCAGTGGCCCGGGCCCACGCCCCCTGGCTCGTGTCCCTCAGCGACCGAGCCGAGAGGAGCGGCAGCCAGGCGGCCCGGCAGGTGGGCAGCCCCGCATCCCTGGCGGTGGCTTGCAGCACTCGGGACCGCCGGCGAGGCTAGCAGCCGCGGGAAACTGAGTACCGGCCCCGCCCCCTGCCCGCGGGCGGGAGCCGGGGAGCTGGGAACTGGCGCCACCTCCTCTACTCCAAAATTAGAATTAGCTTCTCTTAAAGCTGTAGGGGTTGCAAACTGGCTGTGTGGTCCCACAACTCCAGAAATGATGACTGGAATAAATTAAATCTGTGATCGGAGTGGTTCAAGGAGAATACAAAATATGTTGCGGTTTTAAAAAGTATAGGATCTTCATTTTGTTTTTAATAAGAAAATTTAAGCTTTGATTTGTCTCACTAAACTTTTGCAAATGTAAGAGACAGAGAGTGTAATTCTTAAATTATACTGTGACTCACATATTTTAAGACCAGAGGGAAGTGAGGCAACAAGCGCTACACTGCCACTAAGAGCACCAGTTGGAATCTTCTAAATCTGGAGGCTAACACAACACCCCAAACCGCCCTGCTTTCCTGCGCTAGGTGCCAGGTGAGTTGGAGCCGGTGTAAGTGCCATTCTTAATCAGCAACATTATCATGTAGAAGTGCACGAATATCTCTCTGCACGTGGAAATAGCCGCCGCGCTCATCTTGTGATACAGCTCATCAGCTCTTTCAGCACCAGGCTGGACAAAATGTAATTTGCCCGTCTTCTGAATGCATTGTCCTTTATCCACACAGCCAGGGCCCTGACTTACTTGGCCTTTGCCTGACATTCTGGTAAGAGCTTGTTGGGCCACAGAGCCTACAAATGGTGATGTAGTTTGGATATTTGTCCCCTCCAAATCTCATGTTGAAATTTCGTCCCTAGTGTTGGAGGTGGGGCTCGGTGAGAGGTGTTTGGCTCATTGGGGCAGACCCCTCGTGAATGGCTAGGTGCCCTCTCTACAGTAATAGATGAGTTCTGCTCTACTAGTTCATGTGACAGCTGGTTGTTTAAAAGAGCCTGGCACCCCTTTCCTCTCTCTCTTGCTCCTCTTGCCATGTGACACACCTATACCCCTTTTGCCTTCTACCTTGATTGGAAGCTCCCTGAAGCCCTTACCAGAATCAGATGCCGGGATTGTGCTTGGAAAGCCTGCAAAACTATAAGCCAAATAAACCTCTTTTCTTTATAAATTACCCTGTCATAGGTATTCGTTTACAGCAATGCAAAATGGACTAAGACATATGGCATGCACAAATCCAATATTTCTAGCAAAAGACCTGGCCAAGTGGTAGCTGAGGAGCAACACAGTACCACTGAGCTACTGAGAATGACAGGCAAAAGGGTGTATTCCTAAATCCAGCTTTAAAATTAGGTCCTCTTAGAGTAGGAAAATCCGATTTTGGAAAACACCTTGGTTCTGTTTCCCCAGAGTTCAAACTTAAGATTCCATCTCCAGGGCAGTACTGCTGATCTACTCTGTGCCAAACCATTAGGGAGAGGAATGATCTCTTAGGTAACTGGGTCCTAAGGGATAGAGTGTATTCTAGGTCAAATGCAGTGCCTTAAATTGCACCAGACGTGAAAAGGCCCTGCAGAGTATGTGAGGTGCTGCAGACCTATAGCTGACTGCAGGCTCCATGCGAACAGGATGTTTCTTATTCAGTTATATCCTCTGCACCTAACACAGCTCGTGCACAGACTATTTGCTCAATAAATATTGTTCCAGTGAATGCATGGATTTATAGAAAAAACATTCCATGATAGGAAGAATGCTGCATTCTGTGCTGACAAATGTTCCCATGGAAACACAGGAATTATGAGACTTTTTCTGTAAGGTTCTAAAATGAAATAACTAGCAATGGTTTCCTTATTAATACATTTATTCAAAACTGTTCAGAGTCTCTTTAAAGTTGCTGTCTGAACCATCTCTGGAAAGTAATGGCAACCCCTAGTTAGTGGAAGGAGTATGTGAGCAAGAGGTCAGAAGACATGCTTTCACATCCAGCTCTGCTAATTACTGGCCCTGTGATCCAGCAAATTACTTAATACACAGGATTAATATGAGGATTAGATGAGATCATGTATATTACTGGGCTTTGTATACAATATTGTTCTCAAGAGTCTCTAATCCCATAAATCTGGTAATCACATCTCAGGATGTGGATTTTAATATTACCTGCTCTATCATAATCATTGCATCTATCAAGGCAGATGGACATAATGGCTAAGAGCTCAAAGTCTGGACTCAGAGTTATCCTTGGGCATGCTATCTAACCTCCCTGCCCCTCATGTTCATCATTTGTGAAATAGAGGTGATAGTGGTCTCTAGAATTCAGTGTTGTTGCCAGGAACAAATAAAAAGATGTGTGTAAACCATTTGACACCGTGTCCAGCGCACTCAACACACAACGTTCTGTAAATAATCATCCTGTTTCTTCCAGCTCCCTCGTGTTTTCTGATTTCACTCTAAACTTTTATGCTTAGCTAGTCAACTCTACCTAAAACTGGAGTTCCTCAAAACACAGTCCTTGGACCACCCATGTCAAAATCAGTTATTTAATACAGATTCTTGGCCTATCAAAATTTGATCTGTCCTTCAATAATTTTATCTTCTATCCAATCTCAGAGATTTATTCCCATTGTATAACTTAAATTCTACCATTACTCAATAGCTTCATAATCTCAATTTCAAGTATCCCACTGCCTAATTAATTCCTCCGAACTGGTTCATTCACTCTCTCAAGTACCCTTGAACCTGGATTCTACCTCACTTTCATGTTCCTTAACCCGTTCATGCCCTCACCTTTCTTCTTACACTGTACACATTTCACGTTCAGTCACTAAAAACACCCCTTGCACGTGTGTTCATCTCTGTTGTCCCTCTTACCTGACAAAACACCAGCCCTAGTTAAGTGCCATTCTCCACCACTCTGAGGCCTGACCCGGTGTGACTGCCGGGGCTGAGGAGGTGCATGGCCGTGCTGACCGCACTCCTTTCGGTCCTTGTCCTTCAGCCTAAAGGGGGCCCTAAACTTGGTCAGCATCACACCCCATCTTCCTAGTCCCTTAGTATTTTCTCTTTTAAATTATTATATGTCTTTTTGTATTTTCCCTTCTCAAACTTTGAATACCTCCTTCCCCATTCTTATACTCTGTTGATGACTCTTCTTCCTACTCCACTGGGAAAAACGGAGCAATCAGAACAGAACCCACACAATCTCTCGGCACCTTCTCTGCCCAATTCCCAGCATTTGTACCACCTACTCCCACCTGCCTCTGCAAGGCCAACTCCTCCACCTGTTCACCAGCCCTCTTCCCCTCTCACTGCTCAACAGCACCTTTCCACACTCATTTCCACAGTCACCAATACCCCTCTCTGCCAGTTCACCCCAATCAGTGTATGAACATGCTGCTATGTGTACACTAGTTTAAAAACAAAGCAAAACAAAACTTCTTTTGATTCCAATTCCTTTTCTAGCCATTATTGCATTTTTCTGAAACCTTTTACAACAAAATTCCTCTAGAATTGCCAAACTTTGTTTTCTTTAATTCCTGTTCCTTGATCCTCTCTTGAACACACTCCAATGAACCAACAATGGTTCCACTGGAACTGTTCTTGCCAAGTTGCTTGTGGTATCTCCATGTTACTAAACATCTCAGTTCTCACCTTACCTGAACCCTCAGCAGCATTTGCCACAGTAGCCATTCCCTTCTCAGCGAAACCTGTTCTCCACTTGGATTTTACTACATCACATGCTCTGGCTTTTCCCCTGTCTCAAAGCCTGATTCTTTGCTAATCGAGGGTCCCTTGCTAATTCTTCCTCATTTCTCCTATAGGCTCAGTCCTCGAACCCTTCTGTATAGTCTCACTCCCTTGATAATTTCATGAAATGTCATGTTTAAAATTTCACCTGTATGCTGGCAACTCTGGCATTTGTCTCCCCAGTCTGGACACCTGTCCCACACCCAAGCATACACCCGACTGCTTTCTCAACATCTCTACTTGGCTACCTGACAGACATCTCAAACTTAAAATGTCCAAAACTGAACTCCTTATCTTCCCCTCTAACATCTGCTCCCCCTTTCTCGTTTCATTTAATGACAACTCTGTTCTCTTAGTTTCTCAGGCCAAAACATGATGGGAGGGAGGCGGTCATCCTTAGGGCTCCCCACACCTAATCTGCCAGAAAATACTTCTGGTTCTCCCTTCAAAATATATTTTTGACCATTTTGTAACATTGTCCCTGTCCACTCCGACTTGATTCACAATTATCTCCCACCAGGATCCTTGCCTCCCTGTTGGTCTTCCTGTTTTCATTCTCTCTCTCCTACATCAGCGTGGCAGTCAGAGCAAGCCAGATCATGTTATTCAGCTACTCACTGATACTCATCAGGGCTAGCCACATAATTTGTGAGGTGAGCAAAATAAAATGTAGGACCTCAGCTGGGGGCAGCGAAGTCAGTCTCTCTTCTCACGGGCCTCTGCCCCAACTCACAGTGGACAAGCAATCGCTAAGGGATGGCAGCCTTCATGCTGGGACTTGCTCAGCATCTGGATTCTGGGTGGCCAAGGAGCCCCTGATGAGTCACTGGCTGAAGGCACTGGGGGCTGCCAGCCCAGGAGGGGAGGGTCACAGCTTGCCTCACCCCAAAATTTCATGGGGCACATGTTTGACCCTAATGCTCCCCGCTTCTGTGTCCAAGCCCCCACTGGGATAGTGGGCAACAGCGTAATGGGTCAGGCATGGGAGCACAGAGGAGTGGCTAGACAAGGTGGCGAGGGCCATCTGAAAGCCCATTGTAGGGAGGCAGGACAGCAGGATCTCATGAGAACTGAGGCTCTAAGCCCCTGGCACATGCTCCATCATCCCATTGAACTTCACTTACAAAACACAAATTAAATGATAAAAAGATGGCAACTCTAGAAGCCTGAGGCTCTTCTGAACATGAAGCTCTGTATATCTGCATTGGTCATATACCCATGAAGCCACCCATGGCTCATACTTATCCAATATCTTCCCATTTTGCACCACATAAAAAGAAGAGTTTTCATATGGCATGCAAAGCTTTTTGTAACCTGACCCCCAGGCAGCCAGTTTCCTTCTGATCCTATTACCTGCTCTTCACCTACTTCCTCCATGCCAGCTACATGGTTCTCCCTGCTAGTTGTCAAACACCAGGAAGGCTACTGCCCCAGGACCTTTGCAAATGCTGTTCTTTCTTGCTGTAATGCTGTTCTCTAAGTATTCATGGGGCTTATTTCATTTTCTTCAAGTCTTCTCATCCTCCTTTGTCGTTATTGTGAGTGAGGTCTTCTTCCTTTTTTAAAAATTAAATGTGGAACACTTCACAAATTTGCATGTCATCCTTGTGCAGTGGCCATGCTAATCTTCTAAAGTTGGTATTGTTCCAACATTAGTAGATGTACAGAACATTTTAGTGTATGTGCTGCTGAAGCAAGCACATGGTGTTCTCTTCCCCTCACTCAGACACCAGTTTCTACCTCCAAGCCACAAGAAGGAAGTTTCACTCTGTTGCCTGACTATGTAGGGCCCTTACAATTCTGATTTCCCATCCAACATTCCACCTCATTTTGGGGGGGAAAATGGGGGAACAGGAAAGCCTCCCCATTCCACAGAGAGCTAACACATGTCCCACTGGGCTTACAGCTTACCCAAGTAGACTCCAGCATGGACACCACCTTGGAATATGCATTGATGCTGGCGTTTGCCATGAAGATTCATACTAGGTGAGTCTGGAGCATTGGAAACAAGGTTTGTAGGGGCCCGCCTAGGATGTTATTTCCATTTTCTTACACTCAAAGTCTAGAGAAGAAATATATGGAATTTTTAAAAGTTAAAAACATAACTTCTGTGTTATATTTTTGTTCACTAATAAAAAACATCTCTGGGGGTGCAGGCGGGAGCTCTAATCCTATATTTCTGAAGTAACTGTATGCTACTGAGACAGTTTCCCTAATAAGTTAGCCGGTGGTAAATGCCCCAGAATCTTTTCTCTAAAGTCCATCCAGAAATCTTCCCAATATTAGATTTTTCATTTATAGTATTGGCCATAATTCTGAGACTTTTACAGACCTTCGGATGCAGTCATTTCATATTAGTGTTGAACTAGCGTCTGGGACTATTCTGAGAGTTGGTAGCAATGCATCGTGTTGGAGCTATTTGTTCTTGTTTAGTGGCCAGCAACCCCTCCTCTGTGCCAGGACAACCTTTACTTTGAGATCCGAGATGTGGGGAGATTTTCTCTCTTCTCCAGACATCTGGACCACACTCTCCCTTGCCTCACTCAAGACCCATTTTGGAAACTAACTTTTATCCATTCTTCAGGTTTTCATTTAAATGAACAGAATAACATATAGCTTTTTAATGTCTTGTAAAATTATGAAATAAAAAGTTTACAACCAAGAGGAAATAAAATTATGTTATGCCCTATGTTTTTTCAGCACAATTGCCTTATTAAGGTCTCATTACACATTTGTGTAAGAACCCAGACAGGTCTACTACCTCTATTTAAAAAAAGAAAGAGAGAGAGGATAAAACAAGACTTTGAGAGTTTGGAAGACTGCTCAATATCACAATTCTTGTGGGATAAGTTAAGGGAATGTAAGATTTTCCTCCAAAAAACTATAGACTCTTGAAGCATTTAAAATAAAGAGTTGCAGGCCTGGTTTTATGTTTTGGAACACCCATTCTGGTAGCAGATGGAGAATTAAGGAGGACCTTGTATAAAACCCTTCTGATTTATGATAGTCTGCTAACCTGCCATGTGCACTTTGTGCTCAGAGCCAAACACAGTGTCTGGCTTATTAACAGGCATTTGATAAATATTCTGGGAAAAGTTTTCCTAGACAAATACTCTGCAGCTCTTCTGAGGACCATTACAACTATAACTGTGGCTTTTGAAATGCTAAAGTTCCAAAAGCACAGCAACTACTGAAATGCAAAAAAGAAAAGAAAAGAAAAGAAAAAAATCAACAAAGATGGCTTTTAAACCAAAATTCAAAATTTAGAGCAACACTAAAAAACTTACAGTTTAACAATGAATTAAAAAAGAAGCAGTTTAGTGCTAAGAGATACAAGTACCAAAAATGGTCAGTAGAGGAATTTAGAGGGTTGAATTACCCTAATATTTCAATTTAATTTGCAAATTGGCATAGCAATATGAATGAGGTGAAGAAAAATGAGATAGGATATAGTTTAGGGTCCTAAATGAAGTGTCTCAAAAGTGGGAACACAGGTTTAGATTTGAAATCAAAAGAAAGAGGGAATGCTGACTCTCTTTCTATCTTCATAATAACCTCTGACTGGCTAGTGCATTTTATCTCTGAAGTATGTTAGTGAGTCACTTAGGTCTTAAAATGCATTTTCCCATAGGAACAAAATAATAAATGATGATTCAATCCTCAAGTCAGCCAATAAAAACCTGTTTAACTCTGGCATAGCTAAAATGAACATTTGCAATAGAAAAGCAGAAATCACATCATTTCCATACAAACACAGACAATTTTTTAAAAATACTATAGGATAGAATAAGGAAGTCTTTTATTTTTATTCAGCTCTGATAGTTGAGAGAAAAGTAAGAGAATTAAAAAGTAAATGAGCACTCTTGCAAGAAGGAGCTTAATTCTTCCCGCCACTCTCCAAGCTGAGTGTGGCATGCACTTAGTGGCCTGCTGCAAAGAGCAGATACCTGAGGACACTTCACTTCTGTGGTCTCTTTCCCCAAAACCTACAACCCCAGTCTAAACATAAGGAAAACAAAAGGGAAACATAAATGGAGAGACACTCTCCTAAACACCTGACTAGTACTCCTGAAAAGTGTAGTAGTCCTCAACCCCAAGGAAAGTTCTGACACACTGGCACAGCCAAGAAGAGCCTAAAGAGACAGTAAATGTGATGGGGTGTCCTGGATGGGCTCCAGGAGTAGACATTAGTGGATAAGCCAATGCAATATGAATAAAGCCTGTAGTTTTTAGTTGACAGTAATGGACCAATGTAGATTTCTCAGTTGTAACAAATGTATCAAACTAATGTAAGAGGTTAACAATGGGGCAACTGAGCGAGATGTACATAGGGACTCAGTACCATCTTTGTAATTTTTCTGTAAATCTAAAATTATTCTAAAATTAAGTGTATTTAAAAATTGGAAAAACTGGTCTTTTGAAATGAAAAGATTAATAAAATCAATAAATCTGAAAGTAAGATTGGTCAAGAAAAAGAGAAAATAGAAAATTACCAATATCAGTGTGAAAGAGAGGATATCACTTTAAATTCTATTGGAATTAAAAAGATAATAAGGCATGGAATCACCACAAGGCCCAGCAGTTGCAGTCTTGGGCATTTATCTAGGAGAAATTAAAATTGATGTTCACACAAAAAGGAATATTCACAACAGCTTTATTGCCGATAACTAAGAACAATGCAGACGTCTTTCAGTGGGTGAATAGTCAAACAAACTGTGGTGCATCCATACCGTGGAATACTACTCAGCAATGAAAAGGGACAAACTATTGATATGTGCAGCAACTTGCGTAAATTGCCAGAGAATTTTGCTGAGAGTAAAAAAGCCAATCCCAACAAGTTCCATACTGTACAGTTTGTCATTCTCCAAATGGCAAAAAGAAATGGAGAAGAGATTAGTGTTGCCAGGGATTAAGGATGGAGGAGGTAAGCATAAAAGGGTCCTGTGCTGATCGGGACGTTCTGCCCCTTGACCGGTGGTGGATACACATAACTACCCATGTGATAAGTTGCATAGAAGTGAATACACACGCACATGGACAAGAGGGAAATATCATAAACAACTTTACACCAATAAATTCAACAGTTTAGGAAAAAAGTCTAGGAGGGTTTTATAAAGATATCAATGGAGACACTCCCACTTCTTTTATAAAATTTTGATAATATATTTTATTTAAGCCAATATATCCAAAATATTGCCATTGTATTAATAGCATGTAATCAACATAAAAAATTTTGAGATATTTTACTTTTTATTAACTACATTTTTATAATCTGGTGTGTGTGTTACCTGACAGTACCTTTCTATTCATACTATGCACGTATCAAATGCTCAGTAGCCATGTGTGCTTGGTGGCTACCACATTGGACAGTACCGTCCTGTTCAAATTCATAAAGAACGTATGATACCTGCTCTTTGTAATGTTGGTACACATAGAATTTTATTCTGAGATTTTTAAGTTACAAATCAATGGGGTTGCTTTTTCCAATCTCTATTGTTCTGGTTTGTGGGTCATAATTACAGATATCCCTTTTCCAGCCCTCTGAGTTCCAAATCAATTGGGAACCAGACACAAGTTTCACATAAATGTAGGTCACAGTATCAGCTTCAATCTAAAAAAAAAACCACAGGTGCATCGGGTAATGTGTATTCTACTGTGTGCCTTCTGTGCTCCCAAACCCGTCCTAACTCTAGCTTCGGCCTGCTTGTTTCCACGGGGGTGTGTGGAGAGGCTGACCTCTCGCTGGCGAGCCCCCCTTAGAGGAGGGCTGATGAACTGAGTGTGACAGGGAGGCAGAACCCGAAGAGACTTTTTCCATCTTCAACAATCAGATGAACAATTTTTACTCTTTTTTTAAAAGAAAGAAATTTGGAAAAATTCTTTCCAATATTATTTCACCCTGTGGAATAGAGTGGACAATCTTCCACTTCCAAGAGCATTAGGAACTGACGGCACGGGTTCTTTATTCTATTTTTACATCAAAACTTAGAGTCTTCTTTTTCTTTGATGCAGATATAGCACTAACATTTTTAACTTTAGGGCTTTGGGGATGTAAAGGGCTAACAAAATTCACCTGAGACAGGGGAGAGGAAATAGGAGAGGAGTGGGGAAAGATTGAATTTTAAGAAGGGGACAGTTGGAATTTGGAAGAGGCCTAGAAGGAAAAACGGAAAGAACACAATGTGTTTTAATAAAGAGATGAACTCGCAAAACTGAGCAAAATGAGGCAGAGGGAAGGGAGTGAGCACTGTGTGGTGCAGCCAGCCCGAGACTAGAGAACAGACGCGGAGGGTGGGCCGGACAGGATGGAGCCACAGACAAGAGTGTGGCCCCTCTGCTCCTGGGTGCTCCTCTGCCAGATGAGGGGGTGGCACAAGGCAGGGCTCTTCTGGACATTAGGGACCATTACTCTAGGACATGATGAGAGAAAACTCTGATCAGGAATAGACTCAGGTGGCAGGCGTAAGTACTGAACTATACACAGTTACTAATAATTGCACAAGAAGGTAAGTACCTAGAGATAAGAGAATTTTCAAAACCATAAATCTAAATAGATGGAATCTAAACCATGCATCTAAATAGTCAAGGTATAAAAAGGTGGCTAGTGAAAATGGGCCCACGACAGTCTGAATTGCAGTGACGTAACGTTTCTGGTCCGGATGTGAGCAAATTCCACGCCACAGCACTGGACCCCACGCCCTCACCCCTCCGCTAGGTTGGCTCCATGCACTCAAAGGGAGTGGAATGAGCCATGGCCCAGCTGTCCAGAGACACGCCCCTTCCCTCCCATCTCCTGAATTGCCCTGGCAGCCGGAGCCCCTGTGAGGTCTCAGCGAGAACTGGCCCCTGCTCCAGCTGCCACTGAGCTCCTTCCTAATTAAGTTTCCAGGTTCCTCAAGAAAGACTATGATAGCACACTGAAGTGATTCATGCACGCCTCAGAAAATAGGAAGGTGTCGAAGGCAGAGGAAATGAAAACTCCCTCTTGTTTGTCTAATAAAACTGGAAGTAATTGAAAAACCCAGTGGCTTTACAGTTCAACTTTTCTTCTTCATAAGTTAGACGTAGATTAAAATTGGTTTTAATTATTCTGATAAAGATATGACTCAACATAAAAATTAAAAATTAAAATATGCAATTTTAGAATAAAATACTGTATTTTCAAAAGAAGAAAACAAAAACCTTTCCAAGACAAACAAACAGAAACACTGGACACTTAGCCAGAGTTATAACAGGTATTTAACGTCTTAATGTTCCTGCTGCTTCCAAAAGGCTGTAGTGTGTGTTACCAATAAATTGTGGATATATAATAAACCACTTGTCAGGAAGGATAAAAGATGTGGTAATCATTTACATGAACAATCTCAGGACAATTTAAACTCAATTGCATTAAATTGAATGCTGACAAAGTTTTTAAGGTGATAATAAACAGACATTATTTAGTAAAACATTCACTAAAATGGCATGCTGGAAAAATCTTAAGGAATTGTGAAAATACATTAGAAATGTACAGAGGATTAATGTGAATAATTAAGTTAAATAGCGTAAAAAGCCTGCCAAAATAATTACCCTACTCAAATGCAGTTTCTATTTTCTAAATTTACAAAGGTTAGGTGTAATTGTCTGCTTCCACATAGGAACAAGACCAAAGAGAAATGTGGTCTCCCATGAAATAACTCTCTGAAGGCAGATTCGAATAACAAATTTGGTTCAAGCATGCTGTTCACACATAATGAATATTGTGTGAACAGCCCACCCAGTTTAGCCTCCCCAAGAATTAAAAAATCCCTGGAGTTAATTACAGAGCAAATCTTATATTGTGTATTCAGCACAGTATGTTTTTGAATAGGCAAGTTGTAAATGAAATCGGCATGTGCTCCATTCACAGAGGGTCTGGAGATGGCCAAACTGTGGGTGTCATTAATGTCCCGGGCACTAAGGTCAGTCGCACTTTGTTCTGAAAATAGGATTAGATTTCTTGCCTTCAGAACTTGATAAAGTAAAATGACTTCTCCAAATCAAGAAAATGGGGACATCTAGAGCTTTTTTCTATAAGTTATAGGTTTTAATATAAGAGATACTTCATGGGAAATAAGAGAATCAGCTCAGGGCAGGGAAGGAGGGTCAGGACTTGCCACCATTGCTCTGGTTCTAGGGTCAATAGAGTCTAGAATCAACAGAGAGGAACTCTAGGTTCCGGAGTTAAGTTCACTCTCGACCCATTCTATGTTGCATTTGAACCCTGAAAAAGTCACTGTTGACAAGCAGGATAATTTGGAAGCCTGGTTGTACCAAAGGATCCTCACCATGTCATTCTTGGGGATAGTTATGTGTCCCATCGTGTTGAAATCATGGGTAGAGAGCACAATGATCTTCACTCAGAAACACTGGACCCTGGGCTGGCTGCTAATCAGAGTCCCCTGGGGAATCAGGAAAGAATGTCTCCCTGTTGGCCGCCAATGGGAGGACATGTCAACTCTTAAAACAGGATTTGGTTCTAGTTGTGCTTTGTGCTTTCCAAATAAGTAAATTAGTCAGGTAAAACCAATGGGTAAAATGAATTTGCATTTTAAGGATAAAAAAAAAAACCACTTCACCACATTACTAAGCTTAACTGAAAGTACACTGTGAGCGCTGGCTGAAGCTGCCTGCACCAGGGAACAGATTACTGACCTGATTTCACTATTAGGAAACTCTGAGCAGTTTTTCTGTGTGTGTTTTATTAGTAACAACTGTAATATATCCAAAGTAGATGTATTCAGGTGTGTATTGTTGGACAAGACTCAAATGAACAAAACTCAGTTCCTTGGTGTATCCTACCTATCACTGAAGTGTTAAAGACAACAGGGTAACAATTTTCCTATAGAGTAATGATGGACAAAGGAGATAGAATCAAACTTATTAGGATAAATTTAATAAATATTTATTGGTATAATTTTTTTTTATTTTTCTACAGACATTTTTTTACCTTAATGAAGTTTCAAATCTCCTTACTATTTGTTTCCTGACTTAGGTGAACTTTTCAGATTTATTTATTTACCAAAAAACCCCTCATAATTAAATATATGCATATATATTGTGTATATATCTATTTATATATACAGAAGCAGAAAGAGAAAGACTCTTTTACTTTGTTAAAATAGGATACCCTATTCTTCAGTTTATGCTTTCTGTTCCCTTTCAAATAAAATCTTTCTAGTTATTCATTCAGTTGATTTTCTCAACACTCCATTCATATAAGCAAACTGGACTCCCTAAAAGCCTGGAACCACAGTCTCCAAGGACAATTTCTAATATTAGAGAGGGAAGTTACCACCCTCACAATAAAAGCAACATATTTTGAGTGCATTTGAAGATTGAAATACATGTCTGATGTTGATCCATCATAGATGAGCACACTAATCAAAGACCAGGTGAAACGAAGGGTAAACAAACAATGCAGAATACTTAAGGAAAGTATTCTTTATCAGTAATGGAAAGCAAATAGATTAGGCAGGGCTTATTTACACATGAAAATCAAATATGACATCAACAAGAATTAATATTACATGCAATTAATGAAAGGCACTGTTATGAAACAAAACACATAGGGGATCACAAAGTGGTTTAGTATAATGGATACTGATACTAAGTAACTAGACTATACTCCTGGGATTGGAATTAAAATGCATTCCGGTCTGAACTATGGCAGTACAAAAGGAAATTATATTTCTGAAGGGCTCATTTTATGTCATTATTTGTCTACTTGGATCCTATCAGAAGTCACTTGCATTATTACTAATATTGTCATACACAGAAACAAAGATCAACTTCCAAGAGGACCCAATGGTTTTCTATTGGGGGGAAGGTCACCGATATGGGAAATAATCAATCAATATTCATTTCTGAATGTGATTGTTAAAAGCAAAAAAAATGATTTTCATCTTAATTCTGAAATTATTGTTATCACAACATATAGCATTTTGAATTAAGCAAATGATCGCTGTGAAAACACATCAGGACAAATATTTGGTCTATAGGAAAAATCAGCAGAGCTTGGGCAACATCAGGGCCTAGGTCTGATATTAATATTTGTAAGCTCCCGTGTGTACATAGAACTAAGACTTTTCAGGTATATTTTTCTAGTTAATTTTCTCCAACCTCTACACTTTTTATTTCTGATCATAGCAAGAGGCAGATGCCAAATCTTATAAGAAAGGCTGTTCACAGGGTATTTCTAGCCTGTCTGAAAATAGGAAGTGCTAGAAATTTCATAGGAAAGTCAGTTAATCAGTTCTTGTTAGCTTTTCAGTTCAATTTTTATAGACCAAATGGAGTTGGATAATCAAAGCCTGGGAAAAATAACCTCATAATTATTACCAAATGTAGTGACAATGGGTGTGAGGAGTCAGTGGAGTGTAATGAAAGGCCATTGGATAGGAATTTCTTTCCAATTCTAAAATTTACCATGAGACCTTGAAGAAACCACTTAACCTCCTTTAGGCTCAATTTTGTAATCGTTACGACAAGGAGGTTAGAGTAAATCAGTAGTCCAGATATTTAATTATATAACAGTTTCTTTAAAATAAATATTGTATGATATCAAATAATAAAAATCGATAAACTCTTTTCAAAGAAAGGGTGTTTGTCACATAGCATGTGCTCAATAAATACTAATTGAGGCTGGGCACGGTGGATCACATCTATAATCCTAGCTCATTGGGAGACCAAGCTGGGAGAATCACTTGAGGCCATGAGTTTGAGACCAGCCTGGGCATTAGTGAGACTTCATCTCTAAAAGAAAGAAAGAAAAAATTAACCAGGTGTGATAGCACACACCTGTAGTCCTGGCTACTTAGGAGACTGAGGCAAGAGGATTGGCTTGAGCTCAGGAATATGAGATTGCTGTGAGCTATGATGCTGCCACTACACTTTAACCTGGGCAACAGAGAAAGACTCTATTCCAGAAAAATAAGTAAATAAATAAATACTAATTAAATGAATAAATCTCAAACTCCTTTAAGAGGCAGGTAAGGAACTCCACAGAGCATCTTGGCTAAATTATTTCTGAAAATTTTAACAATGAGTTAAGACACTACTGGCATAGAAAAATCCAAAGAGAAGGAGAGAAGGCCTTAGGACAACTACCACCCATATGAAGTAGACATGTGACTCTTGTTTGGATATTTGGAAAGTTGCCTTTGTTATCAGGCTTTGATTGCCAGAAAAAAAAAAAGTATGATGCAAACCGGTTTAAGCAAAACTGGTAATATATTGATTAATGTAACTAAATAATAGTAGATCTAAGTCAAGAGAGGCTTAATCTGGAGGCTCCCAGGTTGCTGAGCTGGGCTTTCTTTCTCCAAGGTTCTCTCAGCGTTGGTTCCCTGTGTGTGTCATCATCACCTCTGGGACAACTCCCGCCTAGTGGCTGCAGCAGCTCAGATCTCAAACATGTAGCACATGATCTAGAGAAAGACATTCTCTCTCTTCTGAGAGACTCCAAAGAAGAAAGAGGCAGCTTATTTTCCAGAATTCTCAGTAAACATCTTAGTCTCATTGGCCCAGATTGCAATGAGTGTTCAACCATGACAAATTCAGAGGGGTGGAACAGAGACACTGGGCTAAGCCACAGCTCACCCTTTAAGCAGGGAATGAGGGCAGCCCTCCTCAAAGCACACAGCTGGGAACTTATGGAAAGAGAAGGAAAGGCCATCAAAAATGTCCGGTTCAACTATTAATGTTATTAATTTAATGCATTGCTATGTTTCCCCATATAGACCTAGTTAAAAATTCTTTGAGAAAAAAGAGTATTTCCACATTTGATCATCATTCTCTCATATCATCTTATTAAAAGCCATATGGACAATGAGCTACTAGGTGGAAGGACAACGTCATAGTTCAAAGAGTTGAATGTGAACTAGCTTGAGTATATAGGAAATATGCAGAGACAGTAAACTCACAGCATGAGTCTTCATTTCTTCTTTATTTACACATCATCCTAGAGAAACTACTTCGGATTGCCCATGAATGAATTACATATTATAGAGCTTTAAACCCTACAATGTTCTTAGTATATTGTTTTGACATTCTTCATAAATAATTATGGCACCCTTATAATTTCATGTGAAGAAATATTGGAAATAAAATTAGCATTTACTTGAGGAAAAAAAGGAGAAGTACAGGAAAAATAAATGCTGGAAAAAGCAAAAGCAGATTCATGGGCAAAGCTTCATAACAAGGAGTTCATTGCAACGACACGCCACCAGCCACCTGTTTCAGGGAGAAGGAAAAGCTTCCTTGCCACAGGTACAGCCCAACGGAAATCCGAGAAGCAGTTAGCAAGCATGTTCCTTAATTGTAAGGCCAAATCCTCACTTCATCAGAAACCCCGTTATCCTGCTCAAGCCTCACTGATGAACTAAATTGCTCTTTCTGTGATTCATTCTCCACACTGGAAAAATAACTGCCTGTTGTACCTCAAAACACACACTCCATAGATACCCACTGAAAACCTGTTCTGTGCTCCCTGTATTACCAGGTGCCAGGAAAGGACAGTCGGGAAAGATCTGTGATTATGGGGAAGCACTTTATTTAGTTTTATTTTTCATAAATATTATTTGTTAAGTATAAAGTTCTGCAGCAGGAATAAATATCTGGCTCCTTTAAATATCAGTTGGGCTCATAATATAGGTGAATGGTAGGTACTGACTGAGGGATATGGAAATATTGTGACTGTTAAAATTCCAGGGACAGTATACATACCTCTTTTGAAAGTCTGGGTCACACTACAGATATTCCTCAACTTACAATGGGGCCACATCCGGGGAAACCCATCCTGAATTGAAAATATCGTTAAACCAAAAATGCATTTACTGCAGCTAAGCTACCAAGCGTCACAGCTTGGCCTGGCCTCGCTTAGGCGCGCTCAGAGCGCGTGCATTAGCCACCACCGGGCAGAGCCGTCTGCGCCATCGCCCACTGCACAGCATCCTTGGTCACGCTGGGGGCGCGGCTGGCGGGAGCTGCGCGGCCGCCGGCGCAGTGAGCGTCCTGCCACTTTCCGCAGAGCGAGTGGCTTTCGCACCGCGGTAAAGCCACACCGTCAAACCACCGTTGAGTTGGGACTGTCTGTAGTGAGGAGGGAAACAGAGGCTTGAACCGCATGGCAGCAGGTGCCAGAGCCCGCGCAGAGCGTCGTGGGGGAGGGAGATCGCCCGCGTCCCGGACAGGACAGGACAGGACACGAGGGCTGTGAGCCGCAGCCCCCGCTGTAACCAGCGGCGCTGGCGAAGACCCCGCGACAACTACTAAGTCGCGTTCTGGCATTCTGACCTAAAAGGACTTCTAAAGCTTTGCTAAAGCTTGTTAAGAGACTTCTACCTATTTTGAGTGCCTAGAATCCTGCCGAATTCGATGTTCCAGGTCTTAGGAGAAACGCTAGTCGCATACACGCCAGCGCATCCTCCGGGCTTTGCAGCTCGCATCCTAACCAGGGAGCGCGCTCAGACAAACACTAGCACCGCCTCTCCCTGAAAGCCCGGCGTCCTACGTGCATAGTGGAGGTGTCAGTAACAGTCTTTGCAGGGTTTTAGTAGTTCTAAAACGAAATGTGTGTATGAAACGTCTGTGGTGCAGGGAAGGTGTTTGGAAACTGCTCACTCCTCCCCCTTCCTTCTCTGTCCTGCTGAGTGTCAGTCATGCACAGGCGCTTTCCCATGTCCAGCTGGGCCTGCAGGAGACGACTGAGAAGTAAAGCCAAAGATAAAAGCAAGGCAGGCCGGGCGCGGTGGCTCACGCCTGTAATCCTAGCACTCTGGGAGGCCGAGGCGGGCGGATTGCTCAAGGTCAGGAGTTCAAAACCAGCCTGAGCGAGACCCCGTCTCTACCATAAAAAAATAGAAAGAAATTAATTGGCCAACTAATATATATAATATAAAAATCAGCCAGGCATGGTGGCTCGTGCCTGTAGTCCCAGCTACTCGGGAGGCTGAGGCAGCAGGATCGCTTGAGCCCAGGAGTTTGAGGTTGCTGTGAGCTGGGCTGACGCCACGGCACTCACTCTAGCCTAGGCAAGAAAGCGAGACTCTGTCTCAAAAAAAAAAAAAAAAAAAAAAAAAAGCAAGGCAAAGAGCCCAGGTGAGAGATTTATTATTTCTTCATTTTTTTTTTTTTGGATGGATTATTTGGATATTTCAGGAAAGCAGGATATTTTCAGGATAAAACAGGAAAATCCCTGCTTTATGTTTCCTATAAATGAGATGGTTCTCAAACTATAGGCTTTCTTCCCGACTCATAACCCTTTGGCACGACTGTCAGTGAGGGTTTGTGGGCCACACTGGAGCAAGGAGAATGGCTGAATTACCTGGAGGAACCTTGTGGGTTTGAGCAGCTGTTTGTATTTTGTCTATGCAGAAAGTGCTACTGGAGGCATTTTAATTGAGCAACAGCATAAATAAGACCCCCTTCAGTGTAGGAATTCCCAAGTCAGCCTTTTTGGGTGCCAGTCCCCTCAGAAGTCATGTTGATTCATGCAGGAAACTGATTCTCAGGAGGTAGCTGATCACTCCAAAGCTGTCTTATATGTTTCTTATTTTTTTTAATTTAATCCTATGTTATAGAGTAAATGTTTATTCTCCTCCCGCCAAGTTCACATGTTGAAGCCCTAATCCGCATGTGATAGTATTTGGAGGTGGGGCCTTTGGGAGGTGATTAGGGTTAGATGGAGTCACGAGGTGGGCCCTGGTCTGATGGGCTCGCGCCCTTATAGGAAGAGAAACCACAGAGCTCCCCTCCCTCTCCCTGGTTGCATGCTCTACAGAAAGGCCGTGTGAGGACAGTGAGGAGGCAGCCTTATGCAAGGCAGGAAGAGAGCCCTCACCAGGAACTGAATTGGCTGGCACCTTGGTCTTGGACTTCCTAGCCTCCAGAACTATGAGAAATAAATTTCCGTTGTTTCAGCCACCCAGTCTGTGGTATTTTGTTATAGCAGCCTAAGCAGACTAATTACAGCCTATGTATTTTAAGACATTATAGTAATAGAAAAATCTCACTTTCTAAAGTGTATGCTGTAAAATTTGGGTCTGTTCTATTTCTTGGGAATTTATAATCACCAGCTGTTGAGGTCTGTTAGACCAAAGTCCTTAGCTGACATTAAAGACCTTCCATTATCTGATCCCAAATGACTTTTTTTAGCCCCATTTCTCCCTCCCTCCCCTGTGCATTCCGGGTAAGGGGAGCTGCTCTCTCTGCCCACAGATCACGGCATGTAGCCTTGTGTCCATTGCGTGTGCTCTTCTCTCCACCAGCCACACCTTTCTCCCACGCCTGGCAGTGCCAAGCCGACCTCCTCTCAAGCACTCCTTCATGAAGCACTTCTGCACGTTTTCCACTCTAAGCTCTTGCCAAAGATAGCATGTTAGAGAGGAAAGAACATCAGTTTTGGAGTCAGCCATCTGGGTTACATCTTGTTTCTACCTTTTCTAGTATAACATCCTTTGATGACAAGTTAATCTCTCTGTAAAAATGGTCATGATAATATCTAGCTTGCAAAGGTGACAGAAAGGTTGAGTGATGTGCTTTCCATGTGCTGGGCATAGTACTTGGCAGTTAGCAGGGGCTCCACAAACAAATATCCGTTCCTTTCTTCACTTTCTCCCATTGAAATCTTATCTTGGCAAAACACATTTCAAGTGCCTGCCTTCTCCTTCCCACACTCCTTTCTAGAAGATTCCCAGCTCACAAGGAGTATATAGCAGAGGCTGCCATACTCAATTTCCCCACCCCTACTCCACACACACACACACACACAAAAAAACAAAACAAAACTCCTGCTAGACAAGTGCTGACTCTGAACTAAGAGACAGAGGAAAGCAGAAGGTAGGGTAGAGACTTGAGTGGATCTATCAGCAAGTTGGGGCTGAGTGCAGGTCGCCAGGTTATGTGTTCCCCAGTGTCACAGGGGAGCAGAGAGTTGGAAGCTGGCTGGAAGAACAGGAGGAATAAGCACACAGAGAGAGATGCAGAGAAGTTGAGAGGCAGGAGTGAGAGGCAGGCTGGTCTCCAGAGTGCACTTGGTACTGCAGGGCAGGGAAGAGGGAAAATCTCTTCCTCCACCCACCTTAGGCTCCCCAGCTGGGATCTGGTAAACCATACTGGCCAAAGATTAACACAGAAAAACAAACACAGGTTTATTAACATGGAAACTGCCCTTACAAATTAATAAAAAGGGGTGCAAGGTGAGAACTACAGTAAGGGCCTAGCTAAAAATAACAATAATAATTAGCAACTGTCCCCCTGTTTACTTCTCTTGATTGCCACTCTGGAGCCACACAGCTGGTGGTCATAAAGATTCTCATGAATAGCTTTCTTCATAGATACTGTCACCTTTTTGAAACCTGGGGGTACTTTCTGAGATATCTTCAAGGTCTCACATTCCAGTGGAATGGCTGATGCACCCAGACCAGTGGCCCATACCGAGGAACTGACTCAACTGGTCTTGTGACCCCCACCTAAGAACCTAGTTGGCAAAGAAGACAATTTCTATTAATATAACCCTGTGGTTCTGCCCCAAACCTAGCCAATTAACAGATTCAATTGTCTGTGCTAAACTGTCTTTAAAGACCCTATCTCCCAAATTCTCAGGCAGGTGGATTTGAGAAATTTCTCCCGTCTCCCTGTTTAGCAGTATGCAGAATAGACTCTTTCCCTGCCATCAAACCTGCTGACTCAGCATCTTGGCTGCTTCTTGGGCAGCAGGCAATGAACCTGGTTGGGTAACAACAACATGTGCATCGTGCATGAAGTACATGGAAGTACCAGAGATAAGTAACTGAAAGGGGTGTTTGGAATTTAGGGTTGGTCAGGCACAGTGGCCCACTCCTGTACTCCAAGCACTTTGGTAGGCCAAGGAGGGAGGATCACTTGAGGCCAGGAGTTAAAGACTGGGCTGGGCAACATAGTGAGACCCTGTCTCTACCAAAAAAAAATTTTTTTTTAAGTTAGCCAGGCATGTTGGCACATTCTGTAGTCCCAGCTACTCAGCAGGCTAAAGCAGAAGGATGGTTTGAATCCAGGAGTTTGAGGCTGCAGTGAGCTGTGATCATGCCACTGCATTCCATCTTGGGCAACAGAGCAAGACTATGTCACTAAAAAAAATTAAAAATGTTTCAAAAAAAACTATATACTATCTTAAGCAAAAGGAAAAGAGGTTTGGAGTTTCTGGATGGGAACAAACAAGTTATGGGAAAGTGACTAAGAAAAGTAATGTTGTTAGAGTATTGTTTAGAGAAAAGTATCATTTTTAGAGACTAGGTGGCTATCTGGCCCAGCCTGTTCTTGAACTCCTGAGCTCAAGCTATTCTCCTGCCTTGGCTTCCCAAAGGTGCTGGGATTATAGCTGTGAGCCACAGGCCTGGTCAACCAGTGTTTTCAGAAAGGTTTGTTATGCAGATTTAAGTTGGTGCCTTCTCCATAGACAAGAGTTGTTAATAGTCCTCCTCTTCCTGGTAGAGACAGGAAGATATCTCTACAAATGTAAATTTCTTTTATACATGTAAATTTCTTTTACAAAAGGAAAACACTGTTTTAAGAGCTTTTTCTTCCTTTGCTGGTTTTCAATGACCTTTACCTCAAAATAATTCATATGCTAAAGAGGCATATTTTAGGGTGGCAAATTCTGGTATCACTCGGTATGTGTTCTTCACTCAACCATTTGTTTATATAATCATTCCTTAAATATTTAATAAACCTACCATGAACCAGTCTAGAGTGAAAAGAGAAAATAAATAAACAGAAAGACATATATAGTAGTCCCTCCCTATCTGAGGCTTCACTTTCCAAAGTTTTATTTATCCCCAATAGTCTTCCATCCAAAAATATTAAATGGAAAATTCCAGAAATAAACAATTCATAAGTTTTAAACTGTGCACTGTTCTGAGTAGTGTAATAAAATCTAGTGCCATCCTGTTCTACACCCCGAGAATGTAAATCATCACCACTGTCCAGCATACCCCCACTGTCTAGGTTACCTGCCTGTGAGTCACGTATTAGCTGTCTCTGTATCACAGTGCTTGTGTCCAGGTTGCTTTTATTTTATTTAATAGTGACCTCAAAGCACAAGAGTAGTGGCAATTTAGGTATGCCAAAGAGAAGCCAGAAAGTGCTTCTTTTAAGTGAAAAGGTGAAGGTTCTCAACTTAATCAGCAAAGAAAAATGATCGTATGCTCAGGTTGCTGAGATCTATGGTAACAACAAATCTTCTATCCAAAAAGTCATGAAGAAGGAAAAAGAAATTTGTGCTACTTTTGTTTGTCACACCTGAAATGGCGAAAGTTATTGCCACAGTACATGCTAAGTGCTTAGTTAAGAATGAAAAGGTATTAAATTTAAGGGTGGAAAACATGAACAGAATCATGCTCTGACAGCACCATAATGCACCAGAAAGCATTGAGCCTATACAATGACTTTAGCAAGAGATCCCTAAAACGAGAGGCACCAAGCCACTTATTCAGAGTAAGGGATGGTTACATACATTCAGGAATAGGTTTGGACTGAAAAATACAAAAATGACTGGAGAAGCCATCTGCTGATGAAGAAGCTGCCACATTGCCAGCACAGTTGAAGAGGCTGATTAAGGAGAAAAGATATGTGAACTAAAATAAAATCTTAAGCCCCCAGCTGACTGAATGGACCCCTCTTGGCCAAGGGGACTCCTGAAAATCCTTAAAGCTGAGTGGCTGCCCATGAGCAGAAGGGAGGTCAGACACTCCTGTAAGGCAAAAGTTAAACCACACTTGCAGCTCATCAGTTTACTTATCAGATCACTTGAGTCTCAGTATATGTCTGGTGCCTAACCTCTGGTTAAAAGATTTCTTACCATAACTTAAAACATTTCAAGCCTGTAGATAAAGCTTCATTTCTTCAACCAATTGCAAATCAAAGAACCTTTAAACACACCTATGAGCTCCTGCTTTGAGATGCCTGTCTTTTCAGGCCAAACCAATGTACACCTTCCATGTATTGATTTCTGACTTTATGTGTAATTCCTGTCTCCCTGAAATGTATAAAACCAAACTATAAACCCAAGCGCGGTGAGACCACTTGCTTGAGGCTTCTTTGGTGTGGCTCTTCCAGGCCATGATCACACATATTGGACTCAGAATAAACCTCTTAAAATTATTTCACAGAATTTGGGTTCTTTCCCATTGATAGATACCATCCAAAGCAAGTCTTGAACTGTAATGAAACCAGATTCTTATGGAAGAAGATGCCCAATAGTACCTACATCCATAAAAGTGAAAAGGAGGCATGAGGGCATAAAACACAGAATGTCAGATTAACTCTGGTTGTGCAATGCTGCAGGTCACGTGATAAGGCCAGGTACTGCGTACAGAGCTAAAAACCCACATGCTCTCAAAAACAAAATAAAAAGTTATCTGCCCATGTTCTGGCAACATAATGAGAAAGTCATTATGTTCGTCATAAATAGCCATCTTCTTTATGGAATAGTTATACTAATGTTCCATCCAGAAGTGAAAAAATACTTGGAGAGGAAGGGTCAGAATTTAAAGTCGTATTAATAATAGATAAATCACTTGTCCATACTGAATCTGTTTGCTATGAAAATGAAAATGTTGAGTTGTATTTTTACTTCCAAATGGAGCCTATGCTTCAGACCAGGGCATCATTTAGTTTGTCAAGATCATATACACTTGCCTGATATTTGGTCTTATGCAGTCAGAAATTAATGCAGACCCATAATCCAGTGCCAAAATCATTCACTATTGCTGATGCGATAACACTCATCAAAGCTGCAAGTGGATCAATTAAAACAGGAAACCGTAAATGCTTGGCGGATGAACTTATGGAGTAAAGTTGTGAATGATTTTGAAGCCTTCCTGGGGATAAATAGAGAAGTTAGAAAAATAATTCACACGGCAAGACAAGTTGGTGAAGAATTTGCCAACATGTTGATGAAGTGGAAGAACCTATTGAAAGCCATTGAGAAAGTGTTAACAAATGCAGAATTCGAAGAACTTGCAGAGTCATCTACAGAGGAAGAGGAGGATGAAAAAGAAGAAACTGAAGTGGAACTAGCAATGTGGATGTTACCAAAATTTGCCGGAGTGTTTTGAATTGCCCAGACGATGAAGGACAAAATCATGGAATACAGTCCTCACATGGAGTGCAACACTAAAGTCTCCTGTACGGTCTGCGAAATGTCACAGCCTCTGTAGCAGCACCTTGATGAGTTAAAAAGAGACAACAACTTTGAATTACAATGTTCTTCCAAAAGGTTTTAACAACAACAACAACAAAACCCTTCGAATATTGAGGCTCCCCAACCATGACAATAATCTGCTCCTGACATCCAACCATCAACATCATCATGGCTGGGTGACCCGGGACCACCCGGAGTAGAAGGCCAGCAGTAGCCTGGCGCTACATCACAATGCCTGTGACGTTCGCCTCACTTCATCTTATCAGGTGGGCACTGTATATCATTTCATATCCTCACAAGACGAAGGGTGAGTACAGCATACCACGACATTTTGAGAGAGAGGGAGAAAGAGAGAAAGAGAGACCATATTCACATAACTTTTATTTTAGTGCTGTACATTGTTAGACAGTAAGTCCTCACTTACTGTCATCCACTGGTCTTGGAAACTGTGACTTTAAGTGAAACAAGGTATACCAAAATGAATCCTGCCATAGTCTAATTGCTATACTCAACAGTTAAGTTTATATAGCATATTTCTGGTGACATAAACATCACCAAACTTCTAAGTAAATATCCAAAACATTTCTAATATTAAACATTGAAATGAATGCGAGCTCTGTATACATTTGAGAAAGAGTAATAAAAACAAATGAGATAATTATTTACCCGATTTGTGGTGAATTAGTGCGTGATGGTGGTTGTTATGGTGGTGGGCTAAATATTATGTTTGCAAAGTGAAAATTGTAAGGTGCACCCCCCAACACCACCAGGTTCAAGAATAAACAATTATAAACGTGGCAGGCTTGCTGAGCGCTTTCGTCCCGCATTGTTTATTGTTGGGCACTGGTTTATTGTAGACTGTATACATTTTCATCTTACAATCATTTGTATCTCTTAATTCATTTATTTTCCAGCCCACTTATTACAGTTCAGGGCCCCAGGTTGACCTGGCAGCTCAGTGCACAAGGCAGGGACCAGCCATGGAAAGGACACCATCTCATCGTGGGGTGTGCTCACACGCCCCCACACACACTCACACAGGGACCATGTAGACAGGCCCATTCACCTGATGTGCACAGCTTTGGGATGTGGGGGGAAACTGGAGGACCCAGCATAAACCTACGCACACACAGGTTAGAGTCTGCAAACTCCACACAGTGCCTCTGGCCAGTGTCAGGTCCGGAGCCAAGAAGGAGACACATAAAGCCTCATGTGTAGCAAAATGCTGTTTATTTTGAACATTTATCTGGGTGCAGATGGGTGGAGGCCAAAAAAAAGCATTCACCGTGAGAGAGGGGAATGCCTTGGGTTTTTCCAGGGGGAGTAACACCCACAGAGATAGGGGAGGGGTCGCTTCATCCTTATTGGGGGGGAGGCGGGGATAGGAATGCTGGCATCACTGCAGCTGCCTGTGGTCAGCGTTAGATTTACAACCTCGGACTCTCCAGACTCCTGCAGCTTTTGTTTCACTGGTGTTCTGATCACTATCTAAGTTTTCCATTAACCGCATTATGTCTTACACATACTTTTTGGGTTCCCACCCTAAGCAAACCTAACAGCCAGAATTGAATTTGTTCTCATCAGCATTGTAATGAAACAATGTTATTAGAGAACTTGCTATGATTTTTCTATTTTATTATAAGTTATTGAGTTAATCTCATATTCTGCCTAATTTATAAATTAAACTTTATCAGAGGTATGTATGTATAAGAAAACACAGTGGTTTCTTACATGGTTTGGTACTATCTGAGGTTTCAGGCATCCTCTGGGAGTCTTGGAACATATTCCACAGGCAAGGGGACCTACAGTACAAGTACAAGCATTGATGAGTACGATGAGGACAAAGCTGGGTAAGGGAGGTAGAAACAAGGAGCATCATCCATTCTCTAGGGGTGGCCTCTGTGACAGTGGCATTTGAGCAGAGGCCTGAGTGGAGAAGCAGTGGACCATGCTAATAGCTGGGGTGGGGGAGCAATCCAGGCAGAGGGTGTCATGGCCCCTTTACAGGATGGAGGATGAACACAGAACAAAAACACAAACACGCAGAACACAAAGAAAAATGCAGACACACATACAAACGGTTGACTCGAGTCGTAATACACCAGGTCCATTTTATTTTTATACTTTAAAAGATTAAAGTTAGTTCCTTGTACGTAACCACCCAGGCATTGCAGCAATGGCCATAAATTCTGGAATAGCCTTAGAGAAGCAGACGTCCCCTGACTCAGAATCTCCAGGTGGTTGCTCTAGGCGCCAGGCATAGATCATGGACCAAGAGTAGCAAGGATGGGCAAGGCAAGTCACAGGGGGCATTTCTTATCCCCAGCTTTTCTTAGGGTGATCCCCTAAGATCTTTGGCTGAACCCTGATGGCTGTGCATGGCTTAGGTCGCCCCTCCCTTGAGGGATCTTACCCGTAATTGACTAACCAGCCATCTTATGGGGTGTTTATCATGTGGCCTCCAGACCCCCAATGCCATGGGGTGGGGCTGCTCTTGCTACTTGCAGCTCAGGTCCTTTGTTATGCCTCTAGGCAACACCTTTGTTTATCACAGGGAGCCTGCCTGGAACACATTACTTTCAAACAGTCTGGGCAGAACATGTACATTACTCACTAACTTTAATTCTTAAACTAGGAAAATATATGTCAGTCCCCTACAGAGGGAGTCCCTGAACATGCTTTGAAGCAGGGGGTGCTCCTGGCATGTTGGCATTTCACAAGGAGGCCAGAGAGGATGAGATGGACAGAGCCAGGGGACAGAGGGAGGGAGGGAAAGTCAGAGAGGAGGAATGTGGGCACAGGCCATGCAGGGTATAGGAGAGCCTTCATCTAGCCTCAGAGTTTGGTTTTTGGGTTTTTTCCTGCATTCTTATAAGACCTCTGTGCTGTCTTCCAAAGGAGAGTTTCTTATTTTATCTGAGCAAGTTAGAATGGACTTTAAATCCTCAAAACAAAATAAACTTATATTGAAAAGTTTCATATAGTTCTTTTAGCATTGACCACTGCAAATAAGTGACAGAGGCAAATATCTCAATCAATGGAGGTTTATTAAGCCAAAGTTTGAGGACATGCCCAGGAAAAACACACACCACAGATGCATCTGTGACTGTTTTTCCAAAGCAAAATTTGGGAACTTTAGTGTTTAAAGGTATAGAAAGAAAAAGGAAAGGGGTGGGTAATGAGGCAAATGGTTACATTCTTGTAAGGCTCAGGAAATCTATTTACATGAGATAAGTTGAATGTTAGAAAGAAAAAGAGAGTGAAGGAAGAATTGATTATGTAGGTGTTCCTGGAAGAATGATCTTGTCTCTGTTCTGCCCCATGGAAGATAAGCTTGGAAGCCACATTAACAGACTTTAGTTTTAGGAGCTAGCCTTAGCCTACAAGAGCTACAAATACTATTGGCACGTCCTGGTTTATGGGAGGCCAGCAAAGAATTTCCTTATGAATGGTCTGTGAGGGCAGTCTTTGCAGATGCCTGGGGCCTTTTACCTTTTGTGGGGATCTGGCTAATGCATAATGTTAGTAACTGCATTCATTTGGAAGGGGGTGTTGCATGACTCAGCCTTCAGGCTTGACCTTCCTTTTGCATAAGGATTTGGCGGGTGGTCCTGAGATTTTCATTTTTCTTTACAGCATGTGTTACTTTTGATGGTCCTATGATTTGTTCTCATTCTTTTATGGAGCCTGTGTCCTTGAGGTATGATCTTCACAAGTGCTTCCCACTTTGTTTTGTTTTGTTTTCCCTTTGGTGAGACAGAGCTGGTGTTAAGTATTCCCCTTCCCTGGGTCAGTTAAGCTCTGATAATACCCAAGCAAGTCAGGCTCTGGTTAAGTAGTTTCTCCTAAGGACAGACCTTGTTAGAAAGAACAGAGTGCTCTGGAGTCTTTCAAAATGCACACCCTCCCCTTGGGGACACAAGGGATTTTTCCCCAGTCTGCACTGTGAGAACCTGGCAGGGTTCCTAGAGAGAGGTAAGATTCACAAAAGTGTGGGGACGCATGACGTGGTCCCCTGGAGTTTTTAACCCTCAGACTTGTCTGCACTGAGCCTACAGCAATTTGTCAATTCCTACCCAGCACTGGTTCCCCTGAAGGTTTCTGCTCTTGGGCTCCTGCTCAACTAAGTTGCGATCCTCTGTACCTGCCTGTCTCTCTCTGATTTGGGGAGCAGTGGTTTGCCCTGTGATCTTAGTTCTCTGATGGACTAAGAAAAGTAGTTGATTTTCAGTTTGTTCAACTTTTTTTCTGGTTAAGTGGATGGGAGAAATGACTTCCAAGCTTCTTACCTGCTTGACCAGAAAGCAGACGTTCACTTTTCAGTTTCTATTTGCTGTAAATTATGTATACCAGGGTCTCCTCTCCCATGCTGGAGTGGAATCGCCCCATTGCAGAGATTCTACGCATCCACCCTGCCTCCCCTTCTCAGCACAATCTTGCTTGTGAAGGGATGACTGGCTGAAATCTAGAAAACATTTCTTTGGTTCATACAGACATGTTCTTGGACTTTTGCCTGCACATGGAGGGAAGACAATGGCTGAGAATCAAATGATAAAAATTAGAAGAATACAAATAAACAGCCCAGTTGACAGGTTTGGGATTTCATCATAGAGATGCATCTTTTGGCGTTATACAAATCTCAAGTGTGTCATGTATGTCTCGTTTGTATGTGTTTGCTGCTCTCCTAAAGAAAACTTCAAGACTATTTCCAAAAAGAAGGGGAATATCGGAGAAAAGTAGAGGAAGTTGAAAATCATGTTTATGATAATAATTAAAAATTAAATTCTGTATCAATATTAGTGTTTTATGGGGCGATACTTTGAATTACAGTATATATAAGTTAACATTTGGAGATTTTTTTATATGGAAAGGGAAATAAACTATTAATAAATAAGCAAAATAAGTTTACCTTTCTAGAAATCCTTAGGCATATCCTATTTCAAAGGTTAAAATCTAAAAAACTGTCAGAGAAACTCAATTCACTCTATTTCTAAAATGGGCACTATCATTTTTTTCCTTTCTTAAATTCTCTAAGTAATATTTGCTGCCTTTGAGCAAAGATTTTCTTTTATCAAAAAGTGCAATAAGGCTTTTTTTTTTTTTTTTTAAAAATTAGTTTTCTACTAGTTCTGATCAGGCAGACTTTAATTTTCCCCACCCCAACCTTCATCCATCTCTTTCTTTCACTCTACTTTTCTTCCTTCTTAACTTTTCTCTCTTCTTTTTTTGTTTCCCAACAGGTCACAGCATGCTAGCTATTATCACCTTCTGGGACAATCCCTGGTAAAAATGTTCAGAACCTTGGTGACCTAAAGGGAACTCTCAGGGTCCTCTCAGGCCACTGTTCTTGCCATTATGCCATCTGATTAGCAGGGTTATATTCAGGCACACACTGGGCTCTCAGAAAAATAGGCCTTTACAGTGTGGTGTAATTAAATCAGAACAAAATCTGAAGTCAGAAAACCAATGTTTGAATCCTGTCCGTGTGACTTAATAGTTTTGTGACCTGATAAAATCACAATCCCATGGAGCGTCATCTTCCTCTCCTGAAAACTGGAGATTAATGACATCTAACTCAGCGGGAGCTTTGAAGACTAAATAAGATAATACAAAGCTCTTGTGTGAGAGAGTTTTGTGCACCTCTCTCACGGTGTATATGTCACTGTACTATCCAGCTCTTAATTCAAAAGAGTTCCACTGTCCCAAATTGCTAGTCTTCGTCCCCAGCTTCAGAAGCAGAAGGAAGGAAATAATAATATCATCTTTGATAATAATGGTGGCTTCTGCTTATTTAGAGCTTACTTGACACCAGGTACTATACTATATGTTTTATAAATAATATTTTAATCAATCCTCACAATAACTCGATGAGGTAGAAATCGAGGCTCAAAAAAGTTAGGGTCACAAAGTTACTCAATTGTCAAGCTGGGATTTAAATCTGTGTCTTCTCTGATACAAAGCCTGTGCTCTTATAGCTATATATCATGGCTCCTGACAGCCATCAACACCTCAGAGATCTACCTACTGTCCTTTGGCAGGAAAGCTGCATCTTCCCTTCCTCCCAGCAGAGAGAAAAGTGAGACACTTATAATATAAGGGACAATGAGTAAAGAACATCTCTCATGCTAACAAAGATGTTTCTAGGATGGTGGGTTAGTCATTAGCAGCAGTGTGTCTTGTTTTTAGGCTAACTCTGCTGCAAAAGCTAATGCCAACTACTCCTCACTGTCCCTTGAGATTCTGATGGGGCTATCAGCTATAGTGTCCCACCCCAACCTCTACCTAGAAGCTGGGCATGGGACCCAGACTGGACATGTAACAATAACCCATCCCTTTGGCAACACATATTAATCCACTGGGGACATGACTCAATAAGACCATTCAGAGCCCATTCTCAGCGCTGACATTTGAGCAGAGAAAAGAGAAAGTTTCTTTATAGAAATGATGCCCAGTTGGGATGTTGTGAATCTGAGGTTCTGTCTTTCCATCTATCCTGCCAAAATGAAGGAAGCCCATCTTCAGGAAGAAAGAACCAGGCCAACATACAGAAGAAATTAGAAGAAAGAGAAGAGGGAGGGAGGGGGTGGGCAGGAGAAGGAGAGAGACAGAAGCTGATCATCAGTTGTCTGAGTTTGTAGATCCTCAGATCCAGCCTTGCCTGAGGCTGAAGTCCACCTCTGGGTTTCCTAAACCAACAAATTTCCTTTTCTGGGGTGAGCTAACTTGAGTTGAGAGTCTGTCTCTTGAAATCAAAAGAATCTTGATTCAGGTGATTTAATATAGTGAAGAAAGCTAGAATGCCCAGAAGTAGAAAATGAAAGCATATCAATAGATTAAGACTATACAAATTATAAGATGGTTCCATTCCAAAACAAAACACAAATTTCCTTACATATTTATTCCAAAGAAGGAATTGTGTTTTCTCCCTGGACATTTCTGTAATTTCTACTAAAAAAAAAAAAAAACAGCCACAAGCTATAGGACAAAAATATTCAAGTGACAAAATATTTTAATATGTAGCACATTCAGACATAGATAAAGATTCCCTGTGCTTTTATTCTTACCACTAGCCTGAGGTTTGTGAAGAAATACTGCCTAAGAGGTATTTATTTTTATTCCCATACTCCACATGAATGCCAGAACATAAGGCATTTGGATCATTTTTGAAAGTTATTTTGAGGAAGGGGGAGTGGTTATGAGGCCCAGCTTCAAAGCTCTGAAGGTGAGTTTTGATCTCATTTAAAGTACAGTCCAGACAGTAGCTAGCAAATCACATCAAATTAACAACATGAGGCAGTGCGGGGCCAATTTCTACATTTGAATATTTGTTTCTCCCATTGTGAAATGCTATTAAAGAGTGTTGGTGGAGCCTGAGGATATAGCTCCTGATGCCCTGGCCAGGTAAGGCAACGAGTCCTGAGAGATTTTATTTTATTTATTCTTAGAAAAACAGAGATTTCTAATTAGATCAGACTTAACAAAGAGCAGTTACTTTATCACCTTTAGGCTTTACGCTGCATTTTCTGATCTAATATATTTGAAATTTTGGCATGTACCAAACAAGGATTCCCATTTTGAATGCTTCACACGACCTTTATTTTCTACATGAGGACGACTTTGCTGACTTGAGCAGTGAGGGTGAAAGGTCAATGAGCTTGGCCAAAAGACAACTTGCTTTGTGATCTGTTACTTCTATGGGCTTCAGTTACTTCATCAGTAAAATTATAAGATTGTGGTAAGTCATCTATAATGACCTAAATTGTGACTTTCCACCAATACAAAAGCTACAGTAATTCCCAAGAATAGTGCTGTGTATTCTTCTCACTTGTACAGAATCGCCTCATTCTTCATTAAAATTTCAGCATAGTTCTGGCATCTAATAGACATGAGTGGTTGTTTTCTTGGCCTAAGTGATCATGACAGTCTAGTTGATTTGTGTTCATAAAATAGAAGAAATACACTTTTCTATCACTATTCCAAAGAGAAATGCTGACGTGTAATTCATTGGATTGACTTACAGCAAAACACATGAGGAAAATGGTAGACTCCAGTATATTTAAGTGCATTTATAAACGTTCACTAAAATCTGATGGAAATGTACAGCTTACTGCGTGCTAATATTTTAGTAATGACTATTATATATATAAGAAGTTGATTCCCAAAGGTAGACAATCTGCCTCTGATATTTTTAAGTCATGGGTAGAAGAAGATGCCTAAATATTCCACATATTTTTCTCTTGACCTTTAAGCTGCTGAGGAAAAATAAGGATTTCAAAGAAATCTTTATTAGAATCCACAATCAGGGAGGGGACAGAGATGGATGATAAAAACCTGATCAAGGCAAGTCATCCGCTAAGTCTCTGGTGCTGGAAAAATCCTGGCCAGTTAAAACGTTTTGGTAACAGTGGATTTGGTAGATTTTTTTATATGCTACACACAAATTGTTTATGTAATTGAGAATTTTTCACAGCTTAATTAATTTATACTTATTTGTATAATTTTCACATATATTAAATCATTTATTTCTCATAGCAGCCCTACAATGTAGACATTATTATTATTCTCGTTGTACAGATAGTTTAACTGAAGGAGAAAGAAGATGAAAAGCTTCCGGATATTGTGAGCTCACAAGGGGCAGACCCGATGATGAGCTCAGGTCACCAAGTTCCAAAGCCACGCCAGTAACCCTACACTGCAGTGACCTCACTATGCAGAGGAGGATGAAGGTTTACTTCGGAGGCTCTTATGTGTTTATTTTGGTTAGACCATAGGTTGGAATGTTTTTCATTAGGTGCTGTTTACAGGGAGATACCAGAGAGCCCTTGTTTTCTCATAGGAAGTCCTTGACAGACACGGAGAATGTTGACGCTGTCTGAGAAAGTCACTGCTGGCATGCTCGAGCCGCCTCACTCGGTAGAATCTGATCAACAGAGTGCCCATAGACACAGGAGGGCACTGGCGGGCGGGAATGCATGTTCTTTAATGTTAGTCAATGTAGGCCAGAAGTATAAATGTCTAGAGCCACGAGGACTCTGGAAGCAACCGTGCTATTATACACTGGCCAGCCAGCACAGTGAAGGGCGGAAAGCCTGCAGGGGATAGATGGTGCACATCCATCTGCATAAAGCCAAGATGCGCTTCACTAATAAGGATCTGGAAGTTGCCATTGTGCTCTGTTTCCCAAGGTGCCAGTTGGCCAGTAAGCAGGCCACGGTGCGGAGAGGTCAGTCGCGAGGCAAGTGAGCTGTGCAGCTGAGGAAGGTCAGTGGCATGCGGACGGCACAGTGGGACCTGCCGCCATGTGGCCGGGAGACTTAGATTCACCTCAGACTTCACACCAATCTTTCTGGGCAGTTTAACCAGTGTCACCTGGGAACCAATGCCCATTAATAAGCCTCTAGCTGGGAACAAAAGAATGAAGACTTGGGATGCAGCCAGTGCGCTGGCCCTGCTGGGACATTGCTTGCAACTTCTCAGCTGATCCAGATGTGAAGCTCACGCACGACTATGGATTCCATGAGTAGCGATTGTTATACAGCGCGCTGAAAATAGGGGACAGAAAACCTAGGCGTATTTGCTGACTTACAGTCTCAGGCCTGCGGAAGGTGCACAGAGAGCAGCTGGACATGGGGCTATCAGAGACGGTGTGATTTTCCTTTCTTTCTTTCCTTTTTATTCTTTTTGAAGAAGACAGAATCAAAAATAGCAACAAGCTCAGCAAACAGCATCTACAGCTGCTAAGGAAAGAACAGCCTTCATTCAAATGCACTGCAGAAAGGACAGCTGGGCACATTGGTCTTTTCAGCCTTCCTCCTGCACATATTTAGCAACAGAGTCGGTGGCAGTTTCTTTGAGTATAAAAGACGCTGATAGATATCTGGGATAACTCCAATTCAGTTACATTTTGCATAAGGAGGACTTACCAAGTCCTTTTCCATTATGCCTAAATTCAATTCTCTTTAGTTGTCCCAGATTTTAAAAAAAATATATGGAATGTCTTGGCCTTTAAAATATAAAGAGATGGGGCCATTAAAGTATAGAGAAGTCAGAATATTAAAAGTCGAGATCCTGGTGGGGTGAGGGTTGTGACTGTTCCAGATGGATGACAGGATGTTTTGTGTATTAGTTCAGAGTTTTGTGTTAATTAGTTCTTCAAACATGAAAAATGTACTTTCCAAGTTATCAACTGATAATTCTTTTTTTTCCTCAAATTCCTTTTTACAATCTGACAATTCTTTACATTAAAAAGGGGTATATAGAGGGATGAGGTCCCCATTCAGTTATAATTTGACAAATAGACCCAGTCAACAAGCATTTAGTGTTGTCAAAGCTGTGTAATCTAGGCTGCCAGGGCCTGCAGAGGACACCAAATAATGAAGACACCCACCTGTCCCCTAGGAAGGTGCCTACACTCAGACATGGGCATTGCTGGTGCACAAATAATTGATAATGAAGGCACAATGGATTAGGTACACACACCTGAACCCCCAAATGTCCTAAGAGAATAGAAAGAGGGAGAGTTTATACCAAGGAGATGAAATCAAGAAGTGATTTGGAGACGGACCTTGAAGAATTAGCAGTGTTTTGACAGGTAAACATTTGGGAGTGGGGTGGCAGAGTAAACTTGGGAAATCATAAAGTCATCCAGTTCAGATGTCACAGAAATAGCCGAAAGGGAACACTGAGCCCTGTAGGAAGGGATGTGCCTTTCAGTTCGAAGAGTTTTGAGCAGGAGAGTGACATGGTTGGAGTTGCAATTTAAGAAAATGTCCAACCTACTCAGAGAGTTTATTTTTATTATTGTTGCCCTCTGTACACAGGATGACCAGAGCCAGGAAAGGGTAAAACAGAACAAGTACTTTGGATTTTGTCACTGATGCTCAGGCTCATCTTCCTTTCTAGTTTTGAAATGTAAGATTATTTCTCATTATGAGTTAGTAAAAAGATGGCAACAAATTTCAAATTAAATTATTTCTTCTAGAGCACTGTAAACATACACATGAGAAAAAAGAAATATGGTTTCACAGGCTGCACCAATGATAATAATTAAGATAATGCATTCTGACAAAAGTGGGGCAGTTTATTATTAATCTTTATTTTCAGAATGAAGATTCTGAAACTCAGGTTTCATCTTTGGTTTCAGATCCCAGCCTGGCCCTCCACCACCAGCCGTCTGCCACCGCCTCCACCACGTCCCCCTAGAGCCACCTTATGTTCCTTCTTGGCTTCCTTCTCTACTAGCTTGTCCACTGGAGTTTTGACATTTAAAGATAATTTCAGCAAAGTAAGAAGCCCTTCCCTAGCCTTGGTCTCTCTGTCTTCCTTCTCCATAAATCTATTTTGGGAGATATAGCCTGCAAATGCAGTTGTAAAGGTAAACATCTCTTGTTAGCAAAGAAAATGTTGAAGGATTTGGGAATGGATTAACAATAAATGGGAGAGGGAGACCGAGAAATCAACTCCAGAAACTGTCCCAGACTTGTGCACCCATCACAGCCACAGCACGGGAACTGCTGACAGAACCAGAGGATAGGCCACGAGCAGAGAAAAATAGGAGTGAATGCTCACCAATCACCAGAGTCACCTGCCTTGACAGTCAAACTTCCCACTCTCACCCAGCCTGCTCCTTTGCCTCTGCTTAGGTAGGGAAAACAGTGCAAAATGCTCTGAGTCCCAAAAAGGATAAAAGTAGCTGACACAAATATCAAGTTTTATAAAGATTTCCTTTCTATCAGAAAGGGAAGACAATGATGGTGTTTGTGTGAGGAGTACTAATGCATTTAATGAAACATTAAATAGCATGATGTCTTTGAGATGCATCCATGTTGTTGGTTCAAGACTCACCTTTCCTCTTTCAAAGGGTCTGCGTGGTCTGAGACAGTGGGTAGCAGAGGCTCAGGTGAGCTCTCTTTTCCAAACAGCCGTGTGGACATCAGCATGGCTGCGTGTACCTTTGGCATCACCTGCATACACCGTACTCTGACACGCAGTCATACTGCATCCAGGCCTTTTGTCGCCTGGGGATTATAAATGATTTCAGCAGCAAAATCAGCTGTTTTAACATTTTTTTATTTTTAATCAATAACGGAAGAGGCTGAGATTTTCTTGAATTTCAGGCTTATCAGTGTTCATAATGAACTTTCTGCTAAGTAAATCAATATAAAAATAAGATTTGTTAGCACTTTAGTGGGGAATCATAAGAAAAAACAGGTTAAACTCAGGTAATAAGCTCAGAGGTTTGCCTTCTGAGAGTCCCTTGTATTTCTAGGATGCCTGCCCACCCCCACCATGGGGAAGAAGAGCTCAAACGTATGCTTCTAGACTTAGTAGAATCCATGAGTCATCTTCCTTGTCTTGTACCCATACATATTCAGCTAAGGAAAGGCCAGGCTCTCAGTACAGTGGTCCCCACTTGTCCACAGGGGATACACTCTAAGACCCCCAGTAGATACCTGAAACTGCAGATAATAACAAACCCTATGTCCACCATGTTTTTTATTATATACACATACATATATCTAAAGTTTAACTTATAAATTAGGCAAAGTAAAAAAAAAACTGTCTTAGTCCATTTGTGTTGCTGTGAAGGAATACCTAGGCTGGGCAATTTATATAAAATGATTTATTTGGCTTATGGTTCTACAGGCTGGACAAGAAGCATGGCACCAGCATCTGCTTCTGGTGAGGGCCTCAGGCAGCTCCCACTCATGGGAGCAGGTGAAGGGGAGCTGGTGTGCAGAGATCACATGGTGAGAGAGGAAGCTAGAGAGAGAGGAGAGGGAGGTGTCAAGCTCTTTTTAACAACCAGCTTTCAGCTCTCACAGAAATGAACAGAGCAAAAGTTCCCTCCCTCCTATGGACAGCACTAATTCATTCATGAGGCATCCACCCCCATGACCTAAACACCTGCCATTAGCACCCACCTGCAACATTGGGACGGAGTTCAATATGAAATTTGGGGGACAAATAAACCAAACTATATCAGACAGAGATTAAGAACAATAGCTAGTAGTAAAATAGAACAATTATAACATTATACTGTAATAAAAGTTATGTGAATATGGGGTCTCTCTTTCTATCCCCCTCCTTCCTCCTCCAAAGTGCCTTATTGTATATTTTCAGAACTTGGTTGACTGAAGGTAACTGAAACTGAGAAAAGTGAAAAAGGGCAGTGGGTTCTGTGCATGGGTTTGAGGGGATGGAGCTCCTTCTGCTCAACTGTCAAGTCCCAGCTTCCTTCTGCCATCTTAGGAGGTACTCATTTTCCTTTTGGAGTGGGTAGCCAGTGCCCTCCTAAAGCCAAGGCCAGTTTTGTGCCAGAGAAAAGCCTTCTGTCAGACTCGTACAATACTAAGGCAAGAGTGATAGAGGAAGCTTATTCTTATCAGGAGAAAAGAGAAAAGAAGAATGCTTAGTTGAAATAATTGCTGCCAAACCATTACCCCTTTGTTTCAGAGTTCTGGGCACCAGGATGTTGGGGTGGATGAGGTGAGTAATATAGAAACGGGATGAAGTGAGGGGCTGGTGTCATGGGCATTTGACAGACTAGCTCTGTCCCCCATTGGCTTTGTGACCTCAAGATGACCATTTTTTCCTCTTTCTGCTTTGATTTCATAATCTATAAAATGAAGATGGCAACAATGCTTTTTGATGTAGTAAAGGCAATGAAAATTCATATAATTAGTCATACATTCTAACACAAGTGGAAACTCTAATCCCTTCCCCCTACCATACACACACACACACACACACACACACACACACACACACGCCTTCCTGTCAGCTCCACCCAATGAAGAAGAGATCTGACAGAGATCAAGACCACAGTTTGGAGTAAAACATTAGGAAGTCTTGTTTCTGCTTGGAGGATTGTTTGGTGGATCTCAGGCCTTTTACATACCTAATTTTTTAAACATTGTAAGAATTCTCCTCTAGGACTACAAGGGGGCTTAGAACGCATCTCATTTGGAAAGAAGAGGCCTCCTGCATTATCAAACCTTTCCCCCTTTGAATGACAAGAAAGGACAAAGACCAGGCCAAGAGGCCAATGAAGACAGGTTTCTGAGGTCTATGCTTAATCTAGTGCAAGATGGTAAATAGGTTTAATCTCATGTGCATAAAAGTGCTGCGTGTGGAAGGCTTCTGAGGCCACATCTGGGTCACGACGGATCGTCAGTGTCTGCTGTGGGTGTTTCAGAAGGACCCAGAGCATGACAATCACAAATTTGCTCTCCTTGGTCTAGTTATGTATATATCACTCAAACTCTCGAGGGTACGAGTTCATGGAGAAATTTGCCCCCAAAGCTGTGGCTTAGTAATGCAAAATGTACTTTGCCATTGGTGTCCTATTGCGTTGGTTTTTCCTAGGAATTTCTTGTGCTGTGGCTTTGTAAGCCAATCAAGGATTTGGGGTTATGCCTGAGTCCCTTTTCTTGAATATGATGAATGTCTGGCACTATTCATTAAATTGAAGTTGAGCGTGTTGGCTGGAGGTTGGGTTGTGCGGGAGCTCAAGCTGGAGCAGCTGCGCAACTCATGGACACGGCTTTATTCAGGAGAGTAAAGGTTTGAGAAAGAAACTTGTTCACAGGTGGGGTTAGAGCAGCCTCATTTTGGTATCTCAAGTACAGAAGCAGACCCAGTGGGCCACGGCATTGGTACATCCCATCTGGTTAGAAGAGGGAAGGATCCCGCTGGGGCCAAGCAGGCCTCCTCTAGGAGAGGCAGAGATCCTGGTGGGAGGCTTTAGGCTGGGCCTTTTGGCCACTGGTGAATGAAACAAGGTTGCTCTTCCTTTCTCGCTCCTTACCCCAAAGATGAGAGGGCATTGGTACCACTTGGAGAACATTCTGCTACGAATGCTCACAGGCAGAAAGATTGTCCTAGACTAGAGCTTTTATTCAATTCAGGATTAAGGTATCAGGATTGCATGGGCTAAAGAGAAATGTTAACAAAATGTTCTTTAAATATGTATTAAGGATGCTAAAGAGAATAAGAAGGCCTTGGGGAAGACCTGAGGGCTAGTGCTGGCAGCATTTAAAGTTTTAAAGTTAGACAGTGTTTGGGAAGGCATTCTAGAGAAGAGATGATCTGTATACTTGTGGGAATCTCAGTTCTGCAGTTAACCTATTTATGGTTAACTTCCCTCAAAAGCATTTTAAAATTCACTGGTGGTAGAGTCTTGATAAACAGTATGACCAGAAACTAAAAAAAAATGCTTTCTCTCTTTCTATCCTCCCTATTCTATATTTCCTTCCTCTTGCTATAGAACAGACACAGTCACTATCTCTGTTCTGCACAGCTAATAATGACATACAGGTCTATATTGTGGTATGGGTTAGCTCTGGAATAGCCCTTTGCTGAAGAGACATTTCTATATGAGGTTTTTATGCATTGGGGGCATTGGCACTGCAGAGGCTCTGGGATTTAGTGCTTCTGACATCTTGTAGATGTGATATGGTGGCTGCAATCCACTGCTGTGTTCACTTCACTCCAGAAACTGAAATGATGGGGCATGCTAGTATCGCCATTAACTTACTTCTTCTTTGCAGGCATGAATGGAGCTAGATGAATTTCACTGCAAGCTGACCTGAACGTTGGCTGCCAGCCAGAGACCCAGGTCACATCAGGCTTTCGAATGGGACCTCTTTGCCAAGGTCAACCAAAAGGAAATTATGAGATGGAAAAGCTTTGTGCATGTCTTGTAACTTTGACTTTTCTAAACTAATTATTAATAGAAGGACTCAAAAAGTCAATTAATGTATATGACTAAACATTTATCAGATGATGGCAGATTTAAGCCATTTATGTTGATGTTATTCTATTTTATAGACAGTGTTAAAATCCAGTTAAAATCTGCTGGATGTGGTTGGTTGATGAAGGTAAGTGTAACTCATAATAGAGATGATGGTGTTTTCTGATCTAGTTAGTGGTTCAAGGGTATTTCTTCTTTTCCCTTAATTTCTGCACAATTTACTGTTCAAGGAAATGCATCAATCTTAACTTTACAGTTCCAGGAGTTTCAACAAATGCATGTACCCATGGAGTCCACACCCTGATTGAAATATAAAAAATTATTTTGTCTCCTTTATCCATTAAAATTCTCCCTGCAACTGCTGTTCTGATTTCTACCACCATAAATTAGTTTACCTGTTCTTTACACTTCACATTGATGGAATCCTTCTGCGTGTACTCTTTTTATGTGTTATTTATTTGGATAACACGATGTCTTTGAGATGCATCCATGTTGTTGGTTCTTTTTATTACTGAAAATTATTCCAAAAGTATTCCATTGTATGAATTTATCATACCATGTTTCTCTGTTCTCCTATTGTGGATATAAGTGTTGTTTTCAGTTATAGGAAATTATACAGAAGGTTGCTATGAACATTATTACACGTCTTTCTTGCGATATGGGCAAGTAGTACTGCTTTGTCATAGGAGTGTTCTGTGTTTAAATTTATAAGGATCTAGCAAATTGCTTTCCAAAGTGGTTGTATCATTGCATATTCATACAAGCAATGTCTAAGAGTTCCAGTTCTTCCATGTTTAGTCATGTTAGCCTTTTTAATTAGCCATTCGTAGAACAGACGGGTATCTCCTTGTGGTTTTAATTTATCTTTCTCTCATGAATAATTTAGAATACCTTTCAATATTCTTATTGGCCATTTAGAGATCTCCAAAGTCTACCTGAAACTTTTGCCATTTGTTATTGGATTGCTTTCCTTGTACTTTTTAATTTAAAGTCCTTTATGTAATGTAGATATCAGTTCTTTGTCAGATACAACAATTGCAATTATTTTCTCCAGCCTGTCACTTACCTTTTAATTTTTAATAGTATCATTTGAAGAGCAAAAGTTTTAATTTTAATAAAGTGTTATCTTTTAAAAAATTTTTTCTTTAATTTTTTAAATTTGACAAATAATAATTGTACATATTCATGGGGTACATAGTGATGTTTTGATATATACAAAGCATAGTGATCATATCAGAGTCATTAGCATATCCATCATCTCGAACATTTGTCATATCTTTGTGTTGGGAACATTCAATGCCTTTTTTCTGACTATTGAAACTATATAATATCTGATTGTTAACTCTAGTCATCCTACAGTGGTATAAAACACTAGAATTTATTCCTTCTATCTAGCTATAATGTTGTATCCTTTAACAAATTTGTCCTTATCCCACCCTTTCCCCCTATACTTCCTAGTTTCTCCTATCCTCTGTTCTACTTTTTGCTTCTGTGAGATCAACATTTTTTGGCTTCCACATTTAAGTGAGAACATGTAGTGTTTAACTTTCTGTTCCTGGCTTATTTCACTTAACATAATGTCCTCCAGTTCCATCCATATTGCCTTAAATGATAGGATATCATTCTTTTTTAAGGCTGAATAGTATTCCATTTTGTATTTATATTAATACCACATTTTCTTTATCCATTCATTTGTTGTTGGATTCTTAGGTTGATTACATGTCTTCACTATTGTTAATATGATGTAATAAACATAAAGGTGCAGAAGTCTCTTTGGTATACTGATTTCCTTTCCTTTGGATAAATGCCAGTAGTGGGATGGCTGAATATTAGGGTAGTTCTGTTCGTAGGTTTTTGAGAAATATATATAATGTTCTCCATAGTGGCTATACTAGTTTACATTCCTACCAACAATATATATGAGCTCCCTTTTCTCTGCATCTGTGCCAACATTTGTTATTTTTTGTCTTTAATTTATAATAATCATCCTAATTGGGGTGACATGGTATTTCATGTGGTTTTGATTTGCATTTCCCTTATCAGTAAAGTTGAACATTTTTTCATGTATTTGTTGTCTATTTGTATGTCTTCTTTTTGAGAAATACTTATTTGGATCATTTGCCCATTTTTAAATTGGATTGTTTGGGTTTTTACTGTTGAGATGTTTGAGTTCCTTGTATATTCTGAATGTGAATCCCCTGTTAGATGAGTAGTTTGCAAATATTTTCACCCATTCCATAGGTTGTCTTTTCACCTGCTGATTGTTTACCTTGCTGTGCAGAAGCTTTGTAGTTTCTTATAATCTCATTTGTTTATTTTTCCTTTTATTGTTTGTGCTCTTGAGGTCTAAGCCATAAAATCTTTTTCCAGACCAATGTCCTGAAACATTTCCTCAATGTTTTCTTCTAATAGTTTTATAGTTTTTGGTCTTCCATTTAGGTCTTCGATCTATTTTGAGTTGATTTTTGTATGAGTGAGAGGTGGCAGTCTAGGTTCATTCTTCTGCAGATGGATATCTAGTCTTGTCAATACCATTTATTGAAGAGACTCTCCTTTCAAGAAGTGTTCTTGGCAACTTCATCAAAAATTAGTTGACTGTAGATAGGTGTATTAGTATCTGGCTTCTCTATTCTGTTCCATTGGTGTATGTGTCTGTTTTTATGCCAGTCGAATGCTGTTTTGGTTAATACAGCTTTGTAGTACACTTTGAAGTCTGGTAGTGTGATGCCTTCAGCTTTGTTCTTTTTCTCAGGATTGCTTTAGATATTTAAGGCCTTTTGTGATTCCACACAAATTTAATTTTTTTTCTATTTCTCTTAAGATTGTCATTGGTATTTTGAAAGAGATAGCATTAAATCTGAAGATTGCTTTGGATAGTGTTGTCTAACAATATTAATTCTTCTAATCATCCATGCTTCTGAGTATGGGATATCTTTCCATTTGCTTGTATCCTCTTCAATTTCTTTCATTCTAGGTTTGGTTTTTTGTAGCTATTGTAAATGGGATTGCCTTCTTGATTTCTTTTTTAGCTAGTTTGCTATTTGTGTGTAGAATTGCTACTGATTTTGTGTGTTAATTTTGTGTTTTATCACCTTACTGAATTTATTTATCCGTTCTAAGAGTCTTTTGGCAGTCTTTAGGCTTCTCTCTATATAAGATCATATTGTTTGCAAACAGGGACAATTTGACATCCTGTTTTTCAATTTGAATGCCTTTTATTTCTCTTGCCTAATTGCTCTGGCTAGAACTTCCATTACTATGTAGAATAAGAGTGATGAAAGTGGGCATCCTTATCTTGTTCCAGTTCTTAGAGGAAAAGCTTTCTGCTGTTCCCTATTCAGTAACTTGTTAGCTTTGTGTGTGTCATATATGGTCTTTATTACATTGAGATAGTTTCCTCCTATCCTAAAGATATTGAGAGTTTTTATAATGTTTTATCAAGTACTTTTTCTGCATGTATTGAAATGATCTCTCTCTCTCCACACACACACACACACACACACACACACACACACACACACACACACACACACATCCCCCCCCCACAGTCTTCAAAAAGTTCATGCAAAATGCATATGAAATAATTATGCATGGATTTTAATTTTTTTTGTACCAAAATAAACCTTTACTAACTTGTTATAACATTTCTGATCAGGATCTAGTTTGAAGCACTGAAAAGAGTAAGACATCACTTTGAAAAGAGCCCTATCAGAGCAATATAAATTCTGCTAAAATTGAAGCAAGAACAAACACCAAGTTTATGGGGAAGCTTGAATGGAAGAATGGGGAAATTACTGATGCTTTATGAAAAGTAGTTGGGGACAGTGCCCCAAAGAAATCAGCAATTTACAAATGGATAACTCATTGTAAGAAAGGACAGGATTATGCTAAAGATGAAGCCCATAGCAGCAGACCATCCACATCAATTTGTGAGAAAAAAAATCCATCTTGTTCATGTCCTAATAAAGAGGACTGATGATGAACAGAAGAAATAATAGTCAACACTGTAGACATTTCAATTGGTTCAGCTTACACAATTCTGACTAGAACTTAAAGTTGAGTAAACATTGCCTTGACGGGTGCCAAAATCATTGCACCTGGATCAGCTGCAGACATGAGCAGAGCTTTCCACGGAAATTTTAAATAAGTAAGAACAAGATCCTGAAACATTTCTTCTAAGAAATTTAGCAGATGAAATATGGAAGCATTCATTTCTCTTTTCTAAAGGAGTTTGTCCCAGAGTGCTATTATTCAAGGTAAATATTTGGGCTTACAGTCTTTTTATGGGAAGGCTTTTAATCATAAATTCAATTCATTTAACAGATAGAAAGCTATTTAAATTTTCTATTTCTTCATATGTCAGTTTGGGTACTTTTGTCTTCCAAGAAGTTTATTCATTTCACATAACCTGTAAAATGTGGTGACATAAGGTGTTCATAATGTGCTTTTATGTTTGTATAATCAATAGTTATATCCTCTATTTCATTCCTAATATTGGTAATTGATAATGTTTATCACAGCTTTTGTTTATTTAAATATATTATTATTGTACCTTAATGTTTGCAGGATATTTGTCCTGAATAATAGAATTCCAGTTTGTTTATTACTTTTTTATTCAACACTTTAAAAATGTCATTCCATTATTTTCTGATTTACATTGCTTCTGATTAGAAATCAGTTATAATTCTTTTTTTAATTTCAAAATATTACAGGGGGACAAATGTTTTTGGTTACATCAATGGATTTTGTAATGCTTGAGGCAGGGTAATAAGTGTGCCCATCATCCTTATAGTGTTCACTGTACCTGTTAGGTAGCTTTTAACCCATCCCATCCTCCCCTTTACCCCCTGCTTGATTTCTACTGAGTTTTATTTCCCTCTGTGCACATGTGCTCATCAGTTAATTCCTATTTAATAGCAAATACATGTGGTGTTTGTTTTTTCATTCTCTAGATACTTCACTTAGGATAATTGTCTACAGCTCCATCCAAATTGTTGCAAAAGTCATTAATTCATCCTTCCTAGTGGTTGAGTAGTAGTATTCCATGGTATACATACACCACATTTTGTTAATCCACTTATGAATTGATGGGCACTTGGGTTGACTCCATATCTTTGCCATTGTAAATTGTGCTGTAATGAACATTTGAGTGCAAGTGTCTATTTGATAAAAAGACTTCTTTTCTTTTGGATAAATACCCAGTAGTGGGATTTCTGGATAAAATGGTAGATCTGCTTTTAGTTCTTTGAGGAATCTCCATACTGTTTTCTACAGAGACTGTACTAATTTGCAGTCCCACCAATAGTGTATAAACATTTCTTTCTCTCTGCATCCAGGACAGCATTTCTCGTTTGCAGATTTTTTTGATAAAAGCCACTCTAACTGGGGCAATGTGATGTTTCATTGTGGTTTTAATTCTCATTTCCATGATGATTAGTGATGTTGAGCATTTTTTATATGTATATTGGCCATTTGTCTATCTTCTTTTGAAACGTTTCTGTTTCTGTCTTTTGCCCACTTTTTAATGGGGTTGTTTCCTTCTTGCTGATAGAAATCAGTTATAATTCTTATTGTTGATTGATTGTTAATTCTTATGTAATGTGTTATTTCCTCCTGGTTCTTTAAAGTTTTGGTTTTTTAAATTATCTTTGTATTTTAGTAATTTCTCTCTCTCTTTCTCTCTCTCTCTCTTTCTCTCTCTCTCTCTCTGTCATTTTAGTAGATATTCTTCTTGAATATTTATTTTAGTTTCTTGGGTCTATACTTTTTATAAAAAATTTTTAAAATTTCTATTAGTGTTTCTAACCTACATTGTGATCTAAATCTCTGCTGGATTGTCCTCATTTCTATGATACCTCTCTATCTACAGCTAACCAACTTTTATCTCTGACCATACCTACATTACGTACCTGGTCCTATTTATGCAAGCTGCTACTGTTTTGGGCCCATCTGTTAAAAGCTTATTTCTTACTGTAACTTGATGCATCAGAGCTCACTTGCATCCACCATTTCTTTCTAGCCCTATAGAAAGCATGTTTATAATTTTGTCCAGATTTACTTGTTATCCAAGGAATAAAGGTCTCATCTTTATCCACATCCTAACCAGAAGCACACTTTTCCAAGGTGTAGAGGGACAATGTCAAGTTCTTACAACTTGGATACAAAGAAGCAGAGGCAAATTTGGCCTCAAAGGATGCAGGGATGTTTTTCTGATAAATTGGTGATCTTCTTTCTTGGGTGGGATATTATAGCATTAGCATCCTCTATAGATGGAGTAAAAAAATCTCCTCCATCTTCTCATTTCTGGGGAGTAGAACTGCTGAGATAGACTGCTGCCAATGATACCACTGACCAGTGATACCGAGGTGGAGCTTTGAGACAAAGAGCACAATTGTTAGTTTTCTGTGAAACTGTTGACTCTGGATTATCTATTTCTTTCTTGGTTTTTTTTTTTTTCTTATTTTTTTCTCTCATAACTCATCTCCCATGCAGCAGGTCATGTAACATTTATCTGTGACCTCCTCACACTTAGACAGAGGTGACATTATCTTTACATGATCAAGTGGGAACAACGGTAAAATCAGGGGAAAATGGTTTAAAAGAAGAAAGACAGAAATGTTCTCTTTGGTCCAGCCCTTTTTGCTAAAGTAAAAGGATTTGGAATTTAAGCTTTATATAGTATTAGAGTCTTTCATTGCCTGGAGAATTCTATGAGATCATCTTCTTTAATACATGTGGTAACTGTAGATAGCTAACCAAGAATTTCTTATTTTGGAATTCTAGCCAAATGTTTCTCTTTTATGATGTATAACATTTATTCCCTGGGGTTTTTGTGAGAAATAGATAACCTAATATATAAAAGAGAATTTTTAAACTATAAAATCTCCTATGGATAATAATATTTATTTTATTTTTATTATAACCTAGGTTTCTATAAGGAGAGGGATTCTGTAACAAGAGGGATATATCACTTGGAAGATTGCTGGCTCTCTCTGATATAGGAAGAGAAAACTACCCTGGTAGCATCCACTTCTAGTCATATTGAGTTTTAGCAGGATATCCAACATCTCTTTTGGGTTTGCATCTCAAATAAGAAAATAGAATTGAACCTCTAGGCAGGAGATGGCTTGGAACTCCAGTTCTTCCTGCCCCAAACCATGTTGTTCCTTAGCCTGCACTATCCTTCCCAATCAGGGCTGGTGTTGCTGCCTGGCACTAATTGACCCTTGGCTATCCTAGGGGATGAAGCCATCTCTCCTTCATGATGAATGTAAAATAGGCCCCAAAGGGCATTTCTGAGCTCTTTGATGGTAATTGGCTTTTTATCCCATTCTATGCAAATAAACCTCATCTCTTGCCTTTTTAGGAGGATCTGTGAGGTTTACAGTTGCTGGAACCTCTGCCTTGTGTCCTGACAATGTGAATTTGCTCTATAAAGACATTCACCAGAGTCCTTGAAGGCATTGCATATTTAGGGGTCTAGAGGCGACTGTCTTTAAATGCTTTATTCCTTTTTAGTCTCATTTTGTAAGCAGTCCATGTGGTGTGGAAATGTAATGTAGGAATTAGTCTGGTGAGCTTCGTGGAAACATTTGACCCTTCATGTGACAGTTTGCTTTTCTCACATATGGGAGAGATTTAGAAGTCTGTCTATTTGCTAAAAGTCCTTCTCCCAAGCTCCCTACACACCAGATTGTCTGGCAAGTTTTAAGGATCAAATTACTTATTTCAAAAACACAAATAAGCTGTCTTCTATGAGTTTCCATCAGATGTAGTGTTTTAATATCTAATTTATAGTCAACCAAAGGAAAGAAAGTGAAGTTGCACACCCAAGTTTCCTCTCAGTGTTGGCTAGTGTTCCCAGACCATCTCCCCATAATGCAAAGTTACTTGTCCATATTCTCTCTCATGCCATCCAAAACACAAACTAATAAATGTGAGCCAATATTATTATTCCTTTCAATACTATGAGAGATGTACTTTGTCACCCACATTTGATAGGTTCATTGAGGTTGTACAATGTCCCTAAGGTTGCAAGACTGCTAAGTGATAAAGATAAAATTCAAAACACATAGTCAACTTGCTAAGTGTTGTTAAGAGTCAACTCTCTTAACCAGCACACACCCTGCCTCCCCATAAGAACTTTCCAAGGGTTACTCAACTTATCAGTACTGGAGCCAGGATTCAAAGTAAAGTCTTTCTGGCTCCAGCCTGCTCTTTCTGCTTTGCCTTACCCTCTTTCAAGGCCCAGTGAGAAGATGAAAGGCAGCCTCCCGAGGGCTAAGAGGCAGGCAACTATGCTATAGATTGCTAAGTCCTTTCCCAGAAGAAGAAGCTAAGATCCTCAACATTCGTTCCACATTTTACATTTACAAAACACTTTCAAATATTCAATACTTTCAATGCTCACAATAGCCCTTAAAAGCATAAATTCCTTTCTTTTTCTTTCCTGTTTCAAGTGGTTTACTATTTAGAAACTTTAGAAAGTCCAAATGTCTATATGCAGAACATCAAATACTATTGAGTATAACAGCTATATGTAAACATTTTTATTTGTAATTTAATTGTAAAATACATTTTATTGTATATATTTAAGGTATACAGCATGATGTTATGGATACATATAGATGGTAAAAAATAGTCGCTATAGTGAAGAAAATATACATATTTACCATTTCACATAGTTATCTGTGTGTGTATGTGTTTGTGTGGCAAGAGCCAGTAAAATCCACTCCTTTAGCATGAATCTCAAATACAGTACACTTTTATTAGCTGAAGTCATCACGTTGTACATTAGGTCTGTAGAATTGTCCGTTCTACACATCTGTTATTTTGTATTCTCTGACATACATCTCCCATTTCCTCCCCTTCTCCTCCCCCTGTAACAACTTTTCTGTTCTCTATCTCTGTATATTTGAATTCTTTAAGATTCTACATACAAGTGAGAATATACAATATTTCTCTTTCTGTTCCTGGTTTATTTCACTTAGTACAATGTCCTCCAGGCTCATCCATGTTGTGGCAAATAGCAAGATCTCATTATTTTAAGGCTTAATAATTTTTCATTGTGTATATATACTACATTTTCTTTAGTATACTACATACACTAGATTTGTATATATGTAGTATATGTAGCATATATGTAGTATATGTAGTATACTACATATACTACATTTGTCCATCAGTGGACACTTAGGTTGTTTTCATATCTTGACTATTGCAAATAGTGCTGATATTTTTGTGAGGTGATGATTTTATTTCTTTTGGGTATTGCCCAAAAGAGGGATTGCTGGGTCATATGGTAGCTCTGTTTTTAATAATGGCTGTAGCAATTGACAGTCATGTTACATTCGAGATTCACAAGGCCGCAGGACAGAGAGACAGAGTCACCGAGGCTATAATTACCAAAAGGAGTTTTATTGTCTAGCTCGAGCTAGGGTCCAAGCCCCCAGAGTGCCAGCGCAGTGACCTCTTCTCCGGGCAGGGACCCTCCTTTGTGTGTTAGTCTCCTTTTATAACTTAGTTGTTTACACACTGGTCATGCATCCACCCCCATAGTGATTTTTACTTCAGCCTGCCCCTGATAGGCCCTAACCTGTTCCGGGTCCTAGCTGAGAGACTCAGGTTTCCGCTCTCTTTGTCTTTTTCCTCTGCATCCCATAATATACTCATAATGCCTTGCGGTTAGCAAACAAGCAGTAAACAGAAGCTGGAAGGTGTCTATTGTCTTTATAGCCCAATATCTTACAGTCCCACCAACAGTGTACAAGAATTCCTTTTTCTTTGCCAACATTGTTTGTCTTTTGACTTTTTGATAATAGTGATCTTAATGAGTATGAAATGGTATCTCGTAGTTATTTGGATTTGCATTTCCCTAATGATAAATCGTGTTGAACACCTTTTCATAAATCTGTTGGCAATTTTTATGTCTCTGAAGAAATGTCTATTGAGATCTTTTGCCTATTTTTAATTGGGTTATTTGTTTTTCTGCTATTGAGTTATATGAATTCTTTATATTTTTGGATATTAACCCCTCATCAAATACATGGTTTGCAAATATTTTTTCCCAATCCATAGGCTGCTGTTTCATTTTGTGGTTGTTATTTTTGCTGTGCAGATGTTTTTTAGTTTGATATAGTCTCATTTATTTATTTTTACTTTTGTGGCCTGAACTTTTGGTGTGCTATCCAAAATATCATTGTGAAGGTCAACGTCCAGGAGCTTTTTCTCTATGTTGTCTTCTGGGAGTTTTATAGTTTCTGGTCTTACATTTAGGTATTTTTCTCAGTTTGAGTTGGTTTTTTTGTATGGTATAAGATAAGGGTCTAATTTCATTATTTTGCATGTGGCAATCCAGTTCTCCCAGCCCCATTTATTCAAAATACTATTCTTTCTCCAGTGTGTCCTCTTGGTGCCCTTGTCAAAATTTAGTTGATGATATATATTTGGATTTCTGGGCTCTCTATTCTATTCTATTGCTCTAGATTTCTGTTTTTATGCCAATACTATGCTGTTTTGATTACTCTAGCCTTGTAGTATAGTTTTAAATCAGCATAATGCCTCCAGCTTTGTTCTTTTTGCTCAAGATAGTTTTGGCTATTCAGAGTCTTTTATCTTTCTATACAAATTTAAGGATTATTGTTTCTATTTCTGTGAAGATTGTCATTGGGAGTTTGACAGGGATTGCACTGAATCTCTATATTGCTTTCAGTACTATGGACATTTAAAAAATATTAATAATTCTAATCCACAAGCATAGGATAATCTTTCTATTTATTTGTATCTTTTCCAAGTTCTTTCATCAGAGTTTTATAGTTTTTAGTGTGCAGATCCTTTGCCTTTTTGGTTAAGTTTATTCCCAAGAATTTTTTTGTGTGCCATCATAAATGGGATATTTTTAAAAATTTCTTTTTTGGTTAGGTTGTTATTTATGTATAACAATGCTACTGATTTTTTTCTAAGTTGATTTTGTATCCTGCAACTTTACTGAATTCATGTATTAATCCTAGTCTTTGTGTTGTGTGTGTGTGTGTGTGTGTGAAATCTTTGGGGTTTTTACATATAGGATCGTGTCATCTGCAAATAGAGATAATTTCACTTCCTCCTTTCTGATTTGGATACCTTCTATTTCTTTTTCTGGCCTGATTGCTCTTGCCAGTATGTGCAGTAATATGCTGAATAGAAGTCGCAAAAGTGGGCATCCTTGCCTTGCACTAGATCTTAGTGGAAAAGCTTTTAGCTTTTCTCCATTGGTTATAAGGTTAGCTGTGGGAATTTTTTTTTATAATAAACATTGAGGAACTTTCCTTCCACAACTAAATTATTGAGAAATTTTTATCATGAAAGAATGTTAGACTTTGTTGAATGCTTCTTCCATGTCAATTGAGATGACCATGTGGTTATCTTTCAATTAATATATCACCTTGATTGATGTATGTTAAACCAGCGATAAATCCTACTTAGTAATGATGCATAATATTTTTAATGTGTTGTTGTATTCAGTTTGCTAATATTTATTTTATCGAGAATTTTTGCATCATTGTTCATCAAATAAATTATCCTAGAGTTTTCTTTTCTTGTAATGTCTTTGGCTTAGGTACCGAGGTGATGCTGGCCTCATAAAATGTGTTTGGAAGTATTCCCTCTAGCTCTATTTTTTTGGAAGAGTTTAAGAAGTATTGGTATTAATTCTTTTTTGAATGTTCAGTAGAATTCAGTGGTAAAACCATCTGGTCCTGAGCTTTTCTTTGTTTGGAGGTTTTTGCTTATTTATCAATCTATTTGTTATTGTTTTTTTCAGGGTTTTTATTTCTGCCTGATTCAATTTTGGTAGGTTGTATTTTTCTAGGAATTCATCCATTTCCTCTAAGGTATCCAATTCGATGGCATATAATTGTTCATAATAGCCTGTTTTTATTTCTGAGGTGTCTATTGTAATTTCTTATCTTTCATTTTTTATTTTATTTAAGTTTTATCTTTTTTTTTCTTTAATTGGACTAGCTAAGGGTTTGTTCATTCTGTTTTGTTTTCTTATAAAAATGCAACTCTTAGCTTTATTGATTCTATGGTTGTTCTCTGATTTGTTTTCTGTTTTGACTTATTTTATTCTTTCTGCTAATTTGGGGTTTAGTTTGTTCTTTTTATAGTTCTTTGAGGATTAATGTTAGACGATTTATTTAGTATCCTTTTCATTTTTAATGTAGCCATTATTGTTATAAACTTCCCTCATAATTGTTTTTGCTGCATCCCATAGGTTTTGATACGTTGTGTTTCCATTGTTGTTTGTCTCAAGATTTTTAAAAAATTTTCTCTTTTGATTTCTTCTTTGAACTATTGTTTGTTCAGGAGCATGTTGTTTAATTTCCTCATACTTGTAAATTTTCCAAGATTCCTTCTGTTTTTGATTTCTAGTTTCATATCATTGTGGTTTGAATTGATATTAGATATGATTTTAATCTTCTTAAATTTGTTAAGACTTGTTTTGTGGCCTAACATATGGTCTATTCTGGAATATTCCATGTGCCTAAAGAAAAATGTATATTCTACTGCTGTTAGATGGAAAGTTCTGTATATGTCTATTAGGTCTATTTGGTCAAAAGTGCAATTGAAGTCTAGTATTTCCTTATTAACTTTCTGTCTGGTCGATCTATCCATTGTTGAAAGCATGAACTCTTATTTCCATTTAGATTTGAGGAAGCCATGCCCCATGTTTCAGGTAATTTGCCCAAAGTCATGGGATTCAAATCTAATCCTCATCTGGCTTTAAATTCTTTAGCTTTTCCAGCACACAATTCTATATAAGCATTTTCCCCTTTAGGAAGTTTTCTCCTCTCCTCCGAAATGAATCAAAAAATTATTGTACCTTTTGTGAATGTGGATGTGATATTGGCACAAGTATAAACACTTTTTCAACTATAGCACTGTCATTTGGACTTGTCTTGGCAAAGCAGATCTTTGATCCTTCTGTGAGCTATGTCGTTATGTCCAATACTGTATGCAAGTGGATATGTAAATGCATATACAATACAGTGTCTGCACAATAATGATTTATTTCACTCTTATTTGAATTCTCCGTTTGCTAGGACTGCTGTACATGCTGCTTCCTGCAGACTTTCACAGAAGATGGACAAACAAATGCACCCGACTGCGTGCTTTCCTCTGTGAGGGTGCCCAGTGGTGATGCTCATCCCTTTGCACTTCCCAGGCTTTCTCAGGTGAGCGGGAGCGCTGTCCCAGGTGTAGACTTTCGCTTTCATGCTCCTGTGGTGAATGCCTGAGCCATCATTTTCCTGCCTGACATAAGGGCTTCCCGTGTCTCCTGCAATCTGTTTTGCATACATTTCCTTCAACTCTTACAACTTACTTAAAAGATACATTTTACTTGATAATATATAGAATAATATGATGCAGTTTTCCCAGTTCAACAGCCCTCAGGAGGAAAAACAAAACAAAACAAAACAAATAACAAGAGCAATAACAAAAACAGCCAGGATGGTGATCAAACCATTGAAACATTAAAAAGGGAATTGGAAACACATTAATTCAGACAAAGGAAAAACAAAGTGTGCTTACCCCAGAGAATGAATGGGACTTCCAAGTAGAGAGAATCTCCCTGTGCCTCAAATGGATATCTTTGGATATCTTTTATCCAAAGACAAAACTTTAAGGTGAAGTAAACTCTATAAGTCAGGAAAATCGCTAGAAATTGGTGTCATTTGATACTTAACCTCTGCCTTGTGATAAGAGAAAGATATATAGGTTACTATTCTAAATATAGCTTAGCAATTTGTTTTTCAATGTTGGTATCATCTTTTCACTTTAAATAACACCCAAATGAAGGATGAAACAATTTTCATAAAGAAATAATATGAGTTCCAAATTTTTACTACAACTTAGATGATTGTAATATAATAACAATGACATATGAAATATGCTTTATTTCACATATCTATAATATGGTTTCACATACACTTGCAGAATAATATTTATATAGTTTTTCTTTTTAGTAAAATATATTTTGGTTCTTGAAGATTTTGAGAACAAAGTATTTAAGAAAAGTTAAATTCTGAGAAATTAAGATAAGTTTAAAAGTTAGCAACAGCTATTCAGTGTCTGCAAATTATGAATATTTTATGTATTAATAATTTAGTTATTTATTGAAACTAAACTTTGTGCCACATACTGTATTTGCTGCTAAGCATACAGATATAGGAGCTTGAACCAAAATTGCTGCTTTTGTGAGTTAAAAACAGTTAATAGCAATTTAAACAGCCATTTACCATGATTTAAACCTAAGTTAAATGTAATCCTTGTCCTTGTGGGCATCAGTCTGATAAGGAAGACAGGCTCATAAATAAATATGTGAAAGTGCAGGGTGAGTAATTAGAGGGGATTTCTAATGGTAGGTTAGATTTTTCAAAAAGTAGGAGTAGCATGGCTGGTATGGTGACAGATGGAGTAGGTTGCAATGGATTAGAACATTTAATAGGAGTTAAAGGAGTGGAGACAGGAAACTCAATACATCACTTTTAAAAGTTTGGCTGTGAAGCTGACAGCATCAATTGTATGTGGGTGTGGTTCTGGAAGTATTTGCGTGTGTGTGTGTGTGTGTGTGTGTGTGTGTGTGTGTGTGTGTCTCGTGGGAGAGGGATGTTTATGTGCTAAGAGCAAGGGGTCAGGAGAGAGGTTCTGAGAAAGACCCTGCAGAGGCTGGACAGGAGAGTTTCTGGTACTGAGCATTTATTTGAATCACACAATTCTAAGTGCTGTGCACATGACTTAAGTAGGAGGCACACGACAAATGTTCTTTGAACTGAAATAAAAACAATGCTAGATTTTTCTATCCAATTTTTGGCGGCGCCTTGTTCTTCTCTAGGGAACATAGTTGATGAGAGCCAATTCTGGGGAAAAGTTTTGAAATTTCACTTTTAAATGCTTTAAGTAAATAATGTTATGAGGAACGGAAAAAGAAAAGAAGAGGAAACAGATATTTAGAAAAATTTTGAGAAGAGCCCAAAGCTTAGTGAAAAAGAACAATTTAGGGTAGAAGCAGAAAAGAGAGCTGACTCGTACATAGAGAAAATGAGACATGTATAAGAAGGATTAAGGAATGAAAACATGGATGAGAAAAAGATATTGCTGATGGAAAAAAACATGAAAATGAGAGAGGCTTTTTGAAGCTCAGAGGAAAGGCAGCTAGAAAACCATCAGGCCCCATTGACAGAAAGAATGTTGGTATCAGTTGCCGGATGGAACACAACGGCTGTCCCTTTGTCTGACAGAAAGCTTCTCTGTGTAATCTGCAAATGGAGAATTCACAAATGGTGGTGGTGCACTGTGCTCTGCTGAGGCACATCTAGAAGAAGGGCCACAGTGAGAATGAGTTTTAGGGTCAAAGAATCCTATTTTCTAAATGACTAGTGAGAGAGAGAAAGAAAGAGAGAATCAGTCTTAGTCCATTTTGTGTTACTATAACAGAGTAACAGATTGGGTCATTTATAAAGTAAAGAAAAGGAAAGAGATTTATTCCTGACAACCTGGAGGCTGGGAAGTCCAATGTCAAGGTGCCTTCATGCCTGGTGGCCCCGTGGTGGAAGGTGGAAGGCGAGAGAGCGTGCACCAGGGACAGCTCGAGAACAAGAGAGGGCTGAACTCACTTTTGTAACAAGCCCACTCTCGTGATAACCAGCCCATTCCCACGATCACGACATTAATCCATACGCTGTCTCTTATTAGGCCCCATCTCCCAACGCTGTTGCTTTGCGGACTAAGTTTTCAACTCCGGGACTTTGATGGATACATTCATACAATAGCAGAGAGAGAGGGGGAACCTGGACAGTTAAGAAATAGAAACTTCTCTAAAATTAATTTCTACAGTTAAAGTAAAATAAAAATTTGGGATGGGTCAAAATGCGCACCCTGCACAGTTGCCTGCATGAGAACACACGGAGGGTGGGCCAGTACCCTCAGCACCAGTACTTCCCTGTCATAACGCGCTACTTAAACAATCAATAGACAAATAGGAAGACCTTAATGAGTTAGCATATTATTGGCATAATGCAGTGGCTGCCTGCAAGGCGACTTTGAAAGGTAGTTGGAAATTTGAAGTGGTTGTTTTTTTTTTTTTTAAAGGCCACTCTGCTTTTTGGCAACTACTCACTGACAGCATGTTACTTTTGCTTTCTTTGTCAAGCACAGAAAAATAAGAAGCACAAAATCAATTTGGACAGGGGGTGGTGGTGCAGAGAGAGCTGGCGGAGACGCAGGCTGTGTCTAGCAGTAAGGTCTGATCCACATTGAGCGACAAGAGATCACTTTGTACCAGGCCTGGGGCTCCCGCTGGGCTGCTCCTTCAAGCATTTTTGAACACTCCAAGAAATCCTTCTGTACATGTGGGGTTTCTGACTCTCTCCCTGCGACCTGGCTGGCTTCTTTTCTTTTCTTTTCTTTTTCTTCTTTTCTTTATTTAGATGTCTGCTGGGGTATAGAAGGCAGTGGAGTAAATGGGGAGCAAAAAGACTGCGTGGGTGTATTCCCAGTTTTGCAATGAATTAGCTATATGACCTTGATAAGATAAACTCCTTCTCTGTCCATCTATGGGAGTACTGAAGAAGAAGGAAGTATTTCACACCTAAATTTCCAACCAAGGGAGATGCTGGGGGAAAACAGTGAAGGTAACCGGCAGGCTGCCTTGGGTCGTGGCCCACGAGAGACCCTGTGCCCAACATAGAGACTTTCAAATTCCATTAAAAAAAGTTATTTTCCAAGAGAAGATATGTCTGTTGGCTGCCAATTCTAGACTTCCAGGCCAGATGCTGTGTAAGGTCTTTTTTAGTTTTATGATTCGGGCCACCCTGGCACCAGAAAGTAGCACCAAAGGACATTGAAGGATGTGAAAATAGAGCAACTTGGCAAAGACTACTTAGCTATACATTATAAGAAAATCTTTAAGTGTGGGAAAAAAACTTGCTTAGTTAGACTAATTCTAAAACAAAAACTAAATGAATTCCAGTTTAATTAGGATTAAATTGGGGAGTAATAGATAGCTTTTCAGGAATTTTTAAATATACAAAAAATGTAGTGCTAGGAGAAGAATGTCTGTGAGATGATACCAGGGTGTGGAATCATTTATCATCTTCAGTGCAGCCAGGTATATACCTAACAGACAGCGCTTCCCTTAATGGCCACTCAGCAGGGACTCAGCCCATCCGTCTCCATTAAAGAGAAGAGGAAGTGTTTTATTTATAGAGTGACTAAAAGTGTCCATTTTTTGCTTTATCTGCGTTTTAAAATAACGAACACACACAGATGCATTGCTTCCCAAACTCTTCAGCCCAAGACTTTATTGATTATTCCCAGGTTAATGGGATAAGAACCTAGAAGGCGATGACCCAAATTATCACCGTGCAACAACAAAAAAGCACATACTCTTTAAAAGATCCCTTGATGCTAAAGCACAGGGTGTCGAGATAGATGGTGGGTTCCATAGAACATCAAAGCCAAAGTAGAAATTTTAAAAACATGTTTTGTTTTGAAATAATGATCAACTCATAGGAAATTACAAAGATAATACAGAGAGGACCTGTGTACTCTTCATTCGGTTTCCCTCGTTGGTTACTTTATACGTACAGTATCTAACTAGGAAACTGACATGGGTATGAAGGATGTGGGCAGTTCTGTTATGTTATCACATTTGGATCCTGTAATCACCTTTGCAGCCAAGATGCACAAAAATTCTATCCTTGGCGTTGCTTTGTAGTCACACCCCTGCAACCTTCCCACCCCTCCCATGCCCTAGCATTTTGTTCTCCATCTTTGTAATAAATTTTGTCATTGTAAGAATGTTATTTAATAGAATCATATGGTAAATATGCATCTTTTTTATTTTGGATTTTTTTGTTTGTTTTTACTTGGCATAATATTCTTGAGATCTATCCAAGCTGCTTAATCCCTTTTTATTTTTTGTCAATCCTTTTCTATTGCTGAGTAGTATTTCCTAACATAGGTTTGCTTAACTGTTATTGGTCATTTTTCTTATTTCCAGCTTGGGGCTATTTCAAATAAATGTGCTATGAACAATCATATATGGGTTTTTGTATGACATGAATTTTTATTTCTCTTTGATAAATGCCCTAAAGGGCAATTATTGGGTCATATGTTAAGTGTGTGTTTAGTTTTTGTAAGAAACTGTCAAACTAATTTTTAACACGACCCTACCATTTTACATTCTCACGAGCAACGTATGAGAGATCCAGTGTCTGTGTGTCCTTACGGGCCTTTAGTATTCTCACTACTTTTAAACTGTAGTTGTTCTAACAAATGTGTGGATATATCTCATTGTGGTCTTAATTTGCATTTCCCTAATGCGAAACATCTTTTCAAGTGCTTATTTGCTCTTCATATGTCTTCTCCAGTGAAATGTCTCTTCATGATATTTACCTACTTTTCTGACTGGGCTGTTTTTTGTTTGTTTGTTTTTTACTGTTGAGTTTTGAGAGTTTTTTGTATAGTCTCAAGGTGAATCCTTTAACAGATATGTGGTTTGCAAATATTTTCTGACAGTCTGTTTCTTGCCTTTTCATCATTAACAGGGTCTTTTTCAGAGCAAACATTTTTAATTTTTATGAAGTCCAATTTATCATTTTTTTTGTTTTATGGATGTGTTTTTCACTTCTAAAAAACTCTTAGTGTTTTCTTCTAAATAGGTTATAGTTGTATAGTTTGCATTTAAATCTATGGTAACATTTTGAGTTTTTTTGTTTGCTTCCTTGTTTGTTTTGCATAGGAATTAGGTTTAGATTGAAATCTATTATGTTTCACTATGAATGTCCAATTGCTTCAATGCCATTTGTTGAAAAGGCTTTTCTTTCTCCATTGAATTGGTTTTGCACCCATGTCAAAAATCAATTAGGCATATTTATGTGGGGCTATTTCTGTTTTGTAACTTGTTCCATTGATCTAATTGTATATCCCTTTGCCAATGCCACTTAGTTTTGATTAGTATAATTGTATAATAAGCCTTATAACTGGTAGATTTATTCTTCCCACTTTGTCTTCTTTTTCAAAATAGTTTTAATTATTCTAGTTCCTTTGACATTTTACATGTTATTTTAGAGTATTTCTATATCTATAAAACATCTTGCTATGATTTTGATAGGAATTACAGTAAGCCTGTGTATCAATCTAGACTGAAGTGATCTTTATTATGTGAAGTCTTCTAGTCCATGAACAGGTAGTATTCTCTATTTATTCCATATTCTTTAATTTCTTTCATTAACTTTTTGAAGGGTTCAGCATATAAGCCCTATATATGATTTGTTAGGTTTAGCCAATTTATTTCTTTTAAGGGGGTGTAAATGGTATCATATTTTTAATTTCAGTGTCCACATGTTCATTGTTAGTATAGAGAAATGCAATTGATTTTTGTGTGCTGATCTTGTACCCTATCACCTTGCTGAATTAAATTATTAGCGCTAAAATATTTAGGTTCTTTTGGTAGATTATTTGGGATTTTCTACATATAAAATCACATCATCTACAAATAGGGAGAATTTTTCTCATTTCCTTTCCAATATGTATGTCTTTATTTCCATTTATTGCCTTATTACAGTGGCTAGCACTTCTAATACTATGTTCATTGGTGGTGATAGATTTAGTCATTCTTGGTTGCTCTCTACTTTAACAGAAAGCATTCAATTTTTCACCGCTAATTTCATATAAGCTGTAGTTTTTCTGTGGATCTTCTATGTCAAGTTGAGGAATTTCCCATCTACTAGTTTTCTGAGGCTTTAATCACAAATAATTATTAAATTTTGTCAAATGATTTTCCTGTATAAACCAATAGAATTATGTGACTTTTATGTTAATATGATAGACTACATTATTGACTTTTGAAAATGAACCAGCATTGCATCCATGGAATAAACCCCATTTGGTCAAGGTATATATAAATAATTATATTGCTGAATAATGCTTACTATTTTTTTTCTTTTTTTTTTATTTCAGCATATTATGGAGGTACAAATGTTAAGGTTACATATATTGCGCATGCCCCCCTCCCCCCTCGAGTCAGAGCTTCAAGCGTGACCATTCCCCAAAGGTTGCACATCTCACTCATTATGTTTGCATATACCCATCCCCTCCTCCCCACCTCCCCCCTCCCACCTGTCCAACACCCGACAAACGCCATTCCTATATGTCCACTTAGGTGTTGATCCATTAATACCAATTGGCTGGTGAGTACATGTGATGCCTGTTTTTCCACTCCTGAGACACTTCACTCCGCAGAATGGGCTCCAGCTCTATCCAGGAAAACACAAGAGGTGCTATATTACCATTGTTTCCTAAAGCTGTATATACTCCATGGTATACATTTACCACACCTTATTAATCCACTCACGTATTGATGGGCACCTGGGCCATCTCCACTTTGCAGTTGTGAATTGTGCGGCTACAAACATTCGAGTGCAGGTGTCTCTTTTGGAGAGTGTCATTTGATCCTTTGGGTAGATGCCCAGTAGTGGAATTGCTGGATCAAATGGTAGATCCACTTGTATCTCCCCAAGGTATCTCCACATTGCTTTCCACACAGGCCGAGCCAGTTTGCAGTCCCAACCATCAGTGTAACAGTGTTCCTATCTCTCCACATCCATGCCAACATTTACTGTTTGGGGACTTTTTGATAAAGGCCATTCTCACTGGAGACAAGTGACATCTCACTGCAGTTTTGATTTGCATTTCCCTGATGATTAGAGATGTTGAGCACCCCTTCATATGTTTGTTGGCCATTACTCTGTCTTCACCTGAAAAACCTCTGTTCATGTCCCCTGCCCACTTTTGATAGGGTTGCTTGACTCCTCCTTGCTGATTTTCCTGAGTTCTAGATAAATTCTAGTTATCAGCCCTTTATCGGATGTGTAGCTTGTGAAAATTTTCTCCCATTCTGTGGGTTGTTTGCTTGCTCTCTTGACAGTTTCTTTGGCTGTGCAGAAGCTTTTTAATTTGCTCAGGTCCTATTCATTTATTTTTGTTGTTGCTGTGATTGCCTTTGGGGTCTTCCTCATAAATTCCTTGCCTAGGCCAATGTCCAGAAGAGTATTTCCAATGTTTTCCTCTAGAATTCCAACAGTTTCACACCCAAGGTTCAAGTCTGTTACCTAGCATGAGTTAATCTCTGTGAGAAGTGAAAGGTGTGGGTCCTGTTTCAGTCTTCTGCACGTGGCTTTCCAGTTTTCCCAGCACTATTTATTGAATATGGAGTCTTTTCCCCAGTTCATGTTCTTGTCTGGTTTGTCGAAGATCGGTTGGCTATATGAGGATGGTCTCATATCCAGGTTCTCTGTTCTGTTCCACTGGTCAATGTCCCTGTTCTTGTGCCAGTCACAAGCTGTTTTAATTATTATAGCCTTATAGTAAAGTTTGAAGTCTGGTAAAATGATAACTCCTCTTTTGTTTTTATTGCCTAGGATTGATTCCACTATATGGGGTCTTCTCTGGTTTCATATGAAGCTTAAAATTATTTTTTCAATATCTGTGAAAAATGATGATGGTATTTTAATAGGGATTGCATTGACTCTGTAGGTCACTTTGGGTAGTATAGACATTTTAACAATGTTGATGCTGCCAACCCATGAGCATGGTATATTCTTCCACCTGTTTACAACCTCTGCCACTTCTTTCTTCAGTGTTTCATAGTTCTCCCTGTAGAGGTCCCTTACCTCCTTAGTTAAATATATTCCTAGGTACTTTATTTTCTTTGTTGCTATTTTGAAGGGAACTGCATCTTTTATTTGGTTCTCACTTTGACTGTTGTTGGCGTTTATGAATGCCTCTGATTTCTGTGCATTGATTTTGTATCCTGCGACTTTTACCAAACTCATTTATCAATTCAAGGAGTCTCTTGGTTGAATCCTCGGGGCCCTCTAGGTACAACATCATGTCATCAGCAAAGAGTGAGAGTTTGGTCTCTTCTGCTCCCATTTGGATGCCCTTAATTCTGCTCTCTTGTCTGATTGCTATAGCAAGGACTTCCAGTGCTATGTTGAATAGAAATGGAGATAGTGGACAACCTTGGCTTATTCCAGTTCTAAGTGGGAATGCTTTCAATCTTTCCCTATTCAGCATGATATTGGCTGTGGGCCTGCCATATATGGCTTGTATCACCCTCAGGTAAGCTCCATCTATGCCTATTTTGTTGAGCGTTCTTATCATAAAAGGGTACTGAATTTTGTCAAATGCTTTCTCTGCGTCTATTGAGAGGATCATATGGTCTTTATTTTTGCTCTGTTTATATGGTGAATTACATTTATAGATTTGCATATGTTGAATAATTCCTGCATCCCTGGGATGAAGCCCACTTGGTTGTGATGGATTATTTTCTTGACAAGCATCTGGATTCGATTGACTAGGATTTTGTTGAGATTTTTTGCATCTGTATTCATAAGGGATATTGGTCTGTAGTTTTCCTTCTTTGTTGCATCCTTTACTGGTTTTGGTATCAGGGTAATGTTTGCTTCATAAAATGTGTTGGGAGGATTCCATCCTTCTCAATGTTGTGCAATAATTTCTGCAGGATAGGCACCAGTTCTTCTTTGTAGGTGTGGTAAAATTCGGGTGTGAAACCATCTGGTCCAGGACTTTTCTTTTTAGGAAAGTTTTTTATTTCTGTTTCAATTTCAGTACTTGATATTGGTGTGTTCAGGAATTCTATTTCTTCCTGGTTGAGCCTAGGGAGGCTGTGTGTTTCTAAGAAATTGTCCATTTCCTGCACATTTTCCAGTTTGTGTGCATAGAGGTTTTTGTAGTATTCATAAATTATATCTTGTATCTCCATGGCATCCATTGTAATTTCTCCTTTATTGTTCCTGATGGAGCTTATTAGAGATTTTTCTTTTCTGCTTTTCTTTAGTCTATCCAATGGTGAGTCAATTTTGTTTATTTTTTCAAAGAACCAACTTTTTGCTTTATTAATCTTCCACATAGTTTCCCTGTTGTAAATTTTGTTTAGTTCTGATTTGGTCTTAATGATTTCACTACTACTTCTGGGTTTCGGGTTGGTCCATTCTTCTTTTTCCAGCTCTTTGAGATGATTCATTAGGTTGTCTATTTTTAATCTTTTCAACTTTTAGATATAGGCATTTATGGAAATAAACTTTCCTCTCAGGACAGCTTTAGCTGTGTCCCACAGGTTTTGATTACTTGTGTCTCCTTTGTCATTTAGCTCAAAGAATCTTTTGATTTCCATCTTGATTTCCACTAATTTTTCATTAAGGATTTTTTTGTCTATACTTATGAATGGTATTATTCTAAAGTTTCTTTTGTTTTGTTTTATCAGGTTTTGGTATCAGCTTCATAAAATTAATTGGCAAGTGTTTCTCTTTCTATTTTCTGGAAGATATGGTGCAGCATTTATGTCAATTCTCCTTTAAGTGTCTTATAGAATTCTCTAATGAAACCATTGGGCCTGGAGATAGAACTTTTGAAAGGTTTTTAATTACAAATACAATTTCCTTAATAGTGGTGGGCTCTTCAAATTATCTACTTCATATTGGGTGAGCTGCACTAATTCATGCTTTTTGAGGAATTGGTCCATTTTATCTAAGTTGTCAAATTTATATATGTAGGTCTGTGTATAACATTCTATCATTGCATTTTTGATGTCTGTAGGATCTGCAGAGTCTGTAGTGATGCCCAGGCTTCATTTTTGACATTAATAATTTATATTATTGATCTTTTGTTTCTTTGTGAGTCTTGCTAAAATTTTGACAATTTTATCAACTTTTCAAAGAACCAGGCTTTCGTTTCATTGATTTTATTTACGTTTTTTGTTTTCAACTTAATTAATTAATTATTTATTTCCTTCTCCTTACTTGGGTTCATTTGGATCTTCTATTTCAAGTTTCGTGTGTAAAAGCTTAGATTATTGGATTAAGACTTTTCCTATTTGCTAACATAAGCATTTAGTGGTGTAAATTTCCCTCAGCATTGCTTCACTTGTGTTCCACTAGTTTTGATATTCTGTGTCTTAATTTTCATTCACTTATATGTAATTTTAGTTTTCCCCCTGAGACTTCCTCATTGACTCATGACTTATGTAGAAATGTGTACTTTAGTTTCCAAGTATTTGAAGATTTTCTTGTTACTGTCTGTTTCTGATTTCTAGTTTGATTCCATTGTGTTCAGAGTACATTCTCTGATTTACTTTTTTTTTTAATTTGTTGTGGTTTGTTTTGTGGCTCAGGATATGTTGTATCATGGTGTATGTTTCTGGGGCACTTGAAAAGAGTATCTATTCTGTTATTGGGTCAAATGGTCTTTAAATGTCAGTTGATGCACTATTCTTCTTTGTGCTTGCTGATTTTCATCTAATTGCTCTGTTACTTGTCGATAGAGGGGTGTTGGTATCTCCAGATATAACTGTGGATTTGTTTAGCTTTCTCCTTTCATTCTATCAGTTTGTTTCATATATTTTTCAGTTCTATTGTTTGGTGTATACAATAGGATGTGCTTCTTGGTGGATTGATCTCAAGTCTACATTCTCTGATATTAGTGTAGCCACTTCCACTTAATTTGATTAGTATTTTTATGATATATCTTTTTCCTTTTTTACATTTCAACCTACCTATATCATTATATTTTAAGTGAATTTCTTATAGACAGACTATAGTTAGGTCATGTTTTATGTTTTTAAGTTAAATTTGCTGATATCTGTCCTTGAATTGATGCATTTAATGTGATTATTGACATTATAGGGCTTATATCTACTATTTTATTTTTGTTTTCTGTTTAATCTCTCTGTTTTGGGTTTTTCTGTTCCCTTTTCCTATCTTTATTTGGGTTACTTGAACATTTTTTTATACTTCCAGTTTTGATTAATCTATAGTGTTTAGTGAGTATATCTTTCTCTATAGCTTTTTATGTAAAGATTTTAGTGGTTTAGCTATCATATATATTTATATATTATATATCCTCCTTACCTTGTTCTTTCTTTTGTCCTAATGTTTCAAGAGTGCTTCTTTCATCATTTCCTTTTTGTTTAGAGAGATTCTTTTACCCATTCTTTTAAGGTACATCTGCAAGCAACATTCCTGAAGGATATTTTCACTGGATATAGGATTCTGGTTGACACTTTTCAGCTCTTGAAAATATCATGCCATGTCCTCTGGCTTCCATTATTTCCAATGAGAAGTCCACCATTGTTTAGTTTTCCTCTATAGACAAGGTTTTCTTTCTCTCTTACTGTTTTCAAGTTTTCTTATTTGTTTTGCTTCTTACAACTTTAATTATAATGTGTCTTTATATAGATTTCTTTGGATTTATTCTATATAGATTTCTTTGGATTTATTCTGTTTGTATCATAAAGTTCTCGAATCTGTAGGTATATGTCTTTTGCCAAATTTGAAGGATTTTCAGTCATTATTTCTTCAAATATCTTCAACTCCTTTCTTCTAGGGACTGTAATGATATAAATATTAGATCTTTATTGTTCTAGTTCTTTAGGTCCCTGAGGTTCTCATCATTTTTTCTAGTCTGTTTTTCCCTCTCTTATTCAGATTAGGTTGTTTCTCTTGTTCTGTCTTTAAGTTCACTGATTTTTTTTTCCTCTATCATCTCCAATCGGCTCTTGAGATCATCCATTAAGTTTTGTATTTTGGTTACTGTATTTTTTTAGTGCTAAAATTTCCATTTGGTCTTTTTTCTACCTTGTATGTTTTTGCTGAGATTTTCTATTTTTTCATTCACTTCAAATTGGTTTATAATTGCTCGTTGGATCCTTTTCATGATGACTGTTTTAAAATCATTTTCAGATAATTCTAATGTCACTGCCATCTTGGTATTTTTGTCTATTGGTTTTTTTATTCAAGATTCTTAGTAGGACAAGTGTTTTTTAATTGAAACCTAGACACTTTGGGTATCATGTTATAAGACTCTGGAATGTATTTACATTTTCTGTTTTATTTGGCTTCTTCTGATACTACTCTAACATGCATTGGGGGGGGGGTCACTGCCACACTACCACCAGGCCAAAGGTGAAAGTACATTTTTTCCGCATGTCCTGATTGACACTGGAGTTGGGGCGAGCCTCGTTACTACTAGGTGGAGTGGGAGTTTCTGCCCTGTACTAGGTGTCCATCCACAGATATCTCCCTGGCTGGGAGCAGCAGGAGGGCCTTGTCACTGAACCTCAAGTGGCCTCACTCACATCATGGGGGAGGGGTAGACTTGCTCATCCCATCCCAGGTGTGACAGGATGCAAGGGCACCTCATTTCTGCCAGATGAAGTGGAAGTCCAATATCCTAATGTACTTTCCACTGGCACCTCATGGAGAAAGGGTCTTCATTACCATCCAGTGGGGATGAAAGTCTTGGCTCCCTACTCATTCTTTTCTGACATCACTGTGTCTGGGGGCTTGGGGGTATAGTCTGGATAGCCTGGTAATACAGGCTCTCTGCTCTGTATTTGATGGCAGGGTTAAGGAAGCAGTTATATAATTTTTTTCTGTGGTATTTGGCTGGAGGAGAGTGGTTACTGCCTGAAAGTGTTTCTGTTTTTCTAAACTTTCCCTTTCCCGGTCATTGGACTAGAGAAAGGATTTTTACTGGGGCTTGTTGGCATTTCCAGGCTGCCAGCCTCTCTACTATTCAGTCTCAGATATATGAGGCAAACTGAAAATGCAGGAAACTCATCTCTATGTTGTTCCTCAGGTCCTGATAGCCCTAGTCAGTCTTCCATCTCTCCCCTTTCTTCTTGTGGTGTTCTACATATAATGTCCAGGATTTTCAGTTGCACTTAGAGGCAGGAATATGCAAAAGCATTTCTACTCCATCTTTCCAGACACAAATTCCCATTCCCATCCACCAATCAGATTTTTCATGTTCTTGTCTAGATTTTTTGCTTTTCTTGATCCTTTGGATATATTTTCAATGTGCCTCTGACAAAATCATCTTAAATAATAAGATAAATATTGTTTTCATTATAAAAATTATGATAACCAAAAAAATTTAGGAAAAGGAAATACATTTTCACTTTGTTTTAATCAAGCACTTATCTGAGCAGAACGGCACCCAACAAAGAGTGTTTTTTCCAATGTTTTAATACTTATTCGTTAAGGCAAAAAGTCAGGCATTTAGGGTAATTTAAATAGCTGTTTTAGAAAATTAATGTGTTTCTTTTGGGGCCAAAATTACAGCAGACAATAATTTAAGGACCAAAAAGAAATTATTCTAATAAATAAGAAAATTTATTTTGATCAGATAATATACCCTAAACTATTTTCATTTTTGAATAGCACAAAGAAATATAACAGGATTTTCTTGCAAAAGGCAGTTTTCCCATGGTCTTCACAGCTAACATATGACTAGAAGCAACATACGTGGCAGGACATATGTCTCACATGATTTCCAATATTGGTGTCTCAGTGGCAAGGCATTTACATTTTTGCATTCCTGGATTTTTAATTGAAAAGGAGATTGAAATCTAAATTAATGTTTTGGCAAAACAGTATCTAAATGATAATGAGCATATCTATTTATTTGTTTTTAAGCAGTTGAGTATCATTTAGATCAAGATTAAACTTTGAAGTCTATAATGTGATTTTCTACTTAACTCCATGTTAACTTTACCCACCTAGATGCTGCTGTGCAGAATGAGCTGGTTCTAGAACACACACATTTTCAAAAGCTTTAAATCCAGACACTTGCGATTTTGCATTTTTAATTATTTATGCTTCATTTATATAATTACTGTTCTCACTGGTTTTGATTTGTCTGAATTAATCAGATACTTTTAATATAAAACTAATTACTTAAATCACAATAAGGTACAATTGTGTACAATAAATACAACTTTTTCTTTTGTGATTTTGTAGGAGAGTCAGTGAAAGCTTTTGATGTTCCTCTAGTTAACAAAGTACTTCATGCCAGAGTTGACAACATCTATTGGTCTTAAAAATTACTTGTTAAACTAACAAGATTTATTTAAGATTTTTAATAGCACATAGTCTATAACTTAATTTGCTATAAGTAGATGACAGTGATTCACCTCTTTTCAAAAAAGTAATGAAATTAAGGCTAGATAATTAAAAATGAGATAATGTACATACTAATAAACACTAGCAGGCCGGATTATCTGCATGGAAATAATGTAGACTGAGTGTGAAAACACTTTCCTTTTTTTAAGTATAATATAAATAAATCATAAAACCCATAACAGGTAAGCATTTTGTTGCCTACAATCAAATCACTCTGGGATCTTTTAAGAACAGTATTAAACTGATCCAATAAATACCCAGAGTTATCCGAACTTCCAATTGTGTTTCCTAATTAGACAAGGTGAGAGGCATGAATGTTCTGCACATGATGTTGGGTACATGATAAATTTTACATGCATGGACCATCTGACTAGATTTCACTATCTCTCAATTAATTTAGTTCAGAGGATCTAAGTTTTTTGTTGTTGTTGTTGTTGATTGATTAGTTACAATTTAATGGTGAATATATGTGGTGTCTGTGTTTTCATTGTTGTGATACATCACTTAGAAGAATGGGCTCCAGCTCCACCCAGGTTAATACAAGAGATACTAGTTCACCTTTTTCATGGCTGAGTATTACTCCTTGGTATATATATGTCACATTTTATTAATCCACTCATGGATTGATGACACTGGGTTGTTTCCACTTATTTTCAATTGTGGATTGTGCTGCTATAAACATTCAAGTGCAGGTGTCTTTTTTATAGAATGTCTTTTTTTTCCTTTGGGTAAATACCTAGTATTGGAATTTCCTGATCAAATGGTAGTTATATTTTTAGTTCTTTGAAGAATCTCCATACTACTTCCTATAGAGGTTGTACTAGTTTGCAGTTTCACCAGCAGTGTATGAGTATTCCTATATCTCCACATCCATGCCAACATTTGTTGTTTTGGGACTTTTTTTTTAAAGCCATTCTTACTGTATTTAAGTGACATCTCATTATGGTTTTGATTTGCATTTCCCTAATAATTAGAAGTGTTGAGCATTTTTTTCATATGTTTGTTTATCATCTGATAAAGGGCTGATAAATAGAATCTATAAAGAACTCAAATCAGCAAGAAAAAATGATAACTACTACATTTTAGCAAGGGCCCCAGGTGATTGTACATTAAGTTTTAAAATCTCCAGAAACCTCATTAAATTAACTTTTTTCCATTTACAACCATATCTTTAACTGTGTGTAGATACAGCCCTGTAGATACAGACATGCATCTGTTTATTTGTCTCCTCAAAAATGCCAGTATGTCCCTTGGAAACTGCTATGGCAAATGTTTGGGTTCTCCACAAATTAATATGTTGAAATTCTAATGCCCAAGGTGATGGTACCAGGAGAGGGAGCCTTTCAGAGATGATGAGTCACGAAGGCGGAGCCCTCGGGAAAGGGGTCAGTGCCTCTTTGAAAGAGGCCCAGGAAAGCCCGTAACTCCGCCCACTGCGAGAGGACACAGCCAGAGGCACCATCTGCCTCACCAGGTCTGCATCTGCAGGTGCCTCGATCTCAAACTTCTCAGTCTCCAGAGCTTGAGAAATACATTTCTGTTGTTTTTAACCTATCCAGTTTATGGCATTTTGTTACAGCAGCCCTTGAACAAACTAAGACAAGAGCAAAGTCCTAATACGAGAGTGTGAAATACTTTCAAAGAGCTGGTTAGACTCACGTTTTTATTCCTCTTGCCCTCCTTCCCTTTCCTAGCTGCTAATTGTTTTATTAATCTCCTGAATAACTTCCCTGTTTTCAATTTCGTTTAGTTCTGATTTGATCTTGTTGATTTCACTTCTTCTGCTGGGTTTGGGGTTGGTCTGTTCTTCTTTTTCCAGCTCTTTGAGTCGTTTCATTAGATTATCTATTTGTGATCTTCTTGTCTTTTGGTTATAGGCATTTATGGAGATAAACTTTCCTCTCAGAACTGCTTTAGCTGTGTCCTAGAGGAGTTGATAACTTGTCTCTCCATTGTCATTTTCTTCATAGAATTTCTTTATTTCCGTCTTGATTTCTTCATTTATGAAGTAATCATTTAGTAGGAGGTTGTTTAATTTCCACATTTTTGTGTAGAAATGTGAGTCTCTGTTAGGGTTGATTTGGACTTTTATTCCACTGTGATCTGAGAAGGTACATGGTATGATTTCTATTTTTTAAAATTTCTTGAGATTTTCTTTGTGTCCTAGGATATGGTCAATCTTAGAGAATGTCCCGTGAGCTGATGAGAAGAACGTATATTCAGTGGATTTTGGGTAGAATGTTCTGTAAATGTCAGTCAGACCCAATTGTTCTAGAGTTTTGTTTAAGTCCATTATTTCTTTATTAATTTTCTGTTTGGGGGATCTGTCTCGTGCCATCAGTGGGGTGTTGAAATCTCCGGCGATTATGGAGTTGCTATTAATCCATTTGCTTAGCTCCAGTAAGGTTTGCTTTATGAATCTGGGTGCACCTAAGTTGGGTGCATATATATTTAAAATTGTTATCTCTTCTTGTTGGACTGTGCCCTTCACCATTATATAATGACCCTCTTTGTCTTTCACTACTTTTGTTGGTTTAAAAACTAAATCGTCTGAAATTAGAACTGCCACACCAGCCTTCTTTTGGCTTCTATTTGCTTGGAATATTGATCCCCACCCTTTTATTTTTAGTCTATATGCATCCTTGCAGGTTAGATGTGTTTCCTGAAGACAGCATATACTTGGCCTGTATCTTTTTATCCATTCAGCCAGCCTATGTCTCTTGAGTGGAGAGTTGAAGCCATTCACATTTATTGAGAGAACTGATAGGTAAGGTAGATTACTGATCATTCTGTTGGGTTGGATGTTGTTGCTATGATTTCTGTCTTGAGCCATTGTAATATCTGGCCTTTAATATCTTTGGGTTTTCGTTGCTTTTATATTCGTGGGTTATTATTATGATGTTCCGTGTGTAACGCTGTTTTAAGTACTTCTTGTAGGGCTGGTCTTGTCTTGGTGAATTCTCTGAGCCTTTGCTTGTCTGAGAATGTTTTTATTTCTCCTTCATATACGAAGCTTAGTTTTGCAGGGAATAATATTCTAGGCTGGGCATTGTTTTGTTTCAAAAGAGTGAGAATGGGGCCCCAGTCTCTCCTTGATTGTAAAGTCTCATTAGATAAGTCTGATGTTATTTGAATTGGCTTTCCCTTGTATGTTACTTGCTTTTTTTGTCTTACAGCTCTTAGAAGGGCCTCTTTAGTTGATACTTTGGTCAGTCTGATGACTGCATGTCGTGACGTCTTCCTGTTTGCATTGAATCTCCCAGGGGTCCTCTGAGCTTCTTGAACTTGTATATCGAGATTTTGAGCAAGGCCTGGGAAATTTTCCTCTATTATATCTTCAAACAGCTTGTCCAACCCTTGAATGTTGTCTTCTTCCCCTTCTGGTAACCCTATGACCCTCACATTAGGTTTCTTCACATAATCCCACAGCTCTTGTAGGCTTTGCTCTTTTCTCTTGTTTCTCTGCTCTATTTCTGTGACTGATTTATTTAATTGGAGGGTGTTACTTCAAGCTCTGTGATTCTTTCTTCTGTTTGATCTACCCTGTTCTTGAGACTTTCCACTGTATTTTGTAGTTCCTTGAATTGATTCTTCATTTCCAGGAGTTCGGTTACACTTTTCTTCATTGTGTCTATTTCTTTTCCCATATCTTGGAGGCTTTTTGTGGTTTCTTTGTGTTGGTCATTGAGTTGTTGTTGCAGCTGGGTGAGTGTTCTTATGATCCACATGCGAAATTCCTCTTCTGTCATATTGGTTGCCTGATTTTGGTTGGTGTCCGTTTCTAGGGGGCTGGTGCTCCTCTTTGGGGGTGTGTTTTCCGTTTGGTTCTTCATATTTCCTGAGTTCTTTCACTGATTTCTTCCCATGTCGATCAGTTGTTGTTTCTTTCCTTAAGTTATTGTTTGGGTATTCACACACCTTGTTTAGTTTCTGAGGCGTTAGGTGGTGTCTGTGGGTGAAATTGGACCACTCCCTGTATATTGAGTCAGTGGGTGCCGTGAAAAGGCTGTGCAGGATGCCGTCCATGTCAGTAGGTGGCATTTGCTTGGAGGAACAGGCTATGCTGTTGATTTTGTGTAAGCCTGCCTTCAGGCCGTTAGCAGGGGTCAAAGTTCTGTTCTCTGCTTCTAGGGAAAGCTGTCAGGGCGGGGCTGGAATGGTCCCGCTCAGCCAAGAAGTTTGGGTGTGGGGGTGGGGTTGTCTGAGACCCGCGGTCTGGAGTGGGCCTCACTTCTTTCCACCCTCCCCAACTCCGCAGCTACTCCTGGGCCTCTGCCAGCAGGCCAGACCACAAGCCACCAGGCCTCCCCGGACTGTGATGCCAGTGGGGAGGTTCCCTGCACAGAAACACCACCTGGGTTGGGCGCACGGCCTCCTCCTGGGAGGAGGGTTGCCCTCTAGGACGCCAATCCGCCCCTGGAGGCACACACACCTCAGTAGGCTGTTCACGTATAACCCTTCTGTGCCCCGGGCAATGCTAGCCCTGGGTGCAGGGGATCTGGTCTGCAGGTCCGACCTCTGGGTCCCAGAGTTCAAACTGTATCCCCACCAGGGAGAGGAGTTCCAGTCCCAATTCACCCACAGGGAGCCCAAGCTGGGTGTATGTCTCTCAGCCTCGAGTCGGCACCATTCTCCTGGGAGCACCGTGCCAGCAGCACCTGGGAGGGCGGGCGGGTAGGGAGCTCACAGTCTGAGTTCCCCTGAGTCAGCTGTAGGGTCCCCAAAGGGAAGGTCCCGTTCCCTGGAGGTGCCTCTGGCTGGTGGCTGTATTGTCTCTCTGGGAAGCCTCGGGTAGGGTCTGTGGAGGGGAGGAGGAGGCAATATGGCGCCTGCCGCGCGGCTTGGGTCTGTGCACACGGAGGTGCCTGGAGGAAGTTGGGAACCTGGTGCCACGTCTGCTACAGGCTCACCGCTGGCTGGTGGCGGCGGACTCTGGGCTGGTGTCCACAGGTCTCTCCACCCGCTGGGGAGCCCACCAGCAGTCCCAAATGCAGGGAAAGGGAAACAGCAATTCCACCTACCCTTGCCGCTGGTCTCCGGGCTGCTCCGGTGGTCTCAGCCTCCAGTTCTCCTCCGCAGCCTCCTCCCGTGGAGTCTCCAGGGGTCTCAGGTACCCCTCCTTCCGGCCCTTGTCTGCTGTATGCTCGTCTTCTTGCTTCTTTCCTCTAATTTCTGCTAGAATCTGTCTTTTCTGCAGAGACACTCTGTCTGGCAGTGTTATTCGTCCGCCATCTTGCTCCACCTCCCCTGTAGCTGCTGATTGATCATGTAGGATCTAAGTTTTGTTGTTGTTGGAATGAGTGCATTATTTTCTTTTTCCAAATTCTCCCAGTAAGTAAGCCCCCGTATTAGAAATAAAGTCAAGTTCTGCTGACTCCAGCTTTGCCTGTCATGCTGAACAGCCATAAAGCAGAAATGGTTATGAGGTTCCCTAACAACAACAACAACAACAAAATGCTTGGCTGTATCACTTCTCTTCCAAAACTATTTTAGAAAATTATGAACAAATTAATAATTATTATAAGAATGATTTTGAAAAGAAACAAATCACCTGTGACTTTTAATGTAATCGGTGAATATTCTGCTGTGTTTCTGAACCGGAAATAGTAGTTTTTGCACATCCATTAATGCCTCTCCCACACTAATCTCTTCCAAGTTCCAGTCAAGGCCTTGCCCCCTTTTCACATCCACTGTTCACAAAAGAGCAAAGACAGCTGCTTCTTTTCTGAACACATCCACCTGCCAGAAGTTACATCATCATCGGGAAGGGTGAGCTCCTTATTGGCACTCTGAGAGATGTGCAACAAAACTTTCATTTTGGGAAAAGCAGCTGACTCCTGACTGGGGCTGAGTCATAGCTCCAACTCTCTCTCATTGTGAATAAACTGGAGAACTTGTGAACATTTTACATACTTCTGGATCTGTAAGAATTTCCTGGGCCATACTTAAGCAACTCTCTCTGCAGTTAGAGTGTCAATGATTAATGCAAAATCCTCTCATCAGAAACCTCTTGAAAAAGGAGCTTCCGAAAATCAAGAAAACCATAACTCACTCTATTAGTGGCTCCGACTTTTAGAGTGTACAGGTTGACAATGTACCACACAAAATTAAGCCACAAATACCCTTATCATCAAGTTCCCCCATCTAAAAGTACAACCTAAACTGGTCACTGATTCAGTTTTACCAGAAAAATTATTGGCAGGAGGAAAAGGAGAAAGAAAAATGGGCAAATATGCATGGAATGGCACTCTGTGTATTTTCATTTAAGCCTCATGGCAGTCCTGTGACATTGTTGTTATTTCCTCTACTTTGCCGATGAACATACAGAGACTCAGAGAGATTAACTAAGTTGCCTAAATTCACGAGTCCTACAAGTGACACAAAAAACAGAGAAACAACTCTAAGAGGGTCTAAATAGTAACCATCTACTGCCGCGCCAGTCACAGTTCATTTAGTCCTCACATAGTCCTATGTGTTGAGTTATTTCTCATTTGACAGATCAGTAAGTTTAAGCCTCAAAGGGGTTAAATGATTCGCCAGGCAGGACTCTGGGCAACCAAGAGTCACACAGCCACCAAGCCCGGGCTCTGAGGTGTGCTCTGCCTGACACCGAAGCCCGTTACGATCCCACCAGGTGCCCTGCTTCCTGTCTGCGTGACCAACGACTCCAGGCAGAAAGTGCCTGTAATAAAAATATCAAATGTAGAAACTTTGACCTCTACGAAGCAGCTAAACTTAATTGAAAGCCACACAGTATTTCTTAAAACGGAATTTTGAACAGTTTGCTAGTGAAATATATGGTGGAGAAATGGTGCATGGGCTGCTTTGTGTCGATCTGTGGCCTCAAAGGCTGTGTATCATTCTGAGAAGATGATGGAGCTGCAGGTTTGCAGTAGCCGAGTCTGAACTCGAATTCAAGCTAGTCTCAGTGAGCCTAGTCTTATCATCTATAAAATTAGATGATTCTATTTAATAACACAACTAAGATCTTTCAATTTTTTTAGAAGTCTATGTGCTATATCTAATGAAGCAGGACTACTGTTACACCATTTTTACTTGGTTTCCCTCTGAAATATATGATGTATAAGGACGTTAGTATTCCTTAGTAAGTTTACCAGTCTCCTCCCAAAAGAGAAAAATCTAAATTCCATTCTAAACATCAAAGAAATTTCTTGAAAAAATCATTTCAGTATTTTTTGAATGTGTATCATTATCCATAAAACTAAATGCATATTATAAGACTGATGCCTAATACAAAGCTTCTCTTTAGAAAGCTCTGACTCTTGACTTGTGTTCTAAAGGCATCGGTCAGGAAATTCAAAGACATTTTATCAATTGGAAACATGTTTTACTGTAATGATTTGTTATTCCATTTAAGGAATTTCAAGATTAAGTGTGGGTTTTTAAGGCGCTCGTTTTATCCCAAGGTACTGTATTGTCTGTGTTTGCCAGAGACTGATGCCAGGTGACAGTTGGACCTAATGGCAGTTTATCTTTGAACACAGAACACTAAGCAATGGATATGGAAATTAATGGTCAAATAGATGTGTCTGCGCATATCTGTATGTATATATCACATGCAATTATCTAAGCAACACAGAATAAAAATTAATGTACTTCCTCTCTACCTATTTTAAAACATCCAAAATGGAGAATACTATAAAAAGTAACAAAAAAGTAGGCATCTAATCCTTTAATCTATTTCCATGCTCTTGTAGGACTTATCTACTCAATATAATGTTTATTAGGTACATGAAGGCTATTATGAGGTATCCCTGAAGAACTTGTCAATAAAAGAATTCTGAATATCTTCTGACAGTTAAAGTATAAAATGAAAATGTAATGAATTGGATAAGAGGTCTGGAGAGTCATCATGGAGAGATGATGGCTGCTACAATAGCATGGTTTGAGTCCAATCGACTGAATGTATAAAATGGCCAACAGAAAGAGGGGTTGGCCACCAACGAAGACAGCAGCAAGAACCATGGCTGCTATTCCCAAAGATTCTTGCAGTTATATTCACCATCCAAGGGTTCAGAGTATAACAAAAAATGTATATTTGATCTTTTCCCCCAGTTTCTGGCCCAGAATGCCTTAAATCCTTGGAATTTCCTGAGTGATGAGAGATAGGAACATCTTTTCTTATTCATAACAAGCTCCTTTCAACAATATCTGAGTTTATGGTAATGAGTTAAATAGCTCTTAGGGTGGGGGCTGGTTACCAGGAAGACCAAACATGGTTAGAGAGTTGGAACTTTCAGCCCTAGCCACCCCCCCCCCCAACCTCTGGGGAGGGCAGAGGGGCTGGAGATTGAGCTAATCACCAGTGGCTAGTGATTTTGTCAATCATGTTTATGTAATGAAACCTTTGTGATAACCCCTAAGTGGTGGTTCAGAGAGTGTCTGGCGTGGTGAGCACGCCCAGGGCTGGGACGCGGCTTGCCCCGAGAGGGCGGGGAGGCTCTGCCCTGGCTCTGTGCGTCTCTTCATCCGGCTGTTCCTGACTCATATGCTTTATAATAAAACAGCAAGTGTCAGTGTCTCCCTCAGTTCTGTGAGTTGTTCTGGTGAATTATGGAACCAAAGAGGGGTCATGGGAGCCTCTACATTTGTAGATACGTCAGACAGAAGTGCGGGTCCCCTGGGGAGCTGGCATCTAAAATGAGGGCAGTCTGAACAGAGCCTGTTAACTTATGGGGTCTGCACTGACCCTGGATAATTAGTGTATCAGTCTGCTTGAGTTGCCATATAAAATACCATGGATGGCATGGACAAAAGGAAATTTATTTTCTTACAGTTCTGGAAGCTTGAAGTCCGAGATCAAGGTTCCAGCATGGCTGATTTCTGGTGAGGGCTCTCTTCCTGGCTTGGAGATGGCTGCCTTCTCACTGTGCCCTCACATGGCCTTTCTGTGGTGTATGCATGGGGTGGGGAGAGAGAGAGAGAGAAAACAAGCACTCTGGTGCTACTTCTTATAAGGACACTAATCCTATCGCATCAGGTCCCACCTTTACAACCTCCTTTAACCATAAAACTTCCTTACTCCAAATAAAATTACACTGGGGATTAGGGTTTCAGCATGTGAATTGGGTGGGAGTGCCTCAGCCATACGCTCTCAGGTCACCCTGGACTCATCACCCCTTGAAACTGATTCACCCCAAGTATCCCACATTCTTCCCACAGCTTCCTCACCTTCCATGACATCCTGGCCACTTGTTCCCACCATGTGGTGTTTCAGCCTTAATGAGGCCTTCTAGAATGCCTCTGTTGTGTCCCAATCAGCTAGTCTTTCCTTCTGCTTTCTTTGTTTCCTTCTTTATCTGACTTTGACTCCATCCATGGTCCTCCTCTTTTAAAGATAGTTTTGAGAATTCTTTAAACTGTCTTGTCCTTCTTTTCATCATGTCCATCTGGAAAAAACCTGGACGAACCTTTCTATATGCTTTCATCATACCTACACTCTCCCCTCCCCACACCTGCAACAGCACCACAATCCGCTGAAGGCGGAGTGTGGGTGTGACAGCCCACTGTGGTGTCATCATAGGTTCAGGACCACCAGCTAAATGGGTCCGCCATGCTACATCTCTCTACCAACTCCAATGACCACTCCAAAGTGTCTCCATTTTCCTTCAGTCTACAGCCCACCCAATTGCCCCCTCAGCAAGCAAAGGCTTAACCTTCTACTTAACAGAAAAAGTTGAAGCCAACATTTGAAATATTCCTCACCTTCCAACCCTGTCACCCTGCCTATGTCTAGAAACACCCACTTTTTCTTGCTGTGTTTCAGCAAGGTTCTTCCTATCCACCTGTATAGTCCCTGCACCAGTGTTTTGAGCCTTAGGAACCTGAAATTACCAATTTTCCTCTCTCTCTAGTATAATCATCAACATCTATAAACCCTATTGTTGCTACTTTCATTTAAATTCCCCCAACTAAATCCATAAGTGATCAACATAAACCTTTGCTCACTGTGCATCCCTTTCTAAACAACTGACCTTTTGCTCTTCATGTACTTTACAGAAAACCCCCTGTGGACAAGTTTTCTATGAACTGCTGGTAATTACGGTTCACATTTAGACCCTTTGCTCTTCTCACTCTGTACTCTCTTCCTTGACAGTCTCATCCACCCTTAACTACGTCTTCAAACCAAATATTGCTTAAATAATTATAACCCAGTCATCCCTTCTGAGTCCCAGCCAGATTATCCAGCCAAAAACTTCACTTGGGTGTCTCAAAGGCATCTCTAACTCAACATGGTCAACACTCAATCCATGATGTTAGCCTCCCAAGTCCTGCTTTTCTTCTAAGGTTTTTTTTATTTTAATTTGTGATGCTTCCATATTTTCAGATGTGCAATCTGAAGTCTAAGGGTCATCTTTGTGGCTTTTCTCTCTTTTACTCTGTTCTACCACTAAAATCCAGCCCATCACTGATTCCTGTTGATATTCACCCCTTGATAATTTTCAAAGCCTTCCTCCTCTCTCCACTTTAGTTGGTAGTTGTCCCTAATCCTAACAACCGCCAACTCTTGTTTGGATCATCTTCTTTTGCAAACTCTGGTCCACCTCCGATTCATTCTTCATGTTGCAGCCAGGGCTACTCTTTTTCTTAAAACTAAAATCTGAGCTGTAACAATCCGCTAAATTCCTGCATGCTCTGGCCTCTCTGCCTCCCCCTTCAGCCTGTTCGTGTGGGGTGATACTATTCTCCTCCTACCCGCTGCTCTCCAGTCACAACGGGCTTCTTAGCTTTCCTGTGATCTGGGAACCATCCCTGTGCAGTGACTTCCTCTGCCCGGAGGACTGTACTTCTCCACCTGCCTTACTCACCCAATAATTGATATTTTTGTGACTCCCTGAGATAGGCCGTCTCTGGTGGCCAGATGTCATTGTTAAATGCTCCCCTCACACTATGTTTGTTTTCTCAGAACATTAACCTCATTTTGTAATTACACATTCATTTGTGTTATTATTTTGGTTAGTAATTCCCCAAAACAGGGTTATATTTATTTTCCCCCCTATTGTATCCCAAGCCCTATCACAGTGCTTGGCACATAGTAGGCATGCGATAAACATTTACTGAAAATGATAGTGTAATCATGGCTCAGGGGCTGTGCTAGTTATTTATTTATTTATTTATTTATTTATTTATTTTGACATGGAACTTTGCAGCTTGAGAATTTTGGAGCTAAAAAGAACAAGAGAGGAGATAGGAAAGAATAGAATAGGGGCTTCAATAACACAGTGGTGGGGAAACTGCCATTCAGGGATGGTCTGTGATGGGCATGTTCAGTACTCTTTGGGAGCAGTGATACCTGGCTTCATTTTGAAATTCTTTTATGACACAGATTTTTAGCAGATTAGTTAGCTAGTACAGACAAATGACCTCTTGACAGGGATACAGAGGAAGGTAATATATAAGGGATAAGACTAAACTAGTGAGAGCTAAACCAACAAACAGAAATAGTAGTGAGCCGGGCGCGGTGGCTCACGCCTGTAATCCTAGCACTCTGGGAGGCCGAGGCGGGTGGATTGCTCAAGGTCAGGAGTTCAAAACCAGCCTGAGCGAGACCCCGTCTCTACCATAAAAATAGAAAGAAATTAATTGGCCAACTAATATATATATATATATATATATATATATAAAAATCAGCCGGGCATGGTGGCTTGTGCCTGTAGTCCCACAACTATAGCTCCATATGCGCTTTGCCTAATGCCTTATATTCTTTTTAAAGAATATGAATTATTTGGTTTTTAATTCATACTGTCCACGCAAACGCAGAGAGCCCGGCCACGTTGCGAGGTGCAGGAAAAGCTCGCCGTCGGGTCCCCCTCCAGGTTCCTGAGCGTGCCTCGTCGGACGTCTGTGACCACACTGGGTAGAGACTGGAAGGAAGGCCAAAAGAAACCCTTTCTTTTGCCAGTCAAATCCTATTTTCTAAGCCTCCTCTGTTCTTTATAAGCCCACTCTGCTAGCCAGAGCGCCCATGCCGTGCTACCGAGACCACTGCAAATCCTGTAGTGACCAAACCAGGAGAGAAAGGAAATCACTGACCGCCTATTCCTTTCTGAGAACACTGCGGACTCTGTGTCCTTCAAAAAGAAGGAAAGCGGTGCGCTTTGCTGGTAGACGTGAGCTCTTCCCTTTCCATCTCTGGGAGAGACCAGAGACCACCTTCCGGGGACTCCCGGGCCGCTGGAGGCTGCGGCGCGGGCGGGCGCTCGAGGAGCTCGCAGGCACCCGCCAGACCAGGGCCATTCCGCGGATTACAGCCCGGCCTCCCCTCCGCTGCTGTCCTCCTCGGCGAGCACTTGCTCGCGTCTGGGTGGCTGCTGTCCCTCCTGCCATTTAAGTCTCAGCTGATGTCAGCCCTTCAGAGCCGCCTCCCCCGGTTCTGCACCCACCAACCAGCCCCTTCCGATGACAGCTGCTGGCCGGATAGTCTTTACATCCCATACAAATATGGCTTTTAAAATGTATGTCTGTTATACATTTGTAATTGCTGTTTACTATTGCGTTTTGTCACCCCTCTCCCTCCCAGTGAACTTAAGCTCCGTGAGAACCAGGACCCTGCCTGTCCCTTCCCTTTTCCGTCCCCAGTGCCTAAAACAGTCGTGGGCAAAAGGCGAGCCCTCGGAGAGACCGTGCTGGCCCTGTGGGCTCTCACCGGGAGGCAGGCGCGCTGGAGTAATGTGCGGCACAGACACAACGGAACAAGCTTATTTTATCCCTAGCTGATTATCAAGTGAGCGTCTAGAACGATCTTGGGTCTCAAGGGGAGTAGGGTTGCTTAAAGCCAAGGCAGCACCGCTGGGTTCTGAGGGCAGTCGCCTGGATTTGGGCGCAGGGCCCACAGCGCAGGGACTCGTTTGCACCGACCGTCCCTCTCCGACTCCCAGGCACCAGCCACGCAGGGGTGGCAGCGGGGCTCAGATGGCCGCCCTGCCCTGATGCAGGTGGGCACCTGTGGCCTCGGCCGGGCGGCAGCTTTTCTGTCTCTTACTCGGCACTAAGTAAGCACCTCCCGGGAGCCCGCGAGCCCCTCCCTTGCTAACATTTCTTTGTGCAGCGGTTACCATGGCATCGACCTGCCTGGTTGACGTCTAAATATAGTGATAAAAGATTTCATCTGCTCTCAACTACTAAAAGACAAATTTGAGAAGCAAAGAAAAAAATCAATGTTCCTGTGCCATTTGTTGGCAGGGGGTGGGAGAGGGAAGGATACATTATAATCTATTATCTTTCAGATGTAAAGAAAAGAGTGATTTATGGTTTTTATTTATATTTAAGAGGTTATTTGTTGCATTGTCATATTGATGTTATATTAAAGTTTGTGTTTTTTTTAATATTATAAGCTTTTTTAGGGGAGAAATAAGCAAACAACTATTTTAGAATGACTATTTTAATAATTTTCCAACAGGTGACATATGTGGAAATAACCTGGAAGAAACAACCCGTGATAGCTCAAAACATTTTACACTAAGGGAAGGAAATACACATTAAGGAATAAAAGGGATTTTTCTATGCAAAGCTATAACCTAAAGATAAAAGAGACATTTCATTGTTTCATGGCCATGGAAAAACCTGTGTATTATGGAGCACTCCTGCTTAGGAGCAGCAAAGATGACAATCCTTTACAATGGTGATATTTATTAAAAGGCCTTTGGATGTGATATAAAAATTGTCCCTTCTCTTTTGCAGAATACTGAACAACAACTCCAACTTTGAGAGAACGAGCATAATGTGAAACATTCAGTAAGAAAAGGTAGTGTATGGAATCACTAAATTAAGTACCAGCTTGGCTCTGGAGGCACAAACTGTTTATGCAAAGCAGAATTAATTTATTTTAAAACCATGCCCTTTGAATAGGATGCCAAACAAATTATCTGTGTATGTGGGTAGGGTCCTTCCCAGTCTACGTGTGGAAACAGCATGGTTTATGAAGGAGCCCTGGGCTTGGGGTCAGAACGCTCTGGCCATTGCAGTAGGCTCTGCCAGCATTATCTGGCAGGATAACCTTTATCTCCAGGCTAGCTCCAAGCCTGCCACTCAGGGACTTGGTACAGGGACTTCAGTGAATGTTGACAGAATCTGAGCAGTCGTCCTTGTAAGGCTGGTGTCCTGACGGTCAGGTACGGTTTGGCCATGACTGTGACTCAGCGTTGTGTAGCTCTAGCATTAGTGAAAACTACCTGCAGGGAAGAGTTCACTCAGGCTGCATGCCTTGGGAAACCCACCTCAAAGTTTTGGAAAGGAGAGTTGCAGAAGGAAGTGGGGCCCGTCAGCACAGCAGATGTGAGAGGAGCCCTGAGGTGGGGCTGCTTCCTGAGAGTGATGCCCTGGCCCAAAGTCCTGACCTACGGTGGTTACCGTCTGCAGAGGCTAGCCTTGTGTGTGTGTCATGCATCAGATACTGTCTTAGATACTCTGTTTACACAGCATCCCCTTGCACACTTGGCCTCACTGGTGAGGGGTGGGTACTATGTTCACATGGGTGTTCTATGTTTGCCTCATTACTTAGGTCATCTTTGCTGTGGGGTCCTTCCCATTTCCCTCACACCGACCAAATGTTCAATACCTTCAATACCCTGTCCACATAGAGTCTCTACCACCAAAAACATAAATCTGATGAGACATAAGATGAACAAGATCTGGGGACCTAATGTACAGCATGGGTGGTGATGGACGTTAATTAATTGGACCATGAAAACCATTATACCCTGCATATGTACATCAAATTACTGTGTTGTACATCTTGAATATACACAATCTTTATTTGCCAGATATTTTAAAATAAAAAAACTGAAAAGTTAATTTCCAGCAATATATTAATCACTTAGTATTAATATATTTCAACATAAGGGAGTATTTACTTTTGAAAAGATGACTGAAGAAATAGGGCAATGTTAAATCCAAAGACTAAATTGCTAATTCCCTCTGGTCTAGCTAGGTCTAGACATATTAACATAGCTGGTAAGCTATCCTGCATATGCATAGGCCGGGTGAAGAAGGAAAGCCATGTGGTGAGGAAGAGTGCAGCCACTGGACTTGGTGAAGGCTGAACATGAACTTTTGGGGGATGTCTGGACAATAGAGATCATCGACTCCATTTGTGCTTACTTTTTCTGTGATTCCAATGTTACATAAATGCAGTCTCAATTTATGATTTAGTACATCATTAACTGAGTTTCTGTTCCTTTTTTGGGAGAAGGGGAAAAGGGAAGACAAATATGAGCAATGTGTTGAACTCTATTTAAAATCCCTCTGCCAAATCTATCCCCCCTGCTTTCTTTGCAGCTGTAATTATTTTCACGTCTAGTACGTTCGTGTGATAACTCCAGCGCTGGCCTGCTCATTATTCTTTAGTTTCACATTTTTAAGGCCTTAAGTAGCTTTCCACTTGTCCATCTTACCATCACCCTAAACTCAAGAGAACATAAAACCTAACTTGTAATCCTTAACCCATAAGTGTCCCTTCTCAATATTGCCATTTTTATCAATGATCCTATGCTACCATAGAGTCACTTTGATTTATATTTTTAAATTTTTTTCCTTCAAAATGTAGCATAGTATAGCTACTTTCTTTCTAGTTTAGTGTCAGTTCTTGGACCTTGAATAACCTCATGAGTCCCAGGAGGGGGCCCACCCCTCCCCAATTCCAGTCCATAAGCTTCATGGGAGCTTGAAGTTATCTACAAATGGGGTTATACAGAAGATGTTTATCATACAAAGTTAAGCTTTTATTTCATTTTTGAACTGTATCTCCAATGGTGTATACTTTTTTCAAAATCTTTTATTTTGCGACTAGCACAATTATACTACCTTGTAATTTTTTAGTGTTAATGATGTTAAGTGAACATATTAAAATATTAATACATCAGAATTTTTGTAAGCTTGTTTGTATTTTTCATTTTTAATATACCACAAATCTCAAAAAAATAAAAAAGGTATCTCTCCCATTGTCTAAGAGACTCTAACTTTAGCTCCTCCCTCATCTGTATTCTGTTATGGATTCCTGAGGGCAATGCTGGGAACAGGCGTTAATGAGGTTCTGGTCATTGCTTATGACTTGTGCCCCATCATATCTGTGCTGTGGTCCACATTTTGGGCGAGGGAGGGCTCAGGAGCACTGACTGCCAACTGCCATCAGCGCTCTGGGAGCTCAAAGGTGGCCGAATCCCTCTTCTCTGTCTTGGCCAGCTCTCCTTCCCGCTGCCTCCCTGACAGGCACTTCCCTTTTCCACCTCTGAGCCACTCACTGCCCATGCCATTTCCCCATCCACACAGCCTCTCCCACGGTTTTGTAATGCTCTCCCAATTCCCCCAAAATTCCACTACAGACAGCTTATTTTCCTTAATTGCCATTATACAATGTGATCAGAGAATTTTGCACATTCGATATTCTTCCTTTTGTATAATTCTCTGCTTTACATTTATAGTCTCGAATCCCCATATCTTTCCAAGCGTTCTTTAAGTCATGAGTCTTTCCTTCATTCATTTAACAAGCACATGCCCTAAGTCATCCATCTCTCTCATCGAATGGAAGAAAATGCACTCAACAAATAAATACATGTGTATCCATGATTATACATTGTGACAAACAAAAAGGAAAGGAACAAAATATTATGAGCAAAAAATATTGACTGAAGATGTGACTAAGAAGGAAATGGATAGAAAATGATGTAGTGTAGTAAGCTGGTGGGGTGGGGCAGGTTTATAGAGAGTGTTGGAAGTCATTTTCAAGAGCCTGAGATTTTATTCTGAGAACCAAAGAGGCCAATGGATGGATTTAAGCAAGAGAGTGATATGTCTTTTATACATATCTATGAAGCAACCAGCCCAACTTTGGACACAATGTAAAGTTTACTATTTAGTCCCTGGGAAAGAGAAAACCAAAAGCAACAGTAACTACATTGAGTTAGCGCCAACTACCTTGAGAAGGCGATGTCAGTAGCGGCCCTATACTACAATAAGGTAGAGACTAGGAATGGCTATAACTTGCTGTTTTGCATTTCCTGTTTCCCTTTCCACTAAAACATCTTATCAGCTTAAGTAATCTAGTCAATTTACAGAGATGGCTACAGTTAATGCATTTAAAGTTCAGTCACCATTCCTTAACAAATTTTATTTTGAAAAGAATTTTTTTATCAGAGTGGTTTTGAACATGTTCAGGCTTGTTAATGAGTTGAAGCAACATATGTCTCTTTCAGTTAAGAATAAAACCAAATACATAAAAATATATTATTATCCTCTCCACATGTTTTTCAAAGATGCAGCTTAGCCAAAATTATGTGACATGGTTCATCACTGTCTGGAAGGCTCTCTCTCCATCATTGACACACGCAGGCAGCTGTGGCGACTCATTCCCTTAGCTCGATCAACAAGTAGATGCTCAACACCTGTGTGATGCACAAGTCCTGTTCTAAGTGTTGTTAGGATAAAATCCTAGAAATGGACCGTATCGTAGACATGCATTCTTCTGCTACCTCTTTTTGCCGTGTTTACCTGGCCTATTTGTAGATCCCGAATTTGATTTTCATTGTTACTGTCTTTGCATATACAACTGAATGTGAAATTTAATTTCCATTGCCCCTACAACTGGTGTTTGGCTCACAAGGGGGAAGATTCTATCATCTTCTAAATGAGCTTTCCATCCATGGCAAATCCATTTGAATGTTAATGTTTTCCATTCTCCTTTGTGCCTTGCTAATCTTTGGGGTACCACAGACCTGACAGTTGTGTTCCCAGTAGCAGAATCATGATATAAATAATTTACTATTTTGACAGCACTTTAGTTTGATGGTGAAATATAGTTGCTGTTTACTAGCATCTTTGAGACAAGGTAAGGTCTTATTTTTTAAAAAGAATATTTCTTTAAGAAAGCCAACGCAACTTCCTAAATGAAAATCCCATTTCTATCACCCTTAAAAAAGCTTTAACTCCTAGACTTGGAAGAATTTCTTAAATTTTAAAGATACATAGAGCTTAGGCATAAATGACAAATATGTCTTTTAAGTCTCTTCCTCAACTCACTAAACTAAAGCCAGAGTATTTGGTCATTCTCTGAATACATCAATCTATTTAATAAAATGATCTTATCATTTTTATCATATAGTAATCTCTATGCATTTTATTTTCTATTGACTAATACCCAAGTACCAGCATGTAATAGTTCATTACAGCATAGTGGTTAAGAGTATGGACTTTTGGAGATGGTATATTTTAGTTAGGGTTAGGGCTAGGGCTAGGGCTAGTTTTAGGCTTAGGCTTAAGGTTAGGGTGTAGGTTGAGGTTAGGGTTAGGGTTGTATTTAAACTTCAGGTTAAGGTTAGAATTGAGTTTAAGGCTAGGTTTAAGGTTGGGATTCAAATCTTGGGATTTTTAAAAAATCTAGCTGTATATTTTATCACCGTGAGCAAGATATTTAATTTAATTGTGCCTGAGTTTCCTCCTTTACAAAAGTGAGGTAATAGTGTTTAAATTATATAATTATTTCAAAAATTAAATGCTTAATGCTTACAATACTTGGAAGAGTGTCTGGCACGATGGAAGAATGCAATACAATTAGTTTTATTCCTGCCAAATTTCAATTTGACCACAACACTAGGTTAGTCAATATTTCTTTAAAATAAATGCTTATGTTTTAATTTTAAATTTTAAATTATTATGGGTGCACAATAGTTGTATATATTTTATAGGGTGCAAGATAAATGCTTATTTTGAAGCCTTGGCAATGACTGAGAAAAAGAGTGACTAATGTTTTTGGCCCCCTTGTTTCTTTGACTCCAGCCCAGCCCTTTATTTTTTTATTTATTTATTTTTTTTTTTGAGACAGAGTCTCGCTTTGTTGTCCAGGCTAGAGTGAGTGCCGTGGCGTCAGCCTAGCTCACAGCAACCTCAAACTCCTGGGCTCGAGCGATCCTCCTGCCTCAGCCTCCCGAGTAGCTGGGACTACAGGCATGCGACACCATGCCCGGCTAATTTTATATATATATATTAGTTCAGCCCAGCCCTTTAGAGATGTGGCCTGGAGCACTGCAGGCCCGCGTCCCTACATCAGGGCGTATCTACGAAGCCTGTTTCCCCAGACTTTGAAGTGCAGCTCCAACTCCCAGGGGCACCCAACTTACACGCTCAGCGTCACTTAAGTGTCTACCATGAGAGCCAATTCAGAAGCAGGAGATTACAATTTAAAGCCCATACAGGGACATTTTAAAACTCATCAACGGCTTAGAAATCAAAGTTTTTTTCTGAGCTATCTCAATCTGAAGTACAACAGGTTTTGAAGCAAAAACCTGTCTTCAAATTCCAGTCATTTGTCTCATCAGCAACCACCAGCCAGGCTGACATGTCTGGTAGGGCAGGGATTTGGAACCGCATCCACAGGCCGCTGCAGCGCCCAACGCCCTGACAACCATCTCTAGAGGCAGGCACCCGAGTCAACGTCCTCACACTGGCCATCATTCCAAATCAGCCAAAGAGCCCAGAGAAATGTAAAACTAAGCGTGTGCGAGTTCCCAGGCACACGAAGAAATGAATAAACATCACAGGAATGTTCTTGTCAAAACTTTCCAGGCTGGAGGCTCCCTGTCCCGACGGTGCCCCCTGGGTCCTGTAGCTGTCATCTGAGCTGACCTCAGATTGGGGCTGACTTGAGTTTGTTATTTACATCTGCAGTTCTCAGGCGGGAAGCCGGGACTCCTGGAATAAACTGCCACTTGTGAAGAGGGAGATAAAAGTGTCTGTCAAGATAGGAAAAGAAGAAGAAAATAACCTTTGTGCCCTTCACAGATGTATCTAATAAATTGGCACAAGTTGGTCAGCCTGTTACTCACTGTGCATTCCTCAGCTGCCCTTGATGTTGTTTAATTCTAACCATTTGTAACACACCAGAAAAGGGACTGCGCCCAGGTGTGCAATCTTTCTTAGAAGCAACATATCTTCAAGACAGGAATTCCTTTTTGAATTTTAATGTGCCCATGACCTCAGGGCAAGGTGACTATTTAACCCAAGGAAAAGCGTCCATCTGGGACTTTGACACGGTCTCTGGAGCCCAAGGTCATTCCCAAACATCCCACCAGAAATGGGGAGGAAGACACTTGCCTTTTGAAGGAGTAGAGTCTCATTTAGCCTGGTGGAGTGCTATTTTGATTAACGAAGCAGTGAGCTATTTCCTAAAGAATGTGGCAACAGTTTTTGAAGAATTCATTCACCTTCAGAAGGTGAAGGAATTGTAAATTGGTGCAGCTCAAGCACTCAAAATAGCTCCTGATGTAGATAAGAATTATCAGCTTTATTTTTCAAATGGGGAAAATGAGGCACCCATCTTAAATCGTTCTGCGTGTTGGGGACTGTATCTGTGTCTCTGACCCTGTGCACAGATGTGATTGAGAGCAAGGATAACGACAAGTAGCATTGACTAAGTGCCAGGAGCTGTTCTTAAGTGTTTCATGGGGTTCATCTTCACAGACACTCTAGGAGGCTGCTATTATTCTTATCTTTATTTTATAAGTAAAAAAAATATATATATATGTATATATTGTGTGCAAGTGTGTGTAGCGGGGGCACAGAATGATTTAGTGCAATGAGCTGAGATCTGAACCGAGGCGACATCTGCGCGAAGGCTGTGGACTGACTGCCACTGTGCTGCCCTAGTAGAGAGACAGCACTGAAAGGACTGGCCCTGAGTGAGACAGCAGGGAGGCATGGAAAGAGGACGGAAAACACCAGCAGATAGCAAATTAAGTGAGGGTAGGGGAGGAAGAACGATGCTCTCAGCGAAGAAAAAGAAGGGTCTGCAGGGAGCACACTGCAGAGCAGATAAGAAGAGAAAGTCTCTAAACACAGGACTGTTTTCCAAAGCTTAGATACCTGGTCACCTTTCCCACATTTAGAGCCACCAAGGACATTAAGACATGTACTGAAAAAATTATCAGGAGGAGAAAAACTATCTAATTCCTTGAAGAAGGAAGTTATCTAAAATAATACACTTGAAGGTCCATACAAGATAATGACCACAATTCAGAAGAAAGGAAATGCAAGCTAATGTCAGGAAATCTGAGAAACTATCACCCGCTTTTCCCCTCATCCTTTTCCTTCCTGGAGCGCCTCCTTCACCCAGCGGCCAGTGAGGACTCCGTAGCATGACATGAGCCACCGCAGCAGTCCATGAGAGGAAGGGCTTCCCGACCCTTCTGAGACAGACTGAGCTACAACAAATTCAAGACCTTTCAGTTGTCAGTTTTACTACATGATTTGAAGACACATACACTTCTTGGTCCATGACTTTAGGGTTAGATCTCACTAAAGATTGAAGCACTCACTTTAGTTATAAGACTATGAGCAGGAATTATTCATGTTGAAAGGCTGTCATTGTCCCTGTTTCCAGCTGTGTGTCCAGCACTGCGGAGCCGCTGTGAGGGTCCCTGACTGAGTGCAGGTGCGTGTGTGAGTGTGGTGAGCATGCAACTACCAAGGAGATAAACGTGGAGTCTTCCACAAGGCTGGCATGATGAAATCACACATGGTTAAAGAAGCTAAACTAAAGAAATAATGGGGGTTTTATTTTAGTAGAACAACTGTGGTCAATAAAGTGCAAACAGGGAAATCTGGGTCATTTTCAATAAAAATTAAACTTTATGACAAAGACAACTTCTCCATTGGCCTTGCTAAAGCGACTTTCTGGTATTTATCCTTTACTTTTATAAAAATAAAAAACTTAAACATGATTAAGCCTGGATTACCCACTTTGCTGCAGGAGAGACTCGGGATCCCTTGTCCCTCTCCATGACTGACCCCTGTGGAACCCAGTGGACATCGGGTAATGTCGCCCAGCCTCAGTTATCTTCCAGGTAAGGAAGAGGCAGCACCAGTGACTACCGCCCGGTGTCACTGAGAGCAGGACGAGAGAAGACCCTCACAGAGCGCTGAGGAAGCCCCTAGCACACCTGAAGTTTGCAAAGTTCACAGCTCCAACTGTTCACACCACCTGACTTTGATGGCTCCATGCAGCACTTTAAAGGGGGTAGTAAGTTTAGCATTACAAACTGCATTTTGGTTCTTAATAAAACTCAATTTTATTGAGATTAATGTTTATTTCACTAGCACACGATTCTACTTCTTGTGGCAGCACAGAACTGTTTTTCCTTTGTCATCTGTTTGCTGCAACCTTTCTATTCCTTTGGGTTACTGGGAAACTTTGAAAGAATAAAATGATTGCATTAGACAATGAGTTAGAACTTGTGTTAATCCGAACTAAGGCCTCACAACATTGGGAATTTGAGAATCACATATAGAATATTTTAAATTGAAGCTTGTTTGTAAGAAAATGACAAACCTGAGCTTCACAAAAGTTAGATAATTGTCCATGATCCCATAACCCTGCCAACTGATTGCCTATCCCAGGTTTCATCTTGTATAGCTCAGTTCTTGACCATTTCTACATCATTTGTGCCCAAACTACAAGTGTCTATTAATTGGCCCACTTCAGTCATCTAAAATTAGAAATGGATCAATGAAGAGCATTGCTCAAGATATTCAGAGAGAGATAATGAAGGCAACTTCTTAGGGATCACTTTTCTTATGTTAGTGGAAATGTATTTAGTAAATTAAAACCTCCTCCATGGAGCAGTGCATTTCAGTGGGTGGTCGACACGGTGACAACTCTGGTTGCTGCATGATATCTGCCAGCCCCATTACTCAGAGTATATCTACAAATGATCTATGGATTATTCATGTAAGACAACATGAATAATTGTTATCTCCTTCACTAGGGCAATTTTTGAATATTGTTAGAAAAATTGTAGAATTTTAGAGCCAAAAGGAAAAGTAGAGACCACCTAGTCCAACTTGACTATTTTTTTTTTTTTTTTTTTTTGAGACAGAGTCTCACTTTGTTGCCCAGGCTAGAGTGAGTGCCGTGGCGTCAGCCTGGCTCACAGCAACCTCAGACTCCTGGGCTCAGCGATCCTACTGCCTCAGCCTCCCGAGTAGCTGGGACTACAGGCATGCGCCACCATGCCCAGCTAATTTTTTGTATATATATTTTTAGTTAGCCAATTAATTTATTTCTATTTTTGGTAGAGACGGGGTCTCGCTCAGGCTGGTTTCGAACTCCTGACCTTGAGTGATCCGCCCGCCTCGGCCTCCCAAAGTGCTAGGATTACAGGCGTGAGCCACTGCGCCCGGCCCAACTTGACTATTTTATAGGTAAGAAAACAGAGGTCTAGAAAGGCCTAATGCCCCACAGGATAGATTTTGCATTTTGTGCTTAAGGAAAATGACTGAAGGCAGTGACAGTACATGCCTAAGCAAGAGTTCACCGGGTGACAGGTGCCGGTGTTATGTAATTTAAAATATCGTCATCCAAGGCATTGTTTTGCAGTGACAGATGAGATGCAGAAGAAAAACACTTTGTAGGAACTGGACCCTGGGCCTCTCTGCATCCCTCTGCATTTGTGAAGAGAAAGGAAAATCTGAAGCTCCCTTGGCTTGCCCTGTTGCTCCTGCGTGAATAGAGATGGGAAATAATAGTTTCCATCACATGTAGTCACACTTGGTCATAATCCCCCAAACATAGCACATTATTTTAAGATTAAAGCCAGACTCCAGTGTGGGTGGGGAAAGCCTGGTTGACAAGGGCCTCTAAGGATTTTCTCCACCACTGAGATTTCAGGGGTGAAATCTCACCCTGCAGGGAGGTCAGGCAGTGGCTCAAGGGGAAAACGACATCTTGCTCTGTGGATACAATCAGGCTTTGTAAAGCCATTCTTTTTTGTAATAACTTTTTCCCTGGGCCACCTTTACTCTTAAAAACAACTCTTATATCCAGTGGAGAAGAGAATTTTCAAGTTTTACGATTTGGAGATCCGGAAACACAGGAGGAAAATTTGCAGAATTGATAATTTTTTTCCACATCAATTCTGCAGTCCTAATACAAATTTCAGAGAAAAGAGTTTCATTGCTGGAGTAGCAGGATAATTTTAACTGAGCAATCAAGAAAATGAGTGGTAAAGTAAATCTAGTTTTAAAATATTTCTACTATAAATATAAATGTATAGAATTCAGAGAGTTTTTAGAAAAATATTTTACATGCACCAGAAATTACTTTCAGTCATTGAAATACATATAAAGGATTATGAAGTCTCTCCCATATTTTATTTTATTTTTTATTTTTTGATTTTATATATATTTATTGGTTGCCAATTCTACTGTTTCCCATTTACTGGCCACATGTACATAGAAAATTCTTCTGCTGGAGAGAACACAAAACATATTGTCCCTTACCTCGAAGCATTTGCTTTTGCTTTTGCCATTAATTAATTGACTGGCGTAGATGTCAAATTTATATAATCACCACCACCTGGACACTTACATATCTTGAAAACCATTCACTGATGTGCCACGTCTATTGATTTAACCACTTCGGGACAGTGCTCACCGGCCGGGAAACCTTGCCCACAGCCGGCACTCATAGTCCACATGATAGTTTGTGCTGTGCGTTGACGATGAATCTGTTTTGCTCTTGTGTGATGAGGAAAGCTTTCAAGCACTGAAAGCTTGTTTTACTTTACAGGCAGCTTTACTTGTAATGTAAATCAGAATAGGTAACATATACATATATGTTTTCATTATGTTATTTTTAAATGTTCACAATTTTATGTTGATAAATGAAAAATTAGAAAAGTTCATATCAAGGCTGTCGGCTAAAGTTGATGCTCGGCTGTGCGCCTTCATGTCACGGCTGTCAGCTAAAGTCGCTGTGCGTGTTCATCTGTGGCTATCGACTATAGTCGATGCTCGTACTGAAGTAGTTAATGAACCAGTTGGGTCCCTTGATAAGTGGACTCTACCAGAATGGCAGCATCTTGGTGATAGCATTATGACCTAATAAAAAATTAAAACCCAAATCCACACAGTTTTTCTTTAAACAATGACAACCAAATAAACCTACGTAAGGACTTTTAAAAGGGATGCCTAAAGGAAAAAGTATAATTGAACAAGTCATTATTACAGAGGTGCCTCTGCTCTCTAGCAATATCAGACTGCCTAGAGTTCCCTGCATGGATGAGATTGTTTTCCCCCTCCCTGTCTTTGCTGATCCTGCCCTCCATCCTTGCCCTTCCCAACATCTTGTGCTTTTAGAGTTCAGCTCAGTGATCATTTCCTCTTAATTGCTTTCTCTGTTCACCTCCAACTTTATTTCAAAACTTTACTGATTCTTCATAGTGGTTCCTTAACTCTCAGCTCCTTTTCCATACCCCTGGGAGAGCTCCTCTTCACTGTATCATAGCTTTATCTTCAGACAAGATGGGGTGCATTCAGGGTGGTATGGCTAGAGACATAAGTATACCATCATATGTTTGATCCACTCAATAAAGTTATAAATTTCAGGGTATGGTCCACAAATGAGCGAATCATAATCACCTAATTATCCTTATGTGGGCTAGAACTGGGGCTGGGTCCTAGTCTAGGAATAATGAAACATAGTCAATGTGTGTATGGTTTAGAAGTATTCAGTTTTGAATAACCATACAAGAAGATATTTATTCATGCCAAGGTTTGAGAATAGTGTAGAAGATACTGCACACCATGGGAGCAAAAAATATGACTTCTTCATCTATATCCCCAGAACTTAAGTATAGTGTCTGGCACTTAAAAATGTGTATGAAACAAATGAATGTAAAAGTAAATGAGTCAAAATAATACAGAAAATCAACAAAACAAAAGTAGATTCTTTAAGAAGATCAACCAAGTTGCTAAAACTTTAGCTAGACTGACCAAGTGCTATGGATTGAATTGAGTCCCTCCAAAATTCTTATGTTGAAGCCCTAACCTCCAATGTAACTGTACCTATATTTGGAGATAAAGCCTCTGAGGAGATAATTTAGGTTAAATGAGGTCGTAAGGGTGGAGCCCTGCTCCAATAAGATTAGCTCCTTTTAAGAAGAGACACCAGAGAGTTCACTCGCTCTTCCCATGCACATACCAAGGAAAGGCCATGTGAGAGCATAGCAGGGAGGCAGTGATCTGCAAGCCAGAAAGAGAGCCCTCACGGAGAACCAAGTCAGCTGGAACCTTGATCTTGCACTTCCAACCTCCAGAACTATGAGAAAAACTGTCATTGTTTAAGTCCTCAGTCTGTGGTATTTTGTTATGGCTGCCCAAGTATACTAACACACAAAGCAAAAAAGACTGAAGACTCAAATGACTAAAATCAGAAATAGAAGAAAAATGACATTACACAAGCAAAAAGAATTATAAGGGAATTATTAAGAACAACTGTATGCCAACAAATTAGATAACTTTGATAAAACTGATAAATTCCTAGAAAGATACAAACTACTGAACTGAGTCAAGGGAAAGAGAAAATTGACAGTCCCATAGCAGGATATTGAATTATCAACTAAAACAAAACAAACACATTTAACAAATGCCAAACTGGCAGAGCAAATGCCAGGTCCAGTGATAAATTTTACCACACATTTAAAGAATAATTAAGACCTATAATTAAACAAATTCTTCCAAAAAAATCAGAAGAAGAGTGAATACTTTCCAACCCTATGAGGCCAATGTTACCCTCATGCCCAAACCAGAGAAAGATATCCAATGAAGACAAAACTACAGAAACAATTTCCCTTATAAATATAGATATTAAATACTCAGAAAATATTAGCAAACAGAATCTAGTAATATATAAAAATAATTATACACCATGACTAAATGGGATTTATCACAGGAATGAGAGCTAATTTTAGCATTTGAAAATCAATTTATGTAATGTACCATATCAATAGAATAAAGGGCAAAAACCAGATTTCTGTAGCTTGAATGTTTGTGTCTCCCCAAAATTAATATGTTGAAATCTTAGCCCCTAAAGTGCCATTTTAAGAGGTAGGGTTTTTGGGAGATACTTAGGTCATGAGAGTGGAGCCCTCATGAATGGGATTAGTGCCCTATGAAAGGAGATAGGAGAAAGCTTGCTTCCTCCCCCTTTCTCTATACATTGTGCGAATACAAGAAGACGGTGATCTACCAACCAAGAAGACACTCACCAGACACTAGATATACCAGTGCCTTGATCTTTCACTTAGCAGCTTCATTAGTTCCCAGAATTGTGAGGAATAAATTCCTGTTGTTTAAGCCAACCAGTGCATGGTATTCTAACATCTGGAACTAAGACACACATGAGCCACTCAAAATATGCAGAAAGGGCTTTGATAAAATTCAACACTCTTTCTTGATTAAAAAACAACAATATAAAAAACAAAACCAACCAAACAAAAACTCAACCAACTAGGAATAAGAGGAAACTTCCTCAATCTCATAAAGGACATGTAAGAAAAAACCCATAGCAAGCAGCATACCCAATAATGAAAGACTGAAAGTGTTCTCCCTAAGATCAAGAACACAACAATGGTGTCTGTTCTCACTAATTCTATTTAACATTATGCTGGGGCTTTAGCCAGGAAAAAAAATTAAAAAGTGTCAAGACTGAAAAGGAAGAAGTAAAACTATATTATATACACAATATATATATATATGTAATATATACATATTATATATATATATGATGTGAATTTGTGTACAGAATTACAAGAAATTCTATATTTTTTTTAAAAAAAGCTATTAGAGGAGTGATATCAGCAAAAATGTCAGAGAAGATAGCTCAAATACCCAGCCCTTCATAGAAACATCAAAAAATCAAGCAAAAACTGTCTGAATCAACTTTATCATAACTCTAGAAAACAGTCAAAAGTTTATAGTAACCAAACAAGTGCTGAATTAAGAAAAAAAAAACAATTTAAAAGTGATAAGAAAGATTTATGGCGTTTTTATGTGTCCTTGCTCCATCTATCAGCTTGTGGGCAATCTTGAGGACAAAAATTCATGTTCTCAGTGTGGGACCCTGGCTCCTGGTTCTGGAAGGAAGACAGGAGATATTATTCTTAATGAATTGTGTTTGTTCTAATCTGCCTTGGGGGCCCTATTAAAAACTGAGGCAAAGCATGTTCCCTTGCTTTGTCTAACTTAGAACTCAGTGAAGAGTTCTGAGAAAGAGTTCTTGAAACAACTTAAAGGACAATGAGCAACTGGTGCTACTTGGGCAAAAATTACAATTGAAGGAAACAATAGAATGTCAAAATTCTGAAAAGAAAATCTAGGGAGAATTTCTTGAGGAAATAGCACATTCAAAAGACTTCATGTGTACTGGGGAATTTAGAAAGCCATGTACATGTTTTAGCCAGAACTCATGTTCATAAAAGACCTGAATAGACTCTAAGCTTTCATCTCACTGGTTGATCTCAGGCTCAGGTCAAGCAAGAAATGAAGGCTAAGACAGAGTGGTGAACAACCTGAAAAGGCACAGATGGACTGTTCCAACACAGAGACAGTCTGAAAATACTGGGAGAGGTTTTTTCTTTCTTTCTCTCTCTCTCTCTCCCTCCCTCCCCATCTCTCTCTTTCTCTCTTCCTTCCTGTCTTCTTTCTCTTGACAGTTAGGAAAATCTCTGTCAAAACATGAATTTGAAAAGACAGAAAAAAGAATCAGTAAACTCAGAGATATGTCAATTGAAATTATCCAGGCCAGAGGAACAGAAAATAAAAAAGAATGAATCTAAGAAACCTCTGTGACAACATCAAGGATACCAAAATTCGCATGATAGGCACCCCAGAAGGAGAGGACAAAGAGAAAGGAGTAGAAAGAATATTTGAATAAATAGTGGATGAAAATTTCCCAAATTTGATTTAAGAAATGTGCATCTACACATTCAAGAAGCTTATCAAACTCCAAGAAATATAAATTCATAACGAACTGAATCAAAGAGCTGGAAAAAGAAGAACAGACCAACCCCAAACCCAGCAGAAGAAGTGAAATCAACAAGATCAAATCAGAACTAAACGAAATTGAAAACAGGGAAGCTATTCAGGAGATTAATAAAACAAAAAGTTGGTTCTTTGAAAAAATAAACAAAATTGACACACCATTGGCTAAGCTAACGAAAAGCAGAAAAGAGAAATCTCTAATAAATTCCATCAGGAACAAAAAAGGAGATATCACAACTGATCCCAAAGAGATACAACATATAATTTATGAATACTACAAAAATCTTTATGCACACAAACTGGAAAATGTGGAGGAAATGGACAAATTTCTAGAAACACACAGCCTCCCTAGGCTCAACCAGGAAGAAATAGATTCCCTGAACAGACCAATCTCAACAGCTGAAATGGAAACAGCAATTAAAAATCTCCCTAAAAAGAAAAGTCCCGGTCCAGATGGCTTCACACCTGAATTTTACCACACTTACAAAGAAGAACTAGTACCTATCTTGCAGAAACTATTCCACAACATCGAGAAGAATGGAAACCTCCCCGACACGTTTTATGAAGCAAATATTACTCTGATACCAAAACCAGGAAAGGATGCAACAAAAAAAGAAAACTACAGACCAATATCCCTAATGAATATAAATGCAAAAATTTTCAACAAAATCTTAGCTAACCGAATCCAGACGCTTATCAAAAAAATAATCCATCACGACCAAGTGGGCTTCATCCTAGGGATGCAGGGATGGTTCAACATACGTAAATCTATAAATGCAATTCACCACATCAACAGAAGCAAAAACAAAGACCACATGATTCTTTCAATAGATGCAGAAAAAGCTTTTGACAAAATTCAACACCCTTTCATGATACGAACACTTAAGAAAATAGGCATAGAAGGGACATACCTAAAAATGATACAAGCCATATATGACAGACCCATAGCCAACATCATACTGAATGGGAAAAAATTGAAATCATTCCCACTTAGAACTGGAACCAGACAAGGCTGCCCACTATCTCCACTTCTGTTCAACATAGTGCTGGAAGTCTTGGCTACAGCAATCAGACAGGAAAATGGAATTAAAGGTATCCAAATAGGGGCAGAAGAGATCAAACTTTCACTGTTTGCTGATGATATGATATTGTATCTAGAAAACCCCAAGGATTCAACCAAGAAACTCCTGGAACTGATCAATGAATTTAGTAAAGTCTCAGGATACAAAATCAATACACAGAAATCAGAGGCATTCATGTACACCAACAACAATCTAATTGAGAACCAAATCAAAGACTCAATTCCCTTCACAATAGCAACAAAGAAATTAAAGTACCTAGGAATATACTTAACCAAGGACGTAAAAGACCTCTACAGGGAGAACTATGAAACACTGAGGAAGGAAATAGCAGAGGATGTAAACAGATGGAAACCCATACCATGCTCGTGGATCGGCAGATTCAACATCATCAAAATGTCTATACTACCCAAACTGATCTACAGATTCAATGCTGTACCTATTAAAATCCCATCCGCATTCTTCACAGATATAGAAAAAATAATTTTATTCTTCGTATGGAACCAAAGAAGACCCCGAATATCAAAAGCAATTCTAGGCAACAAAAACAAAATGGGAGGCATTAATATGCCAGATATCAAACTATACTACAAAGCTGTAGTAATTAAATCAATATGGTATTGGCACAAAAATAGGATTATTGACCAGTGGAACAGATGTGAGAATCCTGATATAAAACCATCCTCATATAGCCATCTCATCTTTGACAAAGCAGACAAAAACATACACTGGGGAAAAGAATCCCTTTTCAATAAATGGTGCTGGGAAAACTGGATAGCCACCTGTAGAAGGCTAAAACAGGACCCACACCTTTCACCTCTCACAAAAATCAACTCATGCTGGATAATAGACTTAAACCTAAGGTATGAAACTACTAGAATTCTAGAGGAAAAAGTTGGAAACAGTCTCCTAGACATTAGCCTATGCAAAGAGTTTATGAAGAAGTCCCCAAAGGCAATCACAGCAGCAACAAAAATAAATAAATGGGACATGATCAAACTAAAAAGCTTCTGCACAGCCAAATAAACAGTCATGAAGGTAAACAGACAACTTACAGAATGGGAGAAAATTTTTGCATCCTATGCATCCGATAAGGGACTGATAACTAGAATATACTTAGAACTCACAAAAATCAGGAAGAAAAAATCAAATAACCCCATTAAAAAGTGGGCAAAGGACTTGAACAGAAACTTTTCTAAAGAAGACAGAAGAATGGCCAACAAACATATGAAAAAATGCTCAACATCTCTAATCATCAGGGAAATGCAAAACAAAACCACAATGAGATATCACTTAACCCCAGTGAGAATGGCCTTTATCAAAAAGTCTCCGAACAATAAATGCTGGCGTGGATGCGGAGAGAGAGGAACACTCCTACACTGCTGGTGGGACTGCAAACTAGTTCAGCCTCTGTGGAAAGCAATATGGAGATACCTTAAAGCGATACAAGTGAATCTACCATTTGATCCAGCAATCCCATTGCTGGGTATCTACCCAAATGATCCAATGATACTCTACAAAAAAGACACCTGCACTCGAATGTTTATAGCAGCACAATTCATAATTGCAAGGCTGTGGAAACAGCCCAAGTGCCCATCAATCCAAGAATGGATTAATAAAATGTGGTATATGTATACCATGGAGTCTTATTCAGCTCTAAGAAACAATGGTCACATAGCACATCTTATATTTTCCTGGTTAGAGCTGGAACCCACACTATTAAGTGAAGTTTCCCAAGAAGGGAAAAACAAGCACCACATTTACTCACCAGCAAATTGGTATTAACTGAACAGCACCTAAGTGGTCACATAGGTACACAGTAATAGGGAATGGGCAGGTGGGAGGGGGTAGGGGTGTGGGTATATACATATATAATGAGTGAGATGTGCACCATCTGGGGGATGGACATGCTGGAGACTCAGACTTGTGGGGGGAGGGGGGAAATGGGCATTTATTGAAACCTTAAAATCTGTACCCCCATAATATGCCGAAATAAAAAAAAGAAAGAAAGAAATATAAGTTCAAAGAGATCGACACAGAGACACATTATAACCAAATTATCATAAGCTAAAGACAAAGGAGAATCTTGAAAGTAGCATGAGAGAAGTGATTCATCGTGCACAAAAGATACTGAATAAGATTGCTGACCAATTTTTCATCAGAAACTATGGAGACCAGAAGGTAATGGGATGAAATTTTAAGTGCTGTGGGAAAAAAATATCAACCCAAATTTTGTATCTGACAAAGTTATCTTTAAAAAATGAAAGAGAAACTAGGATATTCCTAGAGAAACAAAAATTGAGGAAGTTCATTACTAGTAGGCCTGCCCTACAAGAAATGCTAATGACTAAAGGAGTTCTTCAGACTGAAATGAAAGTTCACTAAGACAGTAACTCAAAGCTATACAAAAACAATAAAGAACTCTAGAATAGGAACTATATAAGTAAATATAAAAGTCAGTTTTATTGTGTTTTTAGTTTATAATTCCTTTTGTTTTCCAAGAAGACAAATGCATAAGGTGGTATTTTTGTTTATACAGAATAATAATACAAGGTATATCTGGAAAGTATCCAGCCCTTGTTAATATAACAAGAATGATATTTTTCATATTACATGGTTGGATACTTTCCAGACAGACCTCATATGTGTTAATGAGCACACAATGTACAAAGATATAACTTACGATAGTTACAACATAAAGGAGATGGAGCTTATATTGGAGCAGAATTTTTGCATGCTATTAAAGCTAAGTTAGTAGAAATTTGAACTAGATTGTTATAAATTTATGATGTTCATTGTAATCTCCACAGTGATTACTAAGAGAATCACAAAAAAATAAAGACATTGAACTTATAATCAAAAACTTCCCAGCAAAAAAGGTCCAAACTAATTGGCTTCATTGGTGAATTCTACCAACCACTTAAAGAATTAACACCAATTCTTCTCAGATTGCTAAAAAACAAAACAAAACAAAACAAAACAAAACAAAATAGAAGCGGGAACACTTCCTATTCATTCTATGAGAACAGTATTACCCTAATACCAAAGTCAGACAAAACAGCACAAGAAAACTATAAATAAATATCTTTTATAAACATGGATACAGAAATCCTCAAGAAAATACTAACAATACAAATTCAACATAACGGTAAAAGGATTGTGCACCATGACCAAGTGGGATTTATCCTAGGAATGCAAGGATGATTCAACATAAGAACATCCATGTCATATACCACATTAATAGTGAGAAAGAAAAAAAAAAAGTTCATCTCAATTGAAGCAGAATAAATATATGAGAAAATTCAGCATCCTTTCGTGAAGAAAAGAGAAATTCAAAAAATTAGGACTATAAAGCAGGGAGAAAGGGAAGTGGAGGAGCAAAAGCCTACCTAAGGGATATGGTGAATAGTATTTGGCTGATGGGCACACTTGTAGCTGTGACTCAAGCATTACAAAAGTGATTCATATAACCAAAAACATTTGTACTCCCCTAATATTTTGAAATAAAAACAAACAACCCTGAAAGAGCAAACAGATCCTACTGTATAATTGGTCAGAATAAAAACATGTCACTGTTATTTTTACTAATACTTACTAAATATTAGTATATGATTATTAAGCCATTTGCATTCACATTCTTCTGCTACAAAGCCTTACATTCTTATGTCTCTTAAAAATACTCAACAATATAACCTACAAAATTTAAATATCCAATAAAGAATTTAAAAAGAGTTTAAATAAATTGCTTTATCAGAGGACAGGAAGAAATATTGTAACATATTATTTTCTCTCATAAATACTAATTGTTTAATTAATTCTGCTATAAATTACCACCAATTGGTGCTGTTAAGTAATACTATTGTGCTTTTGTCCAAATAGCATTTAGGCAACAGCTCAGTTAAATAATACAAAATGATGTATAATTTTAAATAAACTACCAATCTTTCATTTTTTATGTTTATAGAAACTAGGAATAGAAATAAATTTCCTCAACACAATAAAAGGCATCTACAAAAAACCAATAGCCAAAATCATGCTCAATGATGGAAGAGTTGAAGATTTCACATTAAAATCAGGAAGAAGACATGGATGCCTATTTTTACCACTTCTATTCAATAATGTACTGGAGTTTCCAGCCAGAGCAAGTAGGCAAGAAAAAGATATAAAATACATTCAAATTGGAAAGAAAGAAGTAAAACCACTTTTATTTGCAGATGACATGATCCTAGATATAGAAAGTACTAAAGAAAAAAAAACCTACTGGAGCTAATAAACAAGTTCTTCAAAGTTGCAGGGCACAAAATCAACATGAAAAAATTAGTTGTGTTTCTATACACTATCAATGAATAATCTGAATAAGAAATTAAGAAAAATAATTCCATTTACAATAGCATCAAAAAGAATAAAACAATTAAACCTAATCAAGGCAGCAAAAGAATCATACACTAAAAACTACAAATTACTGCTAAAAGAAATTAAGGAAGACTAAAATAAATGGAAAGACTGCCTGTGCTCATTGATACTTAATATTATTAAAATGACAATACTGCTCAAAGAAATCTACAGATTCAAAACAATCTTTATCAAAATTCTATTAAAAATGACACTTTTTAACTTGCTGAAATGGCAAAACTGATCCTTAAATTCATATGAATTGCAAAGGGCCCTGCTTGCATCGCATACAAAAATCAAATCAAAATCGGTTAAAGATTTAAATGTAACAACTAGGAACTATGAAATTATTAGCCGAGACAATCTTGAAAAGAACAAAATCAGAGGACTCAAAATTCCTGATTGCAAAACTTACTATAAAGCTACAATAATCAAAACAGTGTGGTATTGGCATAAGGACAAACATATAGTCAAATTAAATAGAATTGAAAGCCCAGAAATAAACATGGAAATACATCTATAGCCAGTTATTTCATTTATATGAAATATTCAGAATGGGTAAATCTGTAGAAACAGAAAGCTGATTGGTGGTTGCCAGTTTCTGCAGGTAGATGGGAACAAGGAGTGACAACTTATGAGATACAAGATTTTCTTTAGAGGTGAATGAAAATATTTTGGAACTAGACAAAAGTAGTGGCTGCATAACATGTAAATGTGCTAAATGTCATTGAACTGTACACTTTAACATGATTTAAGTAAATTTCATCTCAATTAAAAAACTATTAGAACTAATAAATGAATTCAGCAAAGTTTCAGGCTATAAGATTAATACAAAAATCAATTGTAATTTTATATGCTTGTAATGAACTATCTAAAAATAAAATTAAGAAAAAATACTATTTACAATAGCATCAAAAATTATAAAGTATTTAGGAATAAATTTAACAAAAACATAAAACACTTATACATTGAAAAGTACAAAACATTGTTGAAGAAAATTAATGAAGATCTAAGTAAATAGAACAAGAACTGTGTTCCTGGATCAGAAGACTAAACCTTGATAAGACCACAATACTTTCCTAATTGATCTACAGATTCAACACAGTTCATATCAAAATCCCACCTGGCTTCTTTGAAGAAATTGACAAGTTGACCTTAAAACTCATAAAAATTCAAGGGACCCAGAATAGTAAAAAAATCTTGAAGAAGAACAAAGGTGAAGGTCTCACACTTCCCAAATTTAAAACTTACTATAAAGTTATAGCAATCAAACAGCATGGTACAAGAATAAGGATAGACATATAGGTCAATGGAGTAGAATTAAGAGTTCAGAAACAAACCCTGATTTTTATAGTCAACTGATTATTGATAAGGTGCCATAATAATTCAATAAGAAAAGAAAATTATTTTCAACAAATGGTCTTGGGACAATAAGACTACATAATAATAAAGTTGAATCCCCACCTCATACCAATATAAAAATTAACTTGAAACAGGTCGAAGACCCAAATGTAAGATCTAAAACTATAAAGCTCTTAAAATAAAACACATGCATAAATTTTCATGACTTTGGAATAGGAAATGATTTGTTAGATATGACACTAAAACAAAAGAAAGAAATTGATTTCATCAAAATTAAAAATTTCTTTGTTTTAAATGAAACTATCCAGAGAGTGAAAAAGCAAACCACAGAATTGGAGAAAATATTTGCAAATTATATGCCTGAGAAGGGATTTGTATCTAGAATATATATAGAACTCTTACATGTCAACAGAAAAAACCCAAATAACCCAATTTAAAAATAGACAAAGGAGCTGAGTAGACATTTCTCCAAAAAAAACCAAAATACAAATGGCCAAAATGCACATGGAAAGATGTTCAATGTCATTAGCCATCAAGGCAATATAACTCAAAATTAATGAGATACCACCTCATACTCACTATAATGGCTAAAATAAAAAACATAATGCCAAGTATGACGTGGAGAAACTAGAACACATGCACACTGTTGCTGAGAATGTAAAATGTTGCAAGCCAGTGTGGAAGAGTCTAGTAGTTTTCCAAAAGGTTAAATATTGAGTTTCTCATTGGCCTGGAAGTTTCTCATTGATCTAGAATTCTACTTCTACATATATACTCAAGAGAATTGAAAACACATGTCTATGCAAACCTTTCACACAAATGTTCACAGCAGCATTATTTATAATAGTCAAAAAATGGAGACAGTCCAAATGTAAATTAACTGATGAATAGGTAAGTAAAATGTGGTATAGCAATACCATGGAAATGAAGAACTCATATCATGCTACAACATGGATGAGCTTTGAAAACATTTTACAGTAAGTGAAAGAAGCCAGATGCAAAAGACATTGTCATGGTGGTCATTGTGATATGAGTGAGTAACTTCTCTAAGCAGCTTCAGTGTCTCACATCCTGAGTTGTGTATACTGGAACAAAGACAGATTGATAAACTGCTTAACATGCAGTTAAATAACTGTGTGACATTAATCAAGCATATGATGGAAAACATTCCCAGGGACACAGAGGGTAAGTACTGGAACCATTTGTAGAACGAAAACAAACATCAAAAATAAAGCAACACACTCTCATATCAGAGACCAAAGATAGATTTTGGCTTTGTTTATAATATGGAAACACTTATTGAATTTAGGCAAAACGTATCTGCCTCAATTTCAGATGACTGAACCACTTGTCCCTTTAAGTTTCAGTACATCAGAAAGCTTTTATTGAAAAGAATTGCGTTTTTGCAAAACATATTTTCTTTGGTATCCTGTGCCAAAGAACTTGGAATTTACTTGACAATCAACTTTTTGAATCTGTATCAATAGGTAATGAATTCTCAGTGTACATGTTCTCATCCTGTTTGGACCATGTCAGATTGTAGCCCTTCCTCCTATCTTGGCCTGTAATTTCTTAATTCCTGGACTTAAGGTAGAAGAAGCTGGTGGTAGCGAAACATCTGAGGGATGTTTGCCAGTTTACTTGGCACGTTTATACCTCTTGGCTCACATAATCCTTATAACAATTTTATAAGTAGGCATTAGCTAAATGAATCCTAATTTATAGATACAGAAACTGATGCTCTTCAAGGTTAAGTGTTCTCTCACTAAAGCTAATGAGTGCAGACTGCACATCTGGGCCCTAGGTGTCTAAGGCTAAGCTCACTGCAGAGTTGTCATGTGAACTGCAATTGTGGAGCCTGTGACCAGAGTCCCACTCTATTCACTTTCAACATCATTCTCTCCCACTTCCACTGTTACCATCCATAGTCTGTGAGACCAAGTCCCAACAGCCGAGAGCATGAAAAATTACTCACAATAAAGATCTATCATTCAAATTATGACCCAAGGGCTGTGGTAAAATACCCACTGTTTCGAATAAACAATTTTTGTTCTGAAAAAGATAATGTAGTGGTTGCTGAATAGCTTAAGATATAAACTGTCTTCACGAGCATCCAAGTAGTAATCCTTGAAGCACTAGTCTGCCTCTAGCAAGAACCCTATGGCTTTATTATTGCCTGTGCCTATTCCTTTGCTCTTCATAACATCAGGTGCTCCCAGATGGACACATTCTATTTTGGAGGCAATGAAATGCTGTATCCGAAGCAACGCTGAGCGTATCCTCTACTTTGGAATGCCACCAAAGCAACACGAACCTTTAGGATATGGTCCCCAGACAGGCTGCAAGTTAATATTGGGCCAGCACACAACTGGACCTCCTGATACCTATGGTTTAATAGCTCCATGTTTGTGGACACTCCGATATCTACTCCCTGTTAAAACGTCCTTTTCATTTCACTGTGCCTCTGTTGCACTGGGAGACGCACACTGGTTTGGGAGTCAGGAAATCTGGTTGTAAAACAGCTGCACAGCTTTTTGTGGTGTTGGGCAAATGCCTGTGCATCTCCAAGACCCCCGACTTCTCGTCTGAAGCTCATGGGAAAGGAGCCTTCACATTGTTACTATACTGCAAGCCTGGCTGGATTCAGGGCTGCGAGGCCTAGGAGGAAGCTATCGTTGCCCTTTGGGAGAGGATTTCTCTGTGCTTTCCTGTGTTCAGGAAAAGCCCTTCAATAGTTGCGTTTAGTTACGCTTAGTACTGAGGTAGGGAAGTTAGGCTTGGTGGAAACGGTCCAGGAATTTAAGTTCCAGGGCCCTAAAGTTCAGTTTGAAGTAGATTGCAGTCGTATCAGTGATCATCTCTTTCTCCTCTGTCATCCCAAATCATCACAGCCTGCCTTTTATTCAGGAAGTTTAGATGAAGAAAGCGTAGTGTGTCCTTGTGGAGCAAAGCTGTGTGCACTGAGGGCAGTGGCCATAGGAACCACATTCCCAAAGCCAGATCCAGAAAATGGCAGAGCCGGGGCTTCGGGATGGTGTGTGATATCACTGGAGCCCGCCCCTTTTCTCAGTGCTTATGTCCAGGGTGAGCCCCAGAAGCTTGAGAAACTTGGTAGCAACCGGGAGCCAAATGGTTAACTTATGTACATATGAAAGATTTGGTTGATTGATCATCAAGCATCCTTTCAGTTAAAATATTCTGTTGTTCTATGCATCTATCCAAGGAAAAATTAAATAAAAGATAGCTAAAGAATTTCTGTGGTATTGTTTTTAGTAGTTGTTCATTTGTCTACTTTTTGTGTGTTTTAAATCAAACTATCAAGATTATTTTACTGCTTTTTAATGTCAAAAGATGATGAAATTAGCAAGTATATATTCAAAAATTAAAGTCTGCTAAACAATGCAGTTTTGTAGGGTATTGCAATATTAATGGTGGCACTTTGAAAACAGTCGTTTGGGTGAATTAGGTGAAGAGGAAAAAAACAGAGAAAAACAATTTTTGTAGGTGAGAAGGATGATCATGTACCTAAATATATAATGCATTAATATACACTATTTTATGTCCGGTACTATTAGTCTGATATCAAATATTCCTAACATCCCTTCAAGTTGAAGCTTGTATGTCAAGGTTCTGACTCTGAGCCTATTCATTTTAAAGGGGTTTATGGACAATTAGCTAATTGCTCCTGTAGGGTAGGCATAGAACCCCACGAGTGTGATTATCATTAAGCTCTTCAGACCTGAACACTATGTGTAGCAGGATCCTCTGTCATGAGAAAATCTGACATACTAACAGCTCAAGGGAGCAGCAATGCCAAATTGACACACCAGCTGTGAAAAACCTTCATGGTTGAATTATTATTATTATTATTATTCCAGTAACTTTCTCCTTTTAAATGGCTTTGAATCATTACTGTCTTTCGCTGAGGGTCCTGTGCCAGCAGTTAATTATGGAATTCCAGCCCTTAGTATGTGCTTCCTATTGATGTATCAGCATGTGCAGTCTTTTTATATTTTTAAGGTTTATTTTATTTTTAATTAACAAATAATTGTATGCATTTTGGGGGTACAATGTGATGCTTTGATACATGTATACATTGTGAAATGATAAAATGAGGCTAATTAGTATGTTCATTACCTCAAAAATATATAATGTCTTTGTGATGAGAACATTTAAAATCCTCTCTTTTATTAACATCTATTTTGAAATGTACATTATTGTTAACTATAGTCACCATGCAATAGCTCACTATAACTTATTCCTCCTACCTAACCTGTGGACCAACATTACCTCTCCCTGCTCCCAGCTACTAGTAACCACCACTATACTCTCTACTTGAATGAATTTGACTTTTTAGATTCCATAGATAAGTGAGACCTTGCGGTATTTGTCTTTCTGTGTCTGGCTTATTTCACTTAACATAATGTCATTCATGTTGTTGAAAATGACAGAATTCCCCATTTTTTAAGGCCGAATAATACTCTATTGTATATATATACACCACGTATTCTTAGTCCATTCGTCAGTTGGTGGACACTTAGGCTGTTTCCATTTCTTGACTATTGTGAACAGTGCTGCAATGATCATGAGAGTGCACATGTTTCTTTGACATACTGATTTCAATTCCTCTGGATACATATCCAGAAGTAGAATTGCTGCATCATATGGTGGGTTCCATTTTTAGATTTTTTGAGAAACCTCCATACCATTTTCCAAAATGACTGTACTAATTTACATTCATACCAACAGTGCATGAGGGGTCCCTTTATTCCACATCCTCACCAACATTTATCTTTCATCTTTTTGATAGTAGCAAATTAAACAAGTATGAAGTGATATCTCCTTATGATTTTAATTTGCATTCCTCAGATGAATACAGATGTTGAGCATTTTTCCATATATCTTTTGTCCATTTGTATGTCTTCTGAGAAATGTCTAATGAAACCTTTTGCCCATTTTTTATGGAACTGAACAGAAACTTTTCAAAAGAAGACAGAAGAATGGCCAGCAAACATATAAAAAATGCCCAACATCTCTAATCATTAGGAAAATGGAAATCAAAACCACAATGAGATATCACCTAACCCCAGTGAGATTGGCCTCTATCAAAAAATCCCAGAATAACAAATGCTGGCGAGGACGTGGAGAGACAGGAACACTCTTACACTGCCGGTGGGACTGCAAATTAGTGCAACCTCTGTGGAAAAGCATTTGAAGATCCTCAAAGAGCTAAAAATAGAAATACCATACAATCCAGCAATAGCACTATTAGGCATCTACCCTAAATAGCAAAAGACATTCTGTAATAAAGACATCTGCACCTCAATGTTTATGGCAGCACAAGTCACTATTGCAAGGATGTGGAAACAATCCAAGTGTGGGTCAATCCATGAGTGGATTAATAAAATTTGGTATATGTATACAATGGAATATTACTCAATTATAAGAAACGACAGTGATCTAGCACCTCTTATATTTTCCTGGATTAAGCTTGAGCCCCTTATCCGAAGTGAAGTAATACAAGATCAGAAGAATAGGCTCCACTTGTACTTGCCATCAAATTAGTACTGACTGATTAACACTATGGTGCTCACATGGTGTAACAGTCTCTAGGGATTAGGGGTTTGGGGGGATAAACTTACAATTGGTGGACAAGGTGAGCATTGTAGAAGGGAAGGGCATGCCTCTAACCCTCGCTAGGAAGAGGCAAAGGCATAAAATGTAACCAAAATATTTGTACCCTCATAATACCCTCAAATAAAAAAAAAGAAACTTTTTGACCATTTTTTTAATAGGGCTATTAGTTTTCTTGTTATTTGGGTAGTTTGAGTTCCTTGTATATTTTGGATATTAGCTCCTTATCCAATGAGTGCTTTGCAAATGTTTTCTCCCAATCTGTGGGTTGTCTCTTCACTCCATTAATTGTTTCTTTTGCTGTGCAGAAGCGTCTTAGTTTGACTCACTTTCAAATTTACCAACTGGCCTAACGTGCATCTTTTGCAGGAGGATGAAGGTGCAATTGGCAGGTGGGCCTGCCGATTAATGTTTGCTGTTGTTTCATCATCCTACCAGTTTGAACACTTAAAAACTGATGAAGAGGTTTGCTTTCTATTTTTACAAAGAAAAATAACAATATATACTTAAATTCAGGCTTGTAAACCTTCAACAGAGAGACCTGGGTTTTTTTCCTTGCTCTGTTTCGTTATTGCCAAGACAAATGGATCAGGATCTAATCTGCTTACTATTGCTGTACTTGCACAGCAATTTTGAGGTGATCAGAGGATTATCTTTGACATCTCAGACACTTGAACTATTCATTTCATTTTTAGCCTGTCAACGAACGTGGCAGATACTTTTGTTGAAAGGCATTTCTAGAATCTAAGTTCATTACCTCTTTGGGATTATATGTCTGGAATGTATAACAGCCAATTTGGAATTATGGTAATAATCTCTTACATCCTGGCAAAAGTGAAAATAAATTGAACTGGGATAACTTTGAAGTTTGATTTCCACAGACAATCTCCTCCTGCTCTCTTCAAGTTAGAAATAACTTTACAATTCATACATTATCTAATAAAAATTCAAAGAGGCATTTTTTTTCCATCACATGTAAAATCTTTAATGCTGAGACTTGGCAGCTAAAATATTTTTTAAATAAGAAACTTATGCAGTAGTACATACCATTAACACTATTGTAAGAGAGCAAATCAGATCGTGCTAACTGTTTTATCTTTGAAAAGGATTAATCAAATTCCTGTCTCTATGAAACACCATGCTAGGCCCATGTATGATTCTTGTCCTCCAAGAATTTATAAGGAGACACACAAACATTAAAAATAAGAGAATGCAAATGATTTAATGTTTTCTTTGATGGCAATAGCAGATGTCTCCATTTGTGGTATCTCTGATCTGCAGACTGACTGTCTCCCAGCCCTTCATTACCTCCCATTTGTATAGTTGTTTTACTCACCTGTGTCATATGAAGACAGCCTTTTGGGACCAACACTGGAGCACAGAGACCCTGATCATGCAAACTGCAAAGGTCATCTCAGGGATCAAGCTTTGCAGGGATGTCATTAGTTTCCACTGTAATTTTCCAAGTGTCTATTTCTTTGGAACACAAAGACAAAAAGATATATACATGGCCTTCAATACATACTGCACTTGCTCCAGGAATTATAAAAATAAACATAACTTCTGTTTTCAAGTAGTTTTAATCATTCTTCAGGAAGTACCAGAAAATAAAACTGTGGTATTAAGATATTGCCTCTGTTGCTAGTACTGGTACAAAATGATCCAGAATGACGCATTCTGATAGAGATGGAATGTGAGCCACATATGCCATCTTACATTTCTAGTAGGTAAATTAAACAGGTGAGATAAACTTTAACCATACATTTTATTTAATACACATTCTAAAATATTCTCATTTAACTTGTAACCAGTATAAAATTACTAATGAGAGATTTTACATTTTTTATACTCAGTTGTGAAATCTGTGGTGTATTTACACTTAGTGCACGTCTCACGTTGGACAAGCCACATTTCCAGTGCTCAACAGTTACATATGAATAGTGGCTATTATACTGCACAGTGTAGATCTAGACTGCAAATGCAAATTTTGGACTTCTTCTATTAATGTATGTGATGAATTTGACCACATATATAGTTTAGGAATTATTAATTCAGTATTACTATTTTGATTTTTAACTACTTTTTTTTTTTTTTTTTTTAGTTTTTGCTTCCATGTGGTTTATGTCCTTAGTTGCAATGTTATCAAGCAGTGTCTTTGCTAGAGGTGACATACTGTAATTGAAACAGGGTGTGACTTTCCCTGAGGATACATGAAGATGCTGTTTGCTTGGAAACTTAACAAGGAAGTTAAAAGGTTGAGAACAAGGTATGAAATTTTAAAATGTACAATTTGATCACAACCCTTTGACTAATGCAAATCCTTCAGAATAAAGCCCTATGGCCCTACCATGGTTTTCTGTGCCTTTTGTCACCTGGACTCTGCCTTGTCTTCTAGTCTCTTTGCTCCCAACTCCCCTAAATCCACCCCATGCTCCAGTAATACTGAATTATTTATAACTCCCCTAATGTGATCATGCACAAGCCTATAAGGCAGGTATTCTTACCACTAGGTCACAGGGAAAGACATTATTCAATGGGTTAAATGACATGCCCAAGCTCACATGTGTGCTAAATGATAAATCTAGGAAACAGGTCTTAAGACACTTGCACAAAGCACTTCCCACCCTGCACAAAGCACTTCCCACCCTACACCAGGCAAATAGATGGGCCTCATGTACTTTTTGGAAAGTGTGTCCCTGGTGCCTTAAATGATAGCTCAAGTCTCCAGACCAAGCTTGATGACTGTTTACCTTTAGCTTGCTGTTCTGTGGATGGCAAACAAAATATTTTATTTCAAGCATGTGTCTTGAGTTTTGTAGTAGGATACTATACACATTTGCCAAATACAAAGAGGCAAGGAATCGTGGTATTGTCTCCATTTCAAAGCATTCCAAGTATTTAACTTCTGTTATCTCAAAGGCATATCAGTCTAAGAGTTTGACAAGGTAATTTGAGGTAATTACAATTGATGCCATTGAAACTACTGCTATGGCTTTGGGTTTTTCTCCTGTTTTTTCCCCCAAACCTGGAATTTTATGCTAGGGAATTAAAAAGTTGTTTTCATTTAGGAAATTGCTGGTATTAAAGAAGTGAGTTTGTTGGTTAGCAAATATTTTAAAGGGGAGGACCATGCAGGGACTTATAAAGATCACTCCTTCACTTTAGAAATAACTGAAACTGAGATGGTCCAATCTGTTTACCCCAAACAGGTTTCTTCCCAAAGCCTTACCTTATGTGACATGCTGCCACTCATAGAGGGTGACATTGATAAATCAGAATGTAAAAAATTAAAATGTGTGGATCCTATTTTACTAGGGCTACCTGATTATATTTTATTGTTATTATTTGAAATAACATGGACATCTGTTGAAATGTGTCAAGACTCAAGAATACATAATCTGTCACACATTTTAGAGTACTGCTAAAGTGGGGTGTGTCCTCAATTGTTTAATTCTAAAATCTCAAAATTACTTGAACAGAGACTACAACAGCATAGTCAACTCTCTGGATACCATATGCACAAGAGAGCCCAGAATAGGAGATGGGGCTGATGGAGAATGCCTGTACTTCTCCTGATGAGGCAGGGCAGACACGGTGTATTATCTGGGGCACATAGATGCATCAAAAGATTTGAGACCCAAGATGTAGGAAGAATAGTGGAGCTATTACAAGGAGCAACATTAGTATCCCTAATGTTGGACACAGTAAAGAGGAAATCTCCAAGTGAGCAATGCACAGATCCCAATTGGCTATCAAGAGGTTTTGGCAATAAATAGTGAGTGGAGACCCAGTCATTGGTCAGATTCCTAGTGATGGAACATTCTCTGACTAGATATCCATCAGCTGCTCAGTTTTAGATGAGTAGGAATTCCTGTTCCTCCCAAGGCTCTCACAAAGGAACAAATGAAAATATAAGGGCAAGTAGATAATTAATAAAACAAACAGGTAAACATTTATATAGAATAGCAAAAACTCTAGAGACAATCTTGACTTTCTTGCTCTTGTTCTTGTTTTTTGAGATCCATTGTGAAATTGCTTATTTTTTTTCAATAAACTCCTTTTTACTTGAGGTAGTTCAATGGGCTTCCATAAGTTGAACAAAATAGTCTCTTAAGAAGTATGTGGTCATCACTAGGAAGCAACATTATTTTTTTTTCTCCCTTCCTTATGCTTTTGCTATTTTTCCATTTGTGCTCAGTGTAGGTCTGGAGGAATTGGGGTACTGGGCAATCAGGCAGGGCTCTGCAAGCGGTTGGCATTGCACTATTCTGGGAGCCACTTTTTTACACTGCAGTTATCACTGACTTGTAAATTTTTATTACAATTTCCAACTGGTGGAAGTAAAATATCTTGAGGAAAGGACATTTTTAAAAATTCTCACAGAGATGCCATATGGATGAGCAACATCTCTGTTAAGGAGTTTAGCAAGGAGGGAATTGGCACAGGATACAAGTCATGGATTCAATGAATACATTGGTAAATGAGTGCTTGCTAAATGAGTGCTTGCTAAATTAGTGTCATGCTAGAAATAAGGTACAAGCCAGATGAAAGAAACTACTCACTGAGGTCAGAGATAGATAGAGGCTTCTTAGGTGTCTCTAGGTAGGCTGAACTCAGAGCTACTGATGATTTAAGAACAAACAATACCAAAAATATGGAAGAGAGCCATCTGGGAATAGAGAGAATGTGTGTGAGGATGGTGTCTACTGGGAAACAATGTAATTACATATGAGTAAAAAGTACATGTATGTTTTCTTGCATTGACATTTGGTAGTTTTTGATCTGTCACCTGAAGACAATCATATGTTAGCAACTAATCTCCTTCGTTATATCAAGTACAGGGTGCCCCAGACATCAGCTACCAATCAGATGGCCCATGTGTTTTATTCCTGCCTCTACGTTTGGTGGGTTGGAAAAGAATTACTGGAAAACTGATTATGCAGAAAGCCACTATGTTTAGAGTATTCTATTCAAAATCACTTTGTGCTGGATGAAAGCAGAAATAAAGTCAAGAAGCTATAAGCTCAATAGCTGCAAAAGGTTGGTTTCACCCATTTAGATTCACCAGACAACTAATTAAGTAAATGTAAAGGCATATATTTTGACATGGCCAACATTAGTAAAATCTGTACCAACCTATAATACAACTGCAAATACAGACAGGTGCATTAGACAAGGCAGATAGAGCCAGAAGCACTGTAAGACAAACAAGTGCTGAATAACTTACTCTACATCATAGGCAGCCCTGGAAATTTTGCTTAGAGTAAATAAGAAAGTTCCTGCTTTGAGCTTAGATCCTTTTCTTTAAATAGTATGTCATCTGAAATAATAATGTATAATTTGGGGCATCTATAAGAAACTAGTTATGCAAGTTCTTTAGGTATATTTTATCATAGAGTTAATCTTTTAAAGAATAAATTTTAAAATATATGAAACAGTATCACCCAAAGCTTTTTGCAAAGAAAACATTCTTCCTCTCCTTCCCCCTCCACACACTCACCATAAAACTTAGGATAAAAGCCATTTGCAGTTCAGTGCTTCCTTCATACAGTTGTTTGGCCATGACAGCTCACCTTGACTATTATCAGGCAGCATCTCTTTGTCAATGTGCCTGAGAAGCTGCAACTCCCTTTGCCTTTCTCCATCACTAACTTCACATCGACGCACTGCTGGTCTATAAAGGTGCAGGCTGGGTTGCTCCTTCCCACCTGTGGTCCAGATGACACCAGCACATCCTTGTGTATGCACAATTGGTGCTTATCTCACCTGCCTGGTCCACCACGCACACAGTGAAGGTATTCTACTGATTAAAAGCAAATTATAGAAATAACACAGGTATAATTGCATACCTTTGAATGTGAGAGTACAATTCTGTTATGAAAATGTGATAATTTGTGGGTGGTGGTTGTTTGGAATTTACAGAAAGATCAATCTAGAGATACACGGCGGTTAACAGCAACTCTTTATTTCTATCTGTAGGAATCTCAAGTGAAGATTTCAACCATAGCCCATTCCAGAGTCCATTGATTTTGTCTCACCTTTCCAACAATAATGGTTTACAATTAGTATGCTGTAGGGGATTGGTGAACCCTGAAGCCTTCACGGCAAAGCCTTCACATTTTTGCCAATGTGCACAATGTATTTTTGCTAAAAATGAGGATGCATAATTATAGTGATTTTTGTCAGGCAGAGATGGAAGCTGAAGGGATCATGTGATACAATTCAGAGTAGGGTAAAACTACTTTCAAGTTGTAAGATGCATAAGAAAAATCTCTGGTCATACCTGAGTTAGGGTTGAGTTAAGGCTATCAGCAATTCTACAAAGTTATAGGATTTTGGAGTATAAAATGAACAGAGGAATAACTGTAGAAGTGATTTTTTTCCTAGTCTACTAGAACTTCATTTTTATTAAACTGGTGTTCACTTTTTACATCCTTCAGTACTGCCACCAAAAACTTTAGCATTGTGAAGTGTGTTATGAGCACAGAAAGGTTAAGAATTAAATTCCTTACTATGAATGAATTCTCTTATTCCACTTGTACATCTCCTTGTCCAACCTGTATTAGTCCACTAGAGCTGTTATAACAAAATATTACAGACTGGGTGGCTTAAACAAAAGAGATTTATATATCACAGTTCTGGAGACTAGAAGTTCAGGATCAAGGTACTGTCAGGGTTGGTTTCTTCTAAGGTCTCTCTCCTTGGCTTGCAGATGACCATCTTCTTGTTGTGTGTTCCTATGGCCGTCTCTATGTGTGCACATGTCTGATGTCTCTCTGTAAGTCCTAATCTTTTCTTCTAAAAGAGTTATAGTCCAGATTGGATTAGGGCTTTCCATAGTGTCCTCATTTTAACTTATTTACCTCATCAAAGGCCTTTTCTCTAAGTACAGTCACATTCTGAGGTACCAGGGGTTAGGGCTTCAACATATGAATTTGAAGGGGACACAATTCAGGCCATAAAACCCTTAATGCACTGTGGGCCATAGGTTTTTCATGGGCTTTCTGTAGTACATATCCTCCTTCATGGCTCAGACTGATTAGTTTTAATATCCACAAGGGCACATAGCCAACATTCTAACTTCACAACCCCTCAGTATGTCGCAGTTAGTAATTTCTTTCAGCTGACTCTGAGAGTCACATTCCAAAATTACATAAAGTCGAAGGTGAACCTCCAATAGCCCTTTCTCAGGTATCCCAGTGCATGGATCACCCTAACAACTGGAGACAGGATGTTTAGAAGGGAAAAGACTGCCTTAGTTTAGGAAAACGCTTTCAAAAGTGATCTGAGAATAGCAGACAAAGCCCTCAGGAAATGGGTTGGTAGGACATAAGGAAACAAAAATAGATAAAGCGTTTGGTGTATGAAACGTGAATTGAAGAGGAAAGGTTGGGAATAGCAGGAGCCTCAAGAGAGGAGGAAAATGCTGTGTTTCATAGGAGGAGGCTGGTGCCTGAGTTAGTGGGGAGAGATTTTTTAAGCCGGAACCAGGTTCATGGCTTAAAAATGTATCTATACATTAATGTTCCCCAAATTTATGCTTTTGTCCCAGGCTTGTCCTTGACTACCAAACTTGGATGTCACATCCAACTGCCAATTCAACTTTCACTATGTGAAGAATAGCCATCTCATACTTAAAGCACCCATAACAGAATCCTTAATTCTCCTTCCCACCCACAAACCTGCTCCTTCCCCATTTTCCCTGTTTCAGGGAGTGGTGATGCTGTGCGCCCAGCCATTGAGGTCACAGCCTAGGTGGTAGCATCCTCATTCTTTGCATCCAAGCCCACATCCACTCCAACAGCATCACCTACTGGCTTATTGACCCAACCTTCAAAATATTTCTCCAAATCCAAGGATTTCTCTCCGATTTCCCTGTTTCTACATTAGTCTAAGCTGACATCAGCTCACAAGAGGATTGAGGTAGCCAACCCATGGGTTTCCCTACAGCTGTAGGGAATTGTAGTTCCCTACAGTTTCCCTACGGCTTGTTCCCTACAGTTAATTCTCCAGCCAGCTTGGAAGGTAACCTCTTTCCATGTAAATTAGGCCACAGGGCCATTCTCTAGTTCACCAGACACCTACTGACTTCTCATACTCAGAGTTCCATCTCAAATCCAGGTCATGGCTTCCAAAATTCTGCATAATCTGGAGCCCCTCCAAGCTCACCTTATACCTCTTTCCACCTTCTAACAACTCACTAAGCAGTTTTTGTTTGTTTGTTTGGATTCACTTTTCCTGCTGCCTGGATACTCTCCTCACAGATCTTCTCTATAATCACAGCTACTCTACTAAGACCTCTATTCAAATCAAACGCCCTCATGAAGGTCTTGTCTGATCAGCCCCTTTGGTAAGTCTCTGCTGAAGTGCTTTATTTTTCTTCTTTGTATTACTTGACATTATTTTATAAGTTTGTTTGTTTAATTTGCATGAGGACATTGTTTTCTTCATTATATAAAAAAAAATTTTAATAAGTATATTCCTGGCAGCTAGTACAGTACCTGTAACCTTAAACACATTGTGTGTGAAGGGGAAGGGGCTCTATAAACATTTCTAGCAGTAAGGAGAAAAGATATAATGAGCACCCACCCTTACCCTTACCTTGCTCCTTGGCTATCAATTCCACTTGCCCAAGAAAAAGGAAACATTGAAGCTGACATCACAGAAATAAAAAGGATCATTAGAGAACAACTACACCTCAACAAATTAAAAATCTTAGAAGAAAGGATAAATTCTTGGACATATACAGCCTACCAAGATTGAATCATGAAGAAATAAAAAAACTTGAACAGACCAATAAGGTGTAACAAGCTCAAAGCAGTAATAGTCTTCTATCAAAGAAAACCCAGTACCTGACAGCTTCCTACTTAAGTCTACCAAACACTTAAAGAGAAAGTAACAGCAATCCTACTCAAACTATTCCTAAAATGAATGAGGAGGGAATACTTTCAAACTCATTCTATGAGACCAGCATTACTCTGATACTAAGACCAGACGAAGACACAACAAAAAGAGAAAACTATAGGCTAATATCCCTGATGAACATAGATGCAAAAATCCTCAACAAAGTACAAGTAAACAGAATTCAACAATGCATTAAAAAGATCATTCACCATGATCAAGTGGGATTCATCCCAGGGATGCAAAAATTGTTGAATACAGTATAAAGCAAAAAGAAATATGACACATCACATTAAAAGAATCAAGGACAAAAACCGTATAATTATTACAATAGATTATGAAAAAGCATTAAATAAAGTTCAAATGGTCCATAACACAGCCCTTGATCATACTGAACAGGGGTAAAAATTGAAAGTCTTTCCACTAGGATCTAGAACGATATAAGGATACTTACTTTTGCCACTGCTATTAAAAATAGTACTAGAAATCCAGGCCAGAGCAACCAGACAATAGAAGAAAATAAAGGGCATCCAACTTGGAAAGGAAGATATCAAATTAGCCTTATTTACACACAACATAATCTTATATTTAGAAAATCTGAAAGACTCTACCAAGAAAACTATTAGAAATGATAAACAAATTCAGGAAAACTGCAGGATATAAAATCAACATGAAAAACTCAGTAGCATTTCTATATACTAATGGTGATCAGTCTGAAAAAGAAATCAAGAAAGAAAATACTTTTAGAATAGCTATAAAAATTAAAATACCCAGAATAAACCAAAGAAATGAAAGATCTCTACAAGGAAAACTATAAAACATTGATGAAAGAAAATGAAAGGGACAAAAAATATGGAAAGATATCCCATGTTAATGGATTAGAAGAATTAATATTGTTGTAATGTCTATATCATCCAAAGTGCTCTACAGATTCAGTGCAATCCCTATCAAAATACCAATAAAATTCTTTACAGAAATAGATAAAACAATTCTAAAATTTTTATGAAACCCCAAAGACTCTGACTAGCTAAAGTAACCCTGATCAAAAATAACAAAGCTAGAGGCATTGCATTACCTGATTTCAAATTATTCTACAAAGCTATAGTAATCCAAACTGCATGATACTAGCATAAAAATGTACACATAGACCAGCGGAACAGAATACAGAACCTTGAGCAAGTCAAGGTTCTTGAGCAAGTCACTTACATTGTGCCCTTTCTGTTCTGGAAGGGCAGCAATTCATCCTCACAGAGGCAGAGACTTATTCAGGGTTTGTATTTGTCTTTCATGCCTGCAGAGCTTCAGCCAGTACCACTATCTGGAGTTTATGTGAGGCCTGATCTATAAGTATAGAATGCTACACACAACATAGCATTCATCCAGGGGACTCACTTCACAGCAAAAGAGGTAAGCATGGGCAGTCTTTTAAAAGACTGCTGACTTGCCAGCTTAAAGGCAACAGTTTGAAAAGATGGAGAGACGACCTTCACATATGCATTAAAATAGAAATCTTTCTGTTTCCTGGTAGGAAGAGTGCATGAATCTTCTCACCATTGCTCTCAAGGACCCTCTAGAGGGCTTTGTGCTTCCCATTCCCACAACTCTGGCTGGAGGTCTGCAGATAAGGCACACTCTTCCCAGGGGACACTTAATGGTCCTATAGAATTGCAAGTTATGGCTATTGCTAGGGAACTTTGGACTCCTTGTGATCAGGATCCAGTAGGCAAGAAAGACAGTCATCATTGTGGCAGAGGTTGAGGTGATGCTGCCTTTACACATGGAGATAGGGAAGAATATATGCAGAACCTGGATGACCCACATGGGAGTCTCTGGGTCCTCCCTTGCCTCATGGTAACTATGAAGGTGCATGGGTAGTAACTTTGGCCTGGAAAGAGTGTGATGACTAAGGGCTCAAAATCTTGAGAAATAAAGGTTTGGATCACATCACCAGGTAAACCATCCCTACCTGCCAAGGTGATAGCTGCATGTAAGGAAAACTTAGAATCATTCGTGCAGGATGGAGGGCATGAGAGCTAGTTGTAGCCCCCAGACAAACTGCAACAGCAGGTACTATAGTTCCTCCCACTAGCTTCTAAAAGAGACTTTCTTCTAAAAGAGACCTATGGGAACCACAGAGGAGCTACTCTAAAGTTTGCATGGAGAAGCCCACCTGTGCAGTTCAAGGGGTGGACTATAGTTGACATGAGAATGCAACACTCAGGTCTCCTGCTGCAGGAGACACAGCTATCTGATGGCCCCAGCTGCTGCCCTTGGGGCAGTATGCCCTGACCACACTTCCTGCTGGCCGCTCTCAGTCCGCCATTCTGCTGAGGTGTGGGACTACATGAAGTGATAACTTTGGCTTAAGGATTCCCTGTTGGCCTAGTGGAATCTTTCTCAGTACTCTGCTGCAATCTTTCCTTCCTGCCTTCCTTCCTACCTTGTAGTATAAAAGTCTTCCTTACCTTCTCCTCTTTCCTTTAAGAATTCTCTTGCACTTCTGATTCCATCTTGGTATCTGCTTCTTAGAGGACCTGAACTAAAGCAATAGCATTAAAATGTTGTCTCTTCTCATTATTTTTCTCTCCCAGTTGGTTCTTTCTATATGCTAATGTTATACTGTAAAAACTCAATTACCATATGAAAAGTACATCTTAAATATAATTTTTCATAAACAAAAGGGATAGTTTGGGTGGGAAAATGTTAAAATATTTATTGATCTGTAGATGTTCATTTGGTTGGTCAGAATATATAACAATAGTAGATTTCCAACAGGTTTGAGGGGAGGATCAGTGAGGGGATTGTTGACATGTTGGTAACGGTTTGCCATTGCTTTCATTTTTAAATTATAGTTTTTGGTTGTTTTAATTTAATTAATGTAGGTGATAAAGGATTGTTTGTTTAAAATTTGCCAATAGAAGCAACATCAACTTTCATCAATAATATTTTAACCAATGATTTTTCAATAATTAGTTTTAACATATGTATAGTCTGCAGTTCAAATACATTATTCCTATTGTGGAAGCAGAACTATAAATAAGTCATGAAAAAATTGCTATGCACTGATACTAATTGTTATTTCTAGCTTCTTTTCTCTTGAATAGTAGGAACTATAAAATAGATGTTCCCCCATTAGGAGCAAATTAAGTTAATAAATTGGAAGGATAAATATTATAGTATTATTTTAGTGTTACCTGAAAATTCTTTCTTCAATTTTCTTCCTAATATTATCAATTATTTTCAAATCAGATTTTGTTGACTTGTAATTTTTCTTATTTATGCTTTTAGAGAATTTCTGGTTTTACTTTTGTATCAGCAAACTTTCTTTTGACTCCTTCTCCCATTGTGAATTGTGTATTGCCTTGTGAATATAGTGTTTATACTACTTTAAGCTGTTGATTTAATTGTTGAAAGAGAGATTATTGTGTCTTCACAGGTACCTTATGCAGTTTATAGTGTTCTAATGTCTGACATTTTAGTAAAGCAACCCACACTTTACTGGTTTACTATAATATCAGTTCAAACACTGATATACAAAAACCATCAACATAGAAACAAACCAAAAAAAAACCAATCCCAACAATCTTGTATTTATTTATTTTTCATTTCAAAATATTATAGGGGTACAAATGTTTTTGGTTCCATATATTGATTTTGTTATGCTTGAGTTAGGGTTTTAAGTGTGTCCATAACCCAGACAGTGTTCATTGTACCCATTAGGTAAGGTCAGAGGAGAACTAAACAAAATGTAAAATTAAAAAATATAACACAAAGGATTAATGAAACAAAAAGTTGTTTCTATGAAAAGATAAATAAAACGGGTAGACTTCTTGCTAGATTAACCAGGAATAGAAGAGAAAAGACCCAAATAAACTCAACCAGAAATGAAAAAGGAGATATTACAATTGATACCACAGAAATACAAAATATCATCTGTGAATACTATGAAAATCTCTGTGTACACAAATTTGAAAACATAGAGGAAATGGAAAAATTCTTGGAAATACGCAACCTCTTAAGACTCAATCAGGAAGAAATAGACCAATAACAAGCAATGAGATTGAAGCAGTAATAAAAATCTTCCAACGAGAAAAATAGCCCCAGACCAGATGGATTCACAGCCAAATTTTACCAGACTTACAAAGAACAGCTGGTACCCATACTGCAGAAATGATTCCATAACATTGAGAAGGAGGGAATCCTCCCCACCTCATTCTATGAAGCCAGTATCACCTTGATACCAAAGCCAGGAAAAGACACGAAAGAAAGAAGAAAGGCAGGAAGGCAGGAAGGAAAGAAGGGAGGGAGGGAGAGAGGGAAGGAGGGAAGAAGGGAGGGAGGGAGGGAGGGAGGGAAGGAGGGAGGGAAAAAGAAAACTACAGATCAATAACTGTTAAGAATACAGATGCAAAAATCTGCAATAAAATACTAGCAAGCTGAATTCAATAGCACATCAAAAAACTAATCCACCATGACCAAGTGGCCTTCATCTCAGGGATGAAAGGATGGTTCAACATATGTAAATTCACAAATGTAATTCACCACATAAACAGAAGCAAAAACAAAGACCATATGATCCTCTCAATAGATGCAGAAAAAGCATTTGACAAAATTCAGCACCCTTTCATGATACAAACCTGCAATAAGCATAGAAGGAACATATCTCAAGATTGTAAAAGCCATATATGGCAAACCTAATGCCAATATCATATTGAATGGAAAAAAGTTGAAGCATTCTGCCTAAGAACTGGAACAAGACAAGGGTGCCCACTGTCACCACTTCTATTAACACAGTGTTGGATGTCCTGGCCAGTAGCAATCAGGAAAGAGAAAAAAAAGGTATACAAATCAGAAAAGAGGAGGTCAAGCTGTCACTTTTTGCTGACAATATAATCTTATATCTAGAAAATCCCAAAGACTCCACCAAAGGACTCCTGGAATTGATAAATAAATTCAGCAAAGTCTCAGGTTATAAAATCAATGTACACAAATCATAGCATTTTCATACACCAATAACAGTTAAGCTGAGAATCAAATCAAAGACTCAATACCATTCACAATAGCTAAAAAGAAAATAAAATATATAGGAATATACTTAACCAAGGAGGTGAAAGAGCTATACAAAGAGTCCCTCCAATTTTTCAAATCTTCATTTAAAATAAAATTAGCAAAGTATTTTAAAATAGATTCATTTTTTAAATTACTCTTCTCATATGTTAAAATACAGTTTCAAGTAAATTATTTTTAATTGTCTCTGCTAAAGAAATCAAATGCTGAGTAGATTGAGACATAAGAACTTACATTTACAACTCTCTTTTGGTGTTTCTACTAACTTTCATTATTTGAGTTTTATTTTACAGGAATGATCATATTCCTCAAATAAGAGATGAAGATGTCTTTATCTGTTCCAGAAACAAATTGTACCCCTACATGGACACTAGCCAAGTAAAGCACATTTGTTATAAAGAACTTAATGGAAAAAGTTTAATGAAACAAATTTAGATCCTTGCTAATGCAAATACAAAGAAGAGAGCTTTATTATATCATAACAGATATTTATTATTCCCTGGATTCAGAATTAATATTTTAATATTAATTCTGAAGATATTCTGGGAAATATTTTGTCAAGGTTTCACTTCCTTAAAATATGTTAATGAGTGTAATCATAGTTGCTTTCCCCCAAACTTCCACACAGATATTAGAACCTTTATCAAGATGACTTCTAGATTGAGTTACTCTTGCAAAGTGTTCTTTGATGATTTTATACATTGTCATTTTTCAAATATTTCTCAAAACCCCAAATCTATATTAATATTCTAATTCAGGTTTCTTTTTAAAGCTAAAACACCCTCTCAATTTTTCTAATTATTTACTTACCTGCTTACCTGCTCTAGAACTCTATGAATGAAAAGAAGAAAATTTACCATGAATCATTTCTACTCTTTCTTCCAAACTAGAAGCATTTAGTGTAGATAGCCAGTGAGGTCATTGCTGTCGATTCCAATTAATATGGTGTAGGACAGGGGCTACACCCTTCCAATCATGCGAACATTTTTCATACAGGACAGTAATTATCATTTAGCATGTTTTGTCGATGACAACATATAGTTAGATCATACATGCTCCTTAAGTAGCACGTCAGAAATACTTAACCACGGGTTACATAAACTCTCTAGCATTACATGCCGCAAAGCCCCTCACTATACAATTTCACTGCTGTCCTTGCTCTGAAGCATATTTACCAGCCAGCTCCGTGTAGTTTTATTGACCAACACTCTCCCAAGCGGACAAACACAAGCATATTCCCATGTGCCACAAAGACTCCTTCTTTGTGTTTGTGCTGTACAAACTGGCATGCACACACGTTGTCTCATCTGAAGTGTTGCAAATTACGGTGTCAAAATTCTCCTCATTTGTTCTAAATACCTCTTCTTTTTTGGCATTGATTTTCAAAACCAAAAGTAATCATTAGATAAGAGACATTTGTGCTGAAAAAATTATAGGTTTTGAAAGTGTGTTTAATACAAAATGCCATTAGTTTAAAATGGTAAACAGAGAAAAAACATTTAAACTCCTAATCTCCAAAATAGCGATATGATAAAGTATGCTTGAAATCAAAGTGTCCTGGGGCCCCTTCTGCAATTGGCTGTCTTCACCAGAGGTGAGGTGCATAACAAGAAAAGAACTGGGGAGAGATTTAGGGGCTTTCTGCAGCCTTAGGGGCGCACCCCTCCCTCAGGGGTGCTTCCTCTGGTGACTCAGCCCAGCATGTCTGCAGCTGGAAAGGCAAGCTCTTCTTCCATGGCCATGTCTGACAGTCAAAGCTACAAGAAAAAGAAAATAGCCCCAGGGCTACACACAAACTCCTCTTTGATGTGATAAAAACAGTTTTGGATAACACACGTATTACTTTTTGGTGATTACAAATAATTTTTGCCCTGTAAACTCTAGATTATCTGTGCCTAAAGTTTATGAAGTAGCCTGCCTTCTTGTGGCATGCACTGCTTGCTTTGGGGCAGCTTCCTTTAGTCATTGGTCAAAAAGTGCAAAGTCATTTTGAAATCATAGCCAATCTACGGCATGTCAAGATTTGAATCACCATAGAAATGATCCTTTATCTTAGTTATATTTTGTTTTCTTTTACATATTTTTACATCTGGAAGATAACTTACCATAAGAGCTGGAGACCTCAACACAACACCCCTCTGACAGCACAGGACAGATCCTCCAAACAGAAAATAAGGAAGAAACAATGGACTTAAACAGAACTCTAGAGCAAATGGGGCTGACTGACATTTACAGGACATTCTACCCAAAAACACTGAGTATACATTTTTCTTATCAGCTCAAGGGACATTCTCTGGCACTGACCACATCTGTGTGGGGGTGGGGCTGCCTGAGACCTGCCGTCTGGAGCAGGCCTCTCTCCTTTCCTTCTTCCGTATTCCGCGGTTTCTCCCAGGCTTTTGCCAGCAGGCAGGACCTCAAGCCAGCAGGTCTCCACTGGCTGTGATGTGGGCTGGGAGTTTCCCTGTCCAGAATCACAGCCTGAGACGGGAGCGTGGCCCTCCTGTGGGAGGAGGGCTGCCCTCAAGCACGCTGCTCTGCTCTTCAAGACTCATTCACAAATATCCCTTCTGTGCCGCTGGGCAATGCAATGGAGACCTGCGTGTACAGGATCTGATCTGCAAGGTCTTCCCTCAGGCCCTGGAGATCAACCCCCGACCCTGCCTGGGAGAAGAGTGCTGGTCTCAAGTCATCCACAGGGTGCCCGAGCTAGATCAATGGCTCTCCGCCTCGCATTTGCCATCCTCTGCTGGAGTCACCAGGCCAGCAGCACCTGGGAGGGCTGGCAGATAGGGAGCTCACAGTCTGAGTACCCCGCAGTCCACTGTAGGGTCCTCAAAGTAAAGGTCCCATTCCCTGCAGATGCCTGTGGGTGGCTGCTAAATTGTCTCTCTCAGCAGCCGCGGGTAGGGAAGGGAAGGGGAAAATGAAGCAGTATGATGCCTCCCAGTGGGCTCGGGGCTGTGGGTGGGAGGCGCCCAAGGGGTCTGGGAGCCTGGTGCTCTGTCCGCAAAAGGCTCATGGCTCACTGGCAGCAGCCGTCCCTGGGCTGGTGTTAACAGGTCTCTCCCACCACTCAGGAGCCCACCGGCAATCCGAGATGCAAGGAAGGGGAAATTTAACCACTCCTCCTACCCTTGTCTCCTGGTCTCCAAGCCTCTTGGGGGCCTTTCTCCTGCAGGTCTTCTCAGCAACTTCTTCCCATGGAGTCTCCTGTAGTTTCAGGCACCCTTCCTTCCGGCTCTCATCCAATCTATGTTTGTCTGCCTGTTTTTTTTTTTTTGTTTGTTTGTTTTTCACTTTCTTCTATAATCTATCTTTCTTGTAGAGACACTCTGGCTGGTGATTTTTCTTATCTACCTTCTTGCCCCACCCTTGGTAAATTGTTTTTAATAATTAGTTCCCACATATGAATGAGAACATGTGACATTTGTCTTTCTGTATTTTCTTATTTCACCTAACATATTGTTTCCCAGTTCCATCCATGTTGTTGAAAATAGCAGGATTTCATTGTTTTTATGGATGTATAATATTCTATTGTGTATATGTACCATGATTTCTTAATCCAGTCACCTGTTTGATGGGCATTTAGGTTGTTTCCATTTCTTGACTATTGTGAATAGTGCTGCAATAAACATGAGAATGCAGATATCTTTTTGACATACTAAATTTTCTTCTTTTGGATATATACCTAGCAGTGGGATTGCTGGGTCATATGGTAGTTACATTTTTAGTCATACTATTCTCATAGTGGTTGCACTAATTTACATTCTCATCAGCAGTGTATGAGGGTTCCCCTTTCTCCACATCCTTGCCAGCATTCATTATTACCTGTCCTTTTGAAAAAAGCCGTTTTAACTGGGGTTAGATGATACCTCATTGTAGTTTTGATTTGCATGTCTCTGATGTCTAATGAAGTTGAGCATTTTTTCATATAGCTGTTGATCATTTTAATGTCTTCTTTTGCGAAATGTCTATTCAGATTCTTTGCCCATTTTTAATTGGATTATTTTTTTTTCCTATCCAGTTGTAGTCTCTTATATATTCTAGTTCTTAATCTCTTGTCAGATGGATAGTTTGCAAATATTTTCTCCCATTCTGTGGGTTGTCTCTTTACTTTGTTGATTGTTTCCTTTGCTGTGCAGAAGCTTTTTGGTTTGATGCAATCCCATTTGTCCACCTTTGCTTTAATTGCCTGTGCTTTGGGGGTATTACTCAAGAAATCATTGCCCAGATCAATGTCCTAAAGCATTTCCCTAATGTTTTCTTTTAGTCGTTTCATAGTTTGAGGTCTTAACATTTTTAATTCATTTTTATTTGATTTTGTATATGGTGATTTTGATAGGGTCCAGTTTCATTCTTGTGCATAAGGACACCCAGTTTTCCTAGTACCATTTATTGAAAAAATTGTCCCTTCCCCACAGTATGTTATTGGCAACTTTGTTGAAGATTAGTTCCCTATAACCATGTGGACTTATTTATAGATTCTGTATTCTGTTTCCTTGGTCTGTGTGTCTGTTTTTATGCCAATCCCATGATGTTTTGGTTACTACAGCTCTGCAGTATAATTTGAAGTCAGGTAACATGATTTCTCCAGTTTTGTTCCTTTTTGCTCAGTATGGCTTTGGCTACTCTGGGTGTTTTGTGTTTCCATATACATTTTAGGATTATTTTTTTCTATTTTTGTAAAGAATGGCATTGGTATTATCAAGGCGATTGCACTGAATCTGTAGACTACTTTGGGTAGTATGGACATTTTTACAGTATTGATTCTTCTAATCCATGAGCATGGAATACCTTTCCATTTTTTGGTGTCCTCTTCAATTTCTTTCATCAATGTTTTATAGTTTCATTGTAGAGATCTTTCACTTCCTTGGTTAAGTTTATTCCTAGGTATTTTATTTTATTTGTAGCTATTGTATATGGGATTACTTTCTCATTTTTTTTTCAGATTATGTACTTTGGGCATATGGAAATAACTACTGAATTTTGATTATGCTGATTTTTGTATCCTGCAACTTTACTGAATTTGTTTACCAGTTCTAATAGAATTTTTCTGTGGAATTTTTAATTTTCTCTAGATATACAATCACATTGTCTGTAAACAAGTATAATTTGACTTCTCCCTTTCCAATTTGGATGCCCTTTATTTCTTTCTCCTGTCTGATTGCTCTAGCTAGAACTTGCAATAGTATGTTGAATAACAGTGGTGAAAGTGAGCATCCTTGTCTTGTTCCTGTTCTTAAAGAAAAGGCTTTCAGTTTTTCCCCACTCAGTATGATATCGTTGTGGGTCTGCCATATGTGCCTTTTATCATGTTGAGGTAAATTCTTTCTATGCCCCATTTGCTGAGAGATTTTATCATGAAAGGATGTTGAATTTTCTTAAGTATCAATTGAAATGATACTTTTCTTTCAGCATCAACTGCAATGATCATATGGATTTTACCTTTCATTCTGTTGATAGGATGTATCACATTGATTGATTTGCATATGTTGAACCATTCTTGCATCCCTGGGATAAATCCCACTTGATCATGATGAATAATCTTTTTAATGTTATAGAATTTGGTTTGCTAGTGTTTTGTTGAGGATTTTTAGATCTGCGTTCATCAGAGATATTGGCCTACAATATTCTTTTTTGTTGTGTCTTTGTCTGATTTTGGTATCAGGGTAACACAGGCCTAACAGAATGAGTTTGGGAGTATTCTTGCTTCCCAATTTTTGGGAAAAATTTGAGTAGGATTTGTATTCTATGAATGCTTCATAGAATTCATCAGTGAAGCAATTGGATCCTGGGCTTTTCTTTGATGTGAGACTTTTTATTACTATTTCTATCTTGTTACTTGTTATTGGTTTATTCAAGTTTTAGATTTCTTCCTGGTTCAACCTTGGTAGGTTGTATATGTGTAGGAATTTAAACATTTCTTTTAGGTTTCCCAATTTATTAGCATATAGTTTCTCAAAGTAGTCTCTAATGATCCTTTGGATTTCTGCAGCATCAATTGTAATGTCTACTTTTTCATCTCTGATTTTATTTATTTGGAGTTCTCTCTTTACTTAGTCTTGCTAAAGGTGTGTCAATTTCATTTATCTTTGCAAAACACAAACTTTTCATTTCATTCATCTGTTGTATTTTTTTGGTTCAATTTCATTTATTTCTGTTCTGATCTTTATTATTTCTTTTCTTCTACTAATTTTGGGTTTTGTTTGCTCTTGTTTTTCTAGTTCTTTGAAACGTATCATTCGGTTGCTTATTTGTATCTTTTCTTCTTTTTTGACACAGGCACTTATAAACTTTCCTCTTATTACTGCTTTTGATATATTCCATAGGTTTTGATATGTTGGCTTTTCATGTTCATTTAAGAAATTTTAAAATTTCCCTCTTAATCTCTTCATTAGCCCATTAGTCATTCAGAAGCATATTGTTTAATTTCCATGTGTTTGTATAGTTTCCAATGTTCTACTTGTTATTAATTTCTAGCTTGATTCCACTGTGGTTAGAGAAAATACTTGATATGTTTTAAATTTTTTTGAATTCATTAAGACTTGTTTTCTGGCCTAACATATGGTCTATCCTTGAGAATGATCCATGAGCTGAGGAGAAGAATGTGTATTCTGCAGCTGTTGGATGAAACATTCTGTAAATATGTCTATTAGGTCCATTTGGTCTATAGTGCAGATTAAGTCCAATGTTTCTTTGTTGATTTTCTGTCTGGATAATCTGTCAAATGCTGAAAGTAGGGTGTTGAGGTCTCCAATGATTATTTTATTGGGAGTCGATCTCTCTCTTTAGTTCTGATAATGTTTGCTTTATATATCTGGGTTCTCTAATTCTGGGTACATACATATTTAGAATTATTATATCCTCTTGAGGTGACCCCTTTTCATTATATAATGACCTTCTTTGCCTCTTTTCATAGTTTTTGTCTTGAATCTGATAGAAGTATAGCTACTCCTGCTCTTTTTTTTTTTCATTCCCATTTGCATGGAATATTTTTTTCCATCCCTTTATTTTCAGTCTATGTGTGTCTTTATAGATGAAGTGTGTTTCTTATAGACAAAATATAGTTGGGTCTTGCCTTTTTTATCCATTCAGCCACTCTATGTCTTTTGATTGTAGAGTTCAGTCCATTCACATTCAATGTTGTTATCAATAGGTAAGAACGTACTACTGCCATATTGTTATCCAGTTTCTGGTTGTTTCATGGTCTTCTCTTTCTTCCTTCCTTCCTATCTTCCTTTGTTAAAAGTGATTTTCTTTGGCAGTGCGTTTCAACTTCTGGGTTTTATTTTTTAATAAAATATTTTGTATCTGTTTAAATGTTTAAATAAAATTTTTGTATCTGTTAAGGTTTTTTGATTTGAGTACATGAGGCTTGCAAAAAACATTTTATAACCAATAATTTTGAACATATGACAACTCTGCTTAGGAACAAACAAGCAAAGAGAAACCTAACAGAAATTCTACACTTTAACTCCATTCCCCTCCACTTTTTAACTTTTTGTAGTTTCCATCTATATCTTTTAATACTATCTCTCTGTTATAGTTATTTTTAAGTTTGTCTTTTAGTCTATTCAAAGTATAAGTGGTTTATACAACACAATTACAACAATAGAATATTCTGTATTTGTACACTTAGCAAGTTGTATACCTTCAGATCATTTCTTATTGTTCATTAACGTCTTTTTCTTTTATATTGAAGAACTCCTTTTAGCATTTCTCGTAGGACAGGTCTGGTTAGCTCAGCATTTTCAACATGTTTTTGTTATATCAGTTTGGAGTATTGGTTTTAATTTCTATTTCTTCTGATACTTTGGTTTAAAGACCAAAATTGTTGACGAATATACTTCATAAATTTATGTAACTCCAAAGAGAAGACATGATCTTTGTTTATACTAATTTTTGATACTAATTTTTCAGTGCCATTCATCCACTGCAAAGTTTTTTGGTTGAAATTTAGCTAGTAATTATATCAATTAGTTGTTCTTAAACATTAACAGAGAAGATGCTCAATTTTATAGCTTTGACAAACAGGATCAACACCCACAGAAACTCTTCATTTGAGGTTTTTATAAAGGTTTGGATACTGTGTTTCTAAAAATTTTTAAGTCTATAGGCACAAATATTTTTATAGGTAGCATATACATTGTTTTAAGCAACTAATATAGAAGAAGAAATATTTCCAGATATTCCTTTTCAAAATTCTCTTTCTATGCCATGGGTTTCTTTTGAAAACTAGTAACATTTTACACCTCTTCTTTTAGAAAACATCACCTTACTCTTGAAAGAGTGATCAAATGCATTTAATTTAAAAGAATTTGTGCTTTTTAGTATAATACTGATCTGTTATTTATAGTAGAAAATGTCTGCAACTTTGGAATGTCATTTTTTTTTGTAAATAAAAAAGGTAACATCTTTAAGTTCAGACTCTTTCAAGTATTTTGTCATAAAATAATAAGTGAATCTTGCATTAAAGATATTTTAATGATCACTCCCCATTTCAATACAAAATATTATAAGTATTCTACCATATTTTAAAGGTCATATTTAAAATTTTAACCAAATAGATAGATATTGTCCTGTAGAACTTTGTGCATTCCTGATTTCAGCTTCTTTGCTGCAATAACTTGCCTATGAATAATTCAGAGAATAAATAATATGAGAGGTTCTAGTTCTATAACCTTATGATGGTATCCCCTTTTTAAATTCAGGCCAAAGCAACTGCTTTATTAGTGTTTACACTTACATCTTTCCACAAAATATCATTTGCATTAAAGGTATCATTTACTTCTTGTATCTTCTCTGGTACCTCTTTCCTTTAGGGGTCCACAAAAAAAGTGTCTTTTTTGTTTTGTTTTGTTTTTTTGCATTTCCTAATTTCTTCACAGGCTACTGAATATCATAGCTATAACACATTAAAAACATTTATATACTTCCCTCTATATAGTTTATATACTTCCAACCCAATAGTTTGCATTTGTCCAAAATTGGATAATTTATTCTAATATGTGCTTTTTAAATTTTGAGCAATATTTTCTATGTGTTTCAATACTATGTGTATTTGCTCACAAAAGAATACAGTTTAGTTTATCTTCATGTTGTTATTCATTTGTCACTTTAATCATTTTAACAGGAAGAAGAATTGTTTCTCAAACAGTATGTGGCTTTATGTTTTCTACTATTAGTAAAAAATCTCAAAATGAACTTTTAAACCTTTATTAAAAAGTTTGGTCAAGTTCTATAAAATGCAGATTATGTATTACATAATTAAAACTTGATAAAAATATGTCAACATTTGTTTTCATAATCTATATGCTTAATTTTTAAATGCCTTCCACATATTGATGTCATGGCTTCATACTACTTTTTGTTAATATCAGCATGTATCATGTATACTTTAAGAAAATTTTTATTAAGGATAGTGGGTGTAAATACATTTTCTGAATAGTCTTCATCCCATTTTAGGGGATGTTGTTTTTTATTAGCATGACTTTGTGTCAAATTTCCATTTGCTTTTAGTAATACAGCCCACAAACACTGATATAGGAGTGTCAATCCTTTCAGTTACTATTGTGCCTGACATTATCTTTCATCATGGTTTTTGCAGGATTCCTTTTTACCTACTTGTCCATTTTGTTAGAGTTCATGTAATTGAAAGTAGATTATAAAATGTTCAATTTCTCTTAACTCTGCATATATTACAAAAACGCAGATATGAGCACAGTGAGAGAAGAGTGCCCACCCTCATATATTCATCAAACTTAATTTCGTATTTTTTAATACTAAAAACAAAATTCTCATATTTTCTTCCCAGGGTCCATTGGAGCATGTCACAACTCCTTGACTGCGCACATTTTGGGTTGTTTTTTTTGTTTTGTTTTGAGAATACTGGTATTGCTGGCAAATCCAATGGCAGGGACTTTCAAACATTTTTCACTATGACAACAACGAGAATTCATTTTATATTGTGATCTTATTCACACACACTCCTAATTGAATAAAATATTATTAAGTAATACTATGTGTGATTCACTCTGCTATTTTTATTATTTTATTCTGTTATAGTGCCATTTTTAAAATAAGTTGGCTTTGACCTAAAGTTTGAACAAGATGATCTGGCCATGTTCTGCACACCTTGTTGTCTTGGAGGGCAGCCGTGTGGTGAGCAGCATAAATGTTTTGGAATCAGATTGGTGTTTGGACATCTTTTAGCCTTGTGATGTTGAAAACCTTATTCAAAGTCTCCTCTTCTCAGTTGCCACCTCTATAAAATGAGAATGGTTATACCTACCTTGTGATAACAGAATGAAATGAAATAACATACATAAAGCATCTAGTAAACCTCTTGGCACATAGTGTATACTCAATAAATAAATGGTAATCATTGTTAGTAATAATATTGTAATAAGGTTCCTGAGTTTCTAACAAGAAAGATGGGTGGGCAGCAAGAAACCAGAAATGGAAACTACCAGGAGAAGAAAGAACAGCAGTAAGAATTGAGAACTAAGAGGAAGACATGAGAAGAGAGAAACGCCATTGCAAATTCCATCTCCAGTCTCTCGGCCAGGCTTTCTCAGGCGGGGCTCGCAGGAGCACAGCGCGCACCGCGGGAGCATCAGCCTCTGTGCACGCGCTACTCCCATGATGGGATGCCAGGGAGCCCCGGATACATTCTCTCCTTAACCCTAAAATAGTCCCGTAAATGTATAAGCATACGGATTTCACCAAGGAGGACAGTAAGTCTCCAAGACATTAAGTTATTGCCTACAGAAGTGGCAGGAAGCGTCCGCAACTGCGAGGCCTAGGACGTTAAGGCCACTCTTGTGTTTCTGGACCGGGTAGTCGGCAGCCGCACACGCGGCCTGGTTTCTCCAAACGCAAGGAGCCCTGCTTTGCCCGTTTTTCTAAAATCCAGATAGTCTAGGATAGCTATCCTGTAAGAGGCCTACCTGGGGAGCCACAGTTGGAAAATCTATGTCTCCGGAGGAACTCAGAGAGGCCTCTGAACGAAGACAAGAGAGGTGACTGGGGACTCGCACCGGTGAATTGAGCAACCCACCGGCACCAGGGGCAGCTGCTCCAAGGTGCTGCATTGCGTGGCGGGAACCTGCCGCAATACCCTGCCCCTCGCCGGCCTGGCTCCACCTTTGTTCCCATGCCGTCCCTAGGGCTGTAACAGTGTTCGGCGCCTTGCTCGGATTTCAGCAGTCTTACCCGGCAAACTGCTTTTCCAAGTTCTCGGCCCTCTGGTCTTCAAGCTGGACCCCCATTTTATAGATAAGCTTTGGTTGTTACCTCCGTGGAACTTGAAAAGCTCATGCCTTTCCCACAGGTTTTCGTTTCTTTTAAATGCAGCGTTTCCCCAAAATGATGTGGTTTTGAGTTTCACAATCCATTGCCCCATCAATATCTTGTAAGTGATATTAGTATTTTGTATAATTAGTATTAGTATAATATAGCATTAGTATAATTAGTGGCATGATAAAAAATCCCAGTCTAAAGTCCTGAGGTCTTATCTCTCCGGAGACGAGAGAGAGAATGAATCTGATTTGTTTGTAGTTTCTTAGATGACATGACTAATCTATCTGTTTGCCAGTCGCTGTGGGCCTCCTTCCACTGTCTTACGGTGTTAATCACCAGTGATCACTTGTTCTTTTTATTCTTAGGGCAGTCTTTCCTTCACTAGAACTACTGAGATTATTCAAAATATTCCATGTCTTGCATCTCTACTTACAGAGAAAGAAAAATATATATCAATACTTTGTAAACAGATATATATTTGATAGGAAAAATTCTAATACTCAGATATGTCAATACTCAATTAAAGTTCATTAAAGTAAATGTCCTATTATATTTCCTTCCATTGTACTAAAACTAGCTCTTATGTACTTTATTTCTACTTATCTCTTTTTGAGAAAAGTATGAATTCATTATGAATTCATGGCTTTTCATAGACGTATATTCCACTTTTTACAATTAATGATAATAGCTTTTCCTCACTGATGCTCAAATTGCATATCTTAGCTAGGTGCAGCAGCTTCAAGCTGACTCTTTGTCCTTTCAGCACTACCCTAGACATTTTGTAAAGTATCTTTGTTTACTTCCAGCAGTAAGCTATTCCAGGCGTCTCTGAGCTTTTCCTTATTTCTCAAAATGGAATTATCTACTCTCAAAGGAGTCTGGATTCCTTTACCCAGAAAATAATCCTAGACAAGGGTGTATATGGGATGATTTCACATGAGTACTGCTGTTGGTCAAAGGATTTGGATATTTTATTGAGAGGACCAGAAAAAGGGGGTTTTTTTTTTCAGGCCCCAAGTTCATATTGTATTTCCAAATTAACTCTAAAATTACTGAAGCATAGTTTTAAAGATTTTGTTCTAATATAAAAATTACAATTTGCTGTATTAGATTTTTAACTGCTTACCTATGAAATCATGAGATTCAGCTATGTGAAGATCTATTACATTGACTGGAGGAATTGACTTCATTTCGTTGTCAATAAAAGTATCATAAAAGAGTGAAATGCACAATAGTCCTCAAAGGCTTTGACCTGTTAATGATATGCTACATATATTCATTTAAAAGTAACAAATTAATGGGCAATACTAAACAGTATTTTGTATAGCTTAATTCCTTTCCTCAAACATAGCCCAGGTAATAGAAAACAACTTTAATTATAGCACTATAAGATCAACATGCAATTGTACAGTGACACAAAACCAAAGTGAATAGAAAGGCATTATGAAAAAGAATCCTTCCATAGAATTCAAAATATATTTGGTTGCTGGCATTTTTCTTAAAAAAGGATGGTATCTGAGCAGTTTTGCTTCCTTTCAACACTCTTGCATGTAGCATCACAAAACTCAGTCTCTGGAAAATGATTTCAAGAGCTAGACTGAATTACCAATGAGCCTGCCAAGATTCTCTGGCATTTGGGATTTGGCAGAATGTTGCAAAATAAGTCTTCTCAGACAATTCTGGTTTTGCTACAAACCCAAATGTCTAAGAAGTAATTCCAAATGTTCCAACCATGGGTTTCCCTATACATCTCTTGATTATGTTATTTTTTATCTGCCTGGGTTAAACGGCAAATCACACCAGCTTGAGAAGAGATCTGACACTGTGCTTTCTTGTTTCAGTGAACTCTTTCAAATTCTCTTTAAAAAATTAATGTATGGTTAGAATTAATATTTTTAAAGTAAACCTATCAATTATGGGTCATTTTTCAAATTTGCAGTTTTCTCTGCAGATTTTCCGTTCATTGCACAGTCCCTGTCACACGGCCACGGGGACTGGTGCTTGCCAGAGGGACTAGTAGACGCCACTTGCCACTCCTCTTCTTGTTTATCACATAGGGGCACCTGTTTACTGCTAAACTTGGAAATAATTTATTCATATGTATAAATATTGTTTATGGTGGGCAATGCAGAGAGAATTCTGTTACATTAAAGGTTTTTCCCCTCGACATTGCATTATATAATATTTGCTGGACTCAAAACACTTTGTGTTTTAAACGTTCATGACAAGCGTTTAAGTGCCAAATGAGTGGTAAAGACGTTTTGTGTTAACAGAGTTCAGGGAACAGCAAAATGGGCATGTGTGTGAGAACCTGGGAGAGACTTTCAGACCAGGTAAGGCTTGCAGGTGCCCTGAGAGAGAAACACGTTGAAGAGATGGGAGTAGCATCGAAAATGAGCATGGCATATCAAGACGGCATCTGGAAGCCAGTAGGGTGGTGTGAGCAGTCCAAGAAGACTGGGAGAATTATGGAGAGCTGGGAAGGGCAGGTTCAGGCCAATCAAAGAGCTAAGGGCCATCAAGTACTTCCTAGTACCAGTCTCTCTGCTACATGCTAAAGCTCAGTCTCTTCTCAGTCCACCCTAGGAGGGAGGCATGATCAATAGGGAAACTGAGGCAGAGAGAATGAGCAGCTTGACTGGCATCACCAGTTCACATGTTCTCATTCTTTTTGCTCCATTTCCCTAAAACAATTCTGAAAAAGTGGTATCTCACATTTTTAAATCAACATGGAAATTTATTTTTCATCTTGATTATATCAATCACCTGCAGTAGTCAGCATCACACTTCAACAGGCTGCTCTGACATCATCCGCACAGCTCGTCATCAAAGGTGTGCGTCTCAGTGTTGCTAATTGGAATACACCCAGGGTCTAGAATAGGGTACACGACTAGATGCAGTTGGCTTGTTTTCCCACTTGACACTTAAGTTCTTATCAACAAGAAAGAATTAAATGGCTGCAGCATATTTAACATCACTCTCTATTTAGAACTGCTTTATTCTGAAAGATAAAAGATTCATGACGATGCATCCACTGATATACTCTGTTGATTACTAATTCTAAATTTAGTTGTCTCCCTACTATTTTCCTATATTCTCTAATTTTGCTTAGTGTGGCAATATGCCCAGCTAAATATTAATATTTACATTTCTCTGGCCTTCTTTGCAATTCGAGGATTCTCAGAGGCCACAGTCACAGAGATACAATCACCAGCCACTGCAGCAGGGATGACTGCGAGAGAAGCTCTGGAATGCAGCAGACCAGCTGGTGTGGCTGCCTTTTTGCTCCTTTCCCTTTCCCTGCGTCCTGCAGGAGACCAATGATGACAGAGCAGCAGTGTCTTTCTTCAGGGTGTGAGACTGTGCTTCTCACCCTACAGGTGGTGGAATAAGGAACTAGAGAGAAGTTGGGGACCTAATAACTATGTAGAACCACCACATGAGCCTGGGCCACCTATTGGAGACTTACAGTAGGTGAGAGAAAACGAACCTTCCTTTTTGGTCAAGCCAAACTCAATTCTGAACGGTTGCACTGGATACCTTGCTACATTCATCAATGTAAAATAGGAAAATTCAAAGCTAAAAGCATGACATTAGAGCCCTTACATTTTTAATATAAAGTGGTATTATATCACAAATATATGCATCATGAAAAATCCACAAATAGCTGTACAAAAGAAATACAATTTTTAAAAATAAAAGCATGAAAGAAGTCAGATTTTATATAATTTAATGATAGTCAATGGCTACTATCACTGTCCCCATTTGATGGAAATCCTACTAGAGAGAGTGATTCTTTACATTAGATGGTAAGTAATTAAGTCTTTAATTTCTGAAATATACATGGCCAGAAAAAGGAAATATCTTTTCCCCATAAAAGAATGACATTATGTGCCAAAATCTTGTAGGTGAATGCCAAAAACTAGAGGAATCAAAAAATTTGCTGGCATCAATAAATGTACAAGTTTTTAAATTAATCACATTCTTTGAAAAATGTTTATGATATACCCTTACTGCCTGTGATCCCTAGGAGCATGACTATGTTAATAAAGCCAAGAACCCACAGAGTACTTGAATTGTAAAGCTAGATTCTAAAACTGAAGGGGCATGATCTCAATATTTCAGCCTGGATTAAGAGTGATACATTTTCCTCACCTGGGATATCACCCTCCCCAGGGTAACCAACAGATGCAAACAGGCTTACTATTATTGTTTTATTGTCAAGAAAGCACTCCTAGGACTCAGAAGCTAAAATTCTCTGATGTGGATGAACAATTAGAAAGGTGCACTTGGATTGCAGTAGAAGCATCACTCTTTCCACATACTTTCCTCTACCATGTTCCTGGACTTGTGCATCAATACAATAATGTCTCAAGGTCCTTTTAACTATTGAATCAATGCTTTGTATAAACAGTTTCTTACACCGATACCCAATACACAAACCAGAATTAAAGCACAGTGATGAATGGAGGATATGAAGTTAAAGAAGAGAAAGGGAGAATTTCACATGTAATGTACACAATCCCTGCAAGCTAATGTTTTATTTGGCTTTTATAGGTGAAATAACTGAAAGATAGTCTCAAGAAAAAGGAGATTCTATATCCCCTATATTCCTAACCTTTGGATGTATGTTAACATGCATAATAAAATAGCAGGTGAAGACTCATTCATACAAAAATTTCCTGAGTACCAAGTAGAATTAAGACACTATGGAGTATACACATGTAACGAGTGCGATGTGCACCATCTGGGGGATGGACATGCTTGAAGTTCTGACTCCAGGCAAGGGGAAGAGGGGAAGACAACATACGTAACCTAAATATTTGTACCCCCATAATATGCTTTAATTTAAAAAAAGACACTATAGGCAATACTAGGTATGTTTCTTGCTCAAGGTGTTCCAATGACTGTTGCATTTTGATTATGAATAAATTAGATTTAAAAAAAATACTATTGAAGTAGGTACAACTAGTATTTTGATTTATGTTTTGTAATATTGAAGCAGGATGAGGCAAAGTATGCATCCTGAAGTCACACAAAGCAATGTCTTCAGCGGCATGTGTTATGGTTATAACCAGTCTACATTTGAATGCCGAACCCACCAATGTAAGCTAATTTTAAAGTGAAGTAGAAATTAATACACAGAAATAATATTTTATTTGGGGCTTGATTCTTTCATATCTCAAAACTTAAAATGTAGGCAGGCCCAGTCCAGGATGCTGGAAAGTACAACAAGCAGTTTGAAAATTGCCGCCACTTCCACCATATTTCTCCCTTCTTGATTTGCCATTCAAAAGTGGATACAGCAAATGTCTACCACTCTTTCTTCAGTGAACACTGGCATTTTCTGATAAGGAAAGCCATTAAGAATAGTAACACTATCCCCCTAAACCTCGTAATTTAAAAGATTATAAATTTTAAGATTATGAATTCTCTTTGAGAATTATACCCCTTCCCTACCCTCATCACTTTCTTTGAGAAATAAAGTTAATTGTAATCAACTTACATAATACTACACTAAAATCTACTAATAAGCCTAAAATGTTTTATTTTCTTGAAGGAGGGCTAGAATTTCTTAAAAATAATAAGGATTAGACACAGAGGAGTTCATAGAAATGAATGTAGTTCTATTTTAATATGTTTTTATTTCGTTATTTTAGAGAGAAAAGACTTAAATTCTGATTTTTATTAAAATTACTGAAGAACAATAAGAATTAATCTGGAGTAATTCAGGAAGCTATTATAAAATAGTAGCTCTTCATTAAATGTCCCTAATGTATTTAACATATCACAAAGTGGTGTGGTCAGCCTAGAGGTAATTATTATACATTTCAAAACACTGCACCTTTTTTTAAGCTCCGGGATGCAATATGAACTGCTGCAGCCTTCCAAGCTGCACTGTTCCAACTCTGAAAACATCCACCTGTAATTAAAGAACAAGCACACAGGGAATGCTAAATGAAAGGTGTAACATTTAGTGCACCAATTGCTTTAAAACATGTCTTTCACTCCCTTTTTTTGGCAGCTTGTGAATATTTTTGCATGAATTTAACTTGTATTGATTTATCCTAACTTCTTAAAAATACAACCCTGACACAGTTCAAATAATCCTATTCTCTTTGAAGTTTTTCAGAACCTTTTATAGCTGAAGAAACTAAAGGGCAGAGAGTCTAAGTGAGTTGCTCCTAGTACAGACTTGGCGAGAGGCCAGCAGAATGGGAACTCAGGTTCCTGAGTCTCAGTCCGGTCCTCTCGACTCTACTGCTAGGAGAGGTTACTGAGCAATTTTAAGCACTGCCACTATTGATGACATACGGTGTTTCAAAAGCTTCCATGCTCGGTTTAAAGTTCCACTAAGCATATCATTGCTTGTCAGCTGTTGGGACATACATACTAAATAAGATGACACATGATAGCTGTAGAGGAAGACAGGCAGTGTATTTTAAAGGAGAACCAGAAGCCCCATCAATTATTACCGCCTCTAAATACTCAGCATTCAGCCAGCATGAGCTCTAGGGCTGTGGAGAATGGTTTAGAATTGATTTTAAGTCTCGGTAGCTGAGAACAAGCATGCAAAGGATACAGAAAGAACCCAGAACTTGGGTAACCACTTAATCTTATCATGAGCAGGATATATGAGAAAGGAAGAAAAGTAAAGTTTTTCCTGGAGGTATTTTTTCTTCAGAAGCACAGAACCAAAAACTGGTAGAAGATCAATTAGTAATCAAGTGCATTGTAGAAGATAAAGAGAAAATGTATGAAGACCCACTAATTTTAGGGTGAATGCTGCTGAATTACGATTAATATTCTATCTCATCCAAATAAAGAGGCTGATATTTTTACATTTTTTCCATTCTCAAGACAAGTACAGTAATTATTTTTCTCTACTCAATTTTTTAGTTATATTAACTAATTGGTCCATACATGAGAAAAAATTTACTTGTTAATTTTGGTCAAAGACAAAGGTTTTACATTCTTATTTTTCCATTACTAGTTCATAAGAGAAATTGAATTATTTGAAATTAAATAAAATGGTGAATTTTTAAGAGTTACTGTCTTTATGCCAAACTTGTCTATCATTCCAGCAATTCCAATGTTCAGGGGACCCATCCACAACCCTTGAGCCTGCTCTAGTGCAGTGGTCTTCCCTAGCCTCCACTTAGCACCATCATGGACAAACTCTGGACTTAGTCATCATGAGAGTTCTCCAACCTCTGAGACCTCGAACAGTCAGAGCCCATTCTCTCACTATAGGCCAAACACAGCCAGTGTTCATTTTTCACTCCAACTACATCTGTTCATTCACATTATTTGCCACCTTAATTTTTTTCTATTAACCTTTAATTAGTTCTGCTGGTCTCATGTCATTCCTTAACTAACTTAGATCATAATGCCAGTTACTTGGATATTTCTCTCCCATCACCCTCATTTTCCTTTCTTGTTTGTCCTTCTGTCTACCTGTTCTATCAATTCAATGTCAAGACTAAATTACTAATTACCTCCTCTGTGCCTGCACTTCCTTTTTCTCTTCTATGAATTACCTAGTCATATCCATTAACCATTTCCTACCAGGGTTTTTGCCTTTCTGATAAAGATACTAATATCTTATTTGTTATATGAATTGTGTAAGTTTACTCTGAATATTCATATTTCACCTATATGGATTGCAAGTATCTTGTCTCAGGTTCTTCTCTTTTAATTAAAATATGTTGTGTTTTATTATATAGAAATTTGTAATTTTAATATATTCAAATTTTTTAATCTTTGTGTCTTGATTAAGGTAACTTTCCTTACCACAAAATAAGAATAGCCACTTATATTTTCTTCTAATATTTCTAAAGTTTTATATTTTACATTTTGTAATTTTACAGAAGTAAAATCAATTTTTGTGTATGGTCTTTTAAAAGACAAGCTTTAGACAAATTAAATACAACAGAGTTTATAATTTGAGTAAACAGTCATTCATGAATGGGGCAGCAGTCAGAACCAGAAGAGGTGCAGAAAGTGCCCCTCAGCAGTGTGAGTGGCAAGATTGTATAGGCCAAGGCCAGAAGCAAAGTGGAAAAATCACCTGATTGACTGCAGCTGGGCATTTGCCGTAATGGGGCCTTCATTGGCTGCCTGTGATGGCTGAAGCTCAGCTGTTTGTGATTGGATGAAACCCAGCTATTTCTTACAACAAATATACTCTTAAGTTAGGTTTGGGATTGTTTAAGTACTGACTTAGGTTATAGTTTGTTACAAAGAAACTCATAGTACTAGTACAGAGACAGGCTCAGGCTAATGGGCTCCTGCTTATTGCATTTAACAGGTGTTGTTAGATAGAAATCAGATTTTTATCTTCTTTAAGGTTGTCAATCAACTGTCCCACTTGTTGAAAGTTCATCCACAACCACTAGCCTGTGATGCCATCTCTGTCACATTCCTGGGTTTATTTCTGGGCCCTTTATTTCGCCTCATTTCTTTTGGTTAAACCTCTGTTTACACTATGTAGTCTTACTTACTAAGCTCTAAAATGCATGTTGTTATCTAGGAAAGCTGTTCTCAGATGTTCTCCATTATTTTCTTAGCTATTACGGTCTTCATTTATTTTGCATGCATTCTAGAATCAACTGGCCAAGTTCTACAAAGAGAAAAAAATGAAAGAAAAACAGATGGAAAGAGTGGAGGGAGGGAAGGATGGAGGAAAAAGGAAAGAGGAAGAAGGAAAGAAAGAGATGGATGTATAGTCTTATTGGTATTTTATTAAAATCAGAGTTAATTATTCAGATTAATATGACTATGAATTTATCCCATCTATGAATATGGTATTATTTTATTTTCTGTATATTTAAGCATAATTTTGTATTTTTAAATAGTTTTATTATTCTTCACATCTTCTATAGAATATACTCTATAACCTTATAATTTTTTTCTTTTGATTTATTATATTTTCTAATTAGTAGTTGCTGGCAAATAAGAATGTACTGATCTTTATATAAGAATCTTAAATTCAGCATGATTTCTAAACTTTCTTACATGTTTGTGTAAGTCTCTTGGACTTCTATGCAGATACTCATGTGTGTGAACAAAGACAATTTTATATTTTTCTATTATGATATAGACTCTTTCAATATTTTTTTCCTTTTGTTATTGTTTACTATAGACTTTTGGTAGATAACTTTTATCAAATTGAGAAAGTTTCTTTGTATTCCTAGTTTGCAAAAGGTTTCTGTTGTTGTTGTTGTTGTACTAATATTAGTGTATGTTTAATTTTATTGAGCATGTTGCAGCATCTTTTGAAATGATTATGTAGAGAAGCCTGTGTTTGACACAGATTCTCTATCAGCTCAATAACTTCATTGCCAACCAAATGAGACACAAAATTGTCCTAAATTCCAGTCATGTCAGCATTGGCTTCTATGCCTACACCACAATGAGCTATGCATAGTGAGAGACTAAAGGGTTTTATAGGTCTCCAAAAACCCCAATATGGGAGGCTGCATTAAATATTCTTCTTGACCTTGGACCTTCTTAGCTCCCTCTCTCTAGGCTAGAGAACCCATCTAAAGTCTCCAACAAGGTGTCCTAAAATATATATTCTCTTTTTCTGACAAATGATTCCCAAAGGAAATCATGAAATTTATTTATTTTCCCTACATCTCAGCAGAGGAAGTTTGGAAATGAATGATACAGAAGTAAAGTAGTCAGCTGTGGGTGGTCTGGAAGTGTCGGATTTCCCATTCGCATTTTGTGGCCCTACAGACATATTGGAATAGACTTTCAAGGTCTTCAACAGAATTTCTATCATTAAATCACATGCTATTCTCAGAATAGAGCCAACTTGTTCATAATATATTATTGGTACCATTACTAAATTCTTTTGGTAAATAATTTGTTAAAGATTTTATTATTAGTTTTATATAAATTTATGTTTTATACGTACATATCGTGTTTCCCTGAAAATAAGACCTACCCATAAAATAAGCCCTAGCAGGATTTCTAAGCATTTGGGCAATATAAGCCCTATCCCGAAAATAAGACCTAGTGATGGTGGGGCTACGTAGCGCATCTGCACAACGCATGCATTTCGTTGCAGAGTGGTAAAGAAGACTTGAGCAGCCCTTCTTATCTGCTCCATCATGACAGCTACTATCCCAGAAGTGGCTGGAAAGGTGTGGGCAGCCCCACCAAGTTCAGCTACCCCTGTCAGGTCCCAGCCATCCTGTGCATGCCACAAGCTGAGGCTTTGAGGGGAAAATAACACATCCCTGAAAATAAGCCCTAGTGTGTCTTCTTGAGGAAAAATAAATATAAGACCCTGTCTTATTTTCGGGAAAACACTGCATATATAAAATGTACATACATTATATATAACATATATATGTATAAATTTATATAGTTCCCCTTCCATTTATTTTCTGGCCAAAGGTATGTCTACTGTGCTAATCTTTTGTAGAACTAGCTTTTGGGTTTACTGATACTATTTACTATTTCTTGGGTTTTAAAAATTATTTTCTGTTTTTCCTTTATTATTTTCTTCCTTCATCCTTTGAATTTGCAATGTTTTATTTTTTTTAACTTCTTGAATTGAGTGATAAGGTCATTTGTTTTTAATCTTTCTTCCTTTTGAAAATTTACACTCAGGACAATTTATTTTCTTCAAAGGAAATTTTGTTACATCTAAAAATCTTCCATGCATGTACTGTGTTATGTTGTTTAATTTTTCATATTTCATAATTTTCATTGTGTTTTGGACCGACAAATTACTTTTGCATGTTTTTAAATATCTATATATTTGGTTTAGACCTATTTTGTTTTGTTTTGCTTTTGATTGCCAATCTTATTACATTTTGGTAACAGAGTGTTTTTATCATTCTGCTGCATTCTCATAATTTCCTCAGCTTTGTCTTCCAGAATCATTGACTAAATTTCAGTGAGTGCATTTTTTATTTATTGTAAATCCTGTGTGCCCAGATATGAGCATCTTCCCACTGAGGAGCTTATCGGGGCTTCTCTGAAGCCAGGAGGAAACACATGTTCAGTTCTTTAGTTCAGTGAGAGAAAGAGAGAGAGAGAGAGAGAGAGAGAGAGAGAGAGAGAGAGAATAGGGGAGTGCAAGAGAGGGAGGAAAGGAGAATGTAGACCCTACACACAATTTTATGCAGATGTCTTTTTTAATTTATCCTCCACAAAGAGGCCCTAGCAGAGACAAGACCTTTTTCTTTCTTTCCTGGCACTAATTGCCAGCCACTGGGCAGAGTGATGCTAGGAGGGGCGACGCTTTTCTCTGCAGGCCATGCTGGGGTGCTGCCCTCTTCCTGGGCCCAGGCCCATCTGCTGTCCCACCACAGCCTCTGAGCTGGTGCTCATGGCCTTTCTCTGTGCCTCGCATTCCTCCCTGTCTGCTCAGAGGCCCCGTACCTGTAGGAGGAGATGTATTCACTCATCTGCCGTAAGGCCACAACTGAAAGGTTTCCTAGCTCCTCTTTTCTGGTTTTTTCCCCTAAACTCAAGTTTCTTTCATTTTAAAATAAAACAAACACCCACTAAGCCTCTGTGCCCTGTTCTAGCTATGATCTTCACTTTCTTCCCTCCTCTTCTCAGTTGAGGTACAAATATACACTTACTAGGTCTCCTTGCTATAGTCCTCATAGCAGACCTTCTTTGTCTTGCTCCTTTTTCCTGAAAACAGGACCCCACACCGCGCCCCTCCACTCCAGAGACAATCGCTTAACTCCTACATTCAAGTTCTCTACTATAGTGACTCATTCTCACCCCAGAACAAAGTCCCCACTCCTGAACAGGACTCAAGAGGCCCTAGACCAGCCTTCTGCCTTTATTCTCCTGTGTGTCACCGTCCCTTTCTTAAAAACTGAGGAGTTCCATAACACTCCTAGAGTGTTCAAAGGACAGTGTGACTTCATGCCTCTTTGCTTTTGCGGGTGTTATTCCCTCTGCTAAAATGATTTCTCTTTACCTGCACAGAAAACTTCCAATCAAACTTCAAAACCAAGCTCAGAGATTTTCTTCTCGGTGCATCCTTCTCTACTTGCCCCAAATACAATTAATCTCTCTCTTCCATTGCATTAAATGTTTAAATGGTTCATCTTGTACTAAATTTAACATGCAATACTAAAAATATTTTCCTAGATATTTGTTCACATCCATTATACCCTGTGTTCTTGTTAAGGTGGGACTCATAGTTTATTTGTCAATAAATTCCCGATAGGTAGCACATTTCCTGGCACATGCAAGCACTCAATGTATACTCATAAGCATTCAAAGGGATGTGATAAGTAGGTATAGCAGTCCCTCGGCATCCATGGGGTTTGGTTCCAGGACCTGGTGGATGCCAGATTCAAGGATGCTCAAGTCCCTGATATAAAATGGTGTAGTATTTGCATATAACCTACACACATCTTTCCCACATACTTTAAATCATCTCTAGATTACTTATAATATATAATACAATGTAAATGCTATGTAAAGAGTTGCTATACTATACTGTTTTTTTTTTTTTTTTTTTTTTTTTTTTGAGACAGAGTTTCGCTTTGTTGTCCAGGCTAGAGTGAGTGCCGTGGCGTCAGCCTAGCTCACAGCAACCTCAAACTCCTGGGCTCAAGCGATCCTCCTGCCTCAGCCTCCCGAGTAGCTGGGACTACAGGCATGTGCCACCATGCCCGGCTAATTTTTTATATATATATCAGTTGGCCAATTAATTTCTTTCTATTTATAGTAGAGACGGGGTCTCACTCTTGCTCAGGCTGGTTTTGAACTCCTGACCTTGAGCAATCCGCCCGCCTCGGCCTCCCAAGAGCTAGGATTACAGGCGTGAGCCACAGCGCCCGGCCTATACTGTTTTTTAAATTTGTTTTATTTTTATTGTAATTTTTTATGGGTTTCATTTTTGTATATTTTCAACTTGTGGTTGGTTGAATCCATGGATGCAGAACCTGCAAATACAAAGGGCCAATTGTATATTGGTTTTATAGTAAAAATTCATAAATACTCTTATAAAATAAAAATTGGTTTTTAATTATTATATATGTGAATATAAAGGCAATGAATGAATGAAGAATTTGGCATTGGAAATCCAGAATCTTGGAATATCACGTTTCCCAACAGTGTTACCAATCCCTGCTGAATGACTGGGCATTTGAACCATAAAGTTATAAATGACGTCATTAGTACCTATGAATTTAGATGTTCCAGGGCATTTGGTTGAAGACAGATGTCTGTTAAATAATGTCAGCTTTGATCTGAGATGTTAACTTTTATCTGCTTGATAATGTTCTACATCTTTCCTGTACCTGCATTAATTCTCCCTGAATTTCTTTTTTTTTTCATCTCTGGACCTTCTTTATGTTTTTAACTGCTTTTTCTCCATTAGTATCTTTTTTCATCACTTTGTGTAAACTGTTGTTACGTTTACACAAAATAGTAACCAATATACATTATGTTGGATCAAAAAATACATAAAAATGTTTTCATCTATAAGAGAATATGAATTAATGCATTGTTTTAAATGTACAAGTGTATGTTAATTCAAGGTATTAAATATTCCACATGGATTAAAATATCATTTAAAAACTTCTAAGAATGATTTATTGCTGTTAACACAATGCCCTGATTATAATAGTGCCTGAAGTATTTTCATGGTACTTTACAGTTTACAGATGTTTTTGATAGACTTTATGTAGTTGTAGACAATAGGGTCGAAGGCAGATAGTGTCATTTCTCTTGCATGGTTGAGGAGGCAGAGGCCTAAGCATACAGCCCCTCAGCAATACATCTGGTCTGGGACCCCGGGTCTAGGATCCAGGTTAACTCTAGTGCAATGCCCTTCTCATGTGCATTTCATGTAAGGATTACAGTGCAAACAGAAACAACAGAGACCTTGCTTGCAGCCTAAGGTAGAAAATAAAAATGAGTCCAGTACATAGCATGACATAATGTGATGCTGCTCAAACTTGGGTCATGTATTCATCCTTATAAAAGTCAAAAACAGCTGGGCACAGTGGCTCATGCCTGTAATCTCAGCACTTTGAGCAGCTGACATGGGAGAATCCCTTGAGGCCAGGAGTTTGAGACCAGCCTGGACAACATAGAGAGGCAACATAGAGAACTGTGTCTCTATAAAAAAAAATTAAAAATTAGCTGGGTTGGGTGATATACACTTGTAGTCCCAGCTACAAAGCAAGACACTGCCTCTTTAAAAAAAAGAAAAAGTCAAAACCAAACAATAACAAAACCAAAATCTTTACAGACCCCTAAGTCTATTATGTTTATTATAATATAATGTTCCTTAAATAGGTACACATAAAACATAAAATATAAATTGCTTATGTTCCTAGTTCTGTTTCTCCACCAAAAATAAGTTTATAAATTAAATGAAAATAAAACTAAAAGGCAAGAAACCTGAAATTATCTACATGCATTTCATGGGATTGATAATGCTGCTTTCTAAATATAAATCACAGCTTCCAAGAGTACTAACTGTTGGGTGCAGGTTCTTTTCAGTTTGACATAGTTATATTAGCACAAATCCTTGCCTTTTCAAGCTACTATAACAAAATGCCATAGACTGGGTGGCTTATAAAAAACAGAAATTTATTTCTCATAGTTCTAGAGGCTGGGAAGTCCAAGATCAGAGTGCTGGCGGATCAGTGTCTGGTGAGGGCCAGCATTCTGGCTCATAGTGAACCTTCTTGCTATTCCTCAGGCCTCTGTTATGAGGATGCTAATCCCACTTATGAAGGCTCTGCCCTCATGACCTAATCATACTCCAAAGGCCCCTCCTTATAATACCATCAACTTGGGAGGTAGAGCTTCAACCTTCAATATTCAGCACAAATATTCAGATCATAGCATCATGTAGCACATGAAAAGTCAGTTGTTCCTCAACTTTTCTCTAATCAATTAATACACCCTTCATAGCAACCTATAAAGCCATTTTTTATTTACTTGATCCAACTACATCATCTATATATTAAGTCCACCCCTGAGATTTTTCATCTTGCAAGCATAAATAAATTAGTCCTACTGCTATCAACACATTTTTAAACACAGGCGTATACGCAGTGTATATCCTAAAATAATGTGATAGTGCTTGGTTATAAATTAGTCCTCCAGATAATCATTATAGAATACTCTTATATTAATTTTTCTGGGCCGGGTACAGTGGCTCATGCCTGTAATCCTAGCTCTCTGGGAGGCCGAGGCAGATAGATTGCTTGAGGCAGGAGTTTGAAATCAGCCTGAGCAAGAGCGAGACACCGTCTCTACTATAAATAGAAATAAATTAATTGGCCAACTAATATATATAGAAAAAATTAGCTGGGCGTGGTGGCGCATGCCTGTAGTCCCAGCTACTCGAGAGGCTGAGGCAGGAGGATTGCTTGAGCCCAGGAGTTTGAGGTTGCTGTGAGCTAGGCTGACGCCATGGCACTCACTCTAGCCTGGGCAACAAAGCGAGACTCTGTCTCAAAAAAAAAAAAAATTCTGGTTATGATCCATATGTAAACATAATTTAAAATGTATCATAGCAAACCCCAAGACTAACCCCCAGAGATCCACAGACGATAGTTTGAGAAGAGCTAATAAAGTGGGAAGCTGTTCTGTTTTAAACTCAACTGGACTCAATATCCCAACCATAAAACAGGACTAGATGAAACAACAAGTAGTGGGAACTGAAATTCCCCAGAGAGGAAGAAGCAATAAGCAAAGTGAGCCCCTCATTTCTCATTCTCTGCCTGGGACCACTTTTATCAGGGTGGAAGGGTGGAGTCCACACCGCACAAGGTGTCTGCTGGGCTATGGAGCAGAGGCCAGTGTCCTGGGCAGATAAAGGGCTAGAACCTACAGAGCAGAGCCCTAGGAGGAGAGAGCTGTATGCAACTGGCGCCAGAATCTGCAAGCTGAGCCCCTGAGTCTCTGGCCGAGGTCTGGGCTGCACATCCACAGGCCAGAGCTCCCCAAGACCAGAAGAGGGAGGCTCCCGCAGGATAAAGATCAGGACACAGGTAACTTAGGTTGTTAAATTCATCCACTAAAAGGCAAGTTCAAGGAGCTCAGTTGAAATCCAAGCATGAAAGATGCACCGAAAGTTCAAGTCCAAGAAACATTGAGTGTGATGACTTACAAATGAGATTTGAGATCAAATGAATGGTCTTCACTATTTGAGAATGGCTAATAATATTGGTACCCTGTTATGGGTAGGAACTTCTTTGAATTTTTGGATAAATATTTTTGTTTTATGAGCTATTTTTAAGCCTCTGCTCTTTTAATTGGAATGGATATTACAGTCTTTAATTTATGTGATGGGTTTTGGAACCAGAGAGAACTTAACGAATTAGACCCAGCTCCCTTCTGAGTTCTGGTGTCACATCGTTTATGAAGCCTGATGAGCATGATAATTTTTTCCAACCTTCAGAATGAGTATTCACTTTTCCTTCTTTTAAATTAGTAAAGACTCTCACCTTACATGCAGCCAGGAAAATGAAGCCTGAACAGAACCAAAATGTCCCTTCTCTCTAGACACAGGAGGCTTCTGCTTTGCTTTAACTGTGTCTATATTCAGCAGATAGCTTCTCATCAGAAAAAACAACATATGAAGTAAAGGCATCCCTTTTGAATGTGAACATTTGGCTTCTCTCTCTTTGCATGTTAACATTTGGTCAAAGACGACTTCAACATCCCAGAAGGACTTCACATCCACAAAATGCCTATCCAGCTCCTGGCCTTAAAGGCTTATTTAAACAGGGGAAGAAAGAAAGAAAAAAAGAAAGAAAGAAAGAAAGAAAGAAAGAAAGAAAGAAAGAAAGAAAGAAAGAAAGAAAGAAGAAGGAAGGAAGGAAGGAAGGAAGGAAGGAAGGAAGGAAGGAAGGAAGGAAGGAAGGAAGGAAGGAAGGAGAAAGAAAAATCTGGATTTCTTTATTTTCTTCCCGAACCTTTAGTTTATAGGTAAAGTATTTTCTTTAGTAACACAAGACAGCCTCATTTGTCCAGCCTGATGAGACAGCGGATTTGAGCAGAAGAGTCCCTTTCAGGGTGGGTCTTCTGAGTTTTTAAGCCAAAAGAACAGACAGATACAGCCATCCACAACATAATGATGCCCATGGCAGGTCCATGGTGAACTGCACATACAATGGTAGTCCCATAAGATTATAATATCATATTTTTACTGTATCTTGTCTATGTTTATATATACAAGTACCATTGTTGTTACAATTGCCTACAGTATTCAGTAAAGTAACATGCTGTACAGGTGTGTAGCCTGGCAGCAATAGGCTACACCACATAGCCTGGCTGTGTAGTGAGTGGTAGCATCAAGGTTAGTGTCAGTGCGCTCTGTGATGTTCGCACAAGGATGAAATCCCCTAACAGCACATTTCTCAGAACACATTCCCGTCGTCAAGCAACACATGACTGCGTTCAGAAACGATGCTAAAGCACTTCATTTAAACTGGCAACTGGCCATGCCTGGTGAGAGCACAGGGAGAGTGTGTGACACAGAGATAAACTGAAGTCACATAGAAGGGAAAGAATATTTTCAGAGAGCTTGTTCTTAAAGAAAGAGAAATCTTTGAATTCCAAAAACCATGATAAGAAAAAAGGAAAAAGTACACACACGTATATGTATATACACATATGTGCGGGGGGCTATGTAAGCATATGGAGGGAGAGAGACAGAGACAGATGGAAATGTTTTCCCAGATATTAAATTTCTGTGTCCTTCTCACTCTGTTGAGAGGGTGTGATGACTCCCAAAGAGAACGCACCTCTAAGCCAGTGACTGTATTACTATTCTAGTTTCCCACATGCTGCCACTATGGTGAAGGAAAGGGACAGAGAAAAAGTCTTTTCAGAACATGCTCAGTTATCTTTAAGAGGGAGACGGGTGAGTAATTTTATAATATATGAAGATTGCAGAATAATGAGCTGTTTCAGATTTTGAATTAAGATATGGCTGTTGCCAATTGGTCAGTGGTCCCCTAAAGATGCTCAGGTTGTCTACTTGTAGGAGAATAGGCAGATATTTATTCAGAAGGGGGTGTTGGCCTTTAAGCTTGAATTTCTGAAGGAAGAGCTGCCAGGCCTGAGAGTTGTGGGGAAAGGAGAGGAGGGAGTCAGGGTTCTAGCTGCAGCCTATGCCCATGTCCTGCATGGCTTTGAATTTCAGGCTCAGCTGACCCCCAGGGACAGCAGTGTGTGGGCTCAAGGGCAGGAAAGCTGCAAATGGACACTATGCTCCAGGACAGGGGCACAGCAGGGCTGTTGGCCCAGCCACACTCTGCTCACATCAATAGCCTCCTGTGCCTTCAGCATTCCACTGCAAGGACGTCCTCAGCCGTTCACAACTGACCTTCCTCAGTGGTGCCTGCCAACTACATGAGAGAGCCATCTTCAGGCCAGCCTTGCCGTCTCAGCAGCACGACCTGGGCCACGAGGCAGGAGGCACTGCTCCTTCATTTGCCTGGGCTGTAGCCAGGCACTCTGGGTTCAAGGTGGATTCATGCTCCTCCACCTGTTATGTGGGGAAGGAGGTGCCTGAGCCCCTTAACGCATGTTATAAAGTCAATGCATGCTTCTCTACCATTTACATGCACCTTCCATGTAACATTACATGTTATCTTGCACGAGAGCCGAGTTTTCCAAGTGACATGGCAAAGAGTATTATCCCATTTTATAGATAAAGAAAAGCAGATGTAATTCTGTGAGGTGGCTTCCCAAGGTGGCACAGCTAATAAGCAACATAGCTGGTACTCAGGCACAGTGCTTTAAACTAGCCCTCAATGACATGTCACTTCAATGTTTGCTCCCAAACCTCCACCATCCCCAGCCGTGGTTCTCCACAGAGTTGACCCAACTTGCCAAACAGTTGCAGTCACCCAAACCAAACTAAGCTGTGTGAATAAATAATAATCTGTTTCTGTTCTAAGTAAGCCCTGGTTCGGCGTGATTGTCAATCTAGGGATGCAGACACAAGCCAGTAGAGAGAAGGCTGGGCATATGGCTTCCTCCAGCTGGGAACTGGCTCCCAACTGCCTCCTTGCCCTGCTCCCCTCAGTCTGCCCTGCACCCCAAGGCCCCGTGTTCACCAGCCCACTGCCCTCTCCAGTGTCTTCAAGGGCTCTGGTGGGCTGTTAGCAAAGTTAAGTTTTTAACAACAACCTGCCTCATCTTGTTGGGATCATCAAGGTTGCATCCTAACCTTAAATACAATCAAATTTGTAGTAGTCAAGTAACAATAAATGTAGTTTAAATAATCACATTGATGTAAAAATAATTTAAAATTTAAAAATGGAAACTAGTGACAATGTTTATAACTTATCTCACAGAAAAGGTTATACATATATATCCCTTAAATATATAAAAATGGGGAGAAGGGCAATGGTACTATAGAAAAATGGGCTGAAATACGGTTGCACAGATTAAAAAATAGAAGTGGTTCCCTATGAAAAGATGCTCAGCCTTATGCACAAAAATATAAATCAAAATTACATGGAGATATTATTTTAACTATAATTCCCACATGTTTATTATAACATCATATTGGCAAAGGGGACCATGTCTTATCTTTCCAAAGAGCTTGTAAACACACAGAAGACTGCAGCCATGTTTTATATTTCTCTATTCCAGTAGTATCTGAATACATATCTAATTAATAAATATCAGAGGAGCTAATGCTGTGGATGCTACTAATGATAACTTGTAACTCTTCAAAGTTGCCACGGTCTCCAGAACTAGAAAAAGGCCATAGACGGAGGGGTGCCAGTGGAAAAAAGCACTTATTTTCTCTGCCTAGGGTGACTCTATTGCACTGGAATGGAGCATATAGTCATCTTCTTGCCTGGGTACAATTTTGAAAAGAGGAAAAAAACAGTGGCAATTCATAAGGCTACTGTGCATTTTCAGCCTTTTTCTGGCAATACTCTGGAACATTCAGAGAAAGTTTTTCAGAATTCTGTGATCGTGCATCTAAGTCATAGTATTTCACCCCCTCCTCAAGGATGTCACAGATTAGTATAGATCACAAAGTGATTTTTAATCAACACAGTGAAAACAAAGGTTTAAAGCAAGACAAGTTTGAAAGTGGTTGTGTGTAATACCTGTGAGAGGATGACGACTGGGCAGCTCCTCAAAGGAAATTGAGGAGGGGCAGAGCTAAGGACAAAACAAGATGCTGTCAATTGTTTTGGTTCACAGGTGATAGGAAAAATGTCTCCAGGATATTTACTTTTAAATATCTTCCTGCAGCTCTTTGAATAAGCTTTCCATATTGAACGATACAATGGAAGGGCTCAATTCCAAATATTATGACATTTTACGTAGTCATTATTTAAAATACTTCTAAAATGCCAAAAAGAGCGTAATGCTAATGGGAAGAAAAGGCAGCTTTGCATAGTCTTGACAAGGTTAGAATAAAAAAAGATAATTCCTAATGGTGGGGGAGGTTAAATCCAGAATTAGGTTTTTAGGTATGAAATGTCCAAATTCTGTAAGTCCTAAGTTTGACAGTTGATATCTCTGACATTTCACTTTGACACTTCTTGTTTTATTTTTATTGTGAATGTACATCCTCAGTCTTTCAAACATACATTTTTTCTTGTGACTAATCCCACCCCCCTTTTTAGGGCAATTTTTTTAAACCATAGATAAGTAAAAAATTTGTGTTATTTTCAAATATGAGTTCTATCACAGAAGCAATGCAGTGCAGACAGCTCGCAATGTGAAAGAAGTGTTTACGAAGTTTGTGGCTAATGAGTGCATAGTATATTGATGGTTTGAGAAGTTTCGTTCTGGTGATTTTGATCTTGAAAATGAGCCACGTGGACAACCTGAGACCAAGGTGGGTAATGATGAGCTGAGAGCTGTCGTGGACACGAATCCACCTCAACCTGTGCATGAACTAGCAGCAAGGTTTGATGTTACTATTCCAACAATACCAGACCATTTGAAGCAAATGGGCAAGGTAAAGAAGCTGGGTAGACGGGTTCCCCATGAATCAAACGAGTGCAACAGAGAAATCGTCTAGAACAGGCGTCCTCAAACTACGGCCCGCGGGCCACATGCGGGGGTTTTTGCCCGTTTGTTTTTTTACTTCAAAATAAGATATGTGCAGTGTGCATAGGAATTTGTTCATAGTTTTTTTTAAACTATAGTCTGACCCTCCAACAGTCTGAGGGACAGTGAACTGGCATCCTGTTTAAAAAGTTTGAGGACCCCCGGTCTAGAAGCTTGCCTTTCTTTCCTGTCACGAACCATTTCCACACCGCATTGTTACATGTGATGAAAAATGGATTCTCCTTGATAATAACAAACATTCAGCACAATATTTTGGATAAAGATGAAGTGCCGAAACACAATCCAAAATCAAATATTCTTCAAAAAAGCTAACAGTATCTTTTTGGTGGTCCAGCCCTGGTATTATCCAGTACAGCTCCTTGAAATCTGGTTAATTAATTACAATGAATGTCTACAGCAACCAATTGGATGAAATGATGAGGACGCTTGCAACTAAGCAGCTGAGATTGGTCAATAGAGACAGGCTAATCCTCTTGTAAGACCACATATTGCACAAACAATGCTGACTCAAACTACAGAGTTTGGACTTGGAAACTCTGTCATCCACTGTATTCACTGGACCTTGCACCATTGACTACTGCTTCTTCCAGGCTTTGGACCACTTCTTACAAGGAAAAATATTCAATTCTCAGCAAGCTGTGGGAAATGCCTTTTGTGATTTCATCACTAGTCGCTGTCTAGGCTCCTTTGCTGCTGGCACACACAAACTACCGTTAAGACGGTAAATTGTGTCGATAACGTAGGCACATAGTTTGATTAATTGTACTGCTTCTTGTTTGAGATATAATCAACTACCCCTTGATTCAAAATTGGACATTCCATATTTAATGACCTAAATAATATACCTAATGTAGAGATGTTATATCTTTAATTATATCTGTCTTTAAGAGAAAAATAATGTTCTGATTTGTTCAGAATTGTAATGTGAACAGAAACTGTAAAAGGGAAGAGAAATGTTCGGTGTAACTAGCAAATTTCACATTGTTAGCTTCTGCACAAGTGTTTGTAAAAACATTAAATATGCTATTAGTTAAAACTATTAACATAACATTAAAAAGCACCAATGCATAAATTTTTACAGCTAAAGTCAATAATTAGAGGTACTGAAACAGATTTTTCTAAGTAGAGGGCTATAGTTACACTGCTCATAAATTTTATATATAGTTTTTTAATTGAGTTAAATATCGCTCCTTTAGGTTCTTTAGTTTCTTCTGTAGTTATTAGTTTCAATACCTTGCTTAACGTGCAATGGGACATAGGGAAACAGCAGTGGCATGCCAGCCCCAGTAGGCTGGGTTCAGGACAGCAGAGCCTTTTACACCAAGTTTTCTGGAGTTACAGATGTTGCTGAAGGGATCTGTGAGCACCAGAAATCCTCCGGTGAGTGCCAAAGGGGAAGTCCTTGATGTCTTAGTCTTGGTTTCCTTAGAAAGGAGCCTATTCAATTACTTGGGTTCCCCTTTTGAGGACAACTGTAATCTCAAAATTTATGTTTGCTTTAAAAAAAGACTTGCACAACTCAAAGACAAGGCGCAGTCCTAAGACTGGATAGAAAAGAAGCAATTTGGGGCTGAAAGGTGAAAAATGGCTGGCAGCTTAAAAATAGTCTTTACTCAAAACATCCTTGGTGAGGAAGGAGCTGAGAGGTTGGTGAGGGAACTGACCCAGTGGCCTGCTGTGTCCGGCATGGGGTCACTGCGGGCAAGAGGAAAGGGAGCAACCGTGGTGATTACAAAACCCTTCCTTTCTGCAGATCCTGCCTTACACCTGCCAGCCACACTGACCCAAACATGTCTCTATCTGAAATTTTCACATGACTCTGCAGACCCAAAGCTGGGAGGACAGCTGAAGGAAGGGTCCCCATGGTCACAGAAGGCACAGCTTGGAGCAAACAAAAAGCATTCTGCAGGGCTGGGCTTGGCGGGTCCAAACCGAGGTGAAGGCACACATGGGACACCACCAGAATCAAAAGAGGCCTCAGGGGTATGTCGGGGAAGGTGTCCCAGGAAAATCTGGCAAAGTCCCCAAAGCAGCTGGGCAACAAGTATGCTCTGATGGTCTACAGCATGCCAGGGCCGAGCGCGGTGCTGGGCGGGTGGAGGACTCAGATGTGTGAGAGAGGGTGGCAGTGTCATGGCGAGGGCAGCATTGCACACGTGCCGGCGTTCAACCCACGTGAGGGTCGCCTTACCCAGCCCCAGGGGACGGGCTGTCTGTGACTGCTTTCTTTTTTTTCCCTTTTATTTTATCATATTATGGGGGTACAAATATTGTTAGGGTTACATATATATATTGCCCCTGCCACCCCTCCCCCACTGCCGTGCAGAGTATCAAGCGTATCCAACCCTCAGGTGGTGCGCACTGTACCCCTTATGTAAGTATACACCCTTTCCCTCCCCCCTCCCACCTGCCCACCACCCAATAAAAGTTTATTTTGGACATTTTGGTTACATTGTATATCTTTGCCTCTCCCTAAGAAGGGTTAAAGGTATTCTCTTCCCCCCCACACACAATGCTCGGCACAACCCTAAGATGTGGGTCTCCCCCACCCCCAAATCCCTGGTGAACACTACCACCATTTGAGCACCATAGTTTTAATCAGTCAGTACCAATTTGATGGCAAGTAGATGTGGAGCCCATTTTCTTGATCTTGTGTCGCCTCACTTTGGATAACGGGCTTAAGCTTAATCCAGGATAGCATAAACGCTGCTAGCTCACTGTCATTTCTTAGGATTGAGTAGTATTCCATTGTGAGCATACCAGCTCAAGCAGGCATGGCACCTCACTGCACCACTGTCAAATCCCAGGCCACCTGGTGAGCCAGAGAACCAAGCATGAGTCTGAACCAGTACTGCCCAATAGAACTTTCTGCCTTGATCAGAGTATTCTGTACCTATGTTTTGTGGCTATTGAGCACTTGGACTATGGCTAGTGTGACTGAGGAATGGAATTTTTAATTTTATTTTAATTAATTTAAATTTGAAGAACCATCTGTGGCTAGTGGTGACCATATTGGACAGCCCAGGTCTGGTGGGCTACAGGGCAGACAGAAAGCTATGATTTGTAAGCAGACAACATCCACATGTAGGGAGTTGAGAGAGAAAGAGAAGATAGAATGAGAACACCATCACAGCCCATGCAAGCCCAGTTCCTGACTTGAGTGAACCAGTCCAGGTGGAGCACAGGGAGATTACACAGATTTCTCTACTACCTAGAGCATGCCAATCCCTCATCCTGAGAGAAAGGGGAAAACATAAACTGCTCTCCATAATTTTTGAGTCAGTAACAATAAATTTTTTCTTAAAACACTGGTGAATATTCCTTAAATTCCAATTATTATAAGACAAATTCATGAACATTAGCCCTGCAACCTCTATCCCATTCCATCTTCACTTACAAAGTTCTCTGAGCACCAGGGAGAACTCAGGTACCACAAAACAATCATCCTGGCTCTTCAGAATGTGCTAGACCACTAGTTAAGGTCCAGTGAGGTAAACCATGTGGAATTCCTGCTATTTTTGCAGGTTAAGCACTTTTACCAGATACCATGTGCTTTTTCCTTGAGGAGATGAGCCTCAAAAACAGTAAGATATCCTATGCCTTATTAGAAGAAATACTTGAAAATAGCTAGGGGCACATTATGTTTGTCTTAATCACATAAGATTCGTCAATCTCATTCCCATTGTTGCAGGTGAACTCCACGTCAATTCATTGCAAAGTCATAGATCGATGGAACCTGAATCCAGGCAGCAGATTGTGGTCAGTTCTGGTTCTTGAAACTCATTTCACTGCAGTCCAGACATCTGAGCCTTAATGATTGACCTAATGTTTCTAAGTTTATCCTAAGAGAAACAATATAGTAATTTCTTAATAGTTTCATTAATTCCCAAATGATAAAAATAAGTATTAATGAATTGATCAGTAGAACTTTGAATTAACAATACTGAATGTGTATGTACTTAACAAATATCACAAAAGCAGTTGACATATTATAGTCATCATTTTTCTTATATTCTGAAAAAAGTATATTTATAAAAACAATTGAACCCATCAGATTTAAACACTGGAGAATTTCTGATTATTTCTGCCTGAGAATTGGCAGTATTAGAAAGTCAATACAGACACTCTTCACTTAAAGGTGACCTTGAAACGCAAGCCCAGTAGTTCTAATGACAAGTGTCCATAAGGGCTGCATTTGTTTAAAAAATACAGATTCTAGCATATAGGGTCTGAGAATCTGCATTTTAACTAGTAACTCAGATAATTCTTTTGCAGCCTAATTGATGAAAACCCTTCAAAGTTGAAGAACTTTGAAAACTATGATAAGTACCATCAATAGCTCTTATCTGCCTACCCACAAAACTAGCAACGAGAACATTTGTACATTCAATCACTTAACATCGAAACCCAAGCACTGCTCCATAGGCAATATAGATCCTAGGCATTTATTACTTAGTAACATAAAATAAAATTCTGGTCCTCAACTGTCCAGAACTCATAGGAATTTGTTGCCCTTAAAAAAAGTCAATGGTCTGTGAAGAACTCTGATTTCTGGTCAGTGCAAGGACAGGACAAAATTATAAACCCAGTAACTCATTCATTTCTCCCATCACCTCTCTTTCACACTATGGACAAGAACTCTCGTGCTGAAGAAATTAGTTTGCAAACTGTCTCACTCTCCAGTGACTATGTACAAGCAGAATTAAAATGAAACATTTCATCATTAAAATCTAAGGGGTTCAGGGTGTCAGACCTCCTCCCTCTAGGGGAGTGTTTTCAAGAGATGGTTTTTCTGGGCACTATAAGACTAATTTGAGTGAAAAATATAACTTTAGATAGTTATTTGTAGTCATGAAGACAGCCCCTATAGAGCAAAAGGGAATTAAGGCAAACAAAACAAAACAAAACAAAACAAAAAAAAAAACAACAACAACATAAAAATACATATTTGGTAGAGGAAACAAGAGGTGAAGGTTAACTATTAACAGAGACCATCCCTCAGCAGGGTAACAATATGAATCAGGAGTGTTCTTAAACATTCTTGAGTGCTATTCAATTAATTAGCAAAGGCTACACTTCTTTGGTTTTGTGCTCTATTTCCTATAATTTTTAGGGCTGTCTCTTTGAGATGTAAGTGCCCCCCATAAAAGATCTTCTGGATGGTTCCATATCTGTTCTGGGTCCAGCTCACATCCTTCATGTTCATTTCCACAAGCTTGGGGAGTGCTCCTCGATTTGTAGTAGAGTCCAAAACAAAGTTTCCCCTTAAAAACATGAAAGCAATGTAAAAGGAGAAAGCATGAGATCAAGTCATAATATCATATAGAAGGACCAATGGCTGGACACTACTATAAAGTCTAAACCAGGCTGTATTTGGAGGTTTGATTGCACAGTCATGAGTCGCTTGACAAAGGGGATATGTTTTGAGAAACACATCATTAGGCAATTTCATCCTTGTGCGGACATCATGCATAAAGTGTACTTACCTACACCTGGATGACGCAGCCTACTGCACAGCCAGGCTATATGGTAAGGCCCGTTGCTCGTAGGCTACGATCCTGTACTGCATGTGCTGGATTGAATGCTGTAGGCAATTGGAACGCAACGGTAAGTATTTGTATATCTAAACATAGAAAAGTACAGTAAACATATGGTATAAAAGATTTTTAAAAATAGTACACCTGCCAACGGCACTTATAAAGGGAGCTTGCAGTACTGGGAGTTGCTCTGGGTCAGTGAGTGGTGAGTGAAGGCGAAGGCCTAGTATCAGACTTTACTGCACTCTACTGTAGACTTATAAAGACTGTACAGTTAGGCTAGGCTAAACTTATTTAAAATTTTTTTTCTCTAATCTTAAATTAACCTTAGCTTACTGTAACTTTTTTATTTCATAAACTTTAAGTGTATTTTTTTTAACTTTTTGATTCCTTGGTGATAACAATTAGTTTAAAACACAAACACAGTGTACAGCTGTACTAAAATATACTGAAATGTTTTCTTTCTTTATGTCTTTATTTTATAAGCTTTTTCCTATTATTTTTTTTTCACTTTTTGTTAAACACTAAGACACAAACACGCACGAGCCTAGGCCTACACAGGGTCAGGGGCATCAGCATCACTGTGTTCCACCCCCACGGCTTGTCCCACTTGGAAGGTCTTCAAGGGCAGTAGCATGCATGAAGTTATCGTCTCCCATGATAGCAGTGCCTTCTTCTGGAATACCTCCCGAAGGTCCTGCCTGAGGCTGTTGTACAGTTAATGTTTGGGTTTTTTTTATATATAGAAGCTGCAGCAGTGCGCTCTAAAATAACCATAAAAAGTATAGCATAGTAAATACGTAAACCAGTAACATAGTCATTTATTATCATTATCAAGTTTTACGTACTGTACGTAATTGTCTGTGCTAGACTTTTACACAACTGGCAGGGCAGTAGGTTTGCTCACACCAGCATCACCACAAACACGCGAGCAATGTTTTGTGCCACCATATTAGGATGGTTGGGACATCACTAGGTAATAGGAATTTTTCAGCTGCACTATAATCTTATGGGACCGCTGTTGCATACATGATCCACCATGGATGGAAGCATTGTTGTGCAGGACATGGCTGTACAAGTGTGGCAGTGCTCTGGGTACTGTATTGATTTAATTGATGAAAAGATTTAACCTTTGTGCATTCTTAGATATTTCAAGCTTTTCTGGACAGTTTTTCTCATTACCAAGTTACTTTAACTCATTCATTTTAGAGCTATTTGTTAAATGGCATGAATTTTCCCTAAAATTAATCCCCATAAAATGATCAATAGAAGGAAAAAAAAAAACCATCATTTCCATTAGAAACCCTTTGTGCTTATGAGAAATGACTATTGATTTTAACTTTTATAGAACTCGTTCCCTTTGTATCTAAGCAAGTTCTGCTAGAATTAGTATTTTAAAACCCTCCAAGGAATTGTGGTATAGTCGAACCCTAAAACAACTCCCTCTGCTACAAAATGCTCAGATATTGAGAAATCCTAGGTCTTTCCCAGGGCTTTCTCTCCCCCTAAACACCAGCCAACACTTAAACTAATCCTCTCCTGGTTTTAAAAATCCAATTTAAGAACTGTTGGTTTGACCAGGCTTTTACAACTTTAAAATTTTAATGAACTTTAACAAACTACTAAAAGAAGGGAACTCAAAAGACAAGGAATCTTGAAAATGTAGTACTGAGAAGTCTGAATTAGTTCAGTTTTGAAAACACAGGGAGTTTGATTATCCTTAAGTGAGATCAAGTGAGTCCTGCCTTTTTCACTCAGTCAATTCAGAGAAAAAGGAAAATAAACTTGGTTAATACACCCAAACCTATTAGCCCTCTATTGTTAAGTACTAACTGACCCTTTAAATACTAGTCAGCTCTGTCCAGAGGACCAAGTCACCGTAAGCATAATCTGATTCCACTAACAATTCGTCATTAAATGTTTAGTTTAAGAGATAAATATTTTGATGATTTAAAATTTAATCAGAAGCTAAAAAGAATTCTTTAATAGGTGTTAAATTTATGGTTATTAATTTTCACACTAACATTTATCATTATATGAGAAGGTTTAGTTGTAAAAGATACTTCTAAATATGCATGTATCCTTTGACCCATTAATGAGAGAATGATTAAGTAAATAATGGTATCTACAGCCACTTAAGGTAAGTTTTAAAAAGAGTTTTCTGGATTTTGTAAACCTTCTGAAATGAGAATGTATTATTTTAATGTTAAAAAAAAATTACAAAAGAGGGCCCTTCCTGGTTTCAAGATAAGCCTCACATAGACAATTAAAATAAACACTGGCCTTCCTCACTCTTTATTCCATCATCTCGTTTAAATTTTCCTCATTATCTTTAAAATTCTTTCATTATTTTCTTATCAGACATTATTTTTAACTTATCCTTTGTCTCCCCTGTCCCAGCTAGAATGTAATCTCTGTGACATCCAAACATTGGGTCTCCTGTTCAATTCTCTTCTAGACTCCAGACTGGAGAGTAGAACAGAGTGGGCAAATGTTTGTTGGGTAAATAAATGAACTGACTGCTCGCTTAGCACATTCTCTCATAATTATACTTGCTATGTCTCTCTCCCCTCCATGACCCTGCCTACTCTCGCATTAGTGTCACGAGGGCAGGGACTGTGTCATTTTATTTTTCATACTCCCAGCGGCGATAAGCCTGATCGCATTCATTGTGAATGAACGAGTGAGTAAGTGGATGGGTTTAAGGTCTGATTGCTGATGCCCATGCTCTTTCTCCTACACCATCATGCCTATTCCGAGTCACTCCTCTGAGGAGTGAACAAATCCTGGTTTCAAGGAGGTTAAAACTGCATTTGGCGTGGTACTTCAGGAGTCTCCAGCGTGCAGGTGCGTTGTAAATCATGAAGAGGGTGGAGGCCCTCAGGCAGCTCATCCTCTGGACAGGCCCCATGACAGGGCAGCCTGGCAGGCGACAGCATAGTCAGCCTGACTCTGTGAAATTAGGTTTCATTTGCTCATTATCTCACCCGACAAATCTCATTGAGCTTTTAATGATCACATTGAATTTTTTTGAGATAAATTTTTATACACGCTGAGCAGGAAGACAGTAACCACACTTTCCAGCGTTCCTTTAGGGTTCTTGTCAGTTACCAGACCAAGCTGCCCTTAGTCTCGGAGCCACGCCTTCTAAGCTGGCCTGGCTTCAGGGGGACCCTCCCCTGTCTGTGCCACTGTCACTCTCCTTGCGGATACTCTGCCACTGCCAGAGGATTGCAGTGGCCTGGGCTCTCCAGTCAGTTTTTGACTAAGACCTCGGTTCCTTATTTGTAAGACAGGGATAATAGTGATCGCCTTATGCTTGCTGAGAGGAGGATAGTTATGCAGTGGGACAGTACATATTTATACTCAAAAAATATGGTTTTCCTCCTGTTCAGTTACATTTGACACCATTTATTTAGAGACACAGAGTTAAGATCAGATTTGTGAGGAGCCTCTGAAAAGAATTTACCACCTACCAACACTGTTCTCAATACTACAATCTTCTAATTTTATGATAGCTTCATCTACCTTCGGTTCAGAAACAGGCTCAAAAGCTTCCAAGTGAGTATCCAGCCAGTCCCCAAGTGGGAATGCCTATTCCGTGATGGCCTCTTCAGACCTCTGAACTACCAACTGTGTTCAGGAACCGAGCCCCACGACCTTCCCCTTCAGGTCCTTTAATCACCACCCAGAATGATCATGAAACAGCTGCCCCAAATATAAATCCACCTTCAGAAATAAAATACTCAAAAGGATTATAGGCTTACACTTAAAATGTACAATTTAAATGATGCAAGTCAACTGATTAACCTTGAACATTGATAAAGAAATCTACTAATTAAGAAAAAAAATATAAAAAGAACAAATTTCATCATAATCACTGAAAAATAATAATTTATACACACATATGTAAGCACACACATACATATATAAATATAGGTTTTTCCCTTAAAAGAAGCACTATGAGAGATATTGTAGACTCGGTAGGGCCCAGATGGAATTGTTTTCTTGATCATGACAGTGGAGCATTCTTTATACAAGCATCGAGGCCCACAGCCTTCTCACCTCTGTAGTCAGACTGCCAGGGCTCAAGTTCAGCTCAAGTTGTGAGTATAAGAAGCATGAATGTCTGTTTATTCACCCATAAAATGGGGATATTAATATATCCTACATCAAATATTAAATGAGATTAGACAAGATAATACCTGGAACATTTTTCATTTTTATTATGTTTCCACCAATAACTAACACGTTATCAGTAGGCAGAAGAATTTAATTGATTAAATATTCATTGGCCTTCCCTACAATTCGTGGACCCCTCACTTGCCACAAGAATATCCAAGTACAAATAAAGCACAGTGAATGCGGCAGCAGGAGAGCATTATATCAAATAATTGTATCAAAAATTATATCAAGTCATCTGGGTTTGAATCCCTCTTCTGCCACTTGATAGCTGTGTGATTTAGGGCATGTAACTTAACTATTCTATCCCACAACTTCTTCATCTTCAAACAGTGTTATTAACACCACCTCACAGGATTGCTATAAAAATTACACATGAAATAAATATGAAAAGTAGCTTCTCCTCACTCTTTTTTTCAGCCCCTTATTTGTTTCCTTGATAGCACTTTCAATTTTATTATTCACACCTGCTTGTCTATCACTTGACTCTCTGAAGAACACGTGCACACCGGCAGTGGAGACTGCCCACTGCTCCAGTTCACACTGAAGCCGAGCTCGGAGGAGGAGATGTGGATTGATTATGTTATGCTTACTCTTTCATATGCACTTGGCAGACAGTAGTTCATCGAGTCATTGATTTAATCCTCTCATCGACACACTATGTGGTAGGATTATTATCCCCCTTTTACAGGTGAGGAAACAGAGATGAGTGCATTGCTCCCAGAGCTAATAAGGCGTGGGCTTGGGTTCAAGCCACTTCTGTCTCACTGAACAGCCTAGGCTCTCAACTGTCCGTGTCGTGGCCCTCGTGACGGTCCTCACAGGGCACTGTGGTGAAGGGAGCATCACCCGGCACCTATAGAACACGTTGCTAGGCATGCCACATGGTGCCATGGGAGCTGCAGAGCTCCAGGAGAAGGGGGTGATGGTCTCTCATGAAACTGGAAACAGGAACGTTTTTTACAAACCCTGTCTGCAAAGAATAAATGTAGAAACATGAACAAAAAGACATACTTCCTCAGTCTCATTGACAGATTCTTTATCTTTTCTCCAACCTTTTAATAGGAGAGATTTCTAGGGCTTAGTCCTCAGGTGGCTTCTGCTCTCCATCTACACTCACTTTCATAGTGATCCCATCCAGTTTCTGGCTTTATGTAACGTCTGCATGATGATAGCTTCCAAATTTAGCTCTCCAGCCTGGACTTCCCCACTGAATTGTTGACTTGAATATTTTATTATCCATTTGGTATTTCTGCTCATATGTACAAGAGTGCTATCAAAATTAACTCATCATTCCCATCTCAGGTTAAAGGATCTCTGCATGTCCAGTCGTGTAAATAAATCTTGGCATCATCACTGGCCCCACCTCTATCTCTCACACCCCACAGATAATTAATCAATCTGTTTCATAGATTCTACCCTCAAACTATAGCTAGAATCCAATCAGCTTCTCACCACCTCTCCTGCTACCATTTAGTCTAAGCCACCAGTATCTCTTGCTGGAATAACTACAAAAGGTTTTCTGGGTTCTATTCTTGTCCCCTTGCCTCTTATAATCTATTCTCAACAGAGGTGTCAGAATACTTTTTCAAAAACATGTTTTATGCCATGTCACTTCTATGCTCAAAACTCATCAATGGCTCCCATCATACTTGGATAAAAGTCAAAGTATTTTCAGTGACCTATAAAGCCTTACTTTATCAGCTCCCCAGTACGTCTCTGAATTATTACCCATTACGTCTTATCTCACAGCTCTCCTCCAGCCCACTCTCGAGGAGCTCACTCTAGCCACCCTGGTCTTCTCAATGTTCTTTGAACACACCTAACATGTTCTTGTTTTATGGCCTGTGACTCTTGTCTATCTGCCCTTCTGTTTGGAAGTACCTTCAAGTTTTCCCTCAAATCTCACCTTTTCAAAGGAGTATAACTTTACCACTCTACTTACTATTCCAGTGTTTGCCTCCCACTCTCATCTACTTTCCCCTGCCATAATTTTTTGCATAACCTAGATTACCTTTTAATGTAAAACAAAAAATTTTAATTTATCAAGTTTATTGTTTATTAGCTGGCCCCTCCCAGTAGAATATAAAATGAGGGAGGTCTGAAATTTACTTTATTTTATCTACCAAGATATGCCAAATACCTAGAATAGTAAATTATAGGTGTTCAATAAATAAATCTCTTTATAGTCAACATTAAATTTTATATTCCCCACTTGTAAAAGTATTTAAGCCATTTCTCAGTTTCCTTGAGTTTGCTGAATCTATGACCAGCTTTAGGAAAAGAATATAAGATGGCTTCCAAAATGTTATGCTAAACAAGAAGGAAGCTATGAAGACAGGCAGAATGAGAAAACTGAAGGTGCAAAGAATAAATGAAAAGGCTGAGGCAGAAGGCAAAAGGAAAAATTAGAACCCAGGAAGAAAAGATAGGCAAGTATGATTAAAAAATTAGGAGAGTAAGTATAAAAAGAAATTTTAAATATGAAATGATTATCAAGAGAAAAATAAAATGCCATTGAGTTCAGATTAAAAGTATAATAGTGAGCACTATTTGGCTTATGGGTACACTAATAACCCTGCCTTAAGCATTATGAAAGCTATCCATGTAACAAAAACATTTGTACTCCCTTAGTATTTAGAAATTCTTAAAATTTGAAAAAATAAGACAGAATTAAACACAATCTTGTTCAAGGCTCAGCTTGCTGTTCAAAAATCCTTTTGTATTATGAAAGAAAGTCTTTTTTTCCTTTTTACTACTCATGATCATAAGAAAAATAGTCCTTTGGTTTATTCAATAGGAAGTTGTACTCAGTGTTGAAACACTACAAATCTTATCATGTAAAAGTTCCTTTAGACCCAATATCACAGTTATATTTCCTAACATATTCAGCATTTTTCCATGTTCTTCATTTCCCTGCATAAATCTGTATTTCTATATCACATCATTTTCCTTCTGTGTGAAGGATTTCCTTTAACATTATTTGTACTACAAGTCTGCTGGTAGGGGACTTTTTCAGTTTTTGTATATTTGAAAAAGTATTTTACTTATATTTTAAAAGATATTTTTACTGAGAATAGATTTTATGTTAACAAGTTCTCCCTTCCTTCCTTCCTTCCTTCCTTCCTTCCTTCCTTCCTTCCTTCCTTCCTTCCTTCCTTCCTTCCTTCCTTCCTTCCTTCCTTCCTTTTTCTTTCTCTCTTTTTCTTTCTTTCTTTCTTTCTTTCTTTCTTTCTTTCTTTCTTTCTTTCTTTCTTTCTTTCTTTTTTCTTTCTTTCTCTCTCTCTCTCTTTCACACTATCTTTCTACTCACATTGTTTCAAAAAAGAAATCTGATGTCATTCTTATGTTTGTTCCTCTTTATGTTATGAGTCCTATTTCTCCCCATTCTGCTTTTAAGATTTTTCTCTTTATCACTGGTTTTAAGGACTTTTATTAATAGAAACTTCATAATTACATATTTTTTTCTAAATTACACATTTTGTTTTCATTATTCATAAACTTACTGAATTGCAATGCTGTAAGGGGTGCTGGGTGGGAGGAAGATGGCTGTCCAGAGACATTGGCTACCAGAGCATCTCAGTAAGAAGGAGAAGTTTTAGTATTAACTGGTCAACACCTAAGTGGACATATAGGAATAACATTTATTGGGTGTTGGGCACATGGGAGGGGGGAGGAGGGGATGGGTATATACATACATAATGAGTATGATGTGCACCATTTGGGGGATGGACAGCTTGAAGCTCTGACTCAATGGGGAGTAGGGGCAAGGGCAATATATGTAACCTTAACATTTGTACCACCATAATATGCTGGAAAAAAAATAAATAAAAAGAGGCAATCACCACAAAACATAGTCATTAGACTAGCCGAAGTTAACATGAAGAAGAAACTCCTTTGAGCCATAAGTGAAAGCATCAGGTAACTTACAAAGAAAAACTGATCTAACTGAAGACTTCTCAACTGAAGACCTAACAAGCCAGAAGGGAATAGTCATAAAGGGAATAATGTCCAGCCTAGAATTTTTTATCCTGCAAAACTAAGTTTCTTATATGAGGGAAAATAAAGACTTGTTCAGACAAGCAAACACTGAGGGAATTTTTCAAGACCAGACCTGCCCTGCAGGAAGTAATCAGATCTACATTATACATCGATCACCACAATAGAAACCCATGCATGTGAAATCACCCGAAAGCTAAAATACTGAGCCCATATAAAATAATGGCTCAAGATGTAAAACAAAGCAATAAGGTTCTACGCAACAGGATGAACAGAAATATTAATACATCCCATTTATCAATTCTTTCAATAAACATGAATGGCTTGAATCCCCTAATCAAGAGAAACAGCCTGGCTGATTGAATAAAAAAATACAAGCAAAGTATCTTTTGTCTCCAGAAAACATATCTAACCCAGGAGGACTCATTCAGACTCAAGGTGAGTGACAGTAAAAAATAGTCCAGGCAAATGGAAGTCAAAAGAATGCAAGTTTAGCCATTCTCATATCGGATAATAGACTTCAAATCACCAATAGTAATGAAAGACAAAAGTGGTCATTATATAATGTAAAGGTAGCAATTCATCAAGAATACCTAACAATCCTAAATATTTATGCACCCAATGCAGATGTGTCCAGATTGATAATGCAAACCCTACTAGATCTAAACAAAGTGATAAATGGCAACATCATAATTGCTGGAACTTCAGCACCCCACTGACACAACTGGATAGATCCTTCATCAGAAAATAAATAAGCAAACACTGGGCTTAACTGGGACTGTAGAACAAATGAGACTAACCCACATTTACAGAACATTCTACCCCCAAACTACTGAATATACATTCTTCTCATTAGCACGTGGAATAGTCTCTAACATTGATCACATCTCAGGCCACAAAGCATGTCTCAACAAATTTAAAAAAATAGAAATTATACCATACAGTTTCTCAGACCATAGTGGAATAAAATTAGAAATCACCTCTAAAAGAAACACTCAATTCTACACAAAGTCATGGAAATTAAATAACCTACTGCTGAATGATTATAAGGAGGAAATTCAGGTGGACATCAAAAGATTCCTTGAACTAAATACCAAAGGGGACACAAGTTATCAAAATCTGTGGGATTGAGCAATAGCAGACCTAAGGGGAAAATTCATAGCCTTAAATGCCAACATCAAAAAGGCAGAAAGATCACAAATTAATAATCTAATGAATCATTTCAAGGAAAGAAAGAAACAGAAGGAAAGGAAGAACAAATCAATCTCCAATCCAGCAGAAGAAAATAAATAACTAAGGTCAGAAGCAGAACTAAATGAAATCAAAAACAAAACAAAAAAAAATAGAGAAGATTAATGAACAAAGGGTTGGCTCTTTAAATAGATAAACAAAATTGATAGACCTCTTACTAGATTAACCAGAAATAGAAAAGAAAGGACACAAATAAGCTTTGAAATGAAAAAAGAGATATTACAACTGATACCATAGAAATACAAAATATCATATTTGAATTATATAAAAATCTCTATGCATATATCAAAAACATTGAGGAAATGGACAAATTTCTAGAAACACAACCTTCCAGGGCTTAATCAAGAATAAATAGAACTGAACAGAACAATATCAAACACTGAAATTGAAACACCAAAAAAAAAAAAAAAAAAAAAACTTCCAACCGAAGAAGTCCCAGACCAAAGAGTCTCACGTTCAAATTTTATCAGACCTACAAGGAAGAACTGGTACCCATACTGCAGAAATTATTTTATAACACCAAGAATGAAGGAGCCCTCCCCAACTCATTCTACAAAGCCCATATCACCTTGATACCAAAGCTAGGAAAAGACACAACAACAACAACAAAAAGAAAACTATAGAGCAATAACCCTTATGAATATAGAGGCAAAAATCCTTAATAAAATTCTAGGAAACCGAATTCAATAGCACATCAAAAAAATAGTTCACCATGACCAAGTGAACTTCATGCCAGGGATGCAAATATGGTTGAACATATGTAAATCCATAAATGTGATTCACCACATAAACAGAACCCAAAACAAACATCATAAGATCATCTCAATAGATGCAGAAAAGGCATTCAACAAAATTTAGCACCCATTTGTTAAAAACTCTTAACAAAATATGCATAGATGGAACATACCTCAAAATTATAAAAGCCATATATGACAAACTCATAGCCAACATCATACTGAATGCAGAAAATTTCAACGCATTCCCAATCAGAACTGGAACAAGACAAGAATCCCAGTGTCACCACTTCTATTCAACATAGTGCTGGAAGTCCTAGCTAGAGCAACAGGCAACAGGAGGAAATTAAGGGTATCCAAATGGAAAAAGAGGAGGCCAAACTATCATTCTTTGTTGGTGATATGATCTTACATCTAGAAAACCCCAAAGATTCTTCCAAGAGTCTCCTGGATTTGATAAATATATTCAGCAAAGTCAAGCTACAAAATCAATGTACGCAAATCAGTAGCATTCCTATATGCCTCAACAATAGTCAAGCTGAGAATCAAATCAAAGATTCAATACCTTTCAAAATAGCTACAAAGAAAATAAAATACCTAGAAATATATTTAACCAAGAGGTGAAAGATCTCTAAAAAGAGAACTATGAATCACTGGAGAAGAAAATTATTGATGATGTAAACAAATGTAAAAACATATCATGCTCATGCATTAGCAAAATCAATATTCTCAAAATGCTCATAGTACCAAAAGTGATTTACAGGTTTCATGCACTCCTCATCAAAATATCAACATCATTTTTTGCAGATCTAGCAAAAATAATTCTATGCTTTGTTTTAAACCAGAAAAGAGCTTGAATAGCCAAAGCAACGTTAAACGAAAGGACAAAATCTGGAGACATCACTTTACCAGACTTACCAAGCTATATTACAAGGCCACAGTAATCAAAACAGCATGATACATGTACAAAAATAGAGACATCAACCAATGGAAGGGAACAGAGAAACCAGATATAAGCCACATGCAGAAGATTGAAACAGGATCAATATCTTTTACCACTCATCAAAATTAATTCGATAACAGACTTAAATCTAAGACACGAAACCATAAGCATTCTAAGAAAATTTCCAAGAAAATGTTGGAAATCTTGGATATCGGCCTAGGCAAAGAATTTATGAAGACTCTAAGAGCAATCACACCAGCAACAAAAATAAATAAATGGGACTTGTTTAAATTAAGAAGCTTCTGTACAGCCAAGGAAACATTCAACAGAGCAAATAGACAACCTACAGAATGGGAGAAAATATTCACATGCATACATCTGATAAAGGGCTAATAACCAGATACTACAAAGAAGCGAAGCAAATCAACTAGAAAAAAAATCAAACAACCCCATTAAAAAGTGAACAAAAGACGTGAACAGGAGGTAATTCAAAAGAAGATAGATGAATGGCCAATAAACATATGAAAAAATGTTCAACATCACTAATCATCAGAGAAATGCAAATCAAAAGTATAGTGAGATATCTATCACCTAACCCTAGTGAGAATGGCTTTTATCAAAAAATCCCAAAACAATACATGCTGACATGGATGTGGAGAGAAGGGGGCTCTTATACACTGTTGATGGGACTAAAAACTAGTACAAACTCTCTAAAAAACAGTATGTATATTCCTCAAAGAACTAAAAGTAGGCCTACCATTTGATTCAGCAATCCCACAACTGGATATTTCCCAAGGGGGGAAAAAGCCATATTATTAAAAAGACACTTGCGCTAGAATGTTTATTGCAGCACAATTCACAATTGCAAAAATGTGGAATCAATCCAAGTGCCCATCAATTCCTGAGTGGATTAATAAAATGTGCTGTATATATACACGAGGGAGTACTTACTACTCAGCCATAAAAAATTAATTTTTACCTTTTGCAACAATCTGGGTGGAACTGAAGACCCTCCTCCTAAGTGAAGTATCACAAGAATGGAAAAAGAAACACCACATGTACTCACTATTAAATTGGAACTAAATGATCAGCACTCATGTTCACAGATGGGAATAAAACTCAAAAGAAATCATGCATGTGGGACAGGGTAGAGGGGATGGGTGCAATCAGACTAAACTGGTACAATGTACACTTTCTGGGTGATGGGTACACTTATAACTTTGACTCAAGCAGGACAAAAGTAATTCAAGTAACCAAAACATTTGTACCCCTGTAATAGTCTGAAATAATAACTAAATAAATAAATAAATAACTTGTTTAAGATTATAGAACTAGGATTTCAACTCAACCCTAATTCGAAAGCTCATGTAATTTCTTCTTTATCACAGTGACTTTTAGGTTTCATATTCCAGCCTCTTTTATTTACCTTTACTTTCTTCTCTAATTTCTCCTGAGCTCTAGGATTTTTTTTTTGTATTATTGTATGAGAATATATGTAGTGCTATCATTCTGTACCAAAAGTTTCTGAGATCTTGACTCACTTTAATACTATAATGGTTAATGTATATATTTTTGGCATTTCACTCTCATTTCTGAATTAAAATTTTAGTGCAAACATTAAAAAGGAGGTGCTAAAGAGTACTAAGTTCAAATTCCTCATTTTTATAGAATTAAAAAACCAGCACAAATGTCTATGAGTGTTAATTCAATTAATAAATGTAAAGAAGACATGAAGAGGAAAAGGTCTGGGTTAGATATATGGATTTGTTTTAATTTCCTCGGAGTTAAGAGTTGGAAGATCCAATACAGTTTACAGAATACTAATCAAGAAGAACATCTAAATCTGAAAAAGAGAATGAGAAAGTCTGAGAACATGTCAGAAACTTAGGAGAAGCAAGAGAATATAAAAATCAAATGAAGTATTACCAACTAAAGAAAATGTTCCATGAAACAATAGATGCTTTTTAATAATTGTTGGGACAGTTTAGAGGGGAATAAGAAGATAGAGACTGAAAATTCATAATGAGGCTCGGCATGGTGGCTCGCGCTTGTAATCCTAGCACTCTGGGAGGCTGAGGCCTGAGGATCGCTCAAGGTCAGGAGTTCGAAACCAGCCTGAGCAACAGTGAGACCCCGTCTCTACTAAAAAATAGAAAGAAATTAGCTGTACAACTAAATATATATAAATTAGCCAGGCATGGTCAAGCATGCCTGTAGTCCCAGCTAGCTGGGAGGCTGAGGCAGGAGGATTGCTTGAGCCCAGGAGTTTTGAGGTTGCTGTGAGCTAGGCTGATGCCACGGCACTCTAGCCCAGGCAACAGAGTGAGACTCTGTCTCAAAAAAAAAATTCATAATGGAATTTAGTAACTGATGTTCATTAATGAACTTCGAAATAATAGCTTTTCAGAAGAAAAGGGGATAATAGAAAGTGTAAAGCAATATCATTTTATTTAGTAATACACATACAATGTTTAGTATTGTGGCATGAAATCTTCTAAATATTTTGTAAATATTAAGTCATTTAATCCATCTTCATAAGCATCATTATCTTCCCCACTTTTCAGATGAGAAAATTGAGGCACAGACCAGTGAAGCACTTGTCCAAAGTCATGCAGCTTGTAAGTGCTACAGCCAAGATTAAGATTTACATCTTTGTTGTCTTGCTCTTTTCCACAATCTATACTTTTGATCATTATTCTACTCTGAGTCTCAGGCAGGAAATAGAAGCACAGTTAAGTCCTGTTTATTGTCTCATATCTTGGGAAAAACTAATTAGAAGGGTTGGAGATTTTGGTGGGGGGAGCTCAATATCATCAGAAGGATATTTGCTGTCAGTTCCTAATCAATGTAAGATAAAAATGCCTAAACATAAATTTTTCTACTGATAATTAAGAATTCATAATTTTGGTTCCAGCCCTAACTTTCACTAACTATATAACCGTTGACAAGTCTTAACTTCTCTGAGATTGAATTTTCTCTTCTATTAAGTTACGCTAATTCTTAAGACTCAGTGTTATTTGGAGACCCAAGAGTTTTAATTTGTGTGATAATGTTTTGTAAACTTGTAAATGCTCGAAAGTAAGGTATTTTGTTGTTAAAAATTGAAAGAAAGTTCAAGAAAAATACACAGGCTTGTTAACATCTTTGATTTAAATAAATGCAAAGATTTAATAACACTTGGGGAAATGAGCATAATGATGAAAGGTACACACCGAAAAACAACAGATGTCAAGTGATATTCTCTAATTTAGAAAATAAAAATCTTTTTTTTTCTGTTTAGTTCATCACCCAGGTTAATTCATATATAGCTTAATTCTGTGCTGGGGGGTAAAAAGAAAAATAAAAAACATAAGCCCTGGGATATTCTAATTTCTTAATATTTTTTGTGTGAATTTTTATTTCTAGAGCAGTTTTAGATTCCTAGCATAATTTAGAGGGAGGTACAAAGATTTTCTACATACTCCCCATGTACTCCCACATGTACAACTTCCTCTGTGCAACTGATGAGCCTACATTCACATGTCACTACCACCCAGAGTCCATGGTTTACATTAGATTTCACTCTTGGTATTGTGCATTCTATGGGTTTGGACAAATCTATAATGACATATAGCCATCATTGTAGCCCTAAAAATCTTCTGTGCTCCACCTAGTCATCCCTTCCCCTCTCCAAGAAATCACTAATATTTTCTTAATACATTTTACAAATTACTTTTTTTTCATATTCTAGGAGATTAAGAGAACTAGCAATATCTTTTATTTTTCTTTTAACTCTGTTTTATAATTTTTCTCAGGTTTGTCAGATATAGTAATTAAGCACTTTTGACGTATCTTAGAAACAAGAACATGTAAAAGATTATGTAAACATACTTGATAATAAAATAGCTCATTTCTGGATTATAATAACTACTTGTCATATATTTCAACCAAGGGTACAAAATAGTAAATACAAAATTTTAACACCAATGGCTTATATTTTCGAATAACACATACTGTCTTTTAATAGTAAGACTATATGTGGGATTTTACACTCTCAGAGTTATGTGAAAATTGAACTTTGACTCATTAACATTGAAAAATGCAAAGTTATTATGAAAACATATAAGCATAAGCAAATATCAGGAGAAGAGGAAAAAAATAAAATATAATGCCCCATTGACTTGTTTTCAAAGCCTAGTTGGCACTGTTTCTATTTTCACCATAATTTTTACCTGATAAAATGTTTTCATCCATTCTGTCTGCAGAGAATTTTTTGACCAGTACCCTGTCTTCTCTGTTAAGAGAGAACTATCAACTACAGTCAAAGTTCACCTCATGTTTTATATGTTCCTCTTTTTTATGAGACAAGACTTCAAATGCCAGCCCTCAAAGGCTGCTGAGACCTCACTGCTGATCTGAACCTTATACATGTTTTCCACAACCAGATTCAATCTACAATAGAGTTAGGAAGAAATTGGATGCTGGGCTATGTAACTGGGCTATATATAATAACATATATATTAATAGTTGCTAACAGCGATATAACAGTTATAACTTTGGACATGATACTATGTGATAGGCAGTGCTGCAATAGTACTCATTTGATCCTCACAATAGTCCTGCTAATTAGGCCTTATTAAGCACATCTCACAAATGAAGAAATTGGGGCTTAATCATAAGTAGGAGAATTGATATTTATACCCTGGTCATTCTAACCCCAAAGTCTACCCACCAGTCAACTTTGTCTGTTACAGCCTGTATAAAGTTATGATTCATATTAGCAGCTGATAGCACATGATTAGAAATATTTAGCAAACAGAATTACTTTTTTTTTTGAGACAGAATTTCACTCTCTTGCCCAGGCTAGAGTGCCGTGGCATCAGCATAGCTCACAGCAACCTCAAACTCCTGGGCTTAAGCGATCTTTCTGCCTCAGTATTTTTAACATTATTAACTGAATGTAGTATTTTTAACATTATTAACTGAATAAAACAAGTTCCCTATACAAATCTTTTAAGACTATAATACAAAATAAAACAAAAAATTCAGAAGGAACCAAATCAGGACTGTAGGTTGAATGCCTAATAATTTTCCATCAAAACTCCACAAAATTGCCCTTGTTTGATGAGAGGAATGAGCAGGAGAAGCATTGTCATTATGGAGAAGGACTTTCTGTTGAAGATTTCCTGGACAATTTTTTGCTAAATCTTGGGCTTTCTCAAAACACTCATAATAAGCATATATTATCCTTCTTTGGCCCTCCAGAAAGTCAACAAGCAAAATGCCTTGAGCATTCCAAAAGAACTGTTACCATGACCTTTGCTCTTGACTGGTTTGGTTTTGCTTTGACTGGACCACTTCCACCTCTTGGTGGCCACTGCTTTGATCATGCTTTGTCTTCAGGGTTGTACTGCTAAAGCCATGTTTCTTCTCCTGTTACAGTTCTTAGAAGAAATGCTGTGGGATCTTGATCCCACTTGTTTAAATTTCCATTGAAAGCTCTGCTCTTGTGTACAGCTGACCCAGGTGCAATTGGCTTGGCACCCATGGATGGGAAAGTTTATTCAACCATAATGTTTTAGTCAGAATTGTGTAATCTGAGCCAATTGAGATGTCTATGCTGTGGGTTATTGTTTCTGCTGTTAATCATTAGTCTGATGGGGATAAGACCACTGGGACTTAGCGGTGCTATGTCTGAGGCCATGGGAGGAGAGGAGCTGAAGGAATTGCCTGAGCAGCAGCCTGAAATAAGATGTTAACTGCCTATTTGGGGGACATATCAGCAATCTGGGAGTACAGCAAAGCATGTTCCAACCTTAGAGCCTGAGGGGTCTCATGCCTGAACAGCTGCAGAGTGGCCTGACATGAAAACTTCTTATGGCTATAGAGGTAGTTTGCAATATGTCAGCCTGGGAGAAGAGAGTTTAGGCTTCAATTGTTAGAACACCGGACCAAGTTCCTTCTCTTCCTTTCTCATAACAATGCCTCAGTTAATGTGAAACTAACCTCCCAGTGGAAAACATGTAGTTTCTTTGTTCTTTGTTCAAATGGGTCATAGCTACTGAACTTAAAGATTGCTATTTATGTACATAGCATGTGCTTGGGATAAAATTAGTTTACCTTGGGACAGGGTTGTACCTACTAAAGAATTATGTGTTTTCACTTCTAGAAAGAAGAGGACACCTTGTGATTTTAGGGGAGCCTTGAGACTTCTGTTCATTGTATCCCGTGATTTTTTCACACGAGATCATTGTACTTTGTGGCATGAAAAAGAGAATAAAAGCAAGCGCCGGGTTTCAGTTACCACCACCTTTGCATCTGAGTGCTGGTGGTCCCCGACTTCCCCACACTTTTAATGTTATTCCTGTGTCTGTATCTTTGTTTCTTTCATCTCTTGCAATGCATTCTGCCTGGGGACCCTAACTTTATTGGTGATGTCACAAACCCTCAATATTAGTCCTCTTCAATTAGGGCAATATGAATTTTTTTCCTTCAAAATTGATGTGGATGGTCTGCTGTTGCAGGTTTCATCTTCAACATTGTCTCACCCCTTCTTAAAATGAGTTATCCATTTGTAAACTTCTAATTTCTTTGGGGAATCATTCCCATAAACTTCTCATAGAGCATCAGTGATTTCACCATTCTTCCACCCAAGCTTCACCATAAATTGATTTGTTCTTGTTTCAATTTTAGCAGAAATCATGTTGCTCTGATAGGGGCTTTTTTCAAATTGGTATCTTACCCTTCTTAGTGTCTCAAACTGGATACTGTTCAAACATATTGTAACATGTTAATATGAGTTTATTTTGGTGAAAAAAGATGTTTGAAATCCATGTGTAGTTTTTTATAACATGCATTTTCCATAAACTTTTTGAAGATCCCTCATATAGGGCAGGGCCCTTCTGCAGTGAGGATCTTCAAAGGAGAAGAGAGAGGGAAGAGAGTAACATTTCATGGTTTTGTGGCTTGCTCTGGGGGAGAGGAATTCTCATTTTTATGTCCCACCTCACAGAAGAAGGATTATAGTTTCTATGATTTGCTTCAGGGAGGAAGGAGAGGAGCAGAGACAGAAGGGCAGGAGAAGGCCTGCGACGGGCTTTGCTTCTGAGCCCCTCCCAGTGTCCTTCAAAGTACTTGGCGTGCCAAGGTGCCATATGCTGGGGTGCTGTGTTCTGAGCCCCAAATGCAGACAGAATAAATAGCCAAGTTTAGTCCTTTCCTTCGTGCTGTGCCTTTAACCATAATCAGCTCATGTGATGCTTAAGAAAGGTTGAGGAAAGTATGGTGGCTGCCTTTGTGGTGGCGGTGGCTGTTTACAGACAGACTGTAGGAACTTGTTGAAGAGAACAGCTGTACTTAACTGTTTATCCAATGAAGGATTTTTTTTTAACTAAAAGCTCTGAGAAAGACAATTTGTTAGATATCAAGTGATTCACAAGATTTAAGGTTTTTTCCAATGTAACAGACCATCTGGACACTTTAAATCTTAAAATTCAGGAAATAAACTTAAGGCAAGGCTGGACTAATAAAGGCAGCCCAGGTCCTCAGATGCAAGCTGGACACCTGCGCTGGGTAGAAGCCCACCACAGACCACCTTGTCTCCCTATACAGGAACAGTCTGATGCATTGTGGATTTTGAAAAATTACAGAGTTAGTTAGCATATATGACGTCACAATTTCCAGGAAAATTCACAGATTTTTTAAGTGGTTCAATTGCTTTTGCTGTCTCCAGAGCACAGGGCTTCAAATGTCTCTGAAATATCATTATTCACCCTGCCTGTGGCTCAATGTCAACATGTCTACCAAGAAGACAAAGGGTCCCCAGGATAGTGGTGACGAATCCATTAATTTCAGATGTCTCCTAAAAGGTCTGGCAATGTGGCCACAGACTTGACAATTTTTAGTAACAATTAACTCCAGTACAGAGCTCTCTCTTTAATAAATCATTGGTGATGTAAATTTGGAGTCACCAGTTAAATATATTAATAATCTAATGCCCTCCTCTGACCCTGCAATTTCAAGATCAGAAATTCTAGTAGTATCATTGAAGTTTCAATGATGGCTTTTAGGGTTACACTGTTCATTTTTGTGGAAAAAAGTTATTAAACATTTTGGAGTCTGCTTTATAATTTTGCTAATAAGCCATATATTGAATATTTAACAGGCTACAGTTAATCATACCATTATAATAAATTAAACATTTATGTGTATCACATACTGTTGAACTTCTCATTTTTAGCCCATTATTTAAAAACAAAATAGAGGAAAAGCTTGGGCAGCTGTAGGATACAGGGAGCTTCACCTTAGTGCATCTTGCCCATAGTGACCCCAAGTGGTCGTAAACTAACAATGGTTATAAGTCTTTAGGAAATTTGTTCTCAGAATTCCCACCCCCAATAGACCAGTTAAATTTAGACTACCCAGTATAACATCCCTACTCTTTAGTGTTACAAAAGGGTTTGCATCAAGGACAAAGCTGAAAGTAAAGCAAATGTTAACCGATTACACTCAAGAGGGTAACAGTTATTGAAGTCTCTGAGTATCGGCCAAGGCTATAGTCAGCTGTACCCAGAGAGAGATGTTTCTGTTCTCATGATGAGATCAAGAATTTCAAAATGAGCTGTATTATGGTTACTATCATTATCATTATTATTAGTATTTTCACATCCAAGAACAATTTCACCCACATTATCTCATTTCATCCTCGCTATAGGTCCAGAGAGGTGAACAATATTATTCACATTTTATAGAAAAAATGTCGGTCTTGGAGAGATGAAATGATTTACCCAAGGCCAGTTGGCCACCACATTATACAGCTGAGATCTTCCTACCACCATCTTGACTAGTTTTAGGAAGAGTAACAGCTTCCTAACAAAGAATGAGGGAGGTGTTGGTCCCTTTGCTTCACTCTGCGTAGCCTACCTGCTCTGGTTGTGGAGAAGACTGGAATGAGCATCTTCTGAGACAGGATTTCTAGAGCTCACGCGCACAGTAGGAGCAAAATTATAACAAGGGAGCAGATTGCTTTTCTCTACTTAGAGATCATATGCTTTGGTAACAGGAGTTCTGTCATTCAAAAACCTGAAAAGTGTTTTGGAGATTTAAGGGAAAATTATAAAAAATAACAAAGTAGCTTTCATGAAATACATTGTAAACAGAAAAGTTGACTTTGTAAAGCCATACTGAGGTGCAAAGGGACTGATGCAGACAGGAAAACTTTCAACAAATGGATGGTTTGCATTTTCTCCCGTGAGTGTGATTCTCATTTAAGGGCAAACACATGGCTACACTGGGACCACACATATGTCCCTGGGGTTAATTCACATGCCTTCCACAGAACCATGGAAATCTCTGTCTTTCACTGCAGTAGGCTCAGTTCTCAAATTACATCTCCATGATCACAATGGATTTCTCAGAAAATATTATACTTGAAATTTCTTGGTTTAGGAAGATAATGAATCTCACGAGTTAGCCCACTCGTAGCAGGGAATGTCTTGCAACCTAAGAATCGTCGCCTGGCTTTCTAGTTCTTAGGCTTTTGACCAGCAGTGTCTTTACAAATATGTTCCCTCCTCTTTCACAATAGGGCCCATTGCACGCATTGCACACAATATTGAAAACTACCTGGAAGCCGTTTAAAAGAATATTTTGTGGTACTCAATGACTTGGATTGCTGTCAAAATGGCTTTTTCGTTTTTGTAAATCTTGGCTTGCCAAAGTCACGGCTTTCACTTGATGTTTTTCACTGCCTACATAACAGGCTACATTTGCAACTCAACGTCCCTCCTACTCACTAATTTTAAGATGTTCTTAAACACATTTTTAAAGCTTTACTATTTTGGTTAAATTAATCAGAGCTTTGGTTCCTAGCTATTTGTTAATTGCTTCATTTTCTTGCCACATTTTTCCTCTTTGCCACTCAGAACATATCAAACTTTTATTTCTTAATGAGTTTCTGATTTTCTCCTTCTTGCCATCTTTACTTTCTTAGAGATATATTCTACTTTATCATGCCAGCAATTTGCTCCTCATCTGCGCTGGCTCTGCTTTGTTCATCAAGACGTCATCATTACCCCACAACTCAAACCCATGGTATGCTACGTGCTTCCAGTTTCCTTCAGAAATGAATATTCTAATTCCAATAAAACTTTTATTGATAAAGACAGCAAAAAAGTAGCAACCACATAGCATATGCATTCAATTCTTTCTAACTAGAATGTTTTCTACGAAACATTAACTTCTTACTGTTGCACCCTGCTGTTCTGATTATTGTATAGCATTTAAAAAATTGATAAAACACTATAATGCATTCAAGAAGAAAATAACAAATTAAAAAAATTATCACTTTGAGAGTATTAATGTTCTTGCAAGATCATGTATAAACAAGTATGAAATGTATCTCTTTTCCTCATTGATCTCCACCAGTGAGAAGGGTGGCATTTTATTTTGAAGTGGTCAGTGAGTTACCGATACAATCATAAATGTGGAGTAAGTCAAGCCTACAAAGCCTAAAGTAAAACAAACATTAACAGTTTGCTGAGCTGTCTCCCTGTGAAGGATGATTCTAGGGTATGGAACTGTAGCCGACATGTCTGACCAGAGAGTTAGGAGGCTGGGGAAATCTAATCATGATTTCTGTCCATTCTGTTTCATGAAATTCTCAGGCTATTATTATGACAACCAGACCATGAAATAATCCACAGCCATTATGAGACTTCAACACCCTGAGCGGGGCTTGGGGGAGGCTAATTCTACTCCCAATTACTCTGTAGGGTCTTAACGGGCATGGGAATGGGATATACTCAGAGAAATGCATTTTGAGGTACAGGCTGAACAAGAGAAAGTTTCGTTTGATACATAAATCTGGGCTAAGACTAGCATCCTGGAGGGGCCCTGTATTGTCACTCAGAGAGGACAGCCTTTCTTGGCCACAATAGAAGAGATCCATTTCTGCAGGCAGGGAAGGTTCTATCCTTTGGACACGGCCTTGCAATTTCAGCAAAGACTGGTGGCCAGGCGTGGTGGGCACAGACTGGCAGAGGTTTGGGGATGAGGGCCCTCCCAGCCTGTTGCCTAGGCTTTTAGCCACAGGGAGATTTAGCCATTTTTTTTTTTTTTTTTTTGCAAACTATTAGGCTCAATTTAAAGATGTCCACAATTTAAATATATCCCAGTTGGAAGAGGCAGTTATCTGGTTTGATTAGTTCTAATTGGCAATCAGCTAGTATTCAATTCTTCATCAAATATTTATAGCCGGCTACTCCTTGCCAGACACTGATCCAGGCCCTGGGATTCTGCACTGAACAGGACATAATCACTGCTCTTACAAAGTCCATGTAATAGCTGGGGAGAGAGGCAATAAACAAACACACCAGCAAATGTGTACTGTCTTGGAGGACATTGAGTTCTACAAAGAATACATGTCAGAGTAAATGGGGTTAGAAGTGACTGTGGGCCGGAGCTGGAGGAAGGGGGCAACTGAAAGTGGCCAAAGAATCACTTTCTGTGCAGGTGATCTAGGGCTGGCAGCTCAGGGATGAGATGGAGGCTCAGGAAGATCCCTGGGAACAGGTCCAAGCGGAAGGCAACATGCCCTGGAGCAGGACTGAGTGAACGCTGCAGCACTGAGCATCTGCTCTGTACAATAGCCCATTGAGTGCTACCAAGATAAAACACACACAGAAGCCTGGAAAGTTTTTACTTTAAAATCCACAGGAGACACATAAACCATCTGAATTCAAAGAGCACCAAGTTCCTTCTTACAAACTGTCTCTTTCTTTCTGTTGGAGTTGCACAGTATAATACACAAAGAATGTCTCCAGTGACTTACAAGGAATTCACTGGTAGTGGCAGAAAGCAAGCCTTGCCCTGGGCTGGCAGATGCTGATGGTGATGCTTTCCTCTGGCCTGTAAACACCTGTGTTCTCTCACGTTCCTGAGCTTCCACAGAGTCTTCAACTGTCTTCGCTTGCACGATCCATTCCCTGTTAGACAGGTATAAATGTTGAATGTTTGTCACCATGAAAGGCTTTCAGGCATAATCTATCATTCTTCTAATTTAAGAGAGCTTGCAAAGTTGAAAAAATTTAAAGGTGAGAGATATCATACCAAAAATTTAAATGGACTCCAGGTAAACTTTTTAAGTTAAAAATATAATTACAAAGTTTTTTAAACAATGGTTTTCAGTTTTAATTGTGGAAGATCATTTAAAATTGTATTGTTTAAAAAGCATGCATAACTGCAGTGGCTCCAGTGAGCTAAGCACTAGTGGCTTCTAAAAGACCTTAATATCGAATGGTGATAATGTTTGCAAACATGAACCTGTGAAATATTCTGGATAAAATTATCCCTACATTCAATATTTTTGTTTACTTTTTGTAAAGGATACATTATGAGAAGTAGCATAGACTAAGCATTAACAAAATGAAAGGTTGAGTAAAAATCTTCTATTTTTATCTAACAGTACAGTAAAGGAAATAAATGTGACACAGATAAAGAAAGTTGCTCTAAGGAACATGTATACTATAGAAGTTCCTCCTCTTTTCCCATATGACTATAATTTAATCTTTCAAAGTCAGGCACTTAAATTTCCAAAGCTCTAATGCCTCAATATCCGGTGCATGGTAAGTACTTGGTAAATATTTATAGAACGAATAGAAGGGAGGGAGCAAGGGCAACATTCCATAAATAGTGCATGGCTTCCAAACTGCGTGGGCTCCAACTCCATCAAATTGATATTAACTGATCAACACTTAAGTGCACATATAGTAGTAACATTCATCAGGTGTCGAGCAGATGGGAGGGGAGAGGAGAGGATGGATATATTCACACCTAATGTGTGTGGTGCGCACCATCTGGGGGATGGACATGCTTGAAGCTCTGACTCAGGTGGGGCAAAGGCAATATATGTAACCTAAACATTTGTACCCCTGTAATATGTGGAAATAAAAAAATTAAATAAAAGAAAAATTAGAAACAATCTAAAGCTTCATCAATAGGCATGTGCCTAAATAAATTATAAGACATCCATATAACAGAATCGTTTTCTTATATATTTTGGATATTAACCTCTTATCAAATATATGGTTTGCAAGTATTTTCTCCCATTCCATAGACCACCTTTTCATTCTGTTGACTGTTTCCTTTACTGTGTAATTGCTTTTTAGTTCAATGAAGTCCCACTTGTTTTTGCTTTTGTTGCCTGTGTTTTAGAAGTCATTTCCCCCCTCCCCCCCAGAAATCATTGTTAAAATGTCCATACTACTAAAAGTAATCTATAGATTCAGTGCAATCCCTGTCAAAATACCAATGGTAGTTTTCACAGATATAGAAAAAAATAATCCTAAAATTAATATGAAACCACAAAAGACCCTGCAAAGCCAAAGCAATCTTGAGAAAGCACAAAGCTGGAGGCATCATGCTCCCTGATTTCAAACTATATTACAAAGCTATAGTAACAAAACAATGTGGTACTGGCATAAAAACAGACACATAGACCAAGGGAACAGAAGAGAGAGCCCATAAATAAACCTATGCACATATAGTTAACTAATCTTTGACAAGGGCACCAAGAATATGAAATGAGGAAAGGAAAGTCTCTTTAGTAAATGAGGGTGGGAAAACTAGATATCCATATCCAAAAGAATGAATTAGACCCTTGTCTTATACATATAGAAAAAGTAATGCAAAATGTGTTAAAAACTTATATAGAAGATCAGAAACCATCAGACTCCTAGAAAAAAACCTAGGCAACCAATTCATTTAAAAAATAAACTGAAATTTTTCAGGTAGACTGAAAATAACACCTTGTCCTCAGTGGCTGAGAGAGTTTGTTCATTGTGAGAACAGTAGAGATAGTTGGTGCTCTCAAATGGGAAGGTGAATTTATAAAAACAAATAAGCAAACGTATATTACCAATCTGTATTCCAACTGTGAGACAAAACCAGAGGAAATTTTTTGATAAATTTAAGATAGTCTGTATATTACAGATAGTAATATGATATAGAATTGAGAGGTTTTGTCGTAGACTTTTCATGTAACATTTTTAAAATAAATTGTATTCTTTTCTTATAATCCTTGATTTTAATTGCCTTTAATTTTACTGTAGATTTTTTCCCATTAATTTACATTTTAATTCCTTACTTATTCTCTCTGCAGACTTTCTATGTCCATTTCAAAATTCCCTGGTCCTTCTGTAAATACGCAACAGCCAGCAGCAATATAGTCTCAGTCCGTGAGGTTTGATGAATCTGTCCTTTGTTGTGGAATGCAGGTTCTTGTCATTAGAATTCACTTTTCGTCCAAAGCATAGAAACATACTTTGCACGAAACGGCAACGTTTGAAAAGAGATGAATCCAGGAATGTGGAGAGACATGGTATTTCCCCATTTCAATATTCTTGTCATTTGATTAATTTAATGTCACTGCAATTAAATTTGTTTAATAAAAATATATACTGGGAAACTTTGTGAAATTTGAAATGCTTAAAGAAGAGACGGTTATAATGTGGTTGTGGTCTATCTTATATGTGATTTACAGAAAACATTTGCTTATATTAAAAGTCACAGAGTATCCACAGAGTTTTGTCCCCATTGTAACAATGTTTACAAATGGGCCAGAGTCAACATCGCAAATGGATAACTTCCACTGTGCTCTTTTCAGGTGAATAAGGCAAGGTGAGTGGTTACACATGTCAGCAAACCTGGAGCAAGGCAGGTTGGATGCAGCTCTGGAAATTTAAGAGAAATTAGGAACAGGGCATGTGTTTCCATTTGGAAATAATTTTTTTTTCTATGTGCTGTAACGGGGAAAGAATAATGAAATGTACATTTTTTGGTGGTAGCCTGGATGGGTGACATGCTTGGCCTAAGACCTTTAGCAAATTCTTGGCAGGACCAGGGTTGGGGTCACTCCCAGGAACCCCAGCTCTTCTACTACATTGCAGTATAATTTACTAACTGTTAAATTACTTAGAATATTTTAATTCAAAATAACATACTGATTTTTAACTTGTTTTAGAAACCTCCAGTCAGTAGTTGACAAACTTTTTCTGTAAAAGGACAGAAAGCTAATACTGTCGACTTTATAGGCAACACACAGTCTCTGTCACATCTTCCTGTCTTCCTTTGTGTTTGTTTTTCCACCCTGTGAAAGCTCCAAGGTCACACAAAACAGGCTGCAGGTCACATTGGCCCATGGGCCACAGTGAACCAACCTCTGCTTCAAATCATTATTATTGTAATAGTAATATAATTTAGAGCACCTGACAAGGTGCACTTACTTTACAGAAGTGGTGCACCTTTGCGGTGAACGACACCCAGGGGTTTGAAGTTGTGCTTCTCTGATTGTGTGGTCAAGCTGGCCACTAGGTTTCCCTGTCCACACAAGGAGCACATTTTTGGAGCACCCAAAACAAGTGATAAAGACAAGTTGAGTGAGGGAAAACAGCATGATCCAAGTGGAATAAACCTGGCCGGCTGCTTCTAACCCTAAACTCCTTATGCTTATGGTGTTTGGAATTTATTTCCCCATGAATGAAACTACCAGCAGATAGCAAAGGTCTTTACATACGTGAATTTTTCTGTCCATTGAGAGGGCCTCTATCTGTCACGCTGGAGAGCCCACATCAAGAGGGGTGACTGGGCATGCTCCTCCCCACCTTCCCCAGGTGTCTCCAAATGAGTGAAACAAACAAATAAAGCTACATAACTATTGCCACTTTAAAGAACAAAGGCACCGGATGTGAATCCACTGTTTTCGCAGAAGACAATGAAGTGATTTAGGCTTTAAGGAAGAATGAGCTTCTGTAAATGCTTAAAAAGACTATTAGAAAAATAAATATATTCAGGTAATTTCACTCTGACAATTGTGCTTTATTATAACAGAGAAAAATATCCTATCAGGAAAAAGACACCCACGCATAACATGTATATATAACCGTAATAGCTACCATTTATTACATGCTTATAACACAGCAGTTATTATTGTAAACAACCAGAGTGATTATTATTCCCATTCTGCAGATGAGGAAACTGAGGGAGAGAGACAAGTAGTCCCAATGGTAAGTGGTCAAGCAAAAGCTTGACCACTTTACTGTCCACAGAAGCCACCCAACTAGATGGATCCTAGGATTTTGAGTATTTAGGACATATGTGTTTATTAAAGTGTGTCAACAATGTGATAGGTAACTCAGTCATGATTTAATTCATTTGGATAAATCATAAGAGTAAAAAGATACCTCTTAATTACTAAGATTATTTTTGACCTATTAAACTCATTATTTTTGACATATAAAACTCAAAGTGTATATTTATCAAAGCATCACATTTTATATTATAAAGATTTACAATTTTTGTCAGTTATACCTCAATTAAGCTAGAAAAAAACTCAAAATGCCATTCCCTGTCATCTCATAGTGACTACATAATGCTATCTTAGGAGTAACCTTTAAAATAATTCATCAAAACCAATCAAATTTGTTGAGACTAATAAACAAAACATAAGCAACAGAAGTAGGAATATAATTGCTTTAATTCATCAACACATTAAAAACACTGAAATAATTCAAATTGTAAAACTAGGCTAAAATATTAAAGAAATTTAAAGTCCTAAGAGAAGAACTATAACCTTAAAAAGTATGAAAATTTTAAAGGACATATTAAAAGAAAATTCCCCCAAATATTAATTCTACTTGCAGCAGCACCTAATATTGTTACATGGAGAGTTTCAGGTACTTTTTAAAAATTTGACAAAAATTGTTTACATGTATTATGTACAACATGATGGTTTAAAATATGTATACATTGTGAAATGGCTAAGGTATTTTTATATAGTTCAAAAAAATAAATTAGTCTTGAACCACCTATGTTAAATGCACTGGTGGCTATAGATCACTATAGGTTAGAAGATGACATTTAACACCTTATGCTAAAGATGACATCACAGTAAAATGTAAATTGAAATGGCTTAATTTACTTTTCTTAAAAGGTTGATTAAGATTTTTCCTTTTTTAAATTAAATTTAATTTTTTTATTTTAGCATATTATGGGGGTAAAAATGTTTAGGTTATGTATGTTGCCCTTGCCTCACTCCCCCAAGTCAGAGCTTCAAGCGTGTCCATCCCCCAAACGGTGTGCATCACACTCATCATGTATGTATATACATGTATGTATACCCATCCCCTACTCCCCCCTCCCATCAGCTTAACGCCCGATAAATGTTATTCCTATATGTGCACTTAGGTGTTGATCAGTGAGACCAATTTGCTGGTAAGTACATGTGGTACTTATTTTTCCATTCTTGTGATACTTCACTTAGTAGAATGGGTTCCAGCTCTAGCCAGGAAAATACAAGAGGTGCTATATCATCATTGTTTCTTATATCTGAATAGTACTCCATGGTATACATATACCACATTTTATTAATCCACTCGTGTATTGATGGGCACTTCAGTTGTTTCCACATCTTTGCAATTGTGAATTGTGCTGCTATAATGTGACAGTTCTTTGTGTCAGCTTTATAGAAAACATGTCTATGTTTCTTCAATCGCTCTACTTTATGCTTGACCCGAAGATTCACAGGGCAAACCTAAGGCCACTGTGTTAAATGCTAAAGATATATTCAGGAAAGGTAGGCCTGTTGGATGCTTCACTCAAAGGAATAGTAGGAAAGAAGGTTGGATTTTGAAAGACAGGCATGATTTTAAAATGTAGATATTGCAAAGAAGTGGGAATGCCACATGCAGACTGGAGGAACACGACCTAGCACAAGGGTGAAAGGATACAACACATTCAAGGAGGGCTAAGAGTTCCATTTGGCTTCAGGATAAAATTTGTAGGAAAGCAGTTTGAGATCACTGAAGAGAGACATGGGGCAAGATTGGATGCCATTCATGTCCAGGACACACCCTGGGGCAAGGCCATGGGACACACTTCTGTGGTGCTTATTGCAGGAATGGATAATTGGTTGGAGACATGAAGCCACACCAAAGGAGTGTGGACTGGCTGGGTGGCTGAGAAGCATCCTTTGCTGACACCTCTCCTCCTGTCTGAGCTGCCAGGGTGCCATGGGGTCATCATAGGCACCCTACTGAAGACTCATCCCAGCCTGTGAGAGCCAGGGCCCTGCTGGAGTTCACGCCCGCCTGCAGGGGCAGTGCATTTCTTTGTTGATGGCAACGCTTTGAAAGATTCAGACCACCAGGAGCTGTCGGCACTGGCCCCTCCAGAGATAGCAACCCTGCTCCAGGGACAGAGCCTCTGCCTGCTGGGTTTCATCCTGCTCAGAAGAGTCTCAAAGGGAACTCTAATTAACACTCAGGCAAGAATGACTCTGGGAGAACTGAGTGACTTATTGTCTGACTCAGTAGGAAGGTTTTCTGTCTCTCTTTGCACTTCCAGTCTTCAAAGAATTTGGAGCAAAAGCTATTTTAGGCATTATGGTTAAATTGATAAAGTGACTCCTTTCATTAAATTAACTGTAAAATTTTACATATTAATATATTCATGATTAGGTGCTCTGCAACTCTGCTCTTCCTTGAATTTTCTAACATTGTGAAGCTTTGTTCTTCATACTTGTTCTGGGTTCAGGAAAGCACCTCCGGCAAGGTGTTTAAGGACAAAGTAACATGGTCTGACCTATATGTTGCCTTCACCTGTCTTCCCTCCCAGGTGTAAAAAAAAACATAAAATATTTATAGAACTATATATATAACATATATCAAACAATGGTAAATCAGAAATCCCCCTGGCTACACAATTTCCAAACCTCAGGCAACACAAATCTAAGGGTGCCTGTCAAAGGCAACATTTACAAAAGGGGTGAATGATGTGACATTCTCAGTCCCGCCAACATGTACCAGTGAAATTCCTAATTCCAATGTTACCAAATGTGAGCCCCAAAACCAGTTCCTGCCAGACCACATAAAAAACACTTGGGGCACTTCTTGTACACAAACAAGCAAACTACCAAAGAACTCTAGACCCTGCCTCCAGACAGTCTGGTGCATTAAGTGTGCAGTGGTGCCTGGAGATCTGCACTTTAAATAACTTTTTCAGGTTATTCTTATGTGTAAGCACCTTTGGGAATAATGTCTTGATCAGAGTCCCACAGGGAGAAAACTTAGTCATTTTTGCAGACTAACTTTTAAGTGTATTCAGACCAGAAGACATGATTCAAAAGGATTTTTAAAATCCTTTCACATGCAGGCCTTGATCACCTGCATTTATAGACTACAAAGAGCAACTAAAAGATAATCTTCATTTATTAAAACAAAACAAAATATGCCATTCAATTAGAAACTAGAACTCTTGGTTTCAACAGGTGGTTTAAGGCAAAGACTTTTATTTCTTAGCATTCCTTTCCCTTGCACTGGAATGGAAATAAAAGCTTGGGAAGTAAAAGTAAGAAGAGAGTGTGTTAAACATAAATAGAACCTAACCACAAAACTCAAGTGCCAGTTGAGAGGCTGAACAAACAGACAATGGGCAGACCATACATGACAATAGAATTCTGAGCCACAAGCTGTGCAGCAACCAGTCCAGGAAGGCAAAACACAACCTCTGTAGCAATAGCCCAAACAGCCAGAACTGGATCGGTACTGACAGCTTCCCTATTTTTTGCTCCGTATACCATATGCTCAACCAGAAGAATTAGAGGTATAATATACCTCTAATCGTCACGTAGGATGTCCTGTTTCCAGCCAGCCGCCTCCAGCTTCCCCAGGCCAACAGCCTCATCACGGCTGACCTGGAGCCTTCCCTTTCTCCACTATGAAGCTTTCCCATTCCTCTGCGGGACATGGAGTCTCTGCCAAAATGCAAGTGATAGTGGCTGACCCCCTTGCTACAGCAAACTGGGCATAAATAGCCTTTGCTTTTCTCATTTGAGTAGTTTTTGTTTATTTCCACATAACCATCAAGTAATAAAAGAAAAACCAGCAAAAAAAAAAAAAAAACAAACCCATTACCCCTATTGTTCAAGGACTGCTATTCTAAAACCATCCCGCGTCTTCACTAAAGTTTGGAGTGAAATGAAGCAGGTGGGAGGAGCTGGGGTAGAGTGAGCAGCTGAAGTTGCAGAAGGAGCCAGGAAGGCCACAGAGCAGAAGAAGAGGGAAGTTACAAGTAGGCTGAGCTGAAGTGCTTGAATTAGAATACTTTAGTTGCAGGGAAGAGTAACTGATGCTAGATTTCTTAGGCAGTTGTAGGAATGCATTTGAGGGGACCAGTTTGTGGGCACCCAGCCTGCCTGGGATGGTGGGAGGGACCAGAGAGCTCACTCGCCCAGGTGCAGAGGCCTCAGCAGCCACCACTCTGGTTCGAGGTCCCTGTGCTCAGTTGGGCGGGAATGCAACTTTGCTGTCTCTTGGCAACTCAAGTTTCCAAGCCCAAGCATGAGCTTTGCTTAGGTCTCAAGCCTTGCCTCCAGTCACGATAAGGGCAGGAGCAAGAGAGCACAGTCCACTGTGTTAGGAAGAGCGGTTCCTCAAAATGAAAGTGGGCTGCTCTCACGAAAGGGAGATGGGGGCCACACCCGGAACTGGGTTTAACACATTACCCTCTGGTTACACTGCTGACATTGTTTTTAAAAAAAGAGGGAGGAGGGGGGATTTTTAAAGTGTTAGGGAATCTGCTAAAAATTTAAATGCATAGGAAAAACATTCAGATGAGTGAATGCATAAATGCAACCTCCCTCCAACAATCACCAGTTTTATTATTAAAATTAAAGAAACCAGTAATCATCAAATTCTGACAGAGATGAGCAGTAAAATAGAGAATCACAAAAGTCGTGAGGAGATTGATGGCAAAATAACTAAGAGAGCCAGAAAGTTTACAAAAATGGACACTTTATAAGTGCACCCCGAGTCTTCTTCCCTCAATAGGCAAATCAGTGTAATATTCCCAACAGGCTCATAACGCCGGGGCGCAGATGCTCTTGCTTGTGCTCCTCGTTAGCCGCTGTCTCTGATAAGACACTGTCGAGTCTCTCCCCCCAGCGTGGCAGCACGCAGGAAGCCCGCCAGCGCCAGGGCTCTGGCGCACCACTGCTGGGACTGTCACTGTAGGATACATTTTTACCCTCCTAAGTCTTTCTGAGGAACTGTCCCTTTGTATTAGCTGACAATGACACTGTGCTAAACGAGAGACTTCACAAATCTCTGTTCTAAGAATATCTCACTGAGCTAACACAGAATCACAAATACTGTTGGGGAAAAAAAGAAAGTGAGATGAATTTGCTAAAATATTTCCATTTCCTCAGCTTTCCTATTAATCCCCGTTACTACTAAATACTTTCTAACAGCAAAAAATGATGTTTTCTTGTGTGTCTATAATGACCCAGGCACTGGGAAAACAGATGAATAAGACAAAAATTCATGCTCTCAAAAGAGAACTAGACTAATGCAACAGGAACATTCTGAGCTGTTAATCCCTGACTTCTGTGGTTTGGTTTTCCCCGCTTCCTTTCTGAGAGCAGATCAGGCCAGGTAAATCTCTGTCCCTGTCATTTGGGTAAGGAAGATCGAAGCTCCCTGAAAACCTATCCCTCATGTACCTTGGTAGTTAAAGACACTCCCCATTCATTTCCAATCATTCATTCACTTATTCGTTTATTGCTAATTTTTACAATATGTGATACATACAGTGCTTCAAAACAATGAAAAGCATAAAACGACTCCTTCCTACTCTTGCCTTTCAGCCTCCGCACTCCCATCTCCCCGTGGCCACAGATAACCTTTTTGGTTTTTGCTCGTTTCTTGTACACCTTTCTGTAGTTTATTTTTATGTTTAATTGTGAAATATAACATTAAGACAAGTGTACATAAAACACACATCACGATGCACCAAATGTGGCCTATCCATAAAATGAAATAGTATTCAGCCTTAAGAAGTAAAGAGATTCTAAAACACGCTACAACATGGTTGAACTTTAAATACCTTATGCTTAGCAAAAGAAGCTAGACACAAAATAGCAAATATCGTATGATTCCATTTACATAAAATGTTCAGAATTAAGCAAAACAGGAAGTAGACCAGTGGTTACTAGGGGCTAGAGGAAAGAGGAGAATGAAGAGATATTGTTGAATGGTCACAGAGGTTTTGTTTCAGATGATGATAAAGTTATGAAGTTGTATGGTGATAATGGTTGCACAGCATTGTGAATGTACTTAATGCCACTAAATTGTACACCTAAAAATGGTTAAAATATTTACTTTTCTTAGGGGGGGGTTACAAATAAATTCTAACAAGTAGGCAAATTTGCAAATATAGAATCCATGAATAATGAAGATCAACTGTACAATAAAATGCCAACTTTTATGTTATGTATATTTCACCACAAGAATAAATATGAGCAGTGTAAATAATAATTATAAAATCAACATTCATGTAGCCATCAAAACAAGCCAACAAAAGAACACCATCACTTGCCTAGAAGGTCCTCTTGCAAATTTCCCCAGGTGACCTCCTCTCTTGGGGTCACCATCTTCCTGACCTTTTTGGTAATAATTTCTAAAACTTCAAAAAATAGTATTTTACATATGATATATATACTAAAAATTACATACGAAATTTTTGCCTGCATTTGACTTTTAAATAAATAGAAATACATTTACATATTTGTGTTTCTGGCTTGTTTTGCTCAACATTATGTTTATAAAATTTATACATGGAATTGAGATGTCTAGAGCTCATTACGTTTTCTTACTGTTTTATGCTCAATTTTTATGATGTCCATGCATATCTGAAAAGAATGCACATTTGGCATTTGTTGGGTGCAGTGTTTTACATGTCTCTATTAGATCCTTTGTTAATTGTGTCATTTAAATTTTCTATATCCTTAACTTTTTTTCCTATTTATTTTCCCAATTACCAAAGAAGTGTTAAAAATCTCCCAATACTATTATATATCTGTTTAGTTTTCCTTGCCCTTTTTTATTTATATAATTTCAGACTATATTATTAGTAGTATTACTTTAAAATTACATTAACTTCTCAATGAATTAAATTTTTTCACCAACTTATACTTGTTTGGAAATTTTATCCTGTTCTTCTTATTTCAGTGGCTACACTAGCAATTCAAACATACATACCTAATCTGATACCTTCATCCTCCTATTAGGTCATGCAAGCTCTTTAGTGCTTCACTTGCCCTCATCCAACTAAGACATACATGCCATTTGTTTCATCCTATTTTAGCTATATCTCATTTTATTTATAAGCCAATATTCTTATTTCAATGCAGTCAATGTTATTTTAGATGTGCCTACATATTCTCCCTTCTCCATGATCATCTTTCCTTCTTGCCTCTCAGTTCTTTCCTCCAGAATCATTTTCTTTCTTTTGTTTTTTTTAACTTGACTATACTGTCACTTTTTGTTTTTAATTTTTATTTATTTATTTATTTTATTCCTTCATATTATGGGAGTACAAATATTGTTAGGGTTACATATCTTGCCCCTGCCCTCCCTACCCCACCCCACTATGCCAGAGCTTCTAGCGTGTCCAGCCTCCAGGTGGTGCGCACTGCACCCACTGTGTAAGTACATACCCTTCCCCTCCACCCCCTTCCACCTACCCACTTCCTGATTACAGATTTTTTTCAGACATTTTAGTTACAATGTATATCTTTATCTCTCCCTAAAAAGGGATAGAGGTAATCCCTTCCCCCCCCATAATGTTCACCACTTCCTTAAAATGTGGGTCTCCCCTCCCCAAATCCCTGTTGAACACTACCATTTTTTGAGCACTGTAGTTTTAGTCAATCAGTACCAATTTGATGGCGAGTAGATGTGTAGCTCCTTTCCCAGATCTTGTCTTGTCTTGCTTTGTATTACAGGCTTAAGCTTATCCAGGATAGCATAAATGGTGCTAGCTCACTGTCATTTATTAGGATTGAGTAATATTCCATTGTGAGCATATACCGCATTTTAGTTATCCACTCATGAATTGACAGGCACTTGGGTAGTTTCCATGACCTTGCAATAGTGAATTGTGCTGCCATAAACATTCAGGTCCAGATGTCTTTATAATAGAGAGATTTACATTCTTTGGGGTAGATGCCCAACAATGCTATTACTGGGTTGAATGGTATTTCTATTTCTAGCTGTTTGAGGTATCTCCAAATTCTTCTCCACAAAGGTTGCACTAATTTGCAGTCCCACCACAGTGTAAGAGTGTTCCTGTCTCTCCACATCCTCGCCAGCATTTGTTGTTTTGGGATTTCTTAATACAGGTCATTCTCACTGGGGTTAGGTGGTATCTCATTGTAGTTTTGATTTGCATTTCTCTAATGATTAAAGATGTTGAACATTTTTTTATATGTTTGCAGGCCATTATTCTGTCTTCTTTGGAGAAGTTTCTGTTCATTTCCATTGCCCATTTCTTGATGGGGTTTTTTGATTTTTTCTTGTTTATTCTTTTAAGTTCTAGGTAGATTCATGTTATTAGATCTTTATCAGAAATGTAAAGAGCGAATATTTTCTCCCACTCTGTGGGTTGTCTATTTGCTATAATGATTGTTTCCTTGGCAGTGCAGAAACTTTTTAATTTGATCAGATCCCATTTGTTTATTTTTGATGCAGTGGTGATTGCCTTGGGGGTCCTCCTCATGAATTCTTTACCTAGACCAACATCTGATAGGGTTTTCCCAACCTCTTCATCTAGGATTCTTAAAGTTTCATGCCTTAGGTTTAGATCTGTTATCCATCTTGAGTGAATTTTTGTGAGAGGTGAGAGGTTGGGATCCTGATTCGCTCTTCTGCATGTTGCTAACCAGTTTTCCCAGCACCATTTATTGAAGAGAGAATCTTTTCTCCATAGTATATTTTTGTCTGCTTTATCAAAGATTAGGTTACTTATTGGTTTCATCTCTGGAATCTCAGTTCTATTCCAGATATTGACGATTCTGTTCTTGTGCCAGTACCAGGCGGATTTTACTATTATTGCTTTATAGTACAGCTTGATGTCAGGAGGACTGATGCCTCCCAGTTTGTTCTTTTTACTTAAGATTACTTTGGCTATACGTGTTTCTCTGGTTCCATACAAAGTGAAGAACTATTTTTTCTAGATCTGTTAAGAATGCTGGTGGTATTTTGATGGGGATTGCATTGATTCTGTAGATCACCTTAGGTAATATTGACATTTTAACAATATTGATTCTACCAATCCATGAACATGGTACATATTTCCATCTGTTTAAATAATCTGCAATTTCTTTTTTTAATGTTTCATAGTTCTCCTTTTATAAATCTTGCGTATCTCTCACTAAGTGTACTCCTAGGTATTAATTTTCTTTGGGGATATAGTAAAGGGTATTGCATTTTTGATTTGAGTTTCTGCTTGATGGTTCTCAGCACATATGAATGCTTCTGATTTGTGTATATTGATTTTATACCCTGAAACTTTACTGAATTCATTTATCAAATCTAGAAGTCTCTTGGAAGAATCCATGGGGTTTTCAAGGTATAATATCATATAATTGGCGAAGAGTGAGAGTTTGATCACAGCTGTTCTGACTTGGATGCCCTTAATAACTCTCTCTTGCCTGATTTCTATAACTAGGACTCCAAGCACTATGTTGAATAGGAGGCAAGAAAGTGGGCATCCTTGTCTGGTTCCAGTTTGAAGGGGGAATGATTTCAGTTTTTCCCCATTTAGGATGATATTAGCAGTTAGTTTGTCATAAATAGATTTGATAAATTTAAGGTAAGGGCCGTCTATGCCTATTTTGTTAAGAGTTTTTATCATAAAATTATGTTGGACTTTGCCAAATGCTTTTTCTGCATCTATTGACAGAATCATATGGTCTTTGTTCTTGCTTTTATTTATAAAGTGGATTGCATTTATAGACTTGCGTATGTTAAACCAGTCATGCATCCCGGGAATAAATCCCACCTGGTCATGGTGAATTATTTCTTTGATGTGCTGTTGAATTCTATTTGCTAAAATTTTATTTAGGATTTTTGCATCTATATTCATGAGGGATATTGGTCTGTAATTGTCTTTTTATGTTGCATCCTTTCCTGGCTTTGGTATCAATGTGATATTGGCTTCGTAGAATGAGTTAGGCAGAATAACTTCTTTCTCAATGGTGCGGAATACTTTCTGTAGTATAGGTATGAGTTCATCCTTGAATGTTTGGTAGAACTCTGAAGTGTAGTCATCTGGCCTGGGACTTTTCTGTTCGGGGAGGTTTTTAATTACTGCTTCAATTTCTGAGCATGTGATTGGTCTGTTCAAGAACTCTGTTACCTCCTGGGTGAACTTAGGGAGGTTGTATGAGTCCAGGAATCTGTCCATTTCATCTGTAGTTTCTGGGCATATAGATTTCTATAATAGTCAAACATAATGTTTTGTATTTCTGTGGAGTCTGTTGTGATCTCTCCTTTTTCATTTCTTATTGAGATTATTAGAGTCCTTTCCCTTTGAGTTCTTGTCAGCCTAGCCAGAGGGCCATCAATTTTGTTGATCTTTTCAAAACACCAGCTTCTGGTTTTGTTGATCTTCCATATAATTCTCTTGTTTTCCATTTCATTTAGTTGAGCTTTGATCTTAGATATCTCTTTTCTTCTGCTAGGATTGGAATTAGTTTGCTCTTCTTTTTCCAATTCCTTGAGTTTATTCACTAGGTTGTCGGTGTCTACTCTTTCTGTTTTTTAGATGTGAGCATTTATTGCTATTAGTTTTCCTCTCAGATATGCTTTTGCTGTATCCCACAGGTTTTGGTAATATGTGGCTCAATTGTCGTTTTGTTCGAAGAAGTTCTTGATTTCCCTCTGAATTTCTTCCTTGACCCAATAGTTATTCAACAGTAGATTGTTTAGTTTCCAAGACTTAGTGATATAGTGTGTATTTCTGTTAGAATTGAATTCTAATTTTATACCACTATGGTCAGAGAAGGCACATGGTATTATTTCTATTTTCTTGAATTTTTTGAGATCTGCTTTGCAACCTAGTATGTGATCAATTTTGGAGAAGGATCCATGGGCTGCTGAGAAGAATGTAAATTCAGCTTTATTTGGGTGGAATGTTCTGTATAGATCTGTAAAACAAAGCAACAGGACTTCACCCATCAATATGGATGGAAATCTTACTCCAATTTCTATCCTCTCAATAAACGTAAATGGTTAAAACTGTCCTCTGAAGAGACATAGACTGGCAGAGTGGATAAAATTCCACAAGCCTAGTATTTGCTGTATACAGGAAACATATCTAAACCATAAAGATGCCACCTGGCTGAAGATCAAGGGATGGAAAACTATGATCCAGGCAAATGGAAGTCAAAAGAAAGCAGGGGTAGCTATGTTATTTGCAGACAATATTAGATTCAAATTAGCAAAAGTAAAAAAGGATAAAGATGGCCACTCCATAATGGTGAAAGGGAAAATCCATCAAGAAGATCTAACAATTCTCAATATTTATGCTCCCAATGCAGGAGCACCCAATTACATAAAGCAAACCTTGTCGAAGCTAAATACCACTTTAAACAACACTACCATAATAGCAGGGGACTTCAACAAATCACTAAATGAATTGGATAGATCCTCCAAACAGAAATTAAGTAAAGAAATAAGGGACCTAAACAAAGCTATTGACCAGAATCATTTTCTTTCTGCCTGAAGAACTTGCTCTAGCATTTGCTTTAGTAAGGGACTACTGGAAAACTCTCTTAGGATTTTTGTATCTGGGGGTTTCTGTGTTTAAAAATATGTTCATTTTTGACTTCAGAGAAAATACATTTTTTCTCTGGTTGGAGGATTTTAGGTTATTGTAACTTTTCAGCCTTCTCAAGATATTACTCCATTCCCTGGTTTCCTTTGTTGATCTTGAGACTCTTCCTGCAAGTGTACATTCGGCTTCCTTGAAGGTAACTAACTTTTCTCTATGGCTGTTTGTTAAATGTTTTGTATGGTTTTGGAACTCAGCAATTTTACTATGTTAGCTGTAAGATGTGGGATGTTTTTATGGGTCCAGTTTGAGATTTATTGGTCTGCTGGAAATTGAGAATCTGTGAAAAGATATTTTTCAACACTTCTGGATACTTCTCAACCATTATCTCTTCAGATACTCTCTCTGTACCATTATTTGTGTTCTCTTTTTCTATCAATCCAATCAGATATATTGGAACTCAGCATTTTATCCTCAAAGTCTCAACTTATCTTCTATACACATCATTTCTTTATTTTTCTCTGCTACACCCTAGAAAATTCCTTCTGATCTATATTCCAGTTAACAAACTTTCTTTTCAGCTGAGCCTAATTTGTTGTTAAACACATAAACATAGATTTAAAGTTTAAGCATTGTATTCATATTTTTAATTTCTGTATGTCCTTTTTTGGTTATTTTTTTCCAATACACTAGATTAATTTTACAGTTTTCTACTCCAGCAGATATTTTTAACCTGTTGCTTATTTTTTTTAACATAGTACTACATATTTTTAAAAAAATAATCTATGTTGACAATATCTAAAGGCTCTGTGTCTACTATCTTATTTCTGCCAATGCTTCCTTATTTTAGTTTAAGGCTTAGCTGGGGAGGTGGGGGTGGTGTTTGTTTGTTTACTATATACTGTTCATTTTCCTTGGCAAATTATTTGTGGAGGCTCTGAGGCAACGAAAGAGACATTCCCCACTCAACCTTCCTTGACACGGCTTCTGCCCAATCTTAGCCCTCCTTTCTGTTGGGTTTTACATAGGTGCCTGCTCCAACTATTATAAATAAAAAATATAGCTTTTTTATTTCCTGGTGGGCCACACACCCTTTGGACATGGATTTCTGGTGGCACTTTATACAATTTGCCACAACTTGGCCTCTCAAACTTCTGTGTCAGCAGCTTTTGACAGGCCATACCATGTATTGGGAATTTTGCAGATGTCCACTGCCTCGTGCTTTCACTGCAAGTGGAGACTAGACATTTCCCATTCTCTTGTTGATCTGGGTAAGAACAGAAGGGGAAAGAGTCTTTTGTCTGCCATCCTTATGCTCATACTGGAAACAAAGTCCAGTCTTCTATAAAAGTCAAAACACATCAAAGAACTTATACTGGTTGTACTGATATAGGAGGAGAAAGAGAGAGGGCTTTGGAGAAGCAACAGGGTAAAGAAGAGAGATTTTCATCCACCAGAAGAAAAGAGATCTGTGAGCCCCAGAGCAGTGGGCTCTCCATGAGTTCTGTTATCTTCATGGAAGGAAAGATCTGGAAGAAATGCAAACTTCTAAGGAGAAGGCTCCTGAATAGCCCAGAAAGGAAGAACCTGAGGTGTTCAGCTTCTCAGCCTTGCTGAAAACTCTAGCACTTTGTGAGTGGCCCAGAAGTAGAGAGAGAATATACTGAACCAGGGACAGTGATAGACTCAGGGGAGAAGCATTTTCCTCCCTTTCCCGACAGAGCATAAGCCTCTAGGATTCTGTTGCCCTTCGGAAAGGAGAAACATGCCTCAATTATGTTTGAGAAGGAATTTTCTACTAATCTGTGTGATGGAGATTTGGAGCCAGACATTAAGTTGACATATGGAAAACAAAAGAAGTATTATTTGTCATGCTTCTGAGTTTGTGAACTAAGATTCATGCCCACTATAAAAATGATGATTACAATAAGAGAGGAAGGACTTGACTGTACAGAAACATAGAGGATGAGAAGCCTTAACTCTGATGCTGAGAACTTCAAGCTTGATCTTAGAAAATGAATAGCTTTCCAGGCAAAGAGGGAAGAATCTTCCAAGCAAACAAACCAATGTGAGTAAAGGCCTAGAGAATGGTGTACTTGCAAAGTTTCAATCAATTGATGCAGATGAACTTGTAAATATTAATGTTGACCCTATAATCATATTATTGCCATATATATAAACTTAGTAATCAATTTAATTAGTACTGTCTAGCCATCTTAGAGGCATGGAAGAAAGGTCCAAGGAGTTTGATGTTATGTTCAGAGGACTTCACATTCTTTGTGGTAGAGAATCCAGATTAATTTCTGAACTTGAGGGCCTTTGCTCAGTATACTGTATCCCACTGCCTGAATGAACTGAAATGAACCTGCATGTTAAAAACATCAGACTACTGGGATATGGAGGAGGGCCTTCTTTGCAGTGTCTCTCCTTCTAAAAGTAACTTGAAATGTGACTATCTAAAACTATTACCAGCCCTGATAACTATAGTATAAACCTAACTCTGGTGGACTTTCTGGAAAGCCTCTCTCCCCATTCAAGCAATTAGTTTAGCTCTCTAAGACACTATATTACCTGTAGCCACAAAGAAGTTACATCATCATTTGCTATATAATAAATGTATCACTTAAATCTGCTTGCAAAGTTTGTGTAAAAACACATTGGAACTTAGGCCATCCCCATCATCATTGCACCATTACTGTAACTTGCTGGTTAAAATAGAGGATTTATCCCAGCAGATAAAAGTGCTGTTCACTCCATCTTGCCCTTACCCCAAGCAAACCTGTGAAGACACAGGGATTGTGCTAGAGTAACAACTGTGCTCCATGAATTGGGTCACATTCTGTTTCTCATCCTTGTTTTTGCTCTATTTCCAAAGGATATGCATGTCAGGTTTCTGGATAAGAGTATTGCATTGTTCTCTCCACAAGAAAACAAAAATGCTTCTTTCCACCCAGCCTTTAAGAATCTATTTTCTACTTTTGTGCTGTATACTATCAGTAATTTTCTGCCTTCTCTGAAAACCTAGAAATAAATATGGCTTGTCTGCTCATTTTCCAGTTTCAGGGAATAGCCACTGTATAAGGGCTTGGACTGAGACAGTTCCAGAATCTGGATAACGTCTAAGCAATGAGCACTCTGAGAATGAAATAAATGAGAATCAACACAAAATGATCAAATTGGTATTTACACCACCTCTCTACTCAGCAGAAGGACTGTAAATGTGCAGCTGGACAGAACCAGGAAACAGACACCTCTATTCTGAATAGTGGGGGTGGGGGTCAAGATTATGTTCAGAATTAAAATATTTTATTATAGGAAAGTCTGTAAAAAAAAATTAGAAGCTTGAGTGTGATTATTTGTGAATACTTATCCCACACAAACATAAACTGAATCGAGTATCATTTAATATTCCAGTTATTAAAAAGGTGTATTGTGTCATAAGGCACGGATGATTCATGTATTTAACAGACACGGAGCACTACTATGAGCAGGCAGCATGCCAAGAACGTAATACACGAAGTGGAGCACACGATGATCTCTCCGTCCATGGGCTTGTGCTTTAGCAGAGAGCCCTGCCATGCTGTTGAAGCGTGCATTGCCCACCCAGGTCCCCACCGGAACACCGGTCCCTCTGCGGAGAAGGGGAGATGGCTCTGCTGTTTGCCAGTTTGTCCCCAGTACCTGATTCTGTGCCTGGCACACACACAGGAGATGCTTAACAAACTTCTGCTCAATAACAGTGTTTATTCTGCTCCGTGCTGGACACCAGGAAGTAAGTGTCATCAAGGGTTAGAGGTGATTCTCCAAGCTGTCCCACAGCCTGGATGAAATATAGAAGTTCCTCCTTATCTGTGGGGGATACGGTCCAAGAATCCCAGTGGAGCTTGAAACTGTGCGTAGTACCGAATGCGACAAACAGTATGCACGAATTTCTTTTTTCTTCAGGGTTTCATGGGCTGAATGTAGAATATCGTTCTTAATGTAGATCTTAGCAACCTCAGCATACAACTTTTTTTTTCTTCCCTTATGAGGTCAAGAACTTTCACCTTTTCACTTAAAGGAAGCACTTCACAACTTTTCTGTGGCATATCTGAATTGATACTTCTCTTGCGCTTTGGGGCCATTATTAAGTAAAATAAGGGAGAGTTGGACACAAGCACTGCCATCCTGCCACAGTCGATCTGGAAACAGAGACAGCTACTCAGTGACTCCCAGGCAGGGAGCGTCCACACTGTGGAAATGCTGGACAAAGGGAGGGTTCATGTCCCAGAGCACAGAGTAGGGCAGCATGAGACTTCATCACACCACCCACAATGGCATGCAATTGAAAACTTATACATTTTTTATTTCTGGAATTTTCCATTTAGTACGCACAGTTTCAAACCCTGGTTGACCTCTGGTGACTGAAACCTCGGAAGGCACAGCCAAAGATAAAGGGGGCTATTGTACTTACTTTTCTTACCCCTAGCTTGGTTCTGTTGGCCACTTGAGAAAAAAGCTGTATTTAACCACAAATCACTGAAGCTCTATTCTGCACGTGTTTTTATCCTCAGGTGAAAATGTATGATTTCTATGGACTGGATTAGTTCTTAGTTATGGACTGGTAAAAGGGAAGCCATGATAACAACAGCTTCCATTTATTGAAATGTTATTTACTGACAATTATATGCCTCAACAAGAGTTAAGTATTACATAGGTATTCATTCTTAGTGCTTTTCCAAATTTTGAAATGTTCACCACTGGATATTTATAAGATAATTTTAGGCAGTATACGACTAACAAAAATTTTTTAGATATAGATTTATTTTAATGTGTTTTAGGAAAAACAATGTAATGACGTATTAAATCAGTGATTTCATGGATATTATGAATATGATTCAGGATGAAGCTAAGCTCTCCACACTCTTAAATACATCTAAACACAGTTCAAAGAAAAAAGTGTTAAGTATATAATAGTACAAGTACTACTGCGCATGACAATAATCGTGGAGGTGCTCAGTGAGATTGACTCCTTGGGTCCTTCCACGTGATTTCATGAGTTACTAAAAACACAGGGAAGAAGGCAGGAGGCACAGTGTGTGCGTGTGTGTGTGTGTGTGTGTGTGTGTGTGTGTGTTTGGGGCTCTGGGGTCAGACTCCTGGCTCTTCTGTTTATCTCACTCTCTGAGCTTGGACAAGTCACTTGGTCACTTGGCTTTTCCATGTCTCAGTTTCCCCATCTGCAAAATGTGGGTATTGATAGTATCTACCTCATAGTGGCAGACTTGAGAGTCAAACACAGGTGTCTTGGCTGTCAAAAGCCACCATGAGCTCTCATTGGCTGGTGAATGGGTTTTATGTCGTGTGTAATTTGAAGGACTGGCAGAAGCTGCCTGTGCCACTGGGTTGACAAGTATTCAAGGGGGAAAAGCGATTAAGGGATGTAAGACATCTGCCTGGACATGCATTCCCTGCCTCACACTCTGTTGCTGTCCACCTGCAGCCCCGTGACCGGCTGCAGAAGACCCCAGCAGGCACACAAGGACCTGCAGGAAGTGCGATGGGAACACAAGGTAATCCAACTGGTTCGGTTCTTTCTACATTTTCTTATTGCTATTATGGTCATACTGAGAAAGACATATCGTTTTCTGAGAATAAGACTTCCACTTTAACGTATGTTGCATAAAAGTATTTTGCATTAATCAAATGTTATTGGGCACCTTTTCAGTTACTTTCTACAAAGGCTACCTATTTAAATGTTTTAGTAAACATAGTAGTTGTTGAGATTTTCTGAAAGAAAAAGGAGAAGTTAGAGGAGAGGGAGCAAGAGGGGGAGGATGAAGAGGAAAAAGAGAAAGAGGAGGAGTTCAAGGAGGGGCGAAGGGAGCAGCAGTATGTGCACCCCAGGTATTGTAGGACGACCTTGGCCAGTTGTTGGCCGATGCTGCCAGTGCATTCTCCCAACACTGGAAGTTCTCAAAAGCACTGAATGTGCCCAGCACAAACTGACCCTCCCCGGGCATTTGCTCCAGTCCAAGCAAAGGGCAGACGCACCATCACGATCAGACTTTTGAAGCATAGTGGAGCAAGGGCCCCAAGTGGGCCCTTTCAGGAGGTGACTGATCCAGTTTTTCCTGCACTGTGGCTGCCTTCTGGTAGCAGTTCACACTCAGTCTTTCCATCATCTCGGTACTCGTCTAACCATCTGCCATGGGAAGAGGGAAGATAATTAACATGAGAGAGTATTAAAAGAAGACACATTACTTAGAAGGAAAAAATATGAAAAGGATTTAAAGAAGCCTTCAGAGAGAAGCTTACATTTTTAAAAAGCATTTAAAAATTTTTGAAAAGCAAGCCACATCAAATTACCTTTAGGAGTCCAACCTCAGCCAATCTTTATCCTATACTCAAGTTTCAAGGTCATATTGGTTCATTCTAAAATTTTGGCTTTTAGAAAAGTCCTATGGTAACATCACAAACATTATAATATATCTTAAATTGGAAACATTTCTCATTTGGACTTTCCCTAACGTTGGCTGTTATTTCTCTCCTGCCCATGTGACTAGGAGGTGTATACACTGGCTAAATCCTCAGACTCTAGAGCAGCACCCTTCAAGAGAAATAGAACATAAACCACATATTGTAAAGAAGTAGCAAGAAAAAGGTAAAATTAATTTTAGTATTTTTCATTTCCACAAATTCAAAGGAATATCATTTCAACATGTAATCAATATAAAAATTACATTACATTCCTTTTTTATTCTACATTTTTGAAAACTGGTATTTGTCTTACACTTATGGCACATCTTAATTCAGAATAGCCCCAGTACAGTAGACACAAGTGGCTTGTGGCCCCCCCTGTGGGACAGTACAGTTCTAGAGTCAGACGTACTTGGATCTGAGTCCTGACTCTACCAATTATGTTTGGATAAGAAAATTACTCTCCTTGTGCCTAAGGCTTCTTGTCTGTAAAATAGAAGTATCACAGAGTCTAGCCATAGGTTTGTTGTGAGGATCAAATTCGTTCCAGTGTGAGGTTCTGGTTTCATCATGAAGCCTGTTCCTTGGTAAGAGTTCGAGAAATGCTCGTGATGCATGTCCTTCTGACCTTCTCTCCAGCAATACACAGGACGGGGTGGAAACCTCCGACAGTCCACAACAGCATAGACCCCTCTAGGTTTTGGTTATTTTTAAACTCCACTATAAAGGTATAAATGACTTCTTTCTCAGAGACCCTTTCTTTTCTCATAATTATTAATAGAAAGGGATTTGAGATTAAACAGTTGATATGTTTTGCTGGGGAAGACAGTAAAACCTGTGTCTTCTAAACTCTCCAAAATCTACATAGAATTTTCTGACAAAACCATTTTTTAACAAACTTAGTATCTTATGCAGGTACCTCTTTCATAGAAGATAAGTCACAAAATCATGGTGATACAATAGAAACAACATATTGATAGATACTACATTAAAATTTTCCACAGTGCCAAGGGACCAGGAGACCTGCTCTCTCACTCATCTATGAGTTGTGCATGTCATTAATCTTTTTAGGTCAATTTTCTCATCTGTCAAAGCATAAGACTGAATGTTATCTATGGTTTCTTCTACGTCTGATGGAATAGCAAGAAGGCTTTTTTCTTTTCTTACTTATGTGACCTTGGGCCCTCAGGGAAAACGAGCAATGAAAGCTGTTAACTTTTACTGCTACAGTAAAACTAATGACAACAGTGCAATGATAAGCCTGTGTGCAGTTTGTAATTATACAATATAGTATAATCTAATAAAACATCTTAAATATCTTCACCTGCATAATTTTGTTCCTATAAATCCAATTTCCAAAGTTTGTAATTATTCTAAAATGTAGGAATAAGTCACCTCCATCTTGACTTCCACTTCTTTGCTTTGCCAGTGAAATTAATTTTGGCTCTGAAAAGAATGTGACTATTATCACCTGCTCTTGATAACTTTTGATTTTGTTAAATATGATGCATTTAGAAAAATAATAATCTTTTATTTATTCCTTCCTTATTTCATAGTTACTATCATATCCAGAGCAATAAAACTATATTGAATTAAACATAGCTTCATATGATACCAAATATCTAGACATGGTATGGAACCAAATATTATATATATGATGACCAATATAGTAGTCATTAACCATATGTGTCTATTGAGCATTTGAAGAGTAGTTAATACAACCAAATAACTGAATCTTTTTATTTGATTTGACTTTAATTAATTTAAATTTAATTAGCTATATGTTGCTAAGGGCTAACATATTGGACTTTATAGATACATATTTTTCTAAAAACTAAAAGTTAGTCAATTATTTGGAGAGCTCTAAATCCTTGACATAGGTCCTAGGAATAAAGGTAAGTTTTCCCCCTTCATTTGTGTGTATAGTATTGTATCCGAAGATTTATTTTTTAATCTAAAATTGCTTCTATGATAATAACATTTACCATCATGGAGCCAGCCGCTAACAATCACAAGACAGTTCTGTAGATAGTTTAATGTACATTATCTCAAACAACTCTACAAAATAGGTGTCATTACTGCCATTTTACATGAGAACAAACTGAGGCTCCCAGAGCTAGTCAGTAATGATGTTGTAATTCAAATGTAGTTCTAAAAAACTTCAGTCTTTGCTCCTTGAACTCCTCACTAATTAATAAGATTGCTTACAAAATAGATATAATGTCTGTCCTCAGAGCTTAAAGTTTATAAAATGACAATAACTACCATGCTTCACATGCATTTTAAATGAGTGTGTATTGAGAAAAGAAACAGAAGATCAGAGAAGTGTTACAAATTTTGTTCATGTAAAATATAATAGAACTTGGTATAGTGCCTGACACCTATCATGTATGCAATATTTTTGCATAAATGAATGGATGAATAAATTAATGTACACACTGCATGAGTTCTCTAGATTCCAGGAATGTGTAATCTCATGGACACCTTGACCTTTGGGTCTTCACAGCATACATAAGTCTCTGTCATGGCCCTTAGGACGCTAACGTTTGTTCTCACATGGAAGACCATGGGTTCTTGAGAACAGACTGGATTGCCTTATTGCTAGATCTCCAATGTCTACTCCACTTCTTCATATGGTAGGTGGCCAATTAGCATTTGTACAATGACTGGATGAGTCTACATATCCTATAGATTAATTAATAATGGAGGGAAACTAATTTTATAATTTCTAATTTTTGTGTAATTTATCTTAAAGTGTATTTGTTATTCATAACAATTTTATAAAGTAGATAGGGAAGATTTAATCACTCATCAGAAAATTTTGAAAACTGAGAATCAGTTTAAGTGATTTACCTATGACCACATAGCCAAGGACTTATAGAGCGCCTCTTGCAACTTGATTATATCATATCTATACCACATTAGTATAATGGATTAGAGTTCATAGTTCATATGCATAACTCCATTTGGGCTTAAATGACTCAAGTGAACTGGGAGGAACAGGTATCATTCATGTCTTACATATGAGGACACTGAGCCTCACAGAAGTTGAGAGTAGTACCTGAGCTTGCAGAACTAGCAAGGATCGTAGCAAGTATTTGAGAAACAGAAATGGGAACCATTTTCTAAGTCCTAATCCAGTTTTCACTCCATTTCAGCATGCTTTTCCAGAAGAGAAAAATATTAGGTATAACAGAGAAAGAGAGAATAATTAGTGCTGATAAGGAACAGCTTCCTGTGGAGAGAAGCCTTCAGCTCTGGTTTTAAGGAGGGAATGATGTCCAATGGCTGGGAGGAGGCATGCTGAATGACACAGCTGGAATGAATTGGACAAAGGAGTGCATAATTTTGCATAATGATGTGTAAAGTAACAGCATACCTGTTGCATGGAAACAGCACCTCTTGACTGCTATCTTCCCCTTCAGACTTAACAACAATACTCTCAAGATACCATCCATTACCTGTGTAAATTGACAAAGAAGATTACTTTAACTCTTCAGCATAAAATATACTAGCATTGTGATTTTATTCATAGACTCTCCAAATGGTCCTTTTTAAGTATGTTTGTCAGGTAATTTGGATACAAAAATATGTACCAAATTATGCCAGCAGAGAAATGAAAGCATGAATGAGCAACCTAATTCCTCAGAGTAGTAGAAGCAGAGGAAAAGAGAAGATTCCCTATTATGGACACAAACTCTCTATAAAATTCTAAAAAATAATTATTTAAAAGCACATGAACCAAGGAGAAAGAAAGAAGCAAATTCACATAAATGTGTTTCAATTATATTAAGTTATAGAAGATTCACACATTTAAATAAGAATGGCAAGTCACAATCAGTCATCATTCTTAATGGTGAAAATTTAGGAGTTATCATTGTTTTATGCACTTGTCAGTGCAATTAAAAAAAGAAAAAAGAAAGAAAGGAAAGAAGAGAGGAAAGAAGGGAGAGAGAAGGAGGGAAGAAGGAAGGAATGAAATAAGGGGAGAAGGAAGAAAGAATAGAAGTGATAAGTGTTAGAAAAAAAGAAACAACTATCATTATTCAAAGTTGATATGACTTACTAAATTAAAACCACAAATAAATTACAAAAAATGGAAGAATTAAGAGAAATGAGAACGATGATGACATTGTATAACAAATATATATAAATCTAGTGCATTCTACTGGCCAAAAAGGAAGGGTTAAAAAACATAATTAATTCAATAAAAGTTTCAATATTGAATCACCACAAAAATTTAAGATTCTAGAAGTAAATCTAAAAACTGATGTATAATTTATAGAAAGATTATCCAAACTTAAGGAGTGACAGCAAAGAAGGCATAAACAAATGAAAAATTACCCCATATTCATGAGAAGGAAGATATTGTAGAGATATCAGTTTCTCACAAACCAATCTAAAACTTCAGTGTAATTAAATCAGGTTCACCATAGGATTTCACAAAAAAAAAAAACAATAACAGGCTGATGATAAAATTTATGTGGATGATAAAGGCCCAAGTATACCACAAGCACTTCGGACCTAGAGTAAGGGCAGGGATTCACCCTACCAGTTAGCAACACTTATCGTAAATCTGTACTAATTAAGGCAATACGGAATTGGTGCTGGCTTGGAGAATTTGACTATGGAACAGAAAAAAGAATTCAGAATTGACCTACCACATTTATACAAACTTGACAGGCAGCCTTGTTCAGCACAGTGGTGTGAAACCATAAAAAGGCCTGAGACCTGAAACCATGCCAAGCCATCTTGATAATGTGGAAAAATTATGATTATTTGATTACTTGTAAGCAAAACATCAAAAACTGTCTTACTGTGACTTAAAAATGTATACACAGACATAGCACATCTTATATTTTCCTGGTTAGAGCTGGACCCCATACTATTAAGTGAAGTTTCCCAAGAATGGAAAAACAAGCACCACATATACTCACCAGCAAATTGGTATTAACTGAACAGCACCTAAGTGGTTACATAGGTGCTACAGTAATAGGGTATTGGGCAGGTGGGAGGGGGGAGGGGGCGGGTATATACATACATAATGAGTGAGATGTGCACCATCTGGAGGATGGTCATGATGGAGACTCAGACTTGTGGGGGGAGGGGGGAAACGGGCATTTATTGAAACCTTAAAATCTGTACCCCCATAATATACCGAAATAAATAAATAAATAAATAAAAATTTTAAAAAATGTATACAAACATGAAAAAAATAGCAACACTAAACTTTGAATTTAAAACACTAGAAACATTAAAAATTTAAAGGTTTTATTTCTTTGCAAAATTAAAAAAACTTAGGAATAGTTTGAAGGGTGCCTGCCTTCTTTTTCCCCATCATATAATTTATGCTCTTTTCTATGTCTTAGCAAATTATCAAATTCCTTTCTAAGTTTGAATCAGCTTTCAAAATCTTATCCCCTTTGTGCTTTCAATGTCATAAAATATTCCTAGAGTTCCTTTAATGGGAAGTGTTTACTAACACCTTCACCCTTTTAGGCACGACCACTTTTCCTTATTTGCGGCATCAGTTCCCTTCACTAGGTTCCTCTGTGTGTCCAAAGTCTCTCAAATGGTGGCAGTGTCAACATCCCCAGCCATACATTTCTTCTAGAACTCCACTTGTGTTAGATTTGAACTTCATTTCTGGCATTATCACTTTTCATTTCTTTGATGCACTTTCATCTTTTAATTACGTATTGTCGTGAACTGCTACAGTGTTCATCACTGGTAGACAGGGAGGCAACACAACTAAACACTTTTCTGTCTGTGTGTGAACTAACAACAGACCCACAGTGACCCAACACTAGCAGACAAATTTTGAAACAAATGATGTGACTGGTCAGTGATCAGAATGGGCATCTATTATCCATGTTGTGATTTGCAGACTCAAAAGCTGTCAGCAAAGTTTGTATTTCATACAATTACAGTCATTGTAGCATGGTAACTGAAATTGAACTATGTTCTTAGGGGACTTGCATTATTTAGTTAAATCATTGTAACTGAAATTTGTGGATATGGAAACATTGCAAAGCAAGGGTAGCCTGTATACAATAAAGATGACTTTGTAGAACACTCGGGTAAACATGGAATAGTTGATAAATGTGGTGGTACAACTGGTTATCCAAATGGAAAAAAAATTAAAGTGTATTAATATTGTACTCAACAGCAATTACAGATGGAATAAATATTTAAATTTTAAAAACACGAGATCCTATATCACCATTGTTTCTTATAGCTGAATAGTACTCCATGGTATACATATACCACATTTTATTAATCCACTCATGCTTTGATAGGCACTTGGGTTGTTTCCATAACTTTGCAATTGTGAATCGTGCTGCTATAAACATTCAAGTGCAGGTGTCTTTTTTATAAAGTGTCTTTTGTTCTTTTGGGCAGGTGCCCAGTAATGGGATTGCTGGATCAAATTGTAGATCTACTTGTATCGCTTTAAGGTATCTCCGTATTCCTTTCCACAAGGGTTAGACTAGATTGTAGTCCCACCAGCAGTGTAGGAGTGTTCCTATCTCTCCACATCCACGCCAGCATTTATTGTTTGGGGACTTTTTGATAAAGGCCATTCTTACTGGAGATAAGTGATATCTCATTGCAGTTTTGATTTGTATTTCCCTGATGATTAGAGATGTTGAGCATTTTTTCAAATATTTGTTGGCCATTATTCTGTCTTCTCTTGAAAAGTTTCTGTTCATGTCCCTCGCCCACTTTTTGATAGGGTTGTTTGGTTTTTTCTTGCTGATTTTCCTGAGTTCTAAATATATACTAATTATCAGCCCCTCATCGGATGTGTAGCATGCGAATATTTTCTCCTATTCCGTAGGTTGTCTGTTTGCTCTTGTGACAGTTTCTTTGGCTGTATATTTTCCTGGATAGTGCAGGAACCCATTCTACTAAGTGAAGTATCTCAAGAATAGAGAAACAAGCAACATATGTACTCACCAGCAAATTGGTATTAACTGATCAAGACCTAAGTGGACATATAGGAATAACATTTATCGGATGTCGGGCAGATGAGAGAGGGAAGGAGGGGATGGTATATATATACATAATGAGTGCCATGTGCACTGTCTGGGGGATGGTCATGCTTGAAGTTCTGACTCAAGGGGGAGGAGGGGGCAAGGGCAATATATATAACCTTAACATTTGTACCCCCATAATATGCTGAAATTAAAAAAGCCATACTTGGTAGGGCAGTTAGGGACAGACTGCTGCAGGAGCTGGCTTAATTAAGTGATTTGGACCATCATTAAATCTCTAGACATTCAGTGGAGGAAGAAATCAGTGTGATGTGGATGTATCATTAAGGAACTAGATTTTAAACAGCCTGAAAGTATGAGGAGGAATTGCATGTCAGGAGCATAGTTAGAAATAAGTTGGTCAAGTCCTAGAGAGCAGTAAGAGGTATATTTCTAGTGACAGCTGGGCAATATTTGCATGCAAAAAGCAAGTATTAGCCAGTAGGATTTTAAATTTAAAAAAATTAAAAAAACAAAACTTAAAATATATGTATGTGAATATAGAAACTTACAGTCACACATCACTTAACGATACTCAGGATACATACTGAGAAATGCACTGTTAGGTGATTTTGTAGTTTTATGAACATCATAGCATGTACTTCCACAAGCCTAGATGGCACAGGCTACACACCCAGGTTATATGGTATGGCCTATTGCTCTTAGCTACAAACGTGTGCAGCATGTTATTATACTGAATACTGTAGGCAGTTGTAACACAATGGTAAATATCTGTGTATCTAAACATAGAAAAGATAATGCATTGTGCTACAACATTACAATGGCTATGATGTCACTAGGTGATAGAAACTTTTCAGCTCCATCATAATCTTATGGAACCACCATCTTACATGTGTCCCGTTATCTACTAAAACACTGTTATGTTGCACATGATTATACATATATATTAATATATAAAATATATATCTCCCTCAATATATATTTTATATATATATATATATGGAATACCCTAGGGGTAGAGAAGACTTTCTTCAGCAAGACACAAAATGTGCTGATTGTCAAAAATAATACCATATTGTTAAATTCAACTACATTAAAATCAAGAATTTTAGTCATCAAAATATACCACAAACTGGAGAAGATGCTGTGGCAGTCTCTGCTAGATGCTCTCTCATTCTGGAATTTCTACAGAGCTGGAGCCCACTTTTCCCAGATGTCTTCGCAGCCATAGACATGACTAATGTCTTAGTAACGAAATGTGGCCAGAAGTCCTGTGTGCAGTTTCCATCTCACTTGCTTAAAAGACTCTCCCTCTATTCCATGTACTGTGACTAGGTCTGACCACACAAAGGAGCAGGAGATTTAGGTGATGGGACAATCACAAGATGGTTGGACCCTGGGTCTCTGGCAGTCAGCCGGGCAGAGCTATCACAACCATTCACTCTGTGGCTAGTACCTGAGTGTGAGATAAGCTTCTATCTTTTTAAAACTATTTTTGAACACTTTTTTGCCTTTAAATATTATAGACAAGAACATGTATTTCCACAGAAGAGGAAATTCAATGGACAATAAAGAGATCAAATAATTCTCACTCTTCCTAAAAATCAGGGTAATGCAAATTAAGGCCACAATGGAATACTGTTTATACCCACTTAATAAAGGTAAGAATTAAGTGTACCAGGCGTTGGTGAGAATATGACATGATAGAAATTCTTATACATCATAGGTAAGAGTAAAACTTAGTATCACTTTTGAAACAAGTAGTTTATCCTATAAAAGCTAGATATGATCACACTCATCGGCCTAGCAATTGACTTCTCTGGATTTACCCTGGAACAGAGTTTTCTCAGCCTCAGGACTGTTGACATTTGGGCCCAATAATTCTTTGCTGTGGGGCTGTGCTGTGTGCTGTAGGAGAGTCAGCAGCATCCCAGGACTCTATCCACTAGCTGCTGGTGGCACTCCTTGCCAGTTGTGACAACCAAAAAAAGTCTCCAGACATTGCAAAATGTCCCTGGGGCAAGGGGTGAGGTGCGAATTTGCCTCTGGTTGGGAATCACCTCCCTAGAAGCACTCTTGCTTCTGTGCACTAGGAGCCATAACAAGAATGTTTGTTTAAGTTTGTTTGTAATAGTCAAACTGAGAACAAAAAAACTGTCCATTAACAAGAGATGGATAGATTGATTATATGTAATTATGCAATAGAACATGCCATAGTGGTGAAAATAAATGATCTATTGCACTACATATGAAAGAATCTTGAGTGGAAAAAGGTCATGTCACAAAAGATGTCATATAGCACATCGCAATTTTTACAAAACGCAAACTATCAGAGCATTTTCAAGTAAGCCTAAGTGATTAGTAAAGACTTTTTCTTTAAAAGCAAAGATTTTAAAAATCAAGAATAAACAAGGTTATCAGTGTGGATACTTCAGGGGAGGGGATAGTAGAAGTAAATAAAGGCAGAATCACTGGTCCTAGTGTCCTTCTGGACTCAGGTCCCCTTGCCAAATGGCACAATACCCCTCTAAAGGTCACTTTCAAATATTTATCATACTTTATCCTAATTTAATATAATTATTTCACATGTGTCTGCCACCACTGGACCTGCCTGTGAGCACAGTGACCCCCTGCACCTTGTGCAAGTGCTGCCACCCAGCAGGCCTCAGCAAATAATGCTCATGTTGAAAAGTAGTCTGACGGCAAATTCAATCAGGATCCTGAAAGTGCTCATCTTGAAACAAACATAAAAGAACCAAATTTTTGTTTTATTAATCTTCCATACAGTTGTTTTATTAGTGATTTAATTTAGTTCTGTTTTGATTTTTATTATTTCTTTTCTTCTGCTGGGTTTAGAGTTGGTTTGCTCATCCTTTTTCAGTTCTTGGAGGTGATTCATTAGATTGTTGATTTGTGATCTTTTTGTTTTTTGGATGTAGGCATTTATGAATATAAATTTTGCTCTCAGAACTGCTTTAACTGTGTCCCACAGATTTTGATAACTTGTGCCTCCTTCATCATTTAGTTCAAAGAATCTTTTGCTCAATCAGAAATGAAAAAGGAGAAATTACAACTGATAACATGTATATAGAAAATATCATCTATGAATACTATGGAAAACTCTATGTATATAAACTTACAAACGTGGAGGAAATGGACAGATTCTTAGAAACACAAAGCCTCCCTAGGCTCAGTCAGGAAGAAATAGAATTCCTGAACAGACCAATATCAACTACCGAAATTCAAGCAGCAATGAAAAACTTTCCTAGAGAGAAAAGTCCCAGACCAGATGGTTTCACACCTGAATTTTACCAGACCTACAAAGAACTGTTGCCTATCCTGAAGAAATTATTCCACAGCAGTGAGAAGGAAGGAATCCTCAACAACACATTTTATGAAGCCAACATCACCCTGATACCTAAACCAGGTTGTAACTCCAGTGAGAATGGCTTTTATGAAAAAGTCCCGAAACAATAAATGTTGGCATGGATGAAGAGAGATAGGAACACTCATACACTGTTGGTAGAACTGCAAACTAGTCTAACATCTGTGGAAAGCAATATGGAGATGCTTCATAGAGCTAAAAGTAAAACTATCATTTGATCCAGAAATACCATTACTGGACATCTACCCAAAGAAACAAAAGACATTCTAGGAAAAAGACATCTGCACTTGAATGTTTACAGCAGCACAACTCACAATTGAAAAAATGTGGAAACAACCCAAGTGCCCATCAATATATGAGTGGATTAATAAAATGTAGTATATGTGTACCATGGAGTTCTACTCAGGCAATGAAAACAGTGGTGATCTACCACCTCTTGTATAATCCCGGATAGAGCTGGAACCCATTCTACTAAGTGAAGTATCCCAAGAATGGAAAAACAAGCACCACACATACTCACCATCAAATTGGTATTAACTAATCAACACTTATGTGCACATATGGTAGTAACATTCATCGGGTGTTGGGCGGGTGGGGAGGGAGCAGGGGATGGGTCTATTCACACCTAATCGGTGCAGTGCACACCATCTGGGGGATGTACACTCTTCTAACTCTGACTTGGGTGGGACAAAGGCAATATATGTAACCTAAAGATTTGTACCCCTGTAATATACTGAAATAAAAATAAACAAACAAGCATACATATTTCTAATCACTCAGTACCTCTTGGAATCTCTGGTTGTGGGCCCAGGTGTTTATTTTATTTGTTTTAAGATACTCAGATAATTCTTAAATATTCTGAAATTTTACAAACTTTGCTGCATATTTGGGGTAGCTATAGACACAAATGTATCCATGTTAAAAGAATAATGTTTCCCATGGCTTCTTTGTAAAAATGGGAAGAAAAAGAATCCTTGAGAATTTCACTAAAGTCTTTCCCGTACCTGCACAGGTTTTTGTTAAAAATATTTCATTGAAAAAATTCAGTATTTTGGAAGTTTGTTGCTCCCTCCATTAAAGCTTTTTCTATATGAGTTAATTATCTCCAAAACATATTTAAAATTACAATGTCCCTTTAATTTTTCCTTCTGTCATTTTTATCCTCTGGGTCAAACAACCAGCCAACCCCTTCAAACAAAGCCCTGTCTCTCCTTTACCTATGACAGTGACTGCCCTTTTGTTGTGGCTGCTGCTGTCCCTACAGCACCTCAACTTGGGCATTTTAGGGTACGGGTTGGTGTTATAACAATGTTTCCTACCCCTATCACCAAGAGGTATCTCAGAGTAATTTCTAAACACTAGAGCCTGGTGAAGCCTTGGGTTTCTGATGACTGCCCTGCTCTGAGCCCTGCCAAAGTGTAAGACTGTGACTGTAATCACCTATCCTGCACATCCATGCACTGTTTGCAAAGGAGGCTGGTGCAAAAGCAGGAAATCTCCACCCATCATGGAAATAATCTAAAAGGCACAGCACCCTACAGTGGCACCTTTCTGCAGTAAAACCACCCTATGGTAACACTCCTCTATAGTGACACACCTCTATAGTGACAACTCTCTGCAGTGACACCCCTCGAGAGTCACAACCCTCTGTAGCAATGGCCCTCTACAAAGAGGTCCCTCTATGGAGACATCCCTCTACAGTGACACTTCTCTACAGTGACATCCTTCTGTAGAGACACCTTGCATAGAAGGCAGTCCGTTATGTCATTCTTTCCTCAAACTCTTATTCCTGCTTCTTTGTAATCAATTCCTATATATGATCCTGAACTCATTTAACTGTCTATGTTCTTTCTGTTCACTGTCACCTTCCATTTTCTGCTTCCTTTCCCTTTGGTTTCTGTTGAAAACACGCAGTCTTCTTTCTTGCCATGGCCATTTTAAGCTCTTCCCATTCCTTTTAAAGAGCTCATTGGAAAGCATTTCACTGATTTAAATCCATTCATTCAATAAATGGTTACTAATTAAACTATTTATATTGCCTGTATGAGGCACTGGGAGAATGAAGATGAATAATACATAATTTCTAGCTTCAAAAAGCTCAAAATCTAGCAGAAATAAAAAAAAATATATAGTAATAATGTAATAAAATGGCTTCAGTACTATGATATAGTTAAAATATATAGCTGTATTTTAGCAGTAACGAATACCAGGTTCTAGAGCCAAACAAACTGAAGTTTGAATTTAATAGCTCTAGGAGAAACAGTGAAAAAAGATACTAATGAAGTGAAATTGACAGGACTTAGATGATAGTCATCGCAGACAGAATTCGACAAGGGGAAGGGAGGATCAAGGATGATGTCTGAGTCACTGGTGTGCTGATTGTGGCACACAGGACCAGGGCAAACACATCTGCAGGATGGACACATGTCAGATCCAACTGTGAAGACTGCCTGGAGGTCTGGAGCTCATACACACACACACACACACACACACACACATACAGACACACCCAACACACACACTAAAGCTTTTGTCTTCCTAGGAAATTTCCTTCATAATAATAAAACCATGTGCTTTTGTAAGGCATGTAATAAACCTAACCTGACAAAACTTCACTTAACTATAAAAGAATTATATTCTCATCTCAATTTTATATGACCTGTACATTTTTCTTTCACCTGCCATTCATACTATTTCTCATACTTTTGTAAAACAAGCTTCTTACCATGAAACTAAATCTTACCTGGACCTGTCCCATCATGACTAATTAGAACTTTCTTCAATTTTCCAAGAGACACAGCTTTGATGGAAAAAATATCAACCTGTGTAATAAAGAAATAAACTCAGTGACCATTTAGATATTTCCTTTCTCTAGAAGAAAAAATAGTATTTTTATCAATACTATATAACTATTAATATATTACTATATATTGCTACTATACTATTATTCTTACTATTACTATAAAAGTTACCATTTAATATTTTATACGCAAAGTTCTACACTATGCTTTGTGGGAGACATGCAAACATGTAGTGTGTAATTCTTGCTCTCCTGAATAATGCAGTCTAGTAAAAAGTTTTATAAAATGCCTTTGGGAATGAGGAAGCTTCTCTAGAAGGCTGGGAAAGTGGTAACCTGTGTTAGATAGTAGCAATATCTGGCAAAGCTGTTGTTGCCTATGGTGGTTTGTATAATAGAAAATTGGAGGGGGGGGGAAGGGGGGAGCAAGATGGCGGACGAATAACACTGCCAGAGAGTCTCTGCAAAAAGACAGATTCTAGCAGAAATTAGAGGAAAGAAGCAAGAAGACGAGCATACAGCGGACCAGGGCCGGAAGGAGGGGTACCTGAGACCCCAGGACACTCCACGGGAGGAGGCTGCGGAGGAGAACTGGAGGCTGAGACTACCGGAGCAGCCCAGAGACCAGAGGCAAGGGTAGGTGGAGGAGGCTGCGGAGGAGAACTGGAGGCTGAGACTACCGGAGCAGCCCAGAGACCAGAGGCAAGGGTAGGTGGATTTGCTGTTTCCCCTCCCCTGCATTTGGGACTGCTGGTGGGCTCCCCAGCGGGTGGAGAGACCTGCGGACAACAGCCCAGAGACTGCGGCCGTCAGCCAGCGGTGAGCCTATAACAGACGTAGCACCAGGTTCCCAACTTCCTCCGGGCACCTCCGTGTGCACACACCCGAGCCGCGCGGCAGGCGACATATTGCCTCCTCCTCCCCTCCGCCGACCCTACCCGCGGCTGCCCAGAGAGACAATACAGCTACCAGCCACAGGCACCTCCAGGGAACTGGACCTTCCCGTTTGGGACCCTACAGCTGACTCAGGGGAACTCAGACTGTGAGCTCCCTACCCGCCCACCCTCCCAGGTGCTGCTGGCACCGTGTTCCCAGGAGAACGGTGCCGACTCAGAGGCTGAGAGACATAGACCCAGCTTGGGCTCCCTGTGGGTGAATTGGGACCGGAAATCTTCTCCCTGGTGGGGATACAATTTGAACTCTGGGACCCAGAGGTCGGACCTGCAGACCAGATCCCCTGCACCGAGGGCTAGCATTGCCCGGGGCACAGAAGGGTTATACGTGAACAGCCTACTGAGGTGTGTGTGCCTCCAGGGGCGGATTGGCGTCCCAGAGGGCAACCCTCCTCCCAGGAGGAGGCCGTGCGCCCAACCCAGGTGGCGTTCCTGTGTAGGGAACCTCCCCGCCGGCATCACAGTCCAGGGAGGCCTGGTGGCTTGTGGTCTGGCCTGCTGGCAGAGGCCCAGGAGTAGCTGCGGAGTTGGGAAGGGTGGAAAGAAGCAAGGCCCGCTCCAGACTGCAGGTCTCAGACAACCCCACCCCCACACGCAGACTTTCTGGCTGAACGGGACCATTCCAGCCCCGCCCTGACAGCTTTCCCTGGAAGCAGAGAACAGAACTTTGACCCATGCTAACGGCCTGAGGGCAGGCTTACCCAACCCAGCTCCGCCCAGAACAATAGCAGATAGCAGGACACAAAATCAACAGCATAGCCTGTTCCTCCATGCAAACGCCACCTACTGACAGGGACAGCATCTTGCACAGCCTTTCCATGGCACCCACTGACTCAATATACAGGGAGTGATCCAATCTCACCCACAGACACCACCTAACGCCTCAGAATCTAAACAAGGTGTGTGAATACCCAAACAATAACCTAAGGAAAGAAACAACAATTGATCGACATGGGAAGAAATCAGCGAAAGAACTCAGGAAATATGAAGAACCAAACGGAAAACACACCCCCAAAGAGGAGCACCAGCCCCCTAGAAACGGACACCAACCAAAATCAGGAAACCAATATGACAGAAGAGGAATTTCGTATGTGGATCATAAGAACACTCACCCAGCTGCAACAACAACTCAATAACCAACACAAAGAAACCACAAAAAGCCTCCAGGATATGGGAAAAGAAATAGACACAATGAAAAAAAGTGTAACTGAACTCCTGGAAATGAAGAATCAATTCAAGGAACTACAAAATACAGTGGAAAGTCTCAAGAACAGGGTAGATCAAACAGAAGAAAGAATCTCAGAGCTTGAAGATAACTCCCTCCAATTAAATAAAGCAGTCACAGAAATAGAGCAGAGAAACAAGAGAAAAGAGCAAAGCCTACAAGAGCTGTGGGATTATGTGAAGAAACCTAATGTGAGGGTCATAGGGTTACCAGAAGGGGAAGAAGACAACACTCAAGGGTTGGACAAGCTGTTTGAAGATATAATAGAGGAAAATTTCCCAGGTCTTGCTCAAAATCTTGATATACAAGTTCAAGAAGCTCAGAGGACCCCTGGGAGATTCAACGCAAACAGGAAGACTTCACGACATGCAATCATCAGACTGACCAAAGTATCAACTAAAGAGGCCCTTCTAAGAGCTGTAAGACAAAAGAAGCAAGTAACATACACGGGGGAGCCAATTCGAATAACATCAGACTTCTCTAATGAGACTTTACAAGCAAGGAGAGACACTCTTTTGAAACAAAACAATGCTCAGCCTAGATTATTATTCCCTGCAAAACTAAGCTTCGTATATGAAGGAGAAATAAAAACATTCTCAGACAAACAAAGGCTCAGAGAATTCACCAAGACAAGACCAGCCCTACAAGAAGTACTTAAAACAGCGTTACGCACGGAACATCATAATAATAACCCACGAATATAAAAACAACCAAAACCCAAAGATATTAAAGGCCAGATATTACAATGGCTTAAGACAGAAATCATAGCAACAACATCCTACCCAACAGAATGATCAGTAATCTACCTTACCTATCAGTTCTCTCAATAAATGTGAATGGCTTAAACTCTCCACTCAAGAGACATAGGCTGGCTGAATGGATAAGAAAATACAGGCCAAGTATATGCTGTCTTCAGGAAACACATCTAACCTGTAAGGATGCATATAGACTAAAAATAAAAGGGTAGAGATCAATATCCCAAGCAAATAGAAGCCAAAAGAAGGCTGGTGTGGCAGTTCTAATTTCAGACGATTTAGTTTTTAAACCAACATAAGTAGTGAAAGACAAAGAGGGTCATTATATAATGGTGAAGGGCACAGTTCAACAAGAAGAGATAACAATTTTAAATATATATGCACCCAACTTAGGTGCACCCAGATTCATAAAGCAAACCTTACTGGAGCTAGGCAAATGGATTAATAGCAACTCCATAATCGCCGGAGATTTCAACACCCCACTGACGGCACAAGACAGATCCTCCAAACAGAAAATTAATAAAGAAATAATGGACTTAAACAAAACTCTAGAACAACTGGGTCTGACTGACATTTACAGAACATTCTACCCAAAATCCACCGAATATACGTTCTTCTCATCAGCTCACGGGACATTCTCTAAGATTGACTATATCCTAGGACACAAAGAAAATCACAAGAAATTTAAAAAAATAGAAATCATACCATGTACCTTCTCAGATCACAGTGGAATAAAAGCAGACATCAACCCTAACAGAAACTCACATTTCTACACAAAAACGTGGAAATTAAACAACCTCCTACTAAATGATTACTTCATAAATGAAGAAATCAAGACGGAAATAAAAAAATTCTACGAAGAAAACGACAATGGAGAGACAAGTTATCAACTCCTCTGGGACACAGCTAAAGCAGTTCTGAGAGGAAAGTTTATCTCCATAAATGCCTATAACCAAAAGACAAGAAGATCACAAATAGACAATCTAATGAAACGACTCAAAGAGCTGAAAAAGAAGAACAGACCAACCCTGAACCCAGCAGAAGAATGAAATCAACAAGATCAAATCAGAACTAAATGAAATTGAAAACAGGGAAGCTATTCAGAAGATTAATAAAACAAAAAGTTGGTTCTTTGAAAAAATATACAAAATTGACACACCATTGGCTAAGCTAACGAAAAGCAGAAAAGAGAAGAAATCTCTAGTAAGCTCCATCAGGAACAAAAAAGGAGATATCACAACTGATCCCAAAGAGATACAAGAACAAGATATAATTTATGAATACTACAAAAATCTTTATGCACACAAACTGGAAAATGTGGAGGAAATGGACAAATTTCTAGAAACACACAGCCTCCCTAGGCTCAACCAGGAAGAAATAGATTCCCTGAATAGACCAATCTCAACAGCTGAAATAGAAACAGCAATTAAAAATATCCCTAAAAAGAAATGTCCTGGTCCAGATGGCTTCACACCTGAATTTTACCACACTTACAAAGAAGAACTAGTACCTATCTTGCAGAAACTATTCCACAACATCGAGAAGAACGGAAACCTCCCCGACACCTTTGATGAAGCGAATATTACTCTGATACCAAAACCAGGAAAGGATGCAACAAAAAAAGAAAACTACAGACCAATATCCCTAATGAATATACATGCAAAAATTTTCAACAAAATCTTAGCTAACCGAATCCAGACGCTTATCAAAAAAATAATCCACCATGACCAAGTGGGCTTCATCCCAGGGATGCAGGGATGGTTCAACATACATAAATCTATAAATGCAATTCACCACATAAACAGAAGCAAAAACAAAGACCACATGATTCTTTCAATAGATGCAGAAAAAGCTTTTGACAAAATTCAACACCCTTTCATGATACGAACACTTAAGAAAATAGGCATAGAAGGGACATACCTAAAAATGATACAAGCCATATATGACAGACCCATAGCCAACATCATACTGAATGGGGAAAAATTGAAATCATTCCCACTTAGAACTGGAACCAGACAAGGCTGCCCACTATCTCCACTTCTGTTCAACATAGTGCTGGAAGTCTTGGATACAGCAATCAGACAGGAAAATGGAATCAAAGGTATCCAAATAGGGGCTGAAGAGATCAAACTTGCACTGTTTGCTGATGATATGATATTGTATCTAGAAAACCCCAAAGATTCAACCAAGAAACTCCTGGAACTGATCAATGAATTTAGTAAAGTCTCAGGATACAAAATCAATACACAGAAATCAGAGGCATTCATATACCCCAACAACAATCTAATTGAGAACCAAATCAAAGACTCAATTCCCTTCACAATAGCAACAAAGAAATTACAGTACCTAGGAATTTACTTAACCAAGGACATAAAATACCTCTACAGGGAGAACTATGAAACACTGAGGAAGGAAATAGCAGAGGATGTAAACAGATGGAAATCCATACCATGCTTGTGGATCGGCAGACTCAACATCATTAAAATGTCTATACTACCCAAGCTGATCTACAGATTCAATGCAATACCTATTAAAATCCCATCAGCATTCTTCACAGATATAGAAAAAATAATTTTATGCTTCGTATGGAACCAAAGAAGACCCCGAATATCAAGAGCAATTCTAGGCAACAAAAACAAAATGGGAGGCATTAATACGCCAGATATCAAACTATACTACAAAGCTGTAGTAATTAAATCAATATGGTATTGGCACAAAAATAGGAATATTGACCAGTGGAACAGATGTGAGAATCCTGATATAAAACCATCCTCATATAGCCATCTAATCTTTGACAAAGCAGACAAAAACATACGGTGGGGAACAGAATCCCTTTTCAGTAAATGGTGCTGGGAAAACTGGATAGCCACCTGTAGAAGGCTAAAACAGGACCCACACCTTTCACCTCTCACAAAAACCAACTCATGCTGGATAACAGACTTAAACCTAAGGTATGAAACTATTAGAACTCTAGAGGAAAAAGTTGGAAACACTCTCCTAGACATCGGCCTGGGCAAAGAGTTTATGAAGAAGTCCCCAAAGGCAATCACAGCAGCAACAAAAATAAATAAATGGGACATGATCAAACTACAAAGCTTCTGCACAGCCAAAGAAATAGTCATGAAAGTAAACCGGCAACCTACAGAATGGAAGAAAATTTTTGCATCCTATGCATCTGATAAGGGACTGATAACTAGAATATACTTAGAACTCACGAAAATCAGGAAGAAAAAATCAAATAACCCCATTAAAAAGTGGGCAAAGGACTTGAACAGAAACTTTTCTAAAGAAGACAGAAGAATGGCCAACAAACATATGAAAAAATGCTCAACATCCCTAATCATCAGGGAAATGCAAATCAAAACCACAATGAGATATCACTTAACCCCAGTGAGAATGGCCTTTATCAAAAAATCTCCAAACAATAAATGCTGGCGTGGTTGCGGAGAGAGAGGAACACTCCTACACTGCTGGTGGGACTGCAAACTAGTTCAACCTCTGTGGAAAGCAATATGGAGATACATTAAAGCGATACAAGTGAATCTACCATCTGATCCAGCAATCTCATCGCTGGGCATCTACCCAAATGATCCAATGACACTCTACAAAAAAGACACCTGCACTCGAATGTTTATAGCAGCACAATTCATAATCGCAAGGCTGTGGAAACAGCCCAAGTGCCCATCAATCCAAGAATGGATTAATAAAATGTGGTATATGTATACCATGGAGTACTATTCAGCTCTAAGAAACAATGGTGATATAGCACATCTTATATTTTCCTGGTTAGAGCTGGAACCCATACTACTAAGTGAAGTATCCCAAGAATGGAAAAACAAGCACCATATATATTCTCCAGAAAACTGGTATTAACTGAGTAGGACCTAAGTGGACACATAGGTACTACAGTAATAGGGTATTGGGCAGGTGGGAGGGGGGAGGGGGGCGGGTATATACATACATAATGAGTGAGATGTGCACCATCTGGGGGATGGTCATGATGGAGACTCAGACTTTTGGGGGGAGGGGGGGAAATGGGCATTTATTGAAACCTTAAAATCTGTACCCCCATAATATGCCGAAAAAAAAATGCCTTTGGGACACATTTTAAAGCTACTACTGCTAATGATAATAGTAGCTTATACAGTCTTTACTATGTGCCAAGAGTCTTCCATATTTCAATTCATTTGATCCTCAGAACAACCTATGAGGTAAGTATTACTCACTTTTTCATTTTATACTTGAAGAGACTGAGGCACATAGAGTCACTTGTCCCAAGTCAACACCTGCGCGGTGACAGAGCCAGGTCTCAGACCCAGGGAGGCTGCCGCCACGTGCATCCTTTCCACCATTGTTTTTCTATCTCCCAGTATGTGTTGTTTTTAAATAAATTACGCACTAAAAATATTAATATGTGTGCATATACACATATAAAGTTTTAAAATATGCTACAAAATAACACAATGTATACAAATTACAAATGCACACTCAATGAGCACATCCATGTCAGTAATAGAGCCTTTGCAGCACCCAAGACCCTGGCAGGCCCATTTTGGTCACCGTCTACCAAATGATACCCATGCCCCTGGTTTTTAACACTTTTAGTTAATTTTGCCTCACCTGGGATCATATAGGAACGGAACCATGCAGTGTGTTCTCTTTCTGCCTGGCTTGTTTCACTCAACATTTGTGAAATTGTCCATGCTGTTTTGTTCAACAGCATTTTATTCATTTTCATTACTGAATATTATTCCAAGCTATTTATCCATTCTACTATTTTTGGCCAATCCTTGTTCCTAGAATTATGTTGCTCACAAGGTTCTTATCTTTTCACAGTATTTGCATACGTTTCTGTTGAGGAGCATCTGGGTTATAGGATGTTTATATATTCAGCTTTAGTAGTTAATCTCAGTTTTCTAAAATGCTTATACTGATATACACTCTGCATGCACAGTATATGAAAGTTCAAAGTGCTCCACGGGCTAATCAATACTTTTTTTTTGTTATTCTTTTTAAGTTTAACCATGTGATTATGCACGGCAACACTTCATTATAGATTTCATTGTATTTTCCTGGGTACTAGCAAGATTAGATTTGTTTTTCATGTTTATTAGTGATTTGAATACTTCTTTTGTAAAGTACATATTCAAGTGTCACACTCATGTTTTAAATTGGATTATCTGTCCTTTTCTTGTTGATCTGTGGGTGTTCTATATACAGTCTGCAAATGAGTCTTTTTGTAGTATATAATTTATCTTCTGCCATGTGCATTTTTACTCTCTTAACAGTGTCGTGAGGAAGAGAAATCTTTGATATTAAAATAGTACAATTTATCTTTTTTCCCTCTATGCTAAGTGCTTTCTCTGTTTTGTCTTTAAAATCTTAGTCTATAATTGTCCAGCCATATTCATAGCAACATTTTCACAACAACCAAAAGCAGGAAGCAACCCAAGTATCCATGGTGAAATGAATGGAGAAGCAAAATGTGATATATACTTACCATGGGATATTATTCAGCCTTAAAAAGGAAAGAAATCCCATCACCTGCTACAACATGCATGAAACTTGAGGACGTTATGCTAAGTAAAATTAGTCACAAAAAGACAAATACTGGATGATTCTACTTATATGAGTACCTAGAGTAGTCAATTCAGAGACGTAAAGGAAAATGGTAGTTGCCAGGGACTGGGGAAGGGGAATGAGAACTTGTTTAATGAGTACAGAGCTTTAGTTTCTTACAATGAAAAGAGTTCTGGAGATGAATTGTGGTGATAGTTACACAATAATGTAAATATACTTAATACCACTGAACCTTACACTTTAAAATGGTTAAAATGATACCTTTTATGTTATGTGCATTTTATCACAATTAAAAATTTTAAAAATGCTAGTCTACCCCAAGATCATGATTTTCTCATATGGTATCTTCTAGATATTTTATTGTTTTACCTTTCACATTTACACATAAATTTGCATAAAACTGATTTGAGGATTTGCTGTAAAATAGGGGTTGTGATTTTCACATAAATTTTAGAATTAGGATACCAATTGCTATGTAAAAATTTTTCCTGCAATTTTGATTGGTATTGCATTAAAACAGCCGATCAATTAGACAGAAGCGAGAACTTGGTAGTATTGAGTCTTCCAATTCAGGAACATAGTATATGTCTTTATCAATTTATATCTTTTTTTTTTAAGAGATGGGGTCTAGCTATGTTGCCCAGGCTGGGCTCAAGCAATCCTCCATACTCAACCTCCTGAGTGGCTGGGACTACAGGAACACACCACTGTGCCTGGCTAATTTATGTCTTTTTAAATTTTCCCAGTAATATTTTATAATTTTCTATGTAGAGGCCTTGCCTTGGCCACCCCAGTGACTGCTGTGCAACAGACCCACAGGTGAAGTAACCATGATGGCAGGGATGGAGGCTGTCTGTGCACAGTCCTAGGACATGGCTCTGTCTCCCAAGGCTGCTTCAGCCGCTGGTGTCTTGGTCCTAGAGGGATCCAGTCCCTGCGGCCAACAGCAGTGACCTCTAGAATGTGTACTTCCATTGGCTCTTCTTTCCTTCTCACTCTCTACATTCCTTCACTGTTGCTTCCTGGGATCACCTCCCCTAAGGACAACCTGCAGGACCTGTTTAGCTCTGCTGTGGGAGGGGACACTAAGGTCCCCACTTTTCAGGTATGGGTTTATGAGAGCCTCAGTTTACTGCTGGGCTGGAATCCCAGCCCCATAAGACCTCCTAAATCTCTGCACAGCATCTCAGACTCCCCACTGCCACTTTCTGATTGGCTTCTTGATTCTATGCTTCCGCTTGCAAATGGCAAAAAGCTGCACTGATACCAGGTCCTCCTCTGCACTCCTTTCTCTCCAGGACCCTGAGCCCTCAAGTCCTAACTGCCTGGGTCGCTCTCCAATTCCTTTAAAACCAATTTAAATGATGTCTTATGAAACATTTCTAGTTGTTCCCAGCAGGATGTTCATTTTGTTACAATCTAGTCTGCCCTAGATGGAAGTAGAATCTTGAATTTTGTTGTTGTTTAATAGAAGAAAGAACTGTGACTTACTTACAGCTGCATTGTTCCCGGTTAAATCTTACCTCTACCCAATCCAGAACGATAAAATGTGCATCAAGGAATGACCACATCTCCCTGGACTTCCCAGTAGATACCAAATGGCATCTCAGCAACTATCTGCATGTGTGTCTTTCTAAAGAAATTAGAGGAAGGATGATAGATAAGAATTGATGAAGATCTTTCTATTACCTGTCCACGCTGAAACTTGACTTTGTTGTTTTGGGCTTGATGAAGCCTTCGTTTCCCAGTATCTCCTCTGGAGCCGATGAGATTGATAAATACGTTGGACTCTGTTTCTGCACATGGCTTTGTGCCAGTGTGTATGTGAATCTCATATACCACCACTGAAATGTCAAAAATCTAATATTATATTTCTCATTTTTATCTATCTCTTTGAATGTAGTTGGAAGCTCTATAAGGAAATCAGAATGTTCTTTAATCCACTTGATATGAGTTTCTCTCTGGTTCTTGGCCTCACTCTTTTTCTTATGTGTACCCTCATTCAAACATGCTCTCAGCTAGTTAATGTTTATCTCATTCATATGGACTCTCAGCTATTCCCAGAACTACTGTTTCAAAATAATTATTGTTAGCAATTATGTACTTTCATTAACCATTGCACTTTCACAGTTATTATGAGATGCTGTATTTAAAAAAAAAACAAAAACAAAAAACCTCTCCTCTCTTAATTAGATGAAAATGGCAATTTCCCCCCCTGAAGTTTGGCTGTTCTAATCACAGCTGGTCACTCATGCTGCTGCTTCTTGGAGATTATTCTAATAATGGAGATTTTTAATAGCTCTCTTGAGAGAGAAAAACTACAAAGATCCTAGAGAGATGCAAATTTAAATATAATTTTTTAAAAAAGAACCCAGTAAGGTATCAGCAAATTATAATCCACTATATTTGACCTTAGAATTAAGGCAATTTCTGAGACTCTGGTAGAAGTCACTAATTAGAAAACAGACAGCTCTTGCTGATACTACAAATATGAATAATATCTTGGACACAATGAGCACTTTTTATTCCAAGATCCTAGAACTCTTTATAAATTATACTCTGTGAAATTGAGCAGTTGCATTTATAGAAATTCACATTAACATTTTCCAAGAACTCTGACATGAAAAACCAACAAGTAAGAAAACAAGGCAAGTGAGAAACATTGCCTGTTTCTATCATGCCTGACCTTTAAAAAGACAAATGTGGTATATTGGGAAATGGCATGAGCAGAGAAGATAAATCAGTTTCTTTGTGTAGTCTTACATATTCTAAAACACCCTAGAGTGAAACCCAGCTGAGTTTAAGCAGAAAATTAGAACACTTCTCACGAATTTAGGACAACCAAAGAAATCTCTAAAACTACCTATGAAGAAGAGCTGGTCTTACAACCTCTGGAACTGCCTGAATTGAATTAAGTCAAAACTTCTGCTAGAATCCTTCATGAAAACAAGCACAGTGCTTGTCAGGAAAAACATGATTTGATGTCTTTCTAGAGAAACTAGGCTTCTGTTTACTGAGAATTTTTTCTTTGTTTCAGATGAAGAGTAAACTTGTTTACAACTTTATTAAAGAGGTACATTTAAAATATTAAAACACATAAAGACAATTAAATGAGTAGTTAAAGGTTAGAGTGGATTAATAAAACATTGTGTATGTGTACAGTGGAATACTACTCAATTACAAAAAACAATGGTGATCTAGCACCTCTTGTATTATCCTGGATAAAGCTTGAGCCCATCCTTTGAAGTGAGGTATCACAGGAATGGAAAAATAAGCACCACATGTACTCGACATCAAATTGGTACTAACTGATGAACACTAAGGTGCTCACATGGTAGTACTATTCATTGGGTGTCGGTCAGGTGGGGAGCGCAGGGGTGGGCAAACTCACAACTAACGGATGCGGTGCACACTGTATGGGGGAAAGGCACACCTCTAGCCCGGGCTTGGTCGAGGCAAAGTCATTGCTTGTAACCAAAATGTTTGTGCCCCCATAAGATCCCAAAATAGAAAAATTATTTAGGACACAAACTACATATTGACAGCACAAAGAACAACACTCATCGCTTCCTCAACCACTGTACACACCCTGTAACAAAATCACGTGGCTTTCTGTTAACCTGCACATAGCCTCAGAGACTTCTCCACAGTGTTCCCAGAAACTGCTTTTAATTGATTAAATACATATGTATCAAAAAATAAAACAAAACAAAAAAGTACATTCTACCTAAATAATTCAAAGAAAAAGAGGTAAATGTATCAAAAATTTAGAACAAGGTGGCTATCATAGCTGAGCACTGAGTTTTATTTTCAAACCACATAAAAGAGTTTTAAATTGGAAAATAAAGAAAACACAATACCACCTGAAGAAATAGACATTTTGCTAGAATCTGTAACTCCGTTTCTCTTTTAATTGTATTAGATAACATAATTTACTAAGCATTTGCTATGGTTCTGTAACAAAAGCATGTAAATTCTTTTTTAAAAATGCTAAATGTGTAACAATAAATTCTAACTCCAGACTTTTTCATGATCCTTAAGGCAATGTAAAATTTTTCTTTAGCCAACTTAACTCAAATGGAGAATTTAAAGAATGCTTAGTTAACATGTCACTGAGATGCACCCTAAAATATCATGTGGTTTAAACAAGTCTTAGCAAGTAAATATTGCATTGAATCCTTTTTCAGTCCTTCCTCTTGGGCATGAAATGTCAGGTCTTGATGTTGTTGATTTAAAGGCAGGGCCATATACCCTAGCTAACAAATATTCATTCTATTGTAAAAATGTACAAGGCTAATATATTATCTTCACCCAAAGAGAAGGACATCCCACATACAAAAAGACAACTCCAGGAGGAGCTTCATGCTAAGTTTAAAATGTAAGTTAGAAGAAAACTTAAAATTAGCTCAAATGCTTGAAAATGCAAGGATGGGAATCAAGATGTCAATGTTTTACAGTATGGAGGAGGTCATTTTACCTGAACATATTCAAAGATAGGTATTACTAATCAATCATTCTGATTACAAATAATCATTCTTAAACTACAGTTTTAAGAAGTGGCTACTAATGTATTTATTACCATCGTTTACCTAAAAGTATTTGAAAGAGTCAATTTGTTGGTTTAGGTTATCCGTATGTGTTGGCCATTTCTGCCAAAATTTTTTAATGTTATTTTTATCAGGGCTGATGATAAATTTTTCTTTTTGACAATTAGTCAGTAGCTTCAGTTGCTTATGAAAATGTTACTCACTGTCACAAAGTCTGACAGAAGCACAGAATAAAATGCTTGCCTTCCTATGCCACAATCGTCATCCAATTCAATTGATAGCTATAGTATATAGTTTCACCATTTTTTCAGCATGTTTTTTCACTTGTTTGCAATGTCATCATCTTCAACACTCTCATCCTTATACTTACCTATTTATTATCATTTCAACAATTTCACCATCTGTCAAGGAATGCATAACACATTTATCATTGTCAAAGCCTAGCATTTTTTGATGTCTGATTTCTTTAACTTATATATACTTCAGGCTTATAAACTTGTGACCTACATAATAAGATTTAATATCATCTTATTAGTTGCACAAAAATCTTTCAAAATTTTCACCTGCAGGTTTATTATCAAACATCTTTGTAGGCCAGAATCTTTGCTAAGTGTTTGTTAATGATGACTTATCAGCATCAACTCCACACATTAACATCTCCATAAATAGTATCATTAATCTCTGGATTCTTCAGTCTCTCTGCTTACTGCAGTAAGTACAGAACTAAAAATACACACACACACACACACACACACACACACACACACACACACACACACTTGCTCTTCATAAGGACATACAATTCCTTAGTCACAAGGATTTATTAAAAATGTCACATGGCTGGCAGGAGGAGGCTGAAACAAATCCCCTAATAGGACTTTTCACTAGAAGTTTACTAGAGGGATGTGCAAAGCATTTGTCCAGGGATAACAACTTGAATTTTTCTTCCAGTCAAGTTTTATTGCAATGAATGAACTTAGTTGCTTAGTCTCCTAGTTGGTTATTGAACCTGTAAAAACAACAATAACAACAAAACAGAAAACACAACACACTTTTATTTTCTTGTTTACATAATAATGCACAGGTGAATTGCCTCCTCCTTGCAGAATCCCAGATGTTGGCATTTCCCAGTCTCTGCTTCCTTGATGGGCATCCTTGGCACACCCAAGAATGGTTAAACAGGCTTAGAGTCTTTGGTCTGAGAGCTCATCAGTCATTACAAAGTTTCTCTAAAATATCCTGGGAAAGAACTTTTCTTCATCAATAACATCTCTTCCTATCTCTTTTGGAACATTCATTTTAAGTCTTCAAATTTTTAGTTTCTTTGCTATAATACAACCTGCATCCATGATCCAGTTTCTGGATTTTTCTTTTGAAACAATTGTACTATGCAGAGATTGTATTATTTTGGCTGTGAGTTCATATTTCCCTAATAGTATAGGAGGTCTGGCAATGTTTATGGGTTAACAGTCCTAACCAGACGCCATATGTGTCTCCGGCAGCTATATCAACACCAGGTGGGGGAGAAGGATGAACTTGAGGCAGGACACACCAAGAACTAGAGACCCAAAGTTCATCTCCCCTTACCACTCCTACAAGCACTCCTTTTGGATCATGGTCCCAGGTGCCAGGAGGAAGTGGATAGGAGGAGGTGCTCCTTAGAATCCAAGGTGCCCATGAGCCTCCATACTCAGGGAGAAGGTACAAAAGCAGGTGGAAATGGCCTGAGGCTGGTCAGTTCTACCTGCTTCCTTAGATCCTCACTCACTCCTCACCTGTGCTACCCTGAATTTAATGCTAAGGATGTCTGCACCAGATGTCTAAGCCCTCAGATATGTGGGACAGGGAGAAATGAGGACAAAACTACAACAGGAGGGAGAAGGCAAGAGAGAGGAGGGAGAAGGCAAGAAAGATGAAGGAGGGGAAGGAGAGAGAACAATCACATGTACTTTTGTGTTGTGGGAAAAACTGTTAAAATTAAGAGCAAATTAAATCAAAATTGTTTTTGTATTTTACAGTAGTGGCCAAAGACACAGAAGTAGTGGAAACGAGAGTAGATTAGCAGAGAGGAGAAGCAGCAGCTGTTAGATTCATTCTGCAACTCTTTCCCAAGGGCCCAGCACTGTGCCAGCAGGTGGTGGAGCCCTGAACAGTGTGGGCAACACTCTGTCCCCAGGGAGTGGACCTCACTCACTCACCCCAGGGCAGAGCCAGGAAACGGGCAGTGGTAGCATGAAAGTGTGAAGGGCCATTACAGCCTAATGAATGGTAACAGTTTGGATAGGGCCACAGGCCTGTGAGAGCCACCAGGAATCAGAGGCGAGTACAGGGGCTCCAGCAGCTGGGAGGAGACCAAGTACAGCTCTCAGGAGAGAAACTGCTGAGCCCGTTCCCAGGGCCTCACTGCCCTCCCACCCCACCCCCCAGGGCAGTGCAGGGATTACACGATGTAAGAACAAGGCAGCCAGAGTAAAGCCCTGCTTTCTACCATTCAGAACTAGAATCCAATCTGTCAAAAGATCATTATTATCCATCACAATTCTGGCAAACATACCAGGATACTATTATGAGATTGTAACTGAGACTTTTATTGCCTGCATTTTTCCTTTTTGCCCTGAGGGCCCTGGGGCCTCCAGGAAGTGACTCTTACTGCTTGGGGGAAGGCAGTTCTGAGTAAGGCTTAGAATAAAAAGTTCATTGATTTCTGGAACAGACTGAATGAATCTTTGGAGAAATATCACTTGTGAAAAACATGACTTTTAATTGTAAGACATATTGAAAAAGTCTATTTTTTTTTAAAAAAAAAGGGCATTTGAAAAAGAAGTTCCTTTCCTTTTCTTTCAATCTCTCTGCCTCCTTCCCTCTCTCTGTGCGTCTGACTTAGGCGCGAATGACATACCAGCAAGGGCTGAGGGCTGAGTCTTGGGGGCAGCCCGAGGCCACATACTACTGTCCCAAGCAGCCAGAAGGGGTATGGGGGAGGCGGCAGAGTTCCCTCCTCAACTCTCACCTCCCATTGCCAAGAGAAATATGGAAGTGGCTGAGATCAGGGTGGTAGCCCCAAAGGGACAAATTTTTTTGTGTTTTGACAAAGTTAATGCAGAGTCTGTGGGCCTGGGAATCAAAGCCATCCATGTGTGACATGTGTTTCCCCCAGCAGTTGTTACAAGGGAGGAGGTGACCCCCAAAGGCAAATGGAATGAGATAGCTCAGGGGAGGCCAGAGAGAACAGCAGGGCTCCCTCTCCACAGATGAAGATGGTATACAGGAACGAAGATATCCCCATGGAGAAGGAAAGGGGGCAGAATGAGAAGAATCCTGAATTCAACAGTTTTAGACCAAAAGAAACCAAGCTTTATACTGGAAGCGACTGAGCTTAGATTCTGAGTAAAAATGATTAGGATTTCTACCAACAGTCGAAATAACAGCTTAGATTATTTTGAAGTCCAGTTCATCTGAAGTATAATTTACGTGGAACAAAATTCACTCTTTTAGGGTATACAGTTTGATGAGTTTTACCAAATGTTTACAGTCTTGGAACTATCACCACAATCAAGATAGAGAATATTTCCATCACCCCAAAAAGTTTCCTACGGAGGGATGTTTATTTTAATCAGTATGGAGAATGAAAAAAGTTACATTTCTGCACCCTTCAAAGTTAAGATTTAAGTCTACTACATGACAGTAAAAACAATGTAGATATAGTAATAACCAGGACAGTATCTAGGAAAATTATCACATGCATAAGGCTTGTCTGTTTTTTAAATGAATGTATGAAGGAATTAAAGCCAATTAACTATTTATAAAATATATTATATATATAATAGTTCTGTGATTTTAATGTAGATTCCATTTGAAGGATTACCTCCTAAGATCCACTCAGGTCAAGAAGATTTTCCTTCTTGGTGGCCCATTTCTGATCACCCAAGGTAGAACAAAGGCTGCTGACATGGGGTGGTGAGAACAGCCCTTCACGATGCTAGCTGGAATGGAGTGGTTCAAATATTTAGAAATCAGAAGTTTATCTGTAGAACTGAATTGAGTCCTTGCCCTTCAGACTTCTATGCGTGTGTAGTCATGCACAGAGCATTAGGAGTATATGTTTCAGGATGAAAGGGCCACTGCTAACCCAGCCCAAGACATCAAGATTGAACATGAATAAAGAGGTACTGAGGACCAAATACTGTTGGCCCCAGAGGTCAGTGTGCACAGGAGGAGGCTGCTGCCTTCCCACAGTCTGCGTTTGCCAGTTTAGGACTTGCTAATACATTAGTGTAGCCAGGCAATTTTCCTCCTAGATTTAGGCAGCCATTGCCAGAGAAATGCCTTTATTCTGGAAGCAATCGCCTTAATTTAAGGTGGTCTTGAATAAAGCATAGAAGAATATGTCACAATTCTGTTACTAAGGTCACCTGGAATTATCCGTGATCCATTAAGCAATGACTGTGTCCATAGCTCAGGCTGCACCCTGTCACGAAGGGTACTCCTGCAGGGCTTGCTCATCTGCTCTCCTGATCGTAAGTCCCACGTTCCCTAAGGGCAGGGCTCACATCTTTCTCAGGTTGGAACCCTTAGCTCCTAGCACTGTAGTATCTACTGAATAAACGGATGCTTGTCCATCCAGCCAGCAACACGTGCTGTGCACTGTTCTCTCTCTGCTGGCCGCTCCAGGAACTCCTCAAGTCTGAACCAGTGCTGTAGCTGCTCTTCGCCCAGAACGGTGCCTTTAACCAGGCCTGCCTTCCCAGGCACCGTGCAACCCAGCCCCAAAGCGGCTTCTCTGCAGTGGTCGCTGGGACTTGTCTCTTCGTTCCTAACGCTGCTTGTGTTCACCATTCCACTTCAGGGTCCACCCAGCTTCTGGCCCCTTGGCTCTGTCTCCTAGTCTTGTGTCCACATTTGCCAGTGAAATGGACAATACGGTTTAGCTTCCCAGGCTCTCAGCCTCTCACAGGAGCGCCATGCCCCAGTGCACGGAGTGATTGAAGAAGGGACCTGGATCGTTAGTCCCTCATGCCAGACGCTGTGCGACAAGCTCCTCCTGACAGCGCCCATTTAAATGCCTCCTCGTCCTCCTTCTCCTTCAGTCCAAACCGTCCGAGATTTCTCAATCTTCTCTGAAAAAATCCTCCATTTATCAAATAAAAGTATCGTTCTTCCAGCTATATCCATAATGTTGTAGACTTCTATTCTTCTGACAAGGTACATAGTTCAGATTTCACTGGGAAACTACCTGCCGGACTCAAGCTGGAGAGACTTGCCCTATGCGCGCGCGCGCACACACGCGCACGCACACGCACGCACGCGCACACGCACGCACGCACACGCGCACGCACGCACGCACACGCGCACGCACACGCGCATGCACGCGCACACACAGGACTCCGTGCCCTGAGTTAGGGGTGAAGACCCTTCCATCCAGTGAAACTCATGGGACCTTATCTCTTAAGTAAGGCCCTAACTGGAACATCCCCCCCCCCCAGGCCCTTTCGAATGCTATGTTTAGCTCTCCAATTTAGAGAAGGGGGTTGGAAGGAAGGCTCTCTGGGCCAGCAGCCTCTCGCCTTTCTCTGGCAGACAAGTCATCCCTTCCTGTCAGGCTGGGAAACAAGCTCTGGACGCAATTCAGGGTCCGTCTACCTTGGGTGGCATAACCAGATAATCACAAAGTTCGAGCAGAGGCTAGAACGCCATGAACTCTTCATTTATGCTCCATCCTTGTCACAGTGCGTCCAGTGTTTTCAGTGAACGTAGGTATTGTTTTCTGGACATGTTCCTAATCAGAAAAAAAAAAAATGGAATTGTTTGTGTTTGGGGGACTTCCATAGTCCCTGAGCTTTAGTGGTGAAGCTCAAACGGGCGTAGGTATTAAATAATACAGAATATGCCTTTGCCCTGGGAACGCCTTGGGTGAGCTGGCCCCTCCGTGCACGGGTACTACCGGCAGGACTCGAGCACGGATGGGCGCAGACACCTGGGACCTCTGGCTGAACTTTCCAAACATAAAGCCCTGGGCTGAATATTCCCTTTGATATAATTAATGAACTGTTTTAGTGCTTTCTCTCAGGTCTCCAAGAATTAAGCTTTCTCAGCACTCACTGTGGCGCGATCATGACGATACAAATGGCCCAAAGACATCAGCTCTCAGGAGCAGATGGTAAATGAGACTCGGTGTCACACATGTGCAGACAGTTCAGTTCCAGGCTGTGCTGACGGTTTGTGATCCAAGACCGTGTACAGTGGCGGTTTGGGCTGAATCCTCATGTGCCTCTTGGTTGAAAATATGTATCTTATTTCTGAAAAGAAGTACCTGTGAGCTGTAGAGAGAAAAAGAGTCCTGGCCACGGTGGAGAAGGGAGTGGGATTTCCTGCAATTTCACAGAAAGTTGCCAGGAAGGCATCACAGAAAAGGTCCCTCGGAACAAACGAAGGAGCTATGGACCAAAGGCGAAGGAGCCATGCAGAGGCCTGGGGCGGGCGCTACAACAGCAGACAGGGGAGAATCGGCAGGGCCTGGAGGCCGTGGGGACAGCACACCTGGGCCACCAGGGAGCACTGAGGGTGAAGTGGGGGAGGGGGCAGGACACAAGTAGGGCCTTGTAGGACATTGCTATGACTGGCTTTTATACTTAGTAAGTTAGGAAACCTTTCTAGAGTCTTAAGCAAAGGAATGACATAATCTGACTGGCATTTTAAGATGGTCACTCTGGCTGCAGGGTTGAGAATAGCCTGTACTAATCCCACAGCACTCTGTGAGACCGATGTTCTCATGATAGCAGCTAAATGCTTTAAAGAAAGGAGGGCAAGGGAATTAACTTAGTGTGAACCGAGTGCCTTCTGTGTGACAAATACCTTATCCCCATGCTCTCACATGCTCCTGATGGAAACCCCATGGGATGCTCATGGCTCTGGTTTGCCTGGAATGGTTCCCATTGACACCTGCTGTCCTGGTACAATTATTCCCAGAGCCCTTCTTCACTCTCAAAAAATTCCTGGTTTGGGTGGTGAATTATACAGTGATAATTCTGATAAAAGATATTATATGCCCCATTTCATAAACAAAGCAACTGTGACTCAGAAAACCTATGTCACTTGCCCAATTCACAAAGCCAGTGAGGGAGACCTGGATCTGAAACCAGTCTCTGCTTATCTGAGCTGCAGTCCTCTCATGGATGAAAGGGCCTTTCTCCCTCCAAAGCCCACATTTTCCCCTGGAACATGGACAGGTATTGTGATAAAAGCTAAAGCATTAAAAAAGCTTGTTTTTTTTTTTCAACTTAGCTTAGTTGTTATCATCTAAAACTTGCTGTAAAACTTGTATCAGAATACATTTCAGAAGACACAGAAAATCAAAAATCAGCAAGCTTGTTTTCTCACTACTTAAAGTTTGATAAATGCAAATATTTTGAAGTAGACACCTTTCAGTTATGATGTTACTTTTTCATGCATTCTCAGATAGTTATTTCTGGATTTGAAGTAAACCACTAAGCAAACCTCCTGCCCACTTGCCAAAGTCTGGCATCAAACATTTATTCAGCCATACATGTGGCCTCAAACTCACCTCCCGTTATCATCCATCTCTCCTGGAGAGATGCTGAACCTGTGAGGAGGCTGCTGGGAGCTGAGTCGGCATTCTTACCAGCCCTGGGCATCCCTGCCAGGCCATTAACTAAAGACTCTTACGGACAACAAACCAAGGGTGCTCAGCCTCTCCCTGCCAACATGGCAGTCAGTGAATAAATCAGAGGAAGGTGTGGAACAAGCTCAACTTAGCAGTGCTGGCCTCTGGGAGGAGATCACTTTGATCCCACCCGCAATCTAGCCCAGCCCCCAAACAACGAGGACTTATAAACTAACAGTCTCAAAAACTCTTTTCTTTTGAAAACATTCCAGTAATCTTTTGAAAGGAAGAGGCAAAGTCACAAAATTAATTAGCTCAAAATGTAAGTGCCAACTGCATGGAAAATCACTCTTTTTGTGATACTAAATTAAAAATTATACAACCCTCAAGTGTGTCCTTAGGACTCTATCTAGCCTGGCAACTCCAAGATAAGTATTAATAGCTTAATTATAATAAAAACTTTCTCTTCATCACTTCTTGTGTTCTTTTCTGGGTTGGCTTCAGAATGCTTTGACAGATTGACAGATGATCCCAAAATATTGAAGGTCAATACTGCCTTACTCTTCTCAAACCCAAACCAAAGAAGCATCAATTCATTGGTTTGAATCTGCTATGGGATTAGTAAATAATGTCATAGGAATAGTAAATGAACCTCTGGGTGGCACCAAGAATGATTTTCCAAAATGTGATACTCAACACGCTCCAACTGCTTCTTGTTCACCAGTGAGTTTTGGTCTCTAGTTAATTCCTGAACAGTGGAGTGTCATTTCCCCCTAAGTGAGAAAATATTCAATCTGGGGGAAAGGGGCAGCTGTATTGACTTATCAGAGCCTGAGAAAAATGAGAAAACTGGACCACATTAGCTCTGTGTATCATTATTACATTATATTATTTTGTTGGAGAAAATGCCTTAAGAAATGGTTGATGTGCTTCCACGAAGAAATTACCCCTTTAAATGGGAAATGCTAATGGCTAAAGTTTCATTAGTTAGGTGGAGAAAGAATGAACAGAAAGATGCAGGGGAGACATGCTGAGCCTTTACTGCTGCTCAAGTTAAATGAACCCAAAATCAATAGTTCATTTAAGATGCAGTGCAGTTTCTTTTGTATCAGATTTTTTAAAAAACTCACACAACTGCCTTCCACATTTTTTGCACATAACAACTTGTGCATACATCACATAAGAGGCAATTGAAAGAAATACGAAATGGTTGTCTAATAGAGTTTAAATAAAGTTCATTTAAAAATAATGCAGCCATGCTACAAATTGAGAAATAGCTATTAATAATGTAGTAGGCCAATAAGATTTCTTCTGTTTCTTATTGGTAACATGGATTTCACAACTCTTCTAAGCATCATTTTTTAAAAGTAGAATTGCTTCGTAACAGAGTAGCAACTGTGTGAATAGGATAGACAGATCCTAGGATATGCAGGGCAGAACCAGGCTTCTAAGTCTCTTAGGGCTCTTCCATCTTCTCCACTTTGGCATCTTCTGGACATCCCTAGACACCACTGCCACCCTCACGTGACCACAGGACAACTAGGAAGGGCCATGAGGATCTGGAGCGTTATGGCCCGTGGGCCAAATCTGCTGGCCACCTGTTTTTGTACAGTCCGCGAGTTAGAATGCTTTTATTTTTCTTAATGATTTTTAAAAAATCAAAAGCATAATACTATTTCTTGACAAATAAAAGTCATATGAGACTCTAATTTCAGTGTCCACAAATCAAGTTTTATTGGCACACAGCCATGCCCGTTGCCCCTTGACAGTGGCAGAGTTGAGAGTTTTGACAGAGACTCTACAGCCCACAAAGCATAAGGTATCCACTGTTTGGCCTTTTACAGGAAAGGATGATAGCTCTTCTTATAAATCATCTCAATTATCTTAATTCTTTTAATTATTAACACATATCAGAAAAAATAAAATTATATACCTGGTAAAGGTGCTTTCTTAGTTCTCACAATGGGCATTTCTTTCCATAAATCTCCATCATGTTCATTCTCAGCTATCCAGGAATCAACAGTTAAACAAAGCAGCTCATGTGTGGCTATATTTTCAAGTCTAACTTCTTCCAGATACCACCCAGGATCCTTTCCGCTATTGTCATGTCCAATGCGTATTTTATAGATTTCACCAATATCCTTAAGATTAATCTGCAACAAAAAGGAGAAAATAAAAATAAAAACTCCCCACACCTCCAATTTGATTTTTCAAATTCCAAATTCATATTCAATTTTGAACTCAGTATCTACTTTTTTATCACTAACACTCCTTACCAATTTCCCTTAGAGCTAGTTACTAGTATCACCATGAAATGCTGTTCTAATTAGTGAAGCATGTATATACTGGGGGCAAACCAACAGATTAAATCCAGCTAGTTTACCTTACATTTCTTAAGCAACTCATCATTACTATCTTGCAAAATAAATATTTTATTGTGATTAGTAATATACAGTACTGATTCAGTGATTAGACTTAAAGAAAAAGATAATCTAATCATCTGGTGTTTAAAACAGATCGAATTTTGCCATTGAAGTGAGATCCTGAGGAAAAGAGATCGTATGTGCTCCTAGATTTAAACTAGCATTAACCAGACAGCCCTGAAGCACATTGAATTTGTATTGGAAAGACTGTGACTTTGAAACAGTGTTGGTAATGTGTTATACCCATTTGTACCCCCTAAAACACTTAATGAGCTGGTACAACAAATATTGTAATAAATTATTCACTATTCAGAATAAGCAATGTTTTTCTTTTGAAAATTCCTACAGGGATCATATGAAAAAAAAAAAACTGAACTAATATGTACTACACTAGTTTTCTATTTCTGCCATAACAAATTACCATAAATGGTAATTACTTAATGACTTAAATAAAACAAGACCCAGTTACTGTCTCCCAGTTTCATGAGTCAGAAGTGCAGGCACCATGTGGCTCGGTAGAGCCTCTGCCCGAGACCACACAAGCTGAGATCATGATGTTGTTTGGGCTAAGTTCTTCTCTGGAAGCCCTGGGAAAGATTCTGTCTCCAAGCTTATTCATGTTGTTGGCAGAATCCGGCTCCCGGGAGCTGTGGAAGTGAGGTTCCTCTTTCCTTAACTGTGGCCCTCTTCATCTCCCAGTCAGCAAGGGCCCATCACAACCCTTTCATGATTGGAATTTCTGGCTTCCCCCCTACTTACCAGCAGGAGAAAAATGTTTGCTTTAAAAGGCTCAGATGACTTAAAATAAGCCTACTTGGATAAACCAGACTAATCTCCCTATTTTCAGGTCAGCTGATTAATAACCTTAATTACATTTGCACAATCCTTTTTTGCCATGGAGCGTAGCATATTCATAGGAGTAAAAAAAGAGCCAAAGAACATGGGAACCAAAATTCTGACTGCCATATATACTATAATCAGAAACAACTTAACCTGCCTTCTGGTATTTTGCCCCCCCAACCCCCCACGACAACCTGCAACAGCTTTTCTCCCCTCTGGTGCTGCCATAAACATTCACATCGCCACAGGAAGTTACTCCAGAGTTTACACAGGCCTGCCACCTTTCCTACTAAAATGTTTTTCTTGGTAATATAATCTTAGGTTGCTGTATTGCTGATACTTTTTCTGAATAAATTCTGTCCTGTAGCTAAAGTGCTCTTTGGTATGGGTGCATAGAGATAGAATTCAACAAAGTTGAGCTAAATAGTTGGGCCTCTCCTACTATTTATGGAACAATGTGGTTATAGAAATTCTCACCACATAGAAAATCTTAATATTGGTGCTTAGTACAAGTAAGTACAGAACTCCTGAAACCAAAGTTCCAGACAGTAGGCAATATGATAGAAAGCAGAAGCTACACTCCAACCTGCATCTGGAGGCAAAATAACACTGTCACTGCAACCCCAGGTTTTGAATTCAGACAGACCAGAATTTGAAAGTTCTTCTGCCCTTGCTGGCTGCATAAACTGCAGCAACTTTCTCAACCTTTCTAAGCTTTAGTGTCCCCATCTGAGTGGTATAATATACCAATCTTAGGAAGTACTATAGCGCTCAGTAAGTATTAGCGGCTATTGTTTTACAACAGAACTTTGTGCTAACAACAACAACAAATGTGTCTAAATATACCTAATCTAAAGACAGAAAAGAAGATGGGGCCAGCACTCACAGAAGGAAATTAAAACTAGTGTTTGGGCATCATAAGTGAAATTTACATTGATAAACCCTATGTCTAACTCTGCTGGTAAAAATACTTATTAATACAACTGAATGGTGCCATGAGACAGAAACTAAATTATTCATACACCATGCATGCCTGGGTTAGCCAATTAGAACAAGAATTGAAATGACTGTACCATAGCCTGGCTAGTGCTATATTACTCTCAAATTACTTCTAACATATTAGCCAAACTGGTTCGGAACTATTAGTTCTGGTTTAATGCAATCAACCTGATTACTTCAGCTTCAATCAAATTAAGAATGTAATATTCCAAGAAATTATTCTTGCACATAACTGTTTTTAGTTTCTGCTTTAGCTTCCTACATTTGAAAATACAAAAAAACAAAACAAAACAAAACAAAAAACTGTGATTCCAAATTGTAGGATAGCTTTCATCAAAAAGATGGACCACATTACAGCTCAATTATTCTTCACAAAGAGAACTATGCTTAAAGTCACGTATAGTCACAGGTTAAAATAAAATTGTCATCAATCTGAGGACCAAAGGAGGCATATGGATTGAGAGACACAGAATCAGAGACAAGCAGAAGAAAGGTTGAAACATAGTCCATTCCCTTTGCTTTAATGTCACATACTGAAGTTAGAAATAGTGCCAATAAACCCCTACTCTATTACCAGAACATAAAGACAAAAAAATTGTTATCTGAGAATGTCTGATTTGGGTGCTTGAAATTATTAACAAAAAAAGAGTTAAGTCTACACTGAATTTAAAAAAGAAAATAAAGCACTTCGAATATCCATCACATTTTTGGATAATTCTGCTTATTATAAATACTACTCCAAGAACACTTAAGTGTGTAGCAAGTAGATTAAACCATTTAAATATTTATCAAGTTCTTACAAACACTGCTGTAAGCAAGCATATAAACAGATCTTACAATTCATGTGTGAGGACAGAGATGTAAACTAACTCAATCTGTTCAAGGAAACAAATAAGCAAAGCAGAGGTATTATATAAGAAAAACATGGTGAGCTGATTCAGTACAAGTAGCAGAGGAAACAAGGGACTTGGACTCAGCAATGACCAGCAGGTCCATGAGATTTTATCATGATGCTCATACTCAAAATGACATGCGATTTAAAATTTATGGATTGTTTATTTATGGAATTTTCCATTTAATAGTTTTAGGCCACCTAGGATAACTGAAACCATGGAAAATGAAACTGCTGGTAAGGGGGGACTACTGCATATCAATTAGCAAAATTGGGCAAATACACACATATTAGGTACTCAGTAAATGGTGGTGATCATAGTAATTACTGTTGTCACTACTAAAGGGAATCAGAAGGAAGAAGGGATGAATACGATGGGGAGAAAGAAACCAAAGACCACCTACTTTAATTCTAAGGACATTCTGCTTTTCCCCACCTTTGACCCTGCAGCATGGAGCTGGGAGTTCTCATGGGAGGAGGAGGGACACGAAGGAGACCAGCCCTCTCCACTAGTGGTGTCCCCCTGCACCTGCCACACAGCGAGGGACACTGGGCTAGTGTCTTTCCAGCGTGGGTTTCCTAATGACCAGGTAGGCCTATCTGGGTCAGACAGTCAGTTCTGGGAAACAGGGCATGTGAGGAAAAGCATAGAGTTTGTTGTTGGAAAATCTGGCTAGAGGTCTTAGTCCTCTCACCTCATTTCGTATCTCTGAGCCTCAAGTCCCTGTTGGCAAAAAGAGGGCTTTTTTTGTAAGGACCAAAATAGATACTTTTGTGCAAATACTTTGCAATCCACAGACTGGCATCCCTCACAGTTCTCAGCAAAGAGAGCAGGTTAGAGGGGTGTGGAGAGGCCTGTGCAGAACAAGCAGAAGGACTCATACGTGTCACCAGCGTTCAGACCACCGTGATCCTTCTTCTGGAGTCCATTTGATTAAAATAGTTAGAAAATCAGACAGTAATTTGAGGGCCACTCAAGAAAGAATCTGAAGATTGTTGTAAGAAAGGACATTTTCATTTGATAATGAAAATGAAATTATTAATGCAAAAAATATCAGAAAAGATTCTCAAAGTTGAAAAATGAACTTGAGTAAGATACATTCCGTTTTCAAATTCAACAGTGCAATGTATATTCCACATTTGCAAAAATGGAAGATTTTTGACATGAAAATTCCATAGCACAACAAAGGACAGTCAGAGAATAACCTGCATTTCCGAGGCAAACAACATAATCTGTGAATATTCATACAAACACTTTATGGAAAAAGTATTCCTTCTTCAGGCATCTATTAATACTTTCAGATGTATCTCTTCTTAACCCAAACATTTTTGCAATGTAATGACTGCCCAGTTGGATTTTTCTAACTAGAATACACTAAATCTCTTCATGAGACAGACACTTTAGTATTTTTAGGTAAGTTATTTTTAAAACTTAAATTCAATTCCAGCGGGAAATTTAATGTCGCAGAAAATCTGTATTCTCTGTTTTAAAAGTTTTCATATTTGGAAAAACACATCAGAACACAAATTAGCTTTATGATCACTGAAAGGCCATCTGGGGCACTTTATCTTTACTCGGTGTTTCAATTCATATAGGGTAGCTCATTTTACATATTCAGTGGGCTTCAAGGAACTATTGTAGCTTTTAGCTCAGGGCAGTAATATGAAAGTATAGATTAAACTTTAGCTCTAGTAAGTTAGAAACACTTAATATTGTTAGCATAAATTTTAGGAGGAAGTGACATCACACACACACACACACACAAAAAAAACAACAAAAAAAAAAACAGGGGAAAAAAACCCCAACAACAAACCTCCCAAAGCATACACAATTTGTTCCATTATACATAAAAATATGATACACTTCTCCTATACATGGCCTCGGTAAAACTTCATATACTTCTTAGTATATGAAAGAACTAGAAAAGAAATCTTTCCTGTAAGTAAGTGATACTTACCATGTTTTAAAGGGTCCAGGGGCTTTATGGCCTAGAATCTTCAGGCTTCCTTGTGAAATTAACCCAGCATCCTTGATTTAAAGAATGTTATATTCTTTAATCTTGGTGCTATTCACAAAGCTAAGTTCAAAAGCTCTTTCCTCATCACTCTTAAAAGGTTTCAAAAACCTAGTGATCTCAAATTTTAGTAGGATTATTCCAGCTCAGAATAACTAGATTCTATTTAGAACTCAGGAAAATCAGCAAGAAAAAATCAAACAACCCTATCAAAAAGTGGGCAAAGGACATGAACAGAAATTTTTCAAAAGAAGACAGAATAATGGCCAATAAACATATGAAAAAATGCTCAACATCTCTAATCATCAGGGAAATGCAAATCAAAACTGCAATGAGATATCACTTATCTCCAGTAAGAATGGTCTTTATCAAAAAGTCCCCAAACAATAAATGTTGGCATGGATGTGGAGAGATAGGAACACTCATACACTGCTGATGGGACTGCAAACTAGTTCAACCTCTGTGGAAAGCAATATGGAGATGCCTTAAAGCGATACAAGTAGATCTACCATTTGATCCAGCAATCCCATTACTGGGCATCTACCCAAAAGATCAACTGACACTCTACAAAAAGACACCTGCATTCAAATGTTTATAGCAGCACAATTCACAATTGCAAAGTTGTGGAAACAACCCAAGTGCCCATCAATACATGAGTGGATTAATAAAATGTGGTATATGTATACCATGGAGTACTACTCAGCTTTAAGAAACAATGGTGATTTACTGGACCTAAGCAAATGGATTAATAGCAACTCCATAATCACCGGAGATTTCAACACCCCACTGACGGCACGAGACAGATCCTCCAAACAGAAAATTAATAAAGAAATAATGGACTTAAATAAAACTCTAGAACAATTGGGTCTGACGGACATTTACAGAGCATTCTACCCAAAATCCACTGACTATGCATTCTTTTCATCAGCTCATGGGACATCTCTAAGATTGACCATATCCTAGGACACAAAGTAAACCTCAAGAAATTTAAAAAAATAGAAATCATACCATGTATCTTCTCAGATCACAGTGGAATAAAAGTAAAAATCAACCGTAACAGAAACTCACATTTCTACACAAAAACGTCGAAATTAAACAACCTTCTACTAAATGATTATTTCATAAATGAAGAAATCAAGATGGAAATAAAAAAATTCTATACTCCTACACTGCTGGTGGGACTGCAAACTAGTTCAACCTCTGCGGAAAGCAATATGGAGATGCCTTAAAGCGATACAAGTGAATCTACCATCTGATCCAGCAATCCCATTGCAGGGCATCTATCCAAACGATCCAATGACACTCTACAAAAAAGACACCTGCACTCGAATGTTTATAGCAGCACAATTCATAATTGCAAGGCTGTGGAAACAGCCCAAGTGCCCATCAATCCAAGAATGGATTAATAAAATGTGGTATATGTATACCATGGAGTACTATTCAGCTCTAAGAAACAATGGTGATATAGCACATCTTCTATTTTCCTGGTTAGAGCTGGAACCCATACTATTAAGTGAAGTTTCCCAAGAATGGAAAAACAAGCACCACATATACTCACCAGCAAATTGGTATTAACTGAGTAGCACCTAAGTGGTCACATAGGTACTGCAGTAATAGGGTATTGGGCAGGGGGGAGGGGGGCGGGTATATACATATATAATGAGTGAGATGTGCACCATCTGGGAGATGGTCATGCTGGAGACTCAGACTTGTGGGGGGAAGGGGGAAAATGGGCATTTATTGAAACCTTAAAATCTGTACCCCCATAATATGCCGAAATAAAAAAAAAAAGAAAAGAAAAAAGAAACAATGGTGAAATAGCACCTTCTAATATAAGATGGACATATCAATTTACAGCAAGAAAGGAAGAGCATGGAAATAGTAAATATGTGGGTATACATAAAAGGTAATTTTTCTTCTTTTTTAAATTTTATGCAAATCAGTTGTTTAAAGCAAATGTATCAATATTTTACAGGGGTTTTAATATATCTAGAAATGAAATGCATGACAATAATAGCACAAAGGATGGAAGAGATATGAATGGAGTGGCATTTTTTAAAATGCATTATACATGTTAAGTATGCATATTATAATGTATACATAAACCACTAAAAAATAAAAGAGGAACAGGTAAAAACCCAAAAGTGGAGATACTATTGAACGGTAAAAAAGAAAAATAAAAGTTTTATATCCCAAACTAAGGAAAGAAAGGAGGAACAGAATAATTCTTGCAAATCATATATCTAACAAGATTGAGGTAGATATCCAGAATATTTAAAGAATTCTTAAAACAGCAATAAAGAATGGCCACTAGGGAAAACAATTTGGCAGTTCCTCATCAAGGTAAACATAGTATTACTAAACAGTATTATTCAAAAATTCCACTGCAAGTTACATACCCAAAAAAATTGAAAACAGGTATTCAAACAAATATTTATACATGAATATTCACAGCAGCTCTGTTCATGCAGCCAAAATATGGAAACAACCCAAATGTTCAACATTTGATGAATGGATAAACAAATTATGGCATATACAAATAAACTGTTATATATACAAACAATGGAATATTATTTAGTCATACAAAGAAATGAGGTACTGATACATACTTCAACATGGATGAACCTCAAAAACATTATGCTAAGTGAAAGAAATCAGACATAAAAGACTATTGGATGAGTCCATTGGTATAAAATATCCAGAAATAGTCAATATCTGGATATAAAGAAGCAGGAAGCAGATTACTGGTTGCCAGCTGGAAGCAGAGAGAGAATGGGGAGTAACTGTTTAATGAATACAGAGTTTTCTTTTGGGGTGATGAAAATATTTTGGAAGTAGATAGGGGAGTTGTTGCATTATGAATACACTAAATGCCACTGAATTGTATGTTTTAAAATTATTAATTGTATGCTATGTGCATTTCATCTTGATCTTTTAAAAAAGTAAATGAACCCAATTTTTTAAATAGAAGGGTTAATCAGACTAGATAAAAAAGCAATATCCAATTATAGGCTATATACAAAAATGTACTATATAAAGACATAGACAGCTAGGAAAGAAAAGGATGGGAAAGTGAGATACGAAGAAAACACCAAGCATAAGAAATCTGCATGTCTATATTAATATTAGATAATGCTGACTTCAAGAAAAGGAGTATTATTTGAAATAAAGAAGGACATTTTATAATGACAAAAGGGTCAATTCAACAAGGAGGCATAACAAACCTACGTGTATAGGTACCTACTAACAGAACTTCAAAACAGAAAGATTATAATCATCTGCTGCATAATAATGTTGGGGTCAAATGATGAACCACATATATGACAGTGGTCCTATAAGATTGTAATGGAACTGAAAACTTCCTATCACCTAGTGATGTCATAGCCATTGTCATGACATGGCACAATGCTTTACTCACTTGTTTGTTGTGATGCTGGTGTAAACAAACCTACTGTATTGCCAGTCATATTAAAGTCCAGCACATGTAATTATATTATACTTGAAAATGATAATGTTGCTGGTGTATGTATACTTACTTACTTACTATACTTTTATTGTTATTTTAGAGTGCACTCCTACTATTAAAAAAAAATTTAACTGTAAAACAGCCTCAGACAGGTCCCTCAGGAGGTATTCCAGAAGAAGACATTGTTGTCATAGGAGATATCAGCTTTCATTCATGTTGTTGCCCCTGAAGACCTTCCAGTGGGACAAGATGTAGAGGTGGAGGACAGTGGTATTGATTATTCTGACCCTGTGTAGGCCTAGGCTAACGTGTGTGCTTGTGTCTTAGCTTTTAATAGAGACGTTTAAAAAGTAAATAAATAATCTTAAAAATTAAAAAGCTTATAGAATAAAGATATAGGGAAAAAATATTTTGTACAGCTGTACAATGTTTAAGTTGTTCAGTGTTATTACAGAAAAGCAGTAAGTTAAAGTTTAAAAAAATGAAAAAGTTTATAAAGTAAAAACATTAGGATAAGCTAAGGTTCATTTATTATTAAAGAAAAAAATACTTTTATTAATTTAATGTAGTCTAAGTGTAGTGTTTATGAAGCCTACAGCAATGTCCTAGGCCTTCACATTCGCTCACCACTCACTCACTGACCCACCCAGAGCAACTTCCAGTCCTGCAAGTTCTGTTCATGGTAACTGTCCTATGCACCACTTTTTATCTTGCATACTGTATTTTTACTGTACCTGTTCTATGTTTAGCTATGTTTAGATAAAAAATACTTACCATTGTGTTACTGTTGCCTACAGTATTCAGTACAATAACATGAAGTACAGGCTAGTAGTCAAGGAGCAATAGACTGTACCATATAGCCTAGGTGTGTAGTACACCATGCCGTCTGTGTACCCTGTGATGTTCACACAACAACAAAATCCCCTAGCAATTCATTTCTCAGAACATATCCCCATCATTAAGCAACACATAACTGTATTAGAGTTTGAACATGAAGCAGGAAAAGTTTAATATCACACTACATGCAGATTCTTTATAATAGTATGTTTTTATAAATATTTTGTAGGGTTTGTATTGGGTCACACACATCATGGGGATTTGACAGTTCTCTCTAAATTTGTAAAATAATGTATTAAATTTGAGACTAGATTTTTAATTGAATTATTTGATGTAATAAAATAGTTCTGCAATTTTGATAGTTTGTTATAGTACTTAAATAATTCATGTTATACTGATAACGGAAATACTTTGTAATACTTACTCTCCAGAAAACAAGTAAAACAACTTATATCTTCAAAGAAACATCATGGAACAAAGAAGAATTCCACAGTGGACAAAAGTAACAATCTCAGTTATGCACAGACTTTTGTGGTTAGAAAGAAAGAAAATCAGTGCTATCTGTGAACAGCATTCCTCCGTGAAGCAGGCAGTGAGAATGCAGATGTGGCATGTAGAACAATCTGCGTTATTCTCCAAGTACCTCAGTGAGGACTTGTCCCTCTATCCATGATGCCCTTCCTTTACTTTTTTGCCTACACACTCACTCTTTAAGATCCTGCTCAAATTACAATTTCTCAAGTGTGGTTACTTATTCCAGGTGTGTCAATCCTGAATCAGTCGCTTTCAGCTGAACTGCCCTTTTCTAGTCAAACATCACTTATTATATCTTTACATAGCTCTGGCCAGATACGTACAGGAAAACTTGATAAAACTGAAAAGAGAAATAAACACATTCACAAAGATAGTTGGCAACTCAAACTTCCCTCTCTCAACAACTGATAGAAGAACTAGACAGAAAATCATCAAGAACACAGAAGAAGTCAACGCCATCAACAGCCAGCAGGATCACACTGACCTGTGTGGAACACTCCCCCACAGGTATGAGTCACCTATCAGATTTGTGGTTTGCAAATATACGGTCCCACTCTGAAGCTTGTCTTTTCATCCTTTTAATGGGATCTTTCATAGAATAAATTTTTTTTATTTATTTTGATGAAATCCAATTTTTGTTCTTTTATGGATCATGCTTTTTGTGTTTAACTGCACAATAATACATGTATAAGAACTCGGGTCTCTATGTTTTTTATTTCCTTTTCTTGAGTTATTGCCCTGGTTAGAACCAGCACTGTGTTGAATAAAAATGCTGAAGGCAGACATTTTTGCCTTGCTCTTATCTTAGGGGAAGAGCATTCCACCTTTCACAGTTAAGTATAGTGTTAGCTGCAAGTTTTTTGTAGATGCTCTTTATCAAGTTGATATTCCTATTTTTCTGAGAGTATTTATCATGAATAAATGTTGAATGTTATTACATGCTATTTCTGCTTCAATTAAAGTGATCATGCAATTTTGCTTTTTAGCTTGTCAATATGGTGGGTTACATTGATTGATTTTTCAAATGTTTAACCAGACTTGTATGCCTGGAAAAACCCTCTTTGGTCATGGTATATAATTCTTTTTTGTATATTGCTGAATTTTATTTGCTAATACTTTGTTTGCTAATACTAAGGATTTTTGTATCTATCTTCATGAGGAACATTGTATTGTAGTTTCCCTCTTTTTTTGCTGTCTTTTATCTTGTTTATCAGGGTAATAATGGAATGAGTTAGGAAGTATGCCCACCTGTTCTGTTTTTCAGTAGAGATTGTGTAGAATTGACAATTTTCTAAATATCTGGTGGAATCCTCCAGTGAAATCATCTCTGAGGCTGGAGATTCTTATCTTGGAGTTTTTCAATTACAAATTCAATTTCCTTGCTATTCAAATTATCTATTTCACATTGGGTAAGTTGTACTAGGTTGTGTTTTTTGAGAAAGTAACTCATTTCATCTAACTTGGAAAATTATATGTAGAATTGTTTGTAGTGTACCCTTATTTTCTTTTTAATGTGTACAGGATCTATAGTGATATCTCCTGTGTCATTTCTAATACTTGTAATTTATCTTCTCCCTTTCTTTCCTTTGTCAGTTTTACTAGAGGTTAAAAACTCAACAATAAAAAAAACAAACAGTCCAATTAGAAAATGGACAGATGATATGAAGAGACATTTCATGAAAGAGGATATATAGATGGCAAATAAGCACATGAAAAGATGTTTTGTATTAGGAAAATGCAAATTAAGACCACAATGAGAGATCACTGCACACCTATTAGAATAGCTAAACTAAAAATTAGTGACAATACCAAACGCTTGCAGGAATGCAAAATAAATAAGTAAACAAGATCTTTTGTACATTGCTGATGGGGATAAAATAATATAAGTCACTCTGGAAAATAGTTTTTCAGGTTCTTTAAAAACTATCTATACATTGCCACATAACCCAGCAATTACACTTCTGGACATTTATTCCAGAGAAATGAAAATTAGGTCCACACAAAATCTTGTATACAGTTGTCCTAAAATTTTTATTTATAAAAGCCCCAAACTGGAAACAATCAAAATGTCCCTCAATGAGTGAATGGTTAGACAAGCTGAAGTAGATGCATTCCATAGAATACTAATAAATAGTAATAAAAAGAAATGAACAGCAATAAAAAGAAATGAACAATTGGTAAATGCAACAACTTGGATAGATATCTCAAGGGCATTATATTAAATGAAAAAAACCAACCTTAAAAGGTCACATGTTGTATGATTCCAGTTATATAACATTCTAAAAAATATTGAGGAAAAAAAACAGAATAGTGTTTGCCAGAGATGGTGGTAAGTGCAGCAGGGGAGGGGGAAGTGACTACTATAAAGGGATAGCCCAAGAGAGGACTTAGTTTTATATCTTTATGGTGGTGATGGTCACATGAGTCCATACGCCTGATAAAATAATGTAGAACTAGACGCACTTTGTGCCAAGGTCAAAGTTTTGGTTTTGCTCTTGAACTACTACTATGTAAGATGAAACCATTGGGGGAAATTAGGTGAAGGGTACATGGACTTCTCTTCACTATCTTTGCAACTTCCTGTTAATACATAATTATCTAAAAATAACAGTTTAAAAATGTACTTATTAGTATTTGGTTGTAATTAGCACGGACATCTGGAGGTCTCATTCTAGAAGATGAGAGATTGTATCTGTGTAGTGAGCCCTCCTCTAGTCATTTGGTTAATTCGCCATTTTGGAGCACACAATGAACCCCTCTCCATTTGGCTGTTGTGGATGTCTATAGGGTGGGCTGAGGCAGTCCTTCCTTATCTTGGTATAACACCTGCTTCTTCCTGGACCACCTGGATTATTCACAATTCTCTGTGTTTTACTCTTCCTTCCCACAGAGATAGAAACAAGTACATTTTTCTGCTTATAAACAGATACATAATTAAAATAAGAAGCAAAATATTCATATATTCAAGATATCCATAAAATAAATGTGCAGTTTGAATTTTAATACATTTGTATCTATAGAAGATATAAACAATATACAAAATGTAGAAAAGATGGAATTTACTCATTTAAACTAAATTGTTGATGATTTTTTTTCTAATTTCTTTCTTTTACATTCCAGGAAATAAAAACTATGCTATACTGAATGACATAAGTTACATCAGCTTCATTATCCAAAATCATAGTGGATACATTGAAAAGTAAGACTCTGCAATCAAATATGCTACTCTCTGGGTAAATTTTCTCTGTAGTTTTATTCAGATTGTTTATATCTTTTATAGAAGTGAATTTATTAAAATTTCAAATGCACAGGGCTTTACAGGAATACCATTTATTAACACTTCTTTATTTATTAAAACTAATACATAATTAAATATATACTATTATATATACCCTTCTTTGCATTACAACTACATTTTGTATATTTTATATTCACGTTTCTCTTTTGAATATAATTTCCAATGCAGGGCCTTTCATGGTCTTCACTCGTTTCAATTAACTGTTATGATTATTATCCCTGTTGTGAAGATCCTTGCAGCTTAGCCTACAGAAGCCCCACTAAGTCTGCTCCTCTGTCCTTTAGCACTGCCCTTGACGTTTCTGAAGCTATTATTGATTCAAGACAACAAAAGTCTATTCTAGACCAATTCTGCTCTTTATCCTGCTCACAGAGTGTAATCAATTTTCCTCCCAGGGACCCTGGTTCTTTGCAGTGGTCTGCATCATCAGGGTCTCACTATGGGCAGTACAGGACACACAAGAGTTGGTGGTGAGTGACTGCACCTCTGCCGTTGGAACCATCAGTGTTGACAGATTAGAAAACAGGAATCTTTTTAGGGTCACGAGTTGATACTAATTTTTCCTATGTAACACATTAAGTTGCTCTTTTCCTTAAGTATGAGATTTCTAAAACCACTGAGGCTCCCTGTGCTGGGAGTTTCATCCTCACAACCAACTAAGAGGTAAATGTCTGCACCCACTTTCTACAGATCAGAGTGTCAAGGGTTGGAAAGTCTTAAATTGGCTTCCATCATGCAGTAAATCATAATATGGTCTCCAACCCATAATCACTAGAATTTATTTTAGATGGACATAAACCTATTGAAATCAGTGTGAATGTGTTCATATAAATCATGTTTTGACAACATTTTGTTTTTTGGGCGGACACTTGTGGGATTATCTTTACCATTCCACAAAGCCACCCAGGTATATCTGGAAGTGCACCTCTCTTTTCACTCATTCTTAAAAATAGTATCTACCTCTTTTTTGTTTTCTAGAGACAGATCTCACTATGTTGCCCAAACTGGACTTGACTCCCAAATAGCTGGGATTACCGGCGTGAGCCACCATGCCTTTCCACTTATTTTAAGCCCTTTTATGTATATATATGATAGTGTAGTCTTTCTATAACTACAGAAAGTCAGTTACATTATATTTTTGAGGGTTATTACTATATATTCCCTTGTTTCTTCTTCCCAAACACCTTGGTTTACTTTTTGTTCTCCATCTTCCATACCTGCCTTCTTTTCTCTTATTTTTTCTGTTCCGCCCCGCTCCCCGATTCCGGGAGGCCATTCTTGGCGAGTCCCTCACCTCCGAGTCAGTCCACCTTCCGCAGTGCTATCCTGCACTTGCCCGACGTAGACGTGAGTTCTGTTCTGCTTTGTGCTGTTGTTTCTAAGGCGCTTCCGGCTTCCTCCCTCGGCTTGCTGCTGCGTCCCAGAATATTCTCTCCTTTCGTCAGAACGTGCCGTGGGTTCCCGGCGGCCGTGGTCCCTCGCCGCTCTTCCGAGGACAGGACAGCCACCTGGGAACGTGCGCGCAGGCGCGCTCCTCGGGCTGGCCCCGGCCCTCAGTTCGCCCGGACTCGCTCGCGCGGGCGCTGCTTCACCGCCCGACCTGCGGGTGGCTCCGCGCCTCCCGGGTTTGCAGTGCCGGCCTTGTTCCGGGATCCCGGCAGGAAAGATGTTCTTGCTTGAAGAAAAAGCAGAGCAAACAGCAATGCGCCTCTCAGAGTAGCTGCTTAGGGGCAAAAGTAGGTACTGCCTGTCTCCAGTGGGCACAGACCCCAGGACCCAAGTTCGGAGGACCCACGCAGGGACACTCTGAGCCCCGTCCTGCCTCTGCCCCGATGAGCAAAGCTGGGCGTGACCTCCGGACTGGGCTCCCGCATCAAGACGCCTGTGATTAGTCTGTGAGTTTTCTACATTGGGGTTTTTTCACTGTTACTGAATCTTCATAGGTTGTGAGTTCGATGCTGTTTTGAACAAAAAGTCTCAACCTAAATAAATCTGATGGGTTTTTAATTTCATCCTTTAGGGTTGAGGGAGACGAGAGGACAGGAAATCTGTCAGAACAGGCCATCATTAGCATAAGGCTTATTTCAGCTACAGTTTGCATTTTTCCAAAGACACTATTTATTGAATCCATTTCACAGTTGAGGAAATCGAGCTAAAGTAGCTAGTCTGAGGTTACATAGGAAGCATGCAAATGAAGCGCACAGGCCTCCGGTGAACATTTGGTTCAAAACTGTCAGTCAACTTCATTCCCAACCAAGGCAGCTTGAGATGACCTTGGCCTGAAAAAATGACCTAAGCAGTTGTTGTTAACATATTGCATCTGTGCAATGTTACAAGTGGTTGAAGATTTTTTGGCTTTTTGCTGTTTTTTACATTTATTTTATAGATAAACTCTGGTCATGGGCATTCAATTGGGTAAGCTTTATGAGAACAGGACAGGAGTGCGTGGGAAATACAAGTTCAGTAGAGACTGACACGTTTCCTAATGATGTTTTCATAATTTTTGTGAAAATAAAACAGGCTGCATATTCATTATGACCTTCTCTGTCAGTGGAACTTGGTAATACTACAACACGAGTCTAATAAATTAAAATGTGAAGTGCCTATTATATTTACAGAAAAATGTTTTACTTTATGTACATCATACATATGCGAACATCAGTTGAATTAACAGATGGAATAATGAAGTGTCCTAGAGTCATTTAACTTCCTATATAAGGGAGGAAATTCTTTAGAAAATTAATTGTGACATAATTTCCTCTGTATTAAACAGTTTTATTTTGCTCACAAAAATATATATAGCCTATTTGCCACAGAGCTGCCCACCTTTCCCATCTAGTTTTCAAACGCTCCCTGCCACACTCTGACTTCACTGTGTTCATTCTCATCCCCACCACTCTCTGCCTTCTAGATTGGCTTAGCTGCTTTTAGCTCCTCAATTTGGACTTTGCCATCAGCATCTTCCTGCTATTCTCTTGGCCCACAGTGTGTGCCCAGGTCTCTTCTCCACCTTTCCAAGATTCAGGCAAAGTTGCCGCTTGATCCCACCTCCTCCCGAAGCATCCTCCAAGACGCCAACTCTAACCTGCGTTGATCTCCTGTGTCTTTGAATTCTCCCAGATCTTAACAGCTATTCACCCAGTCATTCAAAAACTTTTATTGAGGGCTTATTATATACCAAGCATTGTTCTAGGCAATGGGAAGAGATAGCAATGAATAAAATAGGGTACCTACTTTTGTGGAGCATACTTTCCAATTGGATGAGAGAGGTAATAAATGCAAATGTGGAAAAAAAGCAATGACGTGCTCCATCCTCTGGAGAGATTGCATGGGTGGTCATTCTAGATAGGATGGCCAGGAAAGGTCTCTCTGAGAAGGCCAGAGTTAGGCTGAGATCCGAATGACAAAAAGATATTCAGTTGGTGGATCTTAGGGGAGAAAGCATTGCTAGCAGACGACCAGCTACCAGACTCTTTCCAAGGCCCTGTAGTGGGAATGAGTTTGGAGCAGTCATGCTTAGAGCAGAGAGAAGCTGCCTGGGCTGTTGTGACCTGGGAGAAGCACACGATGCATGAAGGACAAAGAGGGGGACAGGCACCCTCTGGCAGGGATAGGAGACCACATGGGGGTTTTAAGCAGGAGATAACATGATCTTGCTTATGCTTTTAAAAGATGTCCTTTACTATTCTGCAAAAGAAGGATTGTAAGGAAGTAAAAGTGAAAGCAAGGAGACCATCTAAGAGACTAGGGCATGAATCTGGGTGAGAGAAGATGGTGACCCTGATCTGGGTGTTGGAAACGAAAATAGAGGGAAGAAGGAGAGGATCCCAAATATATATGGGGTAAATTCTATGCCAGCTATTTTATCAAATGACTTCCTCACTTTCTGGGACTGAAATTCCATCTTATGTGCCTTTATATTTTCAGGTTAGAGATTATTCATTGAAGAGCCAAAGTTCAGCAGTTCTACCTTTTTCCCAGCTTTTGTTCACATTATTTATTTGACCAAAGCAGGGAGTCTATCTCTTTGTCTCTTCCTTCTGTGCTTTTAATGGCCATTAGCATTTTCCACGTCTCCAGCTGTACAAGGCTTTATCCTTGCAAAGACCTTTTTTGTATCTGTTCTTAATTTTGTGCCTTTATGCATTTTTACAGTGCAGCTTTTAAAATTTTAGCTCATCAAAGAAATCTCTATGTAGTCACAGTGATTTTATTAAATACTTCACCCCTTTCTCTCATTGAAACTGTTTATAATTGGAGAGTAAGGGTTTTATTTTTAAGAATCTACCTTCCTTGTAAGCCAAATCCCCCAAGGTTTCACATTCACACCTGTGGAAGAACAGCGTTAGGACTCAGCAGTCATCACAAAGCTAGTAGACAAGAGATCTGTAACACTCAGAAAGTGTTGTAGTCAAATTGGGATACATCAGTATGCCACAGGATCATATTTATGGTGTATTAAAATTTCTGAAGCAATAATGCCACTCGAAGCAAAGACAAAATGTTCATGTCTAGACATAAGTTAATCCCCATTATAAAAATTAGCTACAACTGAGCCAAATTCTATCCTTCTGAAAAATATTAACATTAGCAAAAAGAACATTAAGGCACACAACTATTTTTTAAAACTTAAAATATTAAACTGGTATTCTTCATCTCTCTCCAAATACACACACACACACATACTCTCTCTCTCTCTCTTTTGTTTTTTTTAAATGCTCCAAGAATTAAAGGGTTGGAAATGAGCTTTTTATGGTATCCAATCCATCTGTCTGCCATTAAGAAGGGCAAAAACAGGCCATTCTAGATCATGAAGAAAATTCCAAATTTCCTTTGTAATCTACCTCAACATTCATATCATATGTTAGGAATATTGATACCAAACTACATGGTCTGGAGTACAACAAATCAATATTGGTGCAATTCATAGGCTAGAATAATAAAAGTACACTCTCTCCTTGAGTTAGTACAAATACTAGGCAATGATTTATAGGTTATTTCTGTATTTCATTTAATAAAAGTATGAGAAGAGAGTTTTTACTTACTTTATGTAATAGCTTTATTTAGGTATAATTGATATACAAAAATTGTACATATTTAATTCCTACAACTTGATGAGCTTGGACATATGCATGTATCCATGAAATTATCACCAAAATGAAAGCAATAAATGTATCCGTCATCCCCCAAAGCTTCTTCATGCCCTTTTTAAGAAGAGAGTTTTAAGGCTTGATTTTAACTTAAAAACTATATAACAAGTTTTTCTAAGACTGAGAGCCATTCTATAAGCATGCCATAAAAGTATTTTGAAAATAGTTTTTCTATAAACCATCTGACACATAAAAGAACAGCTCAGTGACAAAAGATAGGATTCTGTGGCAGTGGCTGGGGTGGTGGAGTTGGGTGGGGAGAGCAGTAGGTGCATGTTAGATTACCTAGACCCCCAAAGAAATGCAAGGCCATATGCTGAGGCTTTTTTAAGGCAAAATTTTCATTCCTTTTAATGGGCCCAGGGGCACTGTCATTCTGTGCTCAGTGGCAAACCTCTCCAAAGAGAGAAACAAAATAGCTGAAGCAATTTGAGCAGCATCAAATGTCAGTTTAACAAAGTTAACAACCTACCAAATGAAAGAGCAGTAAGTAACCACCACACCTGAGAGAGAGCTTTAAAAACACAATACCCAGGAAACTTACTTCACAGGGAAAATTGGGAGATTAAATTCCATGTCCAGTGCCTCCTACAGACATGCAGGGTCCCGTTACAGGACCAATTTACTACAGAGTGTAGTTGGGAAACTCTAAGAAAATAACCAGATGTTATGTGTTCTACTGATAATCCATCATGGCATCTTGTTCTCTGCAGACAGAGAAACCTCCACCCACTCCACACTGGATGGTATTATAGTCTGAAATAGTTTCAAGGGTCAGTACACTTTGAGTTATTTTGAGTTTTGTTTGTTTTTACTTTTGAGTTATTTTGTGTGCTCATTCATTCTCTACTGATTTCACTGGAAGACTTATTTTTAATATTCCCATGAACTTCTTAGAAACTTTCATGCATCTATTCGTTTTCAGGATTACACCAAGAAAATGTCTTAAATATGTGCCTAACATATCTAAGAATTTTGGCTTTTCACTTAAAACTAACCCAATCTTACAACTAAAATCAAGTCAAGATTCAAGATGTTTATTGGGTTTAACACCGACAGTGAAGACAAGAACAACAGGAGTACTGTCGGATAGGGAAGGAGACCCTTTGCCAAACACTTTACATACACTATTTTAAATCCTCACAGGAACTATGAGATACATATAATTCTCCCTGTGTTACAAAAGAGGAAACTGAGCTTCAGAGAGGTTGAGTCATTTCCTCAAAGCCCCATCGCTCCTAAGATTCACAGGAGGGACTTTCAACTTGAGATGACAGGATTTCATAGAGCATGTCCTTTCCACCCTCCGGCCCACTAAAACATCTGGACAATTCTGCTCTAAGAGATAAGCCTGGTCCACATAGGAAGACAAAACAAAATAGAAACAGCAAACATAATAGGTGTGTCCAGTGTAAATCACATAGTCCCTTGATCCTTTCGGCCCACGCCGTTCCTACATAATCCGCCCCACCCCTGGTGTGGCCACATCCTGTGCCTATCTAATGCGTGCGTGTGACTGTTGTGTGCATGAAGACGTATGTGTGACTGCACATATTAGGGCCAGCTCTCAAATAGTCTACAGTGTTTTCCAGGGTATTAGGTAATATTTTGTTCATAAGAGCAAATGATGAAACAATGTTAAAACTGAATTAAATGTCCTTCATACCTGCGGAGTGGGAAAGTTTTTCTCCCTGTGTTCTAAGTTTAAGTAGGACAACAGTATCCATTCAGCTACTCCTTTGCTCTCCCAGAAGTGGCCTGGTTTTACAATGGCATGTATTTCTATTTGCATTAGAGGCAAAGGTTAACCATTTTTGTACATGCTGAACCTAGACTACAGCACACTTAAACAAAAAAGCACAGGTATGATTATGCAAAAAACAGACCAAATGAGTGAAATAAAAAGCATTCTGTCCTCAGTTAGAGATGGAGCTGAAAGCACAGAGGTCTATAAAGTAAAGGGTGTAGCAAACCACTGTGTAGGTACCCGGGTGTCTGGTCAGGCTATCCACAGAACTCTGTCCCCCAAGACAATGTGACAAACCTGAAAACTGGGATTCCTTTCCTAGTGTGCTAAGTTGCTGTCAATTAATTCAGTCTCTGGGTCCAGCTAAAGGAGAATGAAAAATATTCCACGGAACCATGTAGATATTGATTTGCTTGCCTGCTGTTACTAGACTTAGGTAATTGCTCAAGACAATTTAGGCATAGAGTTAGTTCAATGCCTAAGGCTTCACTTTCATGCTTAAACTGTGGCCCACTCGCCTGGCCGGCAAACTGCCAAAGTTGGACTGGGTTCCCCTAACACCTCTTCCATTAACCCAATAAGATTCTCACAGAAAACGAGCAAAAACTAAATTTTGACTTGTGGCATAAAAGTGTTAATACTAATAAAATCTTTTGGCCAGATGGATTAGTAAGAATGAGCTAACACAGGCATTTTAGAAACTGAAATAACTATAGCAGGGAGCTGCTTGAATCTTTGGAGGACTATTAAGAATATCATTCCTACTTTACTTTATAATTCGATAGATAAATGAGGATAGAAAGAGAGAGAGAAAGAGAGGTACCTAGAGTCACGTGAATGAGAATCTACTCTTACGTTTGAGACCCAGTAGAATTTCAGGAAAGTAAAATTAACAGCAGCTGAAGGTGAGTTTGGGGGAAAAGCCTGGAGGACTGGGGAAAAAGTAGGAGGACCCTGGTAGGAGGATAAGGATGCTGGTCCAGTGTAGACATGAGAAGACAGGCCAGATGTGGGTTGGCAGCAGCAACAATTGCGAGGAAAACTGCTCTGCACATCACAGCAAAGCAAATGGATAGAACTTCACATTCCGTGCCTGCTTGGGATCAGGGATCAGGGGTTTCTCCCTTCTCTAAGCTAGGCTTTATTTTGATTCTTTTAAATAAGCAAAGGGGAGGATGTTTCAGGATAGCGAAAGACCTAGAGACTGACCATCAAACAAGGGTTTATTCTGCTATCTATTAATTCTTTATACAAAACTGTATCACAGCATTCAAAGATTACCACCATGGGTCTGGCCCTCCTGTGTGTGTGTGTGTTCTATTTTTTTTCCATGCAGTTGCACAGATTTGAACCTCTTACTCTTTGGGTGGCAGAAATAAACAAACCTATTGGCCTACCAATAGGTTCTGCCTCAAAGCCAATAGGATGGGATGGTGCTGCCTTTTATGCCCCTTTCTGTGATCGGCAGTGGAGATCTGCAATTGTGAGTCTTCTGTAGCATACTGGACAGACCCTTCTCTCTTCTCCAGGAACAACATTAAACAGCAAGAGGGCACAGTGTTTGAACAGGGATTTTCCAAGAAGCAGTGCAAGCATTACATGTTTCATTTGTCTCCAGAATGTGAAATTTATTTTTCTGAGAAAAGAACACATGGACCTTGGTGGAACTTACTTGGGAACAATAGTTAACAGTCGATTTAGTTCCAGCTTCTTCCCAATAGAAGAGAAAAAAAATAATTCAATATATAGTAAGTTTCAAGAAGCATCATGCCTATGAAAGGGATTTAAATGGTCTCTGGGAACATTTTGACAATCAGAGTCAATAATAATAAAGCAAGATGCTAAAGATATAATGGTAGAACGTTTGTGGAGAGAGAGGAAAACTCCTACAGTGCTGGTGGGACTGCAAACTAGTTCAACCTCTGTGGAAAGCAATATGGAGATACCTCAAAGCGATACAAGTGAATCTACCATTTGATCCAGCAATCCCATTGCTGGGCATCTACCCAAATGATCCAATGACACTCTACAAAAAAGACACCTGCACTCGAATGTTTATAGCAGCACAATTCATAATTGCAAGGCCGTGGAAACAGCCCAAGTGCCCATCAATCCAAGAATGGATTAATAAAATGTGGTATATGTATACCATGGAGTACTATTCAGCTCTAAGAAACAATGATGATATAGCACATCTTATATTTTCCTGGTTAGAGCTGGAACCCATACTACTAAGTGAAGTATCCCAAGAATGGAAAAACAAGCACCAGATATATTCTCCAGCAAACTGGTATTAACTGAGTAGCACCTAAGTGGACACATAGGTACTACAGTAATAGGGTATTGGGGAGGGGGGGGCGGGTATATACATACATAACGAGTGATATGTGCACCATCTGAGGGATGGTCATGCTGGAGACTCAGGCTTGTGGGGGGAGGGGGGGAAGGGCATTTATTGAAACCTTAAAATCTGTACCCCCATAATATGCCGAAATAAAAAAAAAAAAGTAATCACCTACCATATGTAAGAAAATAAATTGCCCAAAGAATAGGACTAACTATATTAATGTTCAGAAATATCCTTTCTAAAATCCTTATGCTAGGATCAAAGCAGTCACCTTAGCTCCCATCTTCTTTCCCTGATTGCCTTATGAGAAGCAGGGCACTCCAGCATACAAGTCATTTTGAAATATTGTTTGGTATCTTTTTTATTCCAAAAATAATTACAGGTTCGTGTTGGTACAAAATGTAAATTATATTTGATTTTTTTTAGAAACTCCAGCAGGGATTTTTAATGGCATTCACTGGAGCATATGGTCCAATGTGCGCATCATTTTGAAAAGTTACTCATTTGTGTGCTCCAAACACATATGCACACTCTGTTTAGAGTAGTGAAGCTGTTCATTGGTCTGAGCTTTTATCAATTTATTTCACCTTCAGATGAGCTTTTACATTGGACTCTCAGCAGTACTGACTTATTAAAATGCTACCGCTTGCCAACTGAAATACTGTCAAATGTTTTTTAGCTCTCTCTTTCACACTGCAATTCTGAAGAAAATATTCTCAATATCACACTGCATCACAAATGACTTTCTTATTCCCATCTTAAGAATGTAGCCGAAGTCACTATCTAATTTTCAACATTGACCTCACCATGGCAAATGGCATGCATACAGTCCTCAGTGTCAAGGTGTCATTGTTGCACAAATTGTTCTAGGATGGAGTGTTATTTTTTCCTAGCAAAACCACCAAATAAAATAGATTTTTATTTCCTCTACAGTACAATGACTGTGAAAAAAACAGTCATCTTTATGTACAGCATGTCTTTCTGGCATAAGGTTGAAATAAATACAGAGAAATGTTTGGATTTAAGGATTTTATGAACACAGTCCGCTATTCCTAACATACTGCATGAATCTAACTCATACATAATTCAGATGCCAGCAGTAGACTCCATCTCCTCCAGTGAACCCCTATTGCTGATACTATCTCACCAGGCTATTTTGATACCCTGTGAGAATTAGGCCTCTTTTGGAAGCATATACACAACTCCCACTGATCCAATCCAAGTTTTGCATCAGAGAATGAAGAAAGGGAATGTATAAGAATATGAGCTTTTATTTATGATAGCATAAGGTGTTAGCAAGCTGTATGTACAACTAAACTTTAGAAAGATCTCCAAGTTAATAAAAGCAAATTCAATCTTATATCGATTCTCAATCCTTTCTATGCGGGGGAGAGTTGAGGTAGGCCTGCGAGGAGATCAGCTACTTCTCCCACGGAGCCAAGTCCCTTAGATAGGGGTCGCCACAGAGGATAAGAAAATTGATAGGAAATAGAGAGAATAAAAGAATACACAGAGACTAAGGTATAGTTTATAGTTTTATATAAAAAGATTAGAATAATCACAGTGGGGTTCTCAGGAGACTGGTGTATCCCCGTGAACGTACAGCAATATGGTTAGATTCACACAGGTTTTTATAATCACAGATATCAATTACCAGTTGTCAGGGTAACATATTTGCATATCAGGGAATGCAGTTGCTAGGAGATACAGATAGTGGGTTGGGGATAAAAGTCCTCCCAAAGGGCTTCTAATCTATCTAGGTGAACAAATAGGTACAAAGTCTTTCAGGAACTAACTTCTAAGTTCTAAGAGGTAGTTGTCAATTAACAAAGGTAGGCTGGGCGTGGTGGCTCACGCCTGTAATCCTAGCACTCTGGGAGGCTGAGGCAGGTGGATTGTTCAAGGTCAGGAGTTCAAAACCAGCCTGAGCAAGAGCGAGACCCCATCTCTACTATAAATAGAAAGATATTAATTGGCCAACTGATATATATAGAAAAAATTAGCCGGGCATGGTGGCACATGCCTGTAGTCCCAGCTACTCAGGAGGCTGAGGCAGTAGGATTGCTTGAGCCCAGGAGAATGAGGCTGCTGTGAGCTAGGCTGACACCACGGCACTCACTCTAGCCTGGGCAACAAAGCAAGACTCTGTCTCAAAAACAAACAAACAAACAAACAAAAAAAAAAAAACAAAGGTATAACAAAAGAGGTATTGTGACTCTATATTTCTTTGATTTAGTTATTGTGGACTTAAAGGTAGACAGTCAGGAGAGAGCAGGAAACCCATCTCTATAAAAAAGGTTGTTTATAACCACCGGGGTGCATCTCTGGGCAAAGTGCACTCATTGTCTCTGGCTCCCATCCTGTGGGCCATATTTGCTCTGCCTTGTCTTTCAAGACACAGGGAAGCTCACAGATTGTGAGAAATCAGGAAGCCTTCCTGGAAAACATCCCTACCGGAGATTTGAGAGCTCTCCCATGATAGCAGCCTCTGATAAGTGAACCATTGAGTTCACACATTCCTTCAGGGCAAAACCCTGCAAACTCCTGTTTCTGTCTTTAATATAGTACTATAGGGCAATATAATAAAATAATGATCTTATGAGCTACATCTCATTAATTCCTCAATCATATTGTCTCAAGATTTCTAGATAAAGGCAATGAAGGAAGCAAATGATATTTCCCAGATTTTAAAAATAAAGAGGCTTGGTGTGGTGCTTCATGCCTGTAACCCCAACACTCTGGTAGGCCGAGGTGGGAGGATCACTTGAAAGCCCAGGAGTTTGAGACTGCAGTGAGCTATCATCAAGCCACAGCACACCAGCCTGGGTGACAGTGAGAGATCCTGTCTCTAAAAAATAAAAATAAAATAATAATTTAAAAAAATAAAAAAAATAAAGACAGGAAAATTTAGATAAACTCTTAAGCAATGAAGTTTGAAATGCTAAGTGAAAAAATACCAAAATCATTCAAATATTTGCTGGAACCAGAGCTTTTGGCTTCACAAGTCACTCATCTTCTTCATTAGCATTATAACATTATATTTACTAATTGCTTATGCTATAGGACAGATGATATTGGCAGATATGAAGAACTTACAAACTTCAGTGAACTCTGTGAAACTGATCTAGGTGGAACTGGGTGTGGCTATCAAAGGCTCTTCCAGTAACAATGAATAGAGTTTCCAGGGAGAAAAAAAATGATAAATAGATAAGCAACCATGGCCAATGTCTCTTCATCAGAACCTTCCGAATTCTATGGGGTTATACTCGTGCAGGAGTAACATTTTAAAGAAAGAAATAGTAAAACAATGCTCAAGTGAAAAATCATAGGAAGAAGAGCTTTGCTCACTTGTAGAATTCTAATCATGGGATCCTAATCTATGACAACAAGCTCAGTGCCCTAATCCATAAGAAATAGCCAAGGGTTCTGAAAAGACCAGGGTTATAAGTTCCACTCCCCCTTGCCCCGAGAGTTGGCAACCACAGAATTAAATCACAACCGTTCAAAGCTCAGGCTGATGGCAAACTGTGGAGGAAGTGAGGATGCAGAGATGTCCACCCTCACTCTAAGCAGCTGGAGGCTCCCAGCCAGCAGGATAAAGGAATGGCATCTTCTTCCATTCACCCCAGGGATCCTAAGAGAGCCTTGTGCAGAGGTGCAGGGAGGCAGGCTAGCAAGAGGGGGAGTGGAGTGCCACGCAGTAGACTCCAGTTTACTGAAGGTGAAGGGCTTCTCGAAGGATCATCAAGTAACCACCATTTCCCTACTCCTGATTGTGAAAGGAGACTTTCCTCTACCTCAGTGAACCCCATATCCTGTAAGCCCCTCTTCACTTGGTTGTTGAAAAAAGAAGTTTCAGGGAGATGATGGTTATTTTATGTGTCAACTTGGCAGATATTTGGTCCAACATTATTCTCTGTGAAGGTGTTTTTTAGATGAGATTAGATTTAAATCTGTGGACTTTCAGTAAAGCAGATTACCATCCATAATGGAGATGGGCCTCATCCAATCCTTTGAATGCCTTATAGAACAAAGACTGAGCTGGTGCAAGCAAGTAAGGAATTCTACCAACATACTACTGCCTTTGGACTGGCACTGCAGCTCTTCCCCAGGTCCTGCCTGCCAACCCACCCTGCAGTATTTGGACCTGCTTCTCCACAATCACAATTTAAGGGATTTTGAGCCAATTCCTTAAAATAAATCTCTCTCTCTCTCTTTCTCTTTCTGCTCATATACATATATGTTTGTACACACACATCCTATTTGTTCTGTTTGTTGGAGAACCATGATTAATACAGGTCCCTCCATCTAGGTGCCTAAGTTAAAGGATAAGCTTAAATTCAAACAAATAGACAAGTATCATAAACACCCATCCTATACATCAGACATTTACACTCGTGGTCAGAGCAGTGAATGGATTTAGTGAAGTGTTGACGTAGGTTATGGGATATTTTAGCAAGTGTGACTTCCATGATGTCTTCTGACTAAAAGGAGGAAAATATCATTCCCACTTCAGAAGAGTTTTCTCTTTTAAGGACAGGTGATACCTTTCCACCTATTTTTGAGATGTACTGGACTACTTCAGTCCCTAGCCCAAAAGGGCAACATGATATAATGAAAGACTGATGAAGCCTGTCAGACCTGGACCCATGAGGTGTGTGCCTATTGCTCTTTACAAAGTACCTGTTCTTTTGAAGTCTACATCATGGCATATGGGGAAAATTTAATTTAGATGACACACATAGAATACCTCAAACAAACCTTGCCCTTTTCAGGTGGTCAATAAATATTAATTTTGGCACTCTATCTTGCAAACAAGAACAAGACATTTCTGCTGCCAAGAACCTGTTTTATTCAGTTTTCTCTTAGAAATCTAATTCTTTGGTAAATTAGACTTTAAAGACAAAGGCAACTTAAACTGATGCACTCCCAGCTTATTTGGGGGACAACATGGCTAGCATTCAGTTACCTTAACTATAGTATTGTCCCTGGGTCAAGAGAATTATCCATCTCCCTTTGAGGTACTAAGTGTTCCTCCTTTACCCATTACTGGCAACAATTTGTGAAAAACAAAGAATACTTGTTATAAAAATACAAGGAAGGAAATGGAGGCAAATATATAAGCCCTTCCTTAAATTTCTACAATGGCCAATATTCCAATTCTATCTTCAAAACTATCACCAAATAAGTTGTAAGCCTGATTATATAACTTATGAGTTCTTAAACACATATGTTCTCATATAGCAAGGTATATAACTTTAGGAATTGTGTTCATGAAACAAATGTGGGGGTGGAAGGTGAAAAAAACGACAACTCTGAAATTTCAAACCTAAATCCAGTGCCACACTGCTTGCCAAACAACAGCTACATTTCTTTGCTAAGATGTAACCAGGGAAACCTTATAAAGAGAGGTGGCTTTTTTGTTTTGTTTTTTTTAATCAGCCCTATCTAAGATAAATGTCAATGATTCCACATTGAAAAGATGTCCATCTTTAAGCTTTCCAATTGACTCTATGTAGATGTTTAAAAAAATCTTCATTCATTACTTTCTTCTCTTTTTGTATCAGACACAGACATTATGGGCTCCACTCAGAAGAGTTAGTGTTTATCTTTTGGTACCTATCATGTGTTCTGGGGGCTACCAGGAAACACACACCTGAGGAGCTACCCATAAGGGGCCATCATTCACAAGGTTTCAGATGCCTTATATAATGGCTGGATTCTCTAACAGCCTGGAAAGCATTGACAACATTCATTTACCTACTATGGCACCTGTAGACAATGAAAAAAAATCTAAATAAATGAAAAACATTTCCACTACATGAACATGCAGCTGGCATCATTGCCAGGATATTGTAACTAATGTACTGATAAAACACCCAGGGTGCAACCAGGATGCTTACATTTTCCAGTTGTATAAACTCAGTCACTTTTTGGAACAAAGTCCAATTAACTTGGCACAGTTTGACAGAGTATAATATACTACAGATAAACCATTTAGAATAATAGGATTCAAGTCATGGGTCTGAAAGGTGACATTGTTGGTTTTGTAGTATTTTATTTTATTTTTCTACCTACTTTTGTGGGAAAGTTGAAAGCACAAATTTTATTTACTGTGATGCTGAAGACTAACGGTCAAACCTAGCAAAGAATGTTAATAATTCTGCCATAAGATACATATTTCATCTGAAAGATACCTTAGAGATAGAAATAAATAACCAGCCAGGCATAACTAATATATAACTATTACATGAACACATTTATTGAAACAATATTCAGAAGATAAGTTCAATGTTCTTGGCAGAGAAAAATCACAAATTTTTATAAAAACTCTCTATCCAGGATAATCTGAAATAATCTTAGTACCAACTGTTTTGTTCTGCTTCTTTTTGTCTGGTAAATTTTTGTCCATACACTTTTTTGTTAGCTTTTTTGAAATCACCAGAAAACTTTTAAGTGATTCTTAATGATGGTAAGATAATTATTCATGTGCTTTATCCCCCATTACATATACAAGAGTCTCCGATTCCACATCAAAACTACCACCAACTAAGCGATTACTGTCTGTCCTGTGAGGGTTATATAGTCAAATTACTGGATTTTAAAGTCATTTTGGAACAGTTCCTAGCTGTGTGGTACATCATTTAGATTTACAGATTCATTTGTTCCATTTTCATTTCTCTTGTAGGGACTGCTGCTTTTTGCTAATTAAATAAAATATTTATATGTTTCCAAATCAAAGCTGCAAAACAGGGTTGATTCAGAGAAATCTAGTTTCTCTTCCTGACCTTTCTACTCTAGCCTCTCCCTCTCACATATGTAATCATTTATCTTATATTTTATCTTTCTAGTATTTCTTTTTAATTAAAAAACATATTTATATGCATATGCAGATATTATATATTCATGACTAACTTGTTTTTAAGTGAATGGTAGTATACATTTTTGCCACTTTTTTTATTATATAATATATGGTGTGAATCATTTTGCAATAGTTGATAGAGATATGCATCACTCATTTACATAATAAATAATTCTTTTAAGGAAATCATTCAACAACATTGTTCCCAAATAGCATTTGGAGGATGATACTGTGTAATAACGTTATTTGTCACACATTTTTCTAGACCCTCAGTTTTTTCAGATGAGTCCTCACAGTTATCTCAAATTCATTAACTTTTAACAATCAGGATAATTTTCATGGTTCTTAGGAGATCCTTTATAATTCCTGATAAGGTCATGTTCATTTCTTTTAATGTTCATCTATGATACATAATTGCCTTATCAATAGTTCCAAGATTCTGTCTACGTGTCTCTCTCTAGTCCTCCTCATGAGACAATGAGGACTATATTCATATAGAATCCCAGTCAACTTATCATATAGACCCCAAAAGTAGCTATGAAAACTAATTTAAAAAATGAACTCTGATTAGACTAAAAAGTAAGACAGTCTTTGGTGAGATTTTTTTTTTAAATAATATTTTATAGTCTTAGTTTCCTGGCAAGTTACAAAGGTGTAGGAAATATTCAGCAAAGGGATAATTGTTGCTGCAGTTGAGGTTGAGAATTTTATGTGGGAAGCACAAAGAAGCATAGAGAAAAAAATGAGATATGAACTCAAAGAAACCCAAAGCTCCTTTCTCCCTTGAGTTTAGTAAGCTACTTTGCTTCTACAGAACACACTTCTAGCACGGCCTGATCCCTCCCTGCTGAAAGGTTCACTAGTCAACGGCTATAAAAGATTTTGCTTCAGCCAATTCCAGGAAAGAGAGAACTGTAGATCCTTTCTCTAAGGCCATAAGCTTTTTGTATCTATGCTGCTTAATAGGGCACTAACTCGCAACATTTCTGGCATCTTGCCAGAATGTGTATATGTCCTTTCTCCTCAGTGTGATTGTTTCTCATCTTATAGTTTTGTACCTTTCAGAGGTCTGAGCAGTGTTAAACTATTGTGTGTACTCTGGACACACTTGCTGAACTATATTGAAATTAATCACACGCTTTGAATACCCTACTTTTTAGAAAAAAGTAACAATTTTATTTTCTTAAATTGCTTTTTGAGAACCTGGATAAAACATTTTGTTTAGATTTTATCTTATCTTTCCTAAGACCTTTGATAGAGGTTTTGTGGTCTCCTTACTCCAAATTGATATTTGAAGGTATTCATTTTGTTTTATTTTTTCACTCATTAAAAAGCCTATATTCTGAAATGCTTAATATTTTTCACCAAACACCATGATTAAACAGTCTTTTATAGACTCATTCTCTTATAGATAGGTTGGTTTCATCTAAATCAGGACATACTGAAAAAGCTCTAATTGTTGTTTAATATTATAAGAGGAAAATAAACTATAATAAATATTATCCCAAGGCTATTTTACTATTTAGAAAATCTTTCCTGAATATGACTTTAATTTCTCTTGTGACAGTCTATGTCATTTATTCTCTTCTCAGAGAAAATGGAGAATAGTGGACTTATGTTTCAAAATAATATCTTATTTTCCTAACTGGTTATTGAGACTTTAAATATTTTTAAATTTTATATATAATCTGAAGCTTTTTAGTGACTACAGTTCTATAAAATCTAATAAAAATAAACAAATAAGCCCACCTATACATCTAAATATTCATTGTTTGAGCTCAGAGATGTAGAGAGTTTGAAAGAATGTCACTGTCATTTTTACAACAAATAAAACTCTGGACAAACTTCAAATTAATAACTTTTCCTGGAGAAGTAGGTTCCAGGGTAAAAAACTAACCCAAACTCTGGAGAGAGACACGTTTCTACAGGGAGAAACAACACCCAAGCATTTGCTTCTCTGAGGTGGATGTCAACAGATGTGAGCCAGTAAAGGATTCAGCTAGAAAATTTCAACAAATTGCTAAAGGCTGTGAGCTAGTGTAAGGGTTTGCACTCTCTTGCAGACTTTTCCCAGGAACCCTACCAGGCACTTGCAGGAAAGACTGGAGAGACCACCGAGAGAAATTCCTTCCTGGTGTTGGCTAGGGGTAGGAATAGCAACCAATGCTCAAACTCTGAAACCTATCTCCTTTATCTCTCCTATTGAACAAAAGATTTAATCTTCAGAGAGAAGAGCAACAAAAACTGTCCCTGGGGGTACCAGTGGAAATCCATTGCAACAGGGGCAGGGAAACATGAAAAACAAAAGCATCTGATCCTAGGGGAGTGGCAAGAATCCATGCTAGGTCCACTACTTCTGGAGGAGGGTTAGGAATACTTCTGAAGGTCACATTCCCCCAGACTCAGGTTCACAGTGTCTGTCTAAAACTGTGGCTCAATCAGAATATCAGAGAACATACCACTTCCCTACCCTCTCACCTTGATATTAACAAGTGTTGAGTAAAAATAACAGTAGAATGCAGCTGGTATAGCTGCAACAGATAGACCAGAAGGGCCAAGCCAGGTAGAGAGACCCACGCTAACTGGGAAGCAAATATTGAAGCAAAATCTGTCTAATTACACTACATCCTAAACATAAGGTATTGCTAAAGGAATGTGAAGACACACTGGGGTTAACCATAACAACATATTCCTTTAAACTCAGACCAACTACTGGTTACATTAACACAAACTCCTATACCAAATGCCAATCAGAAGGAAGGTGTGCTTACCTCCAAGTATAAACAATATTTGTCTCACTATCTACTGTCCTGTACAACATACCTAATTTCAAAAAAAAATTGCAAGGCAAGAAAATTATGATCTGAAAAATCAAAGCAATAATCAAGGCCAGATTAAGATATGACATGACGTTTAAAAACTATCAAATACGCGCCCGCAGTTTGGAGACACCGCGCAGAGCCTCCCGGGAGGCATTCTCCAGGCTTTCCCATTGCCCCAAACCAGCTGAACTGTTCCTGCTTCTGGAGAGGGCAGCTTCTTGAGCTCCCAGCACTCTGCTGAAGCAGTAGCGAGTGGGAGAGGGTCCGAACCCAGAAGCTGCTTCCCAGCTCTGCCTCACCGCTCCTTAGCATGGAAATGCTGAGGTGGGCTGCCCTGGTAGTGAACTCAGTCTTCCCCTCTGCCCTAACCTGGCAGGTGGACTTGGAAGCTGAATTTATAAGGGTGGAAAGTTCAGAGTGGTGCTTTGTTCGGTAGCTATCTCACAAGTTTGAACCGGGGTGGTTTCTTGCTGTACTCAGCTGTTGGCATTCTGTGCCCAGAGAGCAGAGCCTATCTTAGCAAGGCGGAGAAGCGAAGAAGGGTGCTATACCTGAGGACTCGAGGAACCCTTGGGAGAGGTAAGACATTCACTTAACACTGAGATACCAGTATATCCTATTTGGAGGCTTAGAGCACAATACAAAGATCTTGGGATATATTGATAACTGACTCCTTCCCACAAAACACAGAGAACAAAAGAAAGAATAAATTCAGTGCTTAACACAGTGCCTCCCACTTCAACCTAGTGGTGGAAACTGGTCTCCATCTCACTAATGTGAACAATCCCTTGGGTATCTAAGCAAGGGACCCAAACCACTAAACTCTGTGGACAGAAGGTGAAGACATCAGGTCAAAGATAACCCAACAGGCCCAAACTCCTCTGAGACAATACAGGACCAGAACATATCCTCCCCAGCTCTTCCAGGGATCATTCCTTTAGAACCCAAGAACATAGCTCATAATTGACTTCCAGCACCTCTGGTCCTCAACAAAGTATCCAGATGAGGAAGAACCAGCAAAACACATCAGGAATCATGAAAGATCAGAGAGAAAACTCACCTCCAAAAGAAAATACTCATTCTCCACCAACTGACACCAACTTACATGATATGATTAGACTAACAGAGGAAGAATTATGAATATGGATTGTTAAAAAGCTCAACGGAATAGAAGAGAAAATACAATCCCAACATAGAGAAACAACAAGAACAATCCAGGAAATTAATGAAAAATTCTCCAAAGATATTGAAGTTATTCAGAGAAACCAAGCAGAAATTCTGACAATGAATGAAACATTCAAGGAACTCCATAATACAGTGGAAAGCCTCAAAAACAGGATAGATCATGCTGAGGAAAGAATCCCAGAGCTTGAAGATTATACCTACATGCTAAACAAATCAGATGAAGAAAGTGTGCACAGAAACAAGAGACAAGATCAAAGTTTACAGGAAGTATGGGATTATGTTAAAAAGTTGAATCTCAGAATGATTGGCATTCCAGAAGGGGAAGAGGAACATTCACAGGGTAGGAAAACTTATCTTACAGCATACTGGAGGAAAATATGCCGGGCCTAGCTAGAAATCTGGATATCCAAATTCAAGAACCGCACTGAACTCCTGGGAGACACAATGTGAATAGGCAATCACCTCGTCATGTAGTTATTAAGCTGACCAGAGTAAATGTGAAAGAAACAATCCTCTGTACGGCAAGGCGTAAACAACAAATAACCTATAAAGGAAAGCCTATCAGACTAATCACCGACTTCTCATCTGAAACTTTACAAGCCAGGAGGGAATGAGTACCTATCCTTAATTTTCTAAAACAGAACAAAGCTCAACCTAGAATTCTTTATCCAGCAAAATTACGTTTCATCTATGAGGTTGAAATAAAGTCCTTCTTAGACAAGCAATTGCTGAAGGAATATGCAACGACCAGACCAGCACTACAGGATATACTGAGACCTGCCTTCCACAGTGAACAGGGGAATAGATATTCCTCAAATGAAATTCTCAAAGAATTAAAGTCTAGATCTCGAACTCCATGATGGCTCAAGTGCTAAGTCAAAGCAACAGGACTTCACCCATCAATATGAACAGAAATCTTCCTCCAATTTCAATCCTCTCAATAAATGTAAATGCTTTCAACTGTCCTCTGAAGAGACATAGGCTGGCAGAGTGGATAAAATTCCACAAGCCTAGTATTTGCTGTCTACAGAAAACACACCTAAACCATAAAAATGCCTCCCGGCTGAAGATCAAGGGATGGAAAACTATCATCCAGGCAAACGGAAATCAAAGGAAAGCAGGATTTGCTATATTATTTGCAGACAGCATTAGATTTAAATTAACAAAAATAAAAAAGGATAAAGAAGGCCACTTTATAATGGTGAAAGGGAAGATCCCACAAGAAGATCTAACAATTCTTGATATTTATGCTCCCAATGCAGGAACACCCAATTACATAAAGCAAACCTTTTCTGAGCTAAAAACCACTTTAAACAATACTACCATAGTAGCAGCGGACTTCAATACATCATTAAATGAACTGGATACAGAAAATCCAAACAGAAATTCAGTAAAGAAATAAGGGACCTAAACAAAGCTATTGACCAGAAAGGTCTGACTGATCTATACAGAACATTTCACCCAAATAAGTTGAATTTACATTCTTCTCAGTAGCCCATGGATCCTTCTCAAAATTTAATCACACACTAGGCCACAAAGCAGATCTCAAAAAATTCAAGAAAATAAGAATAATACCCTGTGTCTTCTCTGACCATAGTGGTATAAAATTAGAGTTCAACTCTAACAGAAATACATACCACATCACTAAGTCATGGAAACTGAACAACCCACTGTTGAATGACTATTGGGTCAAAGAAGAAATTCAGAGGGAAATCAAGAATTTCTTCGAACAAAATGACAATGGAGCCACATCTTACCAAAACCTTTGGGATACAGTAAAAGCATATCTGAAAGGAAAACTAATAGCAATAAATGTTCACATCCAAAAAACAGAAAGATTAGACACGAACAACCTAATGAATAGACTCAAGGAATTGGAAAAAGAAGAGCAAACCAATTCTAATCCTGGCAGAAGAAAAGAAATATCTAAGATCAAAGCTCAACTAAATGAAATGGAGAATAAGAGAATTATATGAATGATCAACAAAACCAGAAGCTGGTTTTTCAAAAAGATCAACAAAATTGACAGCCCTCTGGCTAGGCTGACAAGTACTCAAAGGGAAAGGACTCTAATAATCTCAATAAGAAATGAAAAAGGAGAGATCACAACAGACTCCACAGAAATACAAAACATTATGTTTGACTACTATAGAAATCTATATGCCCAAAAACTACAGAATGAAGACCAAATGGACAGATTCCTGGACTCATACAACCTCCCTAAGTTCACCCAGGAGGTAACAGAGTTCTTGAACAGACCAATCACATGCTCAGAAATTGAGGCAGTAATTAAAAACCTCTCCAAACAGAAAAGTCTCGGGCCAGATGGCTACACTTCAGAGTTCTACCATTTAAGGACGAACTCCTACCTATACTACAGAAGCTATTCCACACCATTGAGAAGGATGGTATTCTGCTAACCCATTCTAAGAAGCCAATATCACATTGATATCAAAGCCAGGAAAGGATACAACAAAAAAAGAAAATTACTATATCCCTCATGAATATAGATGCAAAAATCCTAAACAAAATTTTAGCAAATAGAATTCAGCAGCACATCAAAAAAATAATTCACCATGACCAAGTGGGATTTATTCAACATACGCAAGTCTATAAATGCAATCCACTTTATAAATAAAGTCAAGAACAAAGACAATATGATTCTGTCAATAGATGCAGAAAAAGCATTTGATAAAGTCCAACATACCTTTATGATAAAAACTCATAACAAAATAGGCATAGACGGCCCATACCTTAAATTTATCAAATCCATTTATGACAAACCAATGGCTAACATCATTCTAAATGGGGAAAAATTGAAATCATTCCCCCTTGGAACTGGAACTAGACAAGGATGCCCACTTTCTCCCCTCCTATTCAACATAGTGCTCGGAGTCCTAGCTATAGCAATCAGGCAAGAGAGAGGTATTAAGGGCATCCAAGTCAGAACAGATGTGATCAAACTCTCATTCTTAGCCGATGATATGATATTATATCTAGAAAACCCCATGGATTCATCCAAGAGATTCCTAGATTTGATAAATGAATTCGGTAAAGTTTCAGGGTATAAAATCAATACACACAAATCAGAAGCATTCATATATGCTAAGAAACATCAACCAGAAACTCAAATCAAAAACGCCATACCCTTTACTATATCCCCCCCCAAAATTAAATACCTAGGAATATACATAGCGAGAGATAAGAAAGATTTATACAAGGAGAACTACGAAAGACTAAGAAAAGAAATTGCAGATGATTTAAACAGATGGAAAAATCTATCATGTTCATGGCTTGGTAGAATCAATATTGTTAAAATGTCAATATTACCTAAGGTGATCTACAGAATCAATGCAATCCCCATCAAAATACCACCAGCATTCTTTACAGATCTAGAAAAATAGTTCTTCGCTTTGTATGGAACCAGAGAAAACCACGCATAGCCAAAGCAATCTTAAGTAAAAAGAACAAACTGGGAGGGATCAGTCTTCCTGACTTCAAGCTGTACTATAAAGCAATAATAGTTAAATCTGCCTGGTATTAGCTCAAGAACAGAAACATCGATATCTGGAATAGATCTGAGATTCCAGCGATGAAACCATCTGTATACGGTAACCTAATCTTTGATAAAGCAGACAAAAATATACTATGGGGAAAAGATTCTCTCTTTAATAAATGGTGCTGGGAAAACTGGTTAGCAACATGCAGAAGAGAGAATCAGGATCCCAACCTCTCACCTCTCACAAAAATTCACTCAAGATGGACAACAGACCTAAACCTAAAGCATGAAACTTTAAGAAACCTAGAAGAAGATGTTGGGAAAATCCTATCAGATATTGGTCTAGGCAAAGAATTTATGAGGAAGACCCCCAAGGCAATCACTGCAACATTAAAAATAAACAAATAGGATCTGATCAAATTAAAAAGTTTCTGCACTGCCAAGGAAATGATCATTAGAGCAAATAGACAACCCACAGAGTGGGAGAAAATACTTGCTCTCTACACTTCAGATAAAGGTCTAATAACAAGAATCTATCTAGAACTTAAAAGAATAAACAAGAAAAATCAAACAACCCCATCAAGAAATGGGCAATGGAAATGAACAGAAACTTCTCCAAAGAAGACAGAATAATGGCCTACAAACATATAAAAAAATGTTCAATATCTTTAATCATTAGAGAAATGCAAATCAAAACCACAATGAGATACCACCTAACCCCAGTGAGAATGGCCTGTATCAGGAAATCCCAAAACAACAAATGCTGGCGAGGATGTGGAGAGACAGGAACACTCTTACACTGCTGGTGGGACTAAGAAATGATAGTGAGCTAGCACCGTTTATGCTATCCTGGATTAAGCTTAAGCCCATAATTCAAAGTGAGATGACACAAGACCTGGAAAATGGGCTACACGTCTACTCACCATCAAATCGGTATTGACAGACTAAAACTATGGTGCTCAAAAACTGGTAGTGTTCAACAGGGATTTGGAGGGGGGGGATCCAATCTTAAGGATGTGATGAGCATTGTGGTGGGGAAGGCATTACCTCTAACCCTTTTTAGGGAGAGGCAAAGATACATACTGTAACCAAAATGTCTAAAAAAACAAAATCTGTTATTGAGAGGTGGGCAGGTGGAAGGGGGGAGGAGGGGAAGGGTATGCACTTACATGGTGGGTACAGCACACACCACTTGGAGGCTGGGCACGCTTGAAGCTCTGGCATGGCAGGGTGGGGGAAGGGGGGTAGGGACAAGATATGTAACCCCAACAATATTTGTACCCCCATAATATGAGGTAATAAAAAAAAGATTGCAAAAAAATAAAAAATAAAAAAAATCTATCAGATAAGGAATTTAACATAACTATGATTAATATGCTAAAGCCTCTAATGGAAGCTAGGAACAATATACAATGTCAGATAGGTAATTTCAGTAAAACAATTAAAAAGAGGGACCAAAGAAAATTCTAGAAAGCAAAAATACAGTAAAGATGAAGAATTCCTTTGACAGAGTCATTGGTAGATTCAACATGGCCAAGGAAAGACTCAATGAATGTTCAGATAGGTTAACAGAAACACAGAGAAAAAAACATTGAAAAATGTATAGAACAGAGCATCCAAGAGCTGTGGGATGATGCCAGTCTTAAATATGCACATCTAGAATCTTGAAAAGAGAAGAAAGAGAACAGGACATGAGAAATACTTGAAAAAGATAATGATTACAACTTTTAAAAATTAGATTTAGAAACCAAACCACTGATTGAAGAAGCTCACAGAGCAGGGTAAATACTATAACACACACCCCTAAGCACATAATATTTAAACTTCTACAAACTAAAGACAAAGAGAAAACCTTGAAGGCAGCCAGAGAAAAAGACACATTATGAACAGACAAGAATAAGAATCACATTGGGCTTCTCAGAATAAATGCAAATGGAAGACTATGGAGTGACACGTTCAAAATGCTAAAGAAAAAAACACTGGCAGTCCAGAATTTTATACTCAGTGAAAATATCATTTAAAAATGAAAGATAAATAAAAATTTTCTCAAACAATAACTGATGAAATTCATTTCAAACAGACTTATTCCACAAAAAATGTTGAAGGTAGTTCTTCATATAGAAGGACTATGGTATAGGCCAGAAACCCTTATCTACACAAAGAAAAGAAGATTGTCATAAATGGAATAAAAATAAAATAAAATGTTCTTTTTTTTCTCATTTTTAATTCTCTAAAACATAACTGTTTAATGCAAAATCAGTAATTATATATTGTGTATTTATACATATGTAAAAGCAAAATATATGACAATAATGGTATAAGAGATGGGAAGTAGAAATTAGGATTATTCTATGACCCTTATACTCCACATGAGGTGGTATAATATTATTTGAAGGGAGACTCAGATTATTTTAAAAATACATACTCTAAGCCACAGGGAAGCCACCAAAAAGTTTTTTTTAAAAAAGATATAAAAAGTAGTATACATAATGTCAATAAAGGAAATAGAACTGATTCATTAAAAAAAAGTTCTATTAAACCCAAAAAAGACAGAAAAAGGAAAGAAAGAACAAATGAAACAAATAGAAAACAACTAGCAAGATATAGATTTTGTTCCAACTGTATAAGAATCACTTCAAATGTGGTGTAAACATAGTGAAATGACAGAATACAAGGTAGGATAAAAAAAGCAAGACCCAATTCTACACTATCTACAAGAAATCCACTTTAACTATAAAGACATAGATAAATTATAAATATCCATAAATTTTCTTAAAAAGTAAAAACTTTTGTCATGATATTTGTAAAAAGTAGGTTTAAATAAATGTTTTTTGAATAAATATATTTGGAATAGTGTGAGATTTATTTCTTCATTAATTAAAATTAAAAATTATTACCAAATATATATAGCATTAAAACCATTCACTACATAGCTTTCTATCATTTTATTTTTATACTGTTGTAGCAAGTAACATCACCAAGGCATTTCAGGAATCTATCTTTAAAAGAAAATACTTTTTCTAATGAATTAACATAATGTTAATTCAAAATGTATAAATACATTTATTTTTACAATCCTATTATTTATAGGTTATGCTGTATGAAAAACCAAATCCAAAAAAGGCTGAATACAATAATTGTATATAAAATATTAGCACTTTTTGCTATCATAGGCCTATAGAAAAAGATGTACCAAATATTGTATATGCTAACATTATATATGTTAAGAGAAGATAAGGATAAAAATAGAAACTGATATAAATATACATGTATATGTGATGTTGTCAAGCCAGGATAAGAACAACTTTATAATTTATTTTTCTTCTTTAAACAGCAACCAAAAATATGAAGAATGTTTCCTATATATATTATAATAATTAAAATACTTTGGCCAGGTGCGGTGGCTCACGCCTATAATCCTAGTACTCTGGGAGTCTGAGGCAGGAGGATTGCTTGAGCTCAGGAGTTCACGACCAGCCTGAATAAGAGTGAGACCCCATCTCTACTATAAATAGAAAGAATTTAGCCAAACAACTAAAAATAGAAAAAAATTAGCCAGGCATGGTGGTGTGTGCCTGTAGTCCCAGCTACTTGGGAGGCTGAGGCAGGAGGATCACTTGAACCCAGGAGAGGTTTCTGTGAGCCAGGCTGACTCCACGGCACTCTAGCCCAGGAAAGAGAGGGAGACTGTCTCAAAACCCAATAAATAAATAAAGTAAAAATAAAAAATAATTAAAATATTCTGAGGACAAATCATTTCACATTCATGTAGCTCAATATGTGCTAAGACTACCAATGCCCTCAAAATACATCTGAGCATAATGATATTTTTCTCTGTCCTCTTGTACCTAAAAGTCACTTGAGCTATAAGTGCAATTTATTAATTGGTCTAACCTGCATGATATAATTTTTGAATTTTTGATAATCAAGTTCCAGGAAATAGATAATAGAACTCAAAAGATTCAGCAATGTGAGGACTTCAATTTCCTTTTATTTTCTTAATAAATACTTGGCATCTACATATACTTCCTAATCTATCACTTTCTTTATTCATTATCTTGGGCAAATGGAATTTCATGGATAGAAATATTGCTGGTCTCTCCTATATCTTCAAAATCAGACCATCTGGGAGGAGCTCCTGCTATATGCATAGCCAGTTCTATAATGTGATGCATGTGTTCCCAAAAATCTTCATACTGCAAAATTGTACAATAAAAATCACAGGCTTATTGGGCAAAAATGAGGTGGTTGGGGAACAACATTCAAAAGCTTCATTGGTAGGAGGAATAAAAAATATAGAAACCTAATAAAAATGGTAGCACAGTTTTACACATATTACTGGTTAAGAAATATATAAATACTATTTAATACAATAAATGTGGTACTTTACCCAGAAATAACAAGAAGTCTGCTTGTGGAAGGGGTATGGAAAGAATTGTAGCTTGTGAATTACTGTCAAGTGGTAGAAGAAGGGTAATCTGAAATTGGAAGGACATTCTAACACCAGATGTGAATAAGTACGGTTCATAACATATGCAGGGAACTGAGGTAGCTGGTTGACGTCTGAGGGGTGTGTGCGCGAACGCAGTTTCGATAGTACTATGCAACCAGGTTCAGCTGACTAGACTATTCTGTGCTCACCTAGTGTTTCTCATGGACAACATGTGCATGAGTAAATATGAAATTCCACTTACATTCAAACTGTTCCTTAATATATGAATCATGTTAGAACACATTCACGTTTCCAACACAAGTATTATAGCCAAACTGATTGTACCTCATTTCTACCATAACAACTGTTATTACATCTATTTCTCATCCTAACTTTTAGTGCCAAAGATGATAAAGAGGTGTCCTCCTCTTTTATAAAATCTTTTCTTCCAAATATATCCTTGGTAGTGGTTAAATCAACAGATCTCTGACTGTTGAGGGATGTGACCATCTATCTTCAGTAATCTTACATGTAATGATTTCTCTGTACTGCCGCCTTCTGCTTCCTATGCAAAAGTGGATGACATTTCTCTTCCTGGAAAGAGCCCTTCGCTTTACCCTGTTGTACCCTCTCTCTGATAACCTATTTCTCTCTTTAATACATTTAAGCAGCAAGTGGCTGTATATCTAGAGCCACCATTTCTTTTTATGCCATGATAGATTCTATCATTTCCTATAATCTCTCTTAGCAAGATCAGAAAAATGGCTCTTTTGAAAAGCACAAATGCCCTCCTTGTTGGCATCTTATCCATCTTCTTTCCATTTTCATTCTCCATTTCTGTGCAGCATCTGACTGTTGATCATTATGTATTTGTTTCCTAGGCCTTCCATAAGAAAGCACCACACCCTGGGTGGCTTAAAATAAGAGAAATTTATTCTCTCACCATTCTTGAGGCTGGAAATAAATTTGAAATCAAAAGGTCAGTGAGGCCATGCTTCCTCTAAGACTCTAGAGAGAGCCCTTCCTTGCCTCTTTCTAGCTGCTGGTGGTGGCTGTCAATCTTCACATCCCGTGGCTTGCAGCTGCACCGGTGGAACCTCTGCCTCTGTCGTCAGTGGTGTTCTGCCTGTCGGTTTCTCTTCTCCTTTTGTGAAAGGATGCTGGTCATATGCGATCAAGGGCCTGCCCTATTCCAGTATAACTTCATGTTAATTTACATCTTAATTACATCTGTAAAGAGCCTGTTTCCAAATAAATTCCCATTCACAGGTACCAGGGGCTTGGACTTTACCATATCTTTTTTGGGGTGCATGGTTTATACCATAACAGTCACCTATATTTTCTTGAAACATTTTGTCCCTTTGCTTATCGAACACAATAAAAATACTTAAAGTTTTTTCAGTGTTTGCTATGTGCCCTCCTACGTGTGGAAAATTTTACACTGATTTTTTTTTTCCACTTTCAGGTCTATATGGATCTGAGCAATATATACTGATTTTATATATCCAAATAATCTTCACAAAAATTCTCTTAGGTACAATTATTTTTTACCATTTTACAGAGGATAAAATGATAAATAACTGCCCATAAACTCACAGATGATCAAGGAGCTAAAACCTGAACCCAGGATCTCCAATCCCAGCACTACCCAAAATAACTCCTTGGCTACCAACCCAGAAAAACAACTGATAGAATAATCAGGACTTACATAAAATGTAACCAAAATGTTTGTACCCTCATAATACCCTGAAACAAAAATTTAAAAATAAAATTTAAAAAAAAGAATAATCAGGACTTCACTGCTGATCTTAGAAAATGTGGTTTAAATAGTGATTGAATAAATCCCCAAACAGCAAAAGATTTGGGAGAGAATGGAAATAGAAAGAGGTAAAGTAACAAGTGTTGGTTAGTATTTTGAAGGTTTGCAAAGAAGAGAAGGAAAAAGTTTGGTACTTTAAGAATAGAGGCTGGGCGCGGTGGCTCACGCCTGTAATCCTAGCTCTCTGGGAGGCCGAGGCGGGCGGATTGCTCAAGGTCAGGAGTTTGAAACCAGCCTGAGCAAGAGCGAGACCCCGTCTCTACTATAAATACAAAAGAAATTAATTGGCCAACTAATACATATAGAAAAAATTAGCCGGGCATGGTGGCGCATGCCTGTAGTCCCAGCTACTCGGGAGGCTGAGGCAGTAGGATTGCTTGAGCCCAGGAGTTTGAGGTTGCTGTGAGCTAGGCTGATGCCACGGCACTCACTCTAGCCTGGGCAACAAAGTGAGACTCTGTCTCAAAAAAAAAAAAAAAAAAAAAAAAAAGAAAGAATAGAGTAAGGGTCATTTTAGAATGAGAAAAACATAAACCTGTTTGTACACTGAAAGCAAGGGGTAAATAGAATCATCCTGTAAATGCATGAAAGAATAAGGATGGCTGATAGAATGCAATCTTGAGAGACAGGAAAGGATGTGATCAAACTTCAAAATAAAGATGTTGATCTTTGTAAAGATATCAAGAGAGAGGGGTGGTTTTTTCTTTCATGTTTCAGCTTTACTAAATATCTAGCTTCTAGCTTAGAGTAGACATCAGCAAACACCCTTAATATTTCCTCCAACAAAGATTTTTGGCATCTTAAGGAATAGGCTATGCCACAATAAATAAATAAATAAATGGTTGATATCTGAGGCCGATAATGTTTTTGTTTTAATATTTAATGCTTCTGAGAAAATATAGCCCTTTTGAAGAATGATTACCTGTTTTTCATAGTATATGATACATTGGGTTTGGGGGTTTTATTATTTATTTTTCAAATTGCTTTTTATTATTTTCCAGCTTTATTGAGGCATAATTGATAAAAATTGTATACCTTAAAGATGTACAACATGATTCATTGATATATATATAGTGCAATTATTGCCACAATCAAATTTGTTAACTCTTCCACCACCTCACATAGTTAACTTTTTTTGTGGTGAGAACATATAAAGTCTACTCTCTTAGGAAATTGCAAGTATACAATACAATATAGTGTGATTAACTATAGTCACACTGTGCTGTACACTCAATCCCCAGGATTTATTCATCTTATAACCAAAAGTTAATATCCTTGACCAAAATCACATATTCCCCACCTCTTGACTCCTGGTAACCAGCATAATACTCTCTTTCTACTCATTCAATTTTTTTAGATTCCACATATGAGATCATATAGTACTTGTCTTTCTTTGTCAATTTCATTAAACATAACTTGCCTTCAAGTTTCATCCATGTTGTTGCAAATGGCAGGATTTCTACCTTTTTATGGCTAAATAATATTACATACACACAGACACACACACACACCACACACACACACCCCTCAGTTCCATCTGTCAATGGAACACAAGTTGTTTCCATGTCTTGGCTACTGTGAATAATGCTGCAATGAACATGCAAGTGCAGGTATCTCTTCAAAATACTGGTTTTGTTTCCTTCAGATATATACTCAGAAGTGGATCATATAATAGTTCTATTTTTAATTTTTTGAGGACCTTCTATACTGATTTCCATAACGGCTATACCAATATGTTCCTCTAACAGTATATACTTCCCTTTCCTCCACATCTTCATCAACACTAAATATGTCTTGTTTTGTTTTGATGATAGTGACCATAGTAGATTTGAGGTTGTATCTCATTGTAGTTTTAATTTGCAATTCCCTGATGATTTATGTTTTTAATCCATTTGTAATTAATTTTTATGAATAGTGTAAAATAAAGGTCAAATTTAATTCTTTTACATGAGATATCCAGTTTTCTCACCAATTTAGCAATCCCAGGAGTCTCTTGGTAGAGTCTTTGGGATTTTTCTACATATAAGATTATATCCTCAGTGAAAGGTGATAGTTTCACCTTCTTTTCCCAAATTGGATACACTTTATTTCTTACTCTTGCCTAATTGTGCTTCCTAGGACTTTCAGCACTATGTTAAATAGAAGTGGTGACAGTGGGCATCCTTGTCTTGTTCTACTTCTAAAGGGGAATACTTTCAGTTTTTCCCCATTCAGTATGATATGGCTGTTGGTTTGTCATATATGGCTTTTATAATTTTGAGATATGTTCCTTATATGCCTAGTTTGTTGATGGTTTTTATGATAGGGTGGTGGATTTTGTCAAATGCTTTTTCTGCATCTATTGAGATGATCATATGGTCTTTGTTTTTGCTTCTATTTATATTGAGGATTTTTGCATCTATATTCATGAGAGTATTGGTCTATAGTTTCATTCTTTTCTTGTGTCCTTTCCTGGCTTTGTAGAATGAGTTGGGGTGGATTCTCTCTTTCTCAATGTTATGGAATAATTTCTACAGTATGGGTAATGGTCTTCCTTGTAGGTCTGCTAGAATTTGGCTGTGAATCCATCTGGTCCAGGTCTTTTTATTGTTGGAAGATTCTTATTATTGCTTCAATCTCACTGCTCATTTTTGTTCTGTTCAAACGTTCTATTCCAGGAGTTTGCCAATTTCCTTTACATTTTTCTAGTTTGCATAGAGATTTTCATAGTATTCACTGATGATGTTTTATATTTCTGTGGTATCAGTTGTAAAATCTCCCTTTTTTCTGATTTAGCTTATTTGGGTCCTTTTTCTTCTATTCCTGGTTAATCTAGCAAGAAGTCTATCAATTTAGTTAATCTTCTCAAAGAAACAACTTTATGTTTTACTGAAATTTTGTATTTTTTTTCCATTTCATTTAGTTCTGCTCTAAACTTTGTTATTTGTTTTCATCTGCTGGCTTTGGGTTTGGTTTATTTTTCCTTCTCTAGTCCCTTGAGATGTGTCCTTGGGTTATTAATTTGTGATCTTTCATGATGTGAGCTTTTATGGGTATGAATTTTCCCCATAGGAATGCTTTTATTGAATCCCATACATTTTAATAGCTTGTGTCCTTTTTGTTGTTCAGCTCAAGAAATTTTATATTTCCATCTTAATTTCATTATTGACCCAATAATTTTACAGAAGCAGATTGTTTGATTTCCATGACTTTATGTAGATTGAGTGTTACTCTTGGAATTGTTTTCTAGTTTTAATCCAGTATAGTCTGAGAAGATACATAGGATGATTTCAATATTTTTAAATTTGTTGAGACATAAATCTTAGAGAATGTCCTATGTGCTGATGAGAAGAATTCAGTAGTTTTTGTGTAGAATGTTCTGTAAATGTCTGTCAGGTCCATTTGTTGCAGGGTCCCATTTAAGTTCAATGCTTCTTTATTTATTTTCTGCTTTGATGATTTGTCCAGCTCTGACAGTGGGGTATTCAACACTGTGACAGTGGGAATACCCCACTGTCAGAGCTGGACAAATCATCAAAGCAATTACAATGGTATTATTTATTTTATTGCTTAGCTCTAGTAGAATTTGTTTTATGTATCTTGGAGCTCCTGTGTTAGGTGCATATATTTTTTCCTAAATTATTATGTCTTCTTGTTGAATTGCTCCTTTTACCATCACATAAGGACCATCTTTGTCTTTCTTTATCAGTGTTGATTTAAAGTTGATTTTATCTTATAGGAGAATGGTCACACCTGCTCTTTTTTGGTTTCCATTTGCGTGGAATATTTTTTCTCATCCTTTCACATTGAGTCTGTGTGCATCAGTGAGGCTTAGAAATATTTTTTTGGCTTCTTTCTGTTGCTTTTCAACTCTCTCTTCAATTTCCTTTATCTTATTTGCCATCCATATTCTGAATTCCAATTCTGTCATTTTGGCAATTTCCTAGTGCTTGGAGTTCAATCCTGTTGCTTCATTGTGATCCCTTGGGGGTATCAAACTGTTTTGCTTTGTCATGTTGTCATGGTTCTTTTTCTGGTTTCTTCACATTTGAAACCTCTTTTCTAGACTCATGACTTATAGGTTTGCAGGGCACGTGCAAATCTATAAGTCGCAAACTCTCCTGCTTAATTAGAAGGGAAGGGTCCTAGATGGTGCTTTTATTCTACTCTGGAATGTTGGCATAGCAGGTGAGGGGCATGTGCAGCTATTCTGATTTGTCCTGTTCACCTGTTATTTCCACTGTTCAAGCCTATACTGGATGATATTTGGGCTGGCCGTTGAATTGTTCATCAGATAGTCATAGGAAGTTTGAGTTGGGAGCTGGGTGAGACCCTCACCACAGAAGCTGGCATTGTGGGGATTGCTCCACCTGGGGTCTCCCCACAGAGGTAACAGTGGCAGCTGGGTGAGGCTATCCAGGCAGTGATCATGGGTTCCCAGGCTGTGGGCCTTTGTTCTAACCAAGTCCCAGTGTACTGGCAGCTTGAGGCTGGGAAAGGTCCCTTTGGGGCAACAGACCTTAGAGCAGTTCTGCCAGCCCTGTGGCAGTGATGGAGACTCAGGGGTGAGGCCTTGGGGTCCAGGTGCAGTGTTAGAATCTCAAAGGCAGTAGGCCTGGGGGGAGCTCTAGAACCACAGGGATGGAGCCTTGGTCTCTGTCATGAGAGCCTCAGAGGTGGGACTGGGGAAGAGCCAGAAGTAGAGCCATACTCTAAACAGGGCCTCTTAAGTCAGAGCCGAGTGGGTAGCATGCTATTTGGACCTGGCAGGCAGAGTGAGAGCTGAACAGGTGGTGGGCTGTTCCACAGGCTCAGGGATGGTGTGGATGCCAAGTCACATGAGAAGAGGTCAGTTCTAACAGCCCAATGACTATAGGGTTCTCCCCTGAGGGCCTGCTGAAACAGTCTTCCAAAGCCGTCCAGGTCGAACCTGCAGTGCCCCATTCAACTCCTGTGCTCAGATCACATTGTGCTGTAGGGGAGGGGCACCTGGTGTCCAGTTACAGAGGATGGCTCAGGGGAGCTTCAGCTTAGTCCGCTCCCTCCCCAGCCTGGTGGGGGCTATGTGAAGGCCACCACCACAAAGCTGAGTCCCATGTCAACCTGGCACTATGCACTTGAGAGCACAGGATGGAGTGTGTTTAATTTCCACAAGTTTATAAATTTTCCAATTTTCTTTCTGTTATTGATTGAGTTACATACCATTGTGGTAAGAAAAGACACTTGATATGATTTGCATCTTCTTGAATTTTTTTAGACTTGTTTTGTGGCCTAACATATGATCTATACTGGAGAATATTTGATGTGCCCTTGGGAAGAATGTATATTTTGCTGCTGTTGGATAAAATGTTCTGTATGTCTGTTAAGTTTACTGAGTTTATAATGTTGTTCAAATCCATTGTTTCCTTATTTATTTTCTGTCTGAACAATCTATCCATTGTTAAGAGTTAGGTATTAAAATCCCTTACTATTATTGTATTGTTTTTTATGTCTCCTTTCAGTGATTCTAACTAATTCTGTTAGTATTCATTTTATATATTTAGGTGCTTTAATTTGGCTACATAAATATTTCCAATTGTTATGTTTTCTTGATAAATTGATCCCTTTATCACTATGTAATGACCTTTTTCTCTTGTGACAGTTTTTGACTTAATGTCAATTTTGTATAAGTATAGCCACCCCTGCTCACATTCACATTTGATTATCATTTGCACAGAATATCTTTTTCTATCCTTTCACTTCATCCTACATGTCAATAAAGCTAAAGTGAGTCTCTCATAGGCAGCACATTATTGGATCTTGTTTGTTAATGAATTTAGATACTGTATATATTTTGATCAGAGAATTTAATCCATTTATATTTAAAGTAATTATTGATAGTTAAGGACTTACTGTGTGATTTCCTTAATTGTTTTCTGTTTTATTGTTTATTTGTTCCTTTCTCACTCTCTTGCTGTTTTCCTTTTTTATTTGATGAGTTATATATTGGTATGCTTTGATTCCTTTTTCTTAATCTTTTGTGTATCTCCTATAGGGTTTTGGGTTTTTTTTTGTGGTTACCATGAGACTTACAAAAAATATTGTATCATTTTAAAATCCTATTTTAAACTGTAAAAACTTAACTTCAATTGTATAAAAAACTCTATATTTTCATTTCACCCCTAACATTTTACATTATTGATGTTTTTTATATAGTGTATCCAATAGCAAATTATTATAGTTGTAGTTATTTTTAATACTTTTTTTAGTTTTTCTACTAGAGGTGAAATAAATTATGTACCAACATTACCATATTAGAAAATTCTGATTTTGACTATGTATTTGCTTTTATCCGTGAGTTTTAGATGTTCATATGCTTTCATATTATTAGTTGGTGTCCTTTCATTTCAGCTTGAAGAACTCTCTTTAACATTTCTTGTAAGGAAGGTCTAGGGGTGATGAATTCTTTCAGGTTTTGTTTGTTTGGGAAGGCTTTCTCTCTCTTTCATTTCTAAAGAACAGATTTTGTGGGTATAGGATTCTAAGTTTTTTTCCCTTTCAATATTTTAAATATGTTATCCCATTCTCTCCTAGCCTGCAAGGGTTCTGCTAAGAAGTTTACTGATAGTCTTATGGAGCCCCCATTGCAAGCAATGAGTCATCTTTCTTTTGCTGTTTTCAAAATTCTCTCTTTGTATTTGACTTTTGACAATATAATTATAATGTGCTCCGTGTATAACTTTTCAGCCTCAACCCATCTGGTGAGCATTTGGCTTCATAAATCTAGGTGTCCAATTCTCTCCAAGTGATGGGAAATTTTCAGTCATTATTTCTTTGAATAGATTTTCTGTCCCTTTCTTTCTCTCTTCTCCTTCTGAAATTCCCATAATACTACTTTGTTTCAATTGGTGGCATCACACAAATCCCATAAGCTTTAAAAACTTTTTTTATTCTTTTTTCTTTTTGCTCCCTGACTAGATAATTTCAAATGACCTGTCTTCAAGTTCATTGATTCTTTCTACTGTTTCATCAAGTCTGTTTTTGAAATCTTCTATGAAATATTTCAGTTCAATTTATGTAATTCTTCAGCTCTAGGATTTCTATTCATTTTTTAAAAATGATTGCTATTTATTTATTGACCTTCTAGTTTTGTTTGTCCATTGTTTTTCTAGTTTAATTTAGCTGTCTGTCTGTGTTTTCTGGAAGTTCCTTGAACTTATTTAAAAGGATTATTCTGAATTCTTTGTTGGTCAATTCATACACTTCCATTTCTTTAGGATCAATTGTTGGAGTTTTATTAGTTTTCTTTGGTGGTGTCATGTTTACATGACTATTTGCCATCTTCACATCCTTCCATTAGTGTCTGTGCATTTAAGAAAGTACCTCAATGAGACAGTCACCTCTTCAGGCCTATATAAGTTCACTTTGGAAGGAAAAGACCTTCACCAGTCAGCCCAGCCTGGGCTTCTAGATGGGCCAGCTGGTAGCATCCACAGGCAAGTAGAGCTTGCTGTCAGCGTCTCTAGTTGGGTGGATCCTCTGCCCATGCTCTAAGGTTGGGTACAGCCACTTTCTGGGCTATGCAACCAGTGGGCTGCTGGGCAGCAACTGTGTCAGGTGTGACTGCTGATTGGGCTCCCTGGCCAGGTGGGGCCATTGGCTGGGCTCTACAGTCTGGCAGGACCACTGGCTATGCTACACATTTGCCTCTAGTTGTACAGGATCACAGGCTCTGCTCCTTGGCCTAGTGGTACTTGTGGTTGGACTCATAATTGGGTGGGGCTATAGAATGGATCCCACAATTTCCCCTGGTGAGGGATCTAAGTTGTGCTCTCTGCCCAAGCAATGCTCTTTCTACATTCAGGTGGAGCTCCAGGCTGTGTCCTGTAGTTGGCAGGGTCACTGGGTAGGTTCCACTGTACCACAAAATCCATGCACTGGTTGTTTTGAGCTATGCCTTCCTTCCTTGTTATTGGCTGACCCCATGTGTCTAGCCCTGCCAATTCCCCTAGTATGCCCTGTGAGACAAGGCAGAAGTGGGTCTTCTGTGAAGTACCCCAGAACACCTGGAAAGCTGAATATCCATCTTGGGCTCACTTTCTACCTTTGAGGAAACTGTAGGCCCTGGGGAACCCTCTTGGTATGTACTGGCCTGAGGTAGGACTGCTGCAGTCAAAGTGAAACTACTTCTCTTACCCTTTTAATGATATTTTTCTCAGTTTTTATGGTCTAAGGGAGTGCTTCAGCCTTACCCCTTTCCCCTGGGTTCTTGGATTTCCACAAAGGCATTCTTATCTGTAGATAGTTGCTAGTTGGTCTTTCTATGGGGTACCAAAGCTGGGAAAATGTCGTTCTGCCATCTTGCTGATGTCACCTGCATTGGGGTTTTCATTTCCATAGTTTATTATGTATTTAAGGGAAACAACTCTAATCATTTTTCTTGATAAGAATTCATAAGTGAAAAGTTGGTGGTCCAAATACAGGTGCTATTTTAAAATACTTAAACTTTTGTAATAGAAAGAAAAGTTCAAGTTAAATTGTCTATAGAATATGCCATTCACAGGAAAGTCTATCATGTCAACAGGGCACTGTTTAGTGCTGCAATTCCTAAACTGCTGAATGAGTAAATGTAAAATACTACCAAACTCCAAGTTTCAGGGCTACTTAAGAATAAAAAGGAGAAGATAAAGAAGGAAGAGGGAGAGAAAAAGGGGAGATAAGAAAAGAATATATAAAGAAGACAACCATACAGAATTGTGCCAAAATTAAAGTAACATGCTGACATCCATTTAGCCAATGGCTAATACTGTGTAGAACCACATGGTCATCTAACCTTTAAACATTGAAAAGTCCCAAGATAAACATTACTGATTTATGTACTCACTGATTTGCTCCAGCCCAGCCAACGTACTCTTGTTTTTCTCTGTTCCTTCCTCCTACTCCAGCCTCCAGACATTTTTACACATACCCCCATGCTAGCAATAGCCACCTACTACCCATCTGCCCAGCTGCCTTCCTGCCTTCATTCATATAAAAAATTTTTTTAATTCCTACCCCATTAGGAAGCCTACCCCAATTTGTGGGTCAGAAGAGTTAGCCTCAAGAGTATAATGATAAAAATGTTTTATACTTTACATAAAGTGTTTTAATATTTAACAGTTTCAGTCTGTACAATAATATTATAAGTTATTTCTGTATACATTTTTTTTTTTTTTTTTTTGAGACAGAGTCTCACTTTGTTGTCCAGGCTAGAGTGAGTGCCGTGGCGTCAGCCTAGCTCTCAGCAACCTCAAACTCCTGGGCTCGAGTGATCCTTCTGCCTCAGCCTCCCGAGTAGCTGGGACTACAGGCATGCGCCACTATGCCCGGCTAATTTTTTTTTTATATATATATATATCAGTTGGCCAATTAATTCCTTTCTGTTTATAGTAGAGACGGGGTCTCGCTCTTGCTCAGGCTGGTTTTGAACTCCTGACCTTGAGCAATCCGCCCGCCTCGGCCTCCCAAGAGCTAGGATTACAGGCGTGAGCCACAGCGCCCGGCCTATTTCTGTATACATTTTACAAAGGAGGAAATTAAGGCTTAGAAATGTTAAGTGGCTTATCTATGTTTCCTTAGATAATAAAGGGCAGAATTGAAGCTCAAACATAGGTTTTCTGATTGCTGCTTATATAAATTGTTTTTTAAAAGGCAAAAATGTATTATGTATCCTATTCTAAGGAACATAAGGGATATTCAATGATTTTGTAAGGGTCCTAAGAGCTCATAATAAATAATAAACCTATTTATCTACAAAATTAATTGGCTTCACACAATAGTAAACCAAAAGTAGAAAACTCTCCTCTAGGAGTGAATGCCTTCAGCACTAACTTTTCCCAAGCAACTGAGAGTACTATTCAGTGTTTCAATTTTAAAAAATGCTACAAAATCCAGCTAAATCTCTGGGCAGGTTTATATGTAAATAATACCAAGATAAGATACATGGGAGGCCTTTATAATGCCTTCAAGGGGAGAATGATCACCAGGAAAATTCAGTAACAGATGCCCCAACATAAAGCAGTAAATAATAAAAATAATTTTAGCAACGTCATTTTCATTAAATTGTCATGCTTTCAGCAGATATGTATGAGTGTTTGGTCTATGTCAGGCAATATACAAGATTTAAGGGTTAGTGAGTGAATGAGGTCCAGTACTTGTTCTCTAGGAAATCCTCTCTATTCTCCCTACTTTCTGCCATAATGGACTCTTCACTCTTATTTTTGCCTTGTTTTTCTGAGGATCTCATATTTCCTTCAGCTTTCCTGTTCCCCTGTGAGGTACCACTAATAGGACTGACCCTGTAGTCTATGGAGGGTAGATAACAAAATTAATACAAAGTGATTGATACCATTTTGCAAGTCTCTTTTGAAATTAGAATCCTCCTCTGTCTATGCAGTCCTACAATCAAGTTTTCCTACAACAACTATGATTGGGTCAGGAGGACATTAGAGGTGCCCCACATTGTCACATACGACATGAATCAGTTATATAAACGGGAAGGAGTATCGACATGGGGAAAAAGGAGATCAAGCTGTCACTCTTCGCTAATGATATGATCTTATATCTAAAAAACCCCAAAGATTCTACCAAGAGACTGCTGGAATTGATGAGTAAATTCAACAAAGTTGTTGACTATGTCACACTGTCCTGGTAGGCAGTGTGCTATGTAAATCAGACACTTTTACAATGTATTAAATAATTTGTCAAAATGGATCAAGAGTAATCTCATTTCTCAGCACTTATCAGAAGAAAATAAAATAGCTTGGTTACAAAAAAAATAAGAAGAAATCTAAGGTTAAAAGTGTACCATTTATAATAGTAAAAACCTAGAAGCCATTTAAATATCCAATAATACTAAACTGTTTCATTTGTCTATGGTATATTGCTCAGTATTTAATCAATAAAAATTATAATTAGGAAGACTATATAGCTCCTTGCATAAATGGTAATATTACATGTAAAAAACGATGCTACAAAATTGCCCATGTACTACAATATTAATAGCAAACATTTATTGAGCATTTCAGACACTATTCTAGAGATTATTCCATTTAATACACATAATAATCCTTTAAAGTAAGGGTTATTGAGGAAACTGAGGCATAGAAAGTTTAAGTAACATGCCCAACCATGCTTATAAGTGGCAAAGTCTGCATCTGAATCTTGATCCTTTGGTACTTTTGCCCATGTCTTAGCCATCAGGCTGTACCACCTTTCCATCATACTATGGTGCCATTCCTTAGTATGCCTGTATAAAACATGCATGGATATGGACTAGGACAGATATTAAAAAATGGAAATATTCAACTTGATATTTTCCACTCAAATTTTAAAATTTTCTAAAATTTATATTCTTTTTTGTCTTTATACAAATAAAACACAAAGAAGAAACAAAAATCTTATGTTCCTGTTATAACTACTGTTTCCCAACTGCCTTAGGACAAACCATTTCATGTATATCAAGAAAATTTAATGCAAATGCAATACCAAACAACCAAAAAATCATTCTCAATTTCATCTTAGGGAAAGTTTTATGTATAATAATATATCTTAGCAAACAAGTTATAGCCATATCATCTTTACCTTGAATATATCTGCACTGTTGGGGCTAAACAGCTGGTGTTTCCCAGATCCCAAAATAATTGGACCTGAACATCCTGTTTCTCCATAGACATAAAGGGACACTGTTGCTGTGGTGCCAGCATTTTCAAGATCCCCAGTGACCACAATTACTTTCCAGTCTCCATCTGGAAAGGAAAAAGGAAATCAGTCTGAAATTATAGAAGAAAACCATATTAATACTAGAAAAGTACGGATTTCTACTTAATTTATGAAAGGAATAGGTTGTGAAATCAAGAAGTACTAAAATAATTGCTTATCATGGACTTCCTTCTTGGATGCTAGCATATGAAAAAGTTTTGGAAATATTTTAGCATTTTAATTACAAATCAAATAGCCATGGGCTTTTGAGGACAACAGATACTTTGGGCAAAATAGCTGAGTTGGAAGCATTGAGCCTTATGAGACTGGCTGAAAGATTTTGGAGTTTATTTAGGCATTGCTGTCAAATTTTGGGGTAGGAATGGATGACAGATATACTGATAACCTGACATTAAGGCATTATCTGTAGTACAGAATATCCCTGTCAAGCTGGAGTTAGTAACACAGTTTGGTGATCCTAGCAAAATAGTGGTAAGGATGTAGAAGACCTAAAAATGAAATAAAAAAGGACTAAAATTTTTTTTCATGAAAAATTGCTGGAGTCCTCTTGGAGTTGGAATGAACCAATAAGTAAAGAGGAAAACACTGTACAAAATAAGTAGGGCTTAGCAAATGAAGTGGGGCTTGAGGAGGGAGGATGAAGAAAAGACGTATTCAAAATAGAAAAAGACGATTCCTAACACAAGCAGAAGAAGTCATTGAGCTTCCTGCCACTGTGATGTTAGAAACATAGAAAGGTTGAGACAAGGAAAGCGTGACACAGAACATCTTTTATTAAGAAAAGATCTACCAGTTGTTTCATGATTGGTTTAGTTGGAAAGTCAAAATGAGTCTTCATTTTATCATTTTGTGCTCTTTGGAAAACTATGGCATCAAACCTACAGGAGTAAACCCTTCTCTCACTGTCCTCCCCATACCATCAAGCATAACAAAGGACAAAGTCCTGCCCCTAGAAGTCTGTGTAGGGCATGCATCTCTACCCATCACTTCTATCCCTGAAGTACAGGAGCAATATGAAGATGTCTTTATTGTTATTTTCAAAGGCTCCATAATCACATACTTCCTTGGGAATATTTTTACATTTCCAAAATGTGATTAAAACTCACCACTATTCTGCCCACTGAATGCTCAGTAAGAAGTTATGTTTATAACATTAAGAAGTTATATTTCTTTTTAAAACATTAATGCTGTCCCCCTCATATATCCATATACCTCATTTAAAGATCTCTGATCAGTTTGATAAAATTTGCATCAACTAAATTTTTCATAAAGCTATATTTGGTAATAAAGATGAAACTTAAGCCTTGGTACCAAAATGCCAAAGGAGTAGCAGAACGCAAAGGGGTGCACTCTACTATTAACACTTCCACCCTGTAGCCAGTTTATTTTGAGGAACTTTGGTTCATGTGGGAAAGCAGGAAACAGGCAAATTGCAAACTATAATCCCATAAAGAATCTTATTTTGATATTAATTCTTATAGAAAACCTCACACCTCTGATGTATAACTAAAGAAGTTAAAGAATGTCTTTCATTTTTTTAAGGTTTTCTTTCCTATCTCATCTTTATTTTCTTTTCCTGCCATCTGAGCCTGCCCTGGGATTTTGTCTCATGCTATCATGGGAAAAGAAACAGGAATAAGTTTGCATATAGGCTTGGAAGTCTTATTTACTAAAATAGAGAAAAATAAGGAGCTATTGATTCATACAATACTTCTGTGTTCCTCCCTTTTGGAATTAGTATGTGACCATGACATAAGCCTTAAGGGTGGAAAAATAAAATGTCTTCTACAGTTATTTTTATTGATTTTCAAGTTTCGCTAAGCATATTTTTCTTTTCTTCCACTGGAAAAATGTCTTTTCCAATATTTCCTATGGTATACTTTATGATCACTTAACTTCTCCTAGAATGTTACAAATGGGCCAAAATACAATGGGCCCCAAATACAATGGGCCTAAAATACAAAATGGGCCAAACATGGTAGCTCATGACTGTAATCTCAGTAGTTTGGGAGGCTAAAGCAGGAGGATCACTTGAGGCCAGGAGTTCGGCACTAGCCTGGGCAACATAGCAAGATCCCATCTCTACAAAAAATTTTTAAAAATCAGCTGGGCATAGTGGTGTACACCTGTCATCCTAGCTACTCAGAAGACTAAGGTGGGAGGATTGCTTGAGCCCAGGAGTTCAAGGTTACAGTTAGCTATGATTGTGTCACTGTACTCCAGTCTGGGCAAAAGACCAAGACACTGTTTCAAAAAGACAAAATAAAAATACAAATAAAAATAGTTAGCAATATTTGTAGAAAATAACAGAGGAATATTCTGAGTCTATTTTTAAATTAAAAGTTCTACTGTCTTATGAAACGATTTATTTATAACAGAGCTAAAACTACAGGTTTTGTATTGCTTTTATATGTGTCAAAATTAAAATATTTTTCAATAATTTTCTATTGTAAAACTTTATTTACCAAAAAAAAAAAAAAAAAAGCTAACATGAGTTCAGATATTTTTTCTATACAAGTTTCTCTTTTTTTCCCCTTGCCTTATAGCTGCTATTTATCCAACCCCAGGACTCATATCAAAAATTACTGTCATCTATTAATCTCTTTGGAAAATTACTTCTTTTAAAGTTCTTAAAGGAAGAAAGGAAATTCCATGTAGTTGAAGTCTAAATATTTATTTTACATTTATCAGAATTTTGAAAGATTTTTAAAAAGTTTGTTGTCTATTCAGTAAGCCATTACTAACAATATGCCTCAGACTGTGCCCTTCCATTCTCTTTTCTAGGTTTAAATTGGGGGAGATACTATAGCAAATAGCCTCCATTTGAAGAGATCCTGTTGCAGATAAAAGGAAATTTTTCTCGGAAACCATATCCCAGGAGGCTTACTTTTCTTTTGTGTTAAAAATACTTTAGAAGTAGTATAGATATGCTCTGTGATCTCTAAATATACTATAATAAATGTAGATTTCTTCTCAATAATGAAGTAAGGTTTAACAGGAACTTCTGCTTTTACAATGAAAAGTATGTGCTTTGCCATTTCCATTCTTTCATAGCTAAGTGCAATTAGTATAGGCATACTTGAACTATAGAAAATTCTGAACATCAGTATACTATCATCCCTGGTGTCTGTGTGGGATTGGTTCAAGAACTCCCTGTGGACAACATCCATAGATGTTTAAGTCCCTTACATAAATAATATTTTTAAACCATAGTTAGTTGAATCCATTAATATGCAACTCACAGACATGGAGGGCCAGCTGTATGACGTATGCCAACAACTGGAATTCAATTAATATTTGTTGACCAGTTTATTTACAAATATTAAATGCCTATATTATGCATAAGCATTGTGCTAAACATTCAAGACATTCTCTAAGGGACTATGTGAGTCCAATTATCAAATTGTATTAGACACAGATTACCTAATACTAAGTTTACTGATGAATTGCTACCAAGACACAGGATAAGCATTCTTCCTTTGGAGAGATCATAGAACAGGGGTTGGCAAATATGGCCTGTGGGCCAAAGCCCACCACTTGCTTTTGTAATTAAAATTTCATTGAAACAATGGAATGTTCATTTGTTTGTGTATTATCCATTTGTGTTCTCACATTACAACAGCAGAGTTGAGTAGCTGCAACAAAGACCATACGGCCCACAAAACCTAACCCAGCTTCATCGCCTGGCAGCATGAGGGAGCCATCTCAAAAGTCCAGCCCAGCCATCTCTTCCGATGTCTGCAACTGCAGCACCATCTGACTAAAATTGGGTGAGAGTTTCCAAGCAACAAATCACCTCATTGAGCCACATCAACGGATGGAAAGGTGAGAGATAATAAATTATTGTTTTAAGCCACTGAGTTTTGAGGTGGTTTCTCACATAGCAATAGATAGCTGGAACAACTACTGAAAACATTTCACAGATAAGGGCTCTCCATTATCTTTTACTCATAAATGCCATTAGCATTTTTATCAGGAGGTCTAGTTATTAGTATGCAAGGGTATTTCACTGAAGCACTTCTTTCATGTGTCCCAGGTAAAGGAAAAAACAGACGGCAGGACTGCCATTAACTGCTTCCTACCCGATGTTTTTTTAGCAATTGGAGGTTTATTCTCAGGAAAGCACTAGTGAATTATTTTGGAGAACAAAGTCCCTACAGTTAGTGAAGTTCAGTAGCCCAATCACAGATCTTAACACCTCATCTTTACCTTATTCTATGCATTATGCTACAGGGGTTACTTTGTAACTCAGAAAATTAACCCTGTTGTTGAAAATAGAAACATCTGTGTCTAGACACATTTTCAGTTACTTGGCAACTACCCACTGAATACTCAAAGAAATGCAGAGAGGATGCATGTGAATTAAGCTCTCACCATGTAATTGTTAGTTCAGCATACTGAGGGAAAAAACTCCTCACATCTGACTTCCTCAAGTCTTGGCAATATCTTAGTGACAACTATGGCAGTCATGCTTTGCCTGAAGGCACATCAGACAGCAGACATGGTTCCATGACTCTTCCCTGAACAAAGCAGGACACAGGAAGATGCAGTGAGAGTGAGAAAGCCCAGGGGGCCTGTGCAGATTGCAATCTCCCATTCCATGGATTACAATTAGGGGTAGATGGAAAGAGCCTAAGAAGACCAACATCACTGGGCATGAAATGTTTGTTTGGCTCTTACTTTGTGGAAAAGTTAAGTGTTGTGTCAGGGAAAGATGGAGGAGTGCAGGTGAGACGTGGGTGGAAAAACTCCCAATGTTAACAAGATCTATCCCACCCCCAAAGCCTTATGAGGGTCCCACTGACTCTAGGTGGTAAAGAGAGGTGGATAAATAAAACCTTTTCCATTATTACAGGCATGGCAATGTTTTAACACTACTTACAGATCGGCATGTCTGTCAAATGTTTAATCTAGCTCTTCTTAAAATACGAATACCTATAACACCCATCTCACAGCAGCCTCTGGCTCCCTCTGCAGCCTCCCTCCTTCTCAGCGACCTTCCCTCTGCCATCCTTCAGCTATCCTGAAGGGTTCCTTTCTACATCCAGGACTTTGCCTAAAATATTCTAGCCAGAATGTCCTTTCACCTCTTTCTTCTTACCCTCCATCCGGTGAACACCTTTTATCTCCAGGCTCAGCTCAAAAGTCACCTCCTCTAAGAAGCATTTCCAAACATCGCTATAACTAAAATGAATCACTCTTTTTCATCCTTTATTGTACCCTTTTACACATTAACCTTTAGACATGCAAATAACAGATCAGGAGTGTCTCTCAATCCCTCTCTACCCACCCAGACTATAAGCTCCTGAAGGACAAGTTTTGGTCTCTGTATCCTCAGCGCCTAGTATAATACTTAGCACAGAATAGTCTTTCAAGAAATAAATGAGTAAATGATTTATAAAAATGTTTTGGGATCTGTTAAGTATTTTGAAAAGCAAAAGCTGCATGTGTGAGGAAGGATATTCAAGGCATTAAGGCGGTTTCAGCACAATATATAACTACTTATCAATTAACAAAGAACAAGTCCTTCTGATAGTGTGTCCTTAGTGTCATTTTTCATATGAAGTACAAGGACATTGTTATTTGCCTCATAATTGGTCTTATTGTTAGCAAAAAGATAATGGAAACAATATTGACCTTGTATCATCCACATTTTCAGGGTCATGTAAATATATTTCAATGAGGAGATTTAGCAAAGATACTATAAATAAGACAGATTAGTTTATTCTAATTTTGAATAATTTTATCTCCAAATAATTGTAACAAGTCCTTCAAAATATAACCTCATAAGAGGATCATGAGATTTTTTTTGAATTTGTAAGTACTTTACAAACATTTTTATTTTTTTGAGAGACAAATATCATTAATGCTATTCTACATGTAAAGCAATAGAGAAATTCTGTGCTGACTACCACAGGAGTTGGGATAAATTTGAGACAGAGTTTGAAGCAGTTTTGCTTCCTAGAATAAAATGGTTTCAAATAATGCTCAATTTTCTCCATTATAGCTCAGAAAACAATAAAACACTATCAGAAATGAATCTGTTACATATTTTATCTTGAAATTGGTTTAGGGTGAATCTCTTATCATTCCTGTGACTGTTTATTATTTATTATTGTGTGATGTGGAAAAAGACATCCCCATTTAGAGGACTGAACAGAGAAGACTGGGAAGAAACAACTCGTGGAAGGCGGGGGTGTGCCTACGGCAGCCTGAACATGTGGGCAGTGGGGCTGCAGTGTGTGCCCAAGACCAAGACACATTTTACCACAAGTGAAAAATAAAGTTTAGAAACTAACATTTATTGGGCATATAAGATGTACCAACCTTTGTTCAAGGTGCCTTATGGCTATTATTTTATGTAACCCTCACAACAACCCTTAGATAGTTTCTATTATTGCCTACGTTTTATAGGAAAGGAACTGAGGCACAGAGAAATACAGTGATTTCCCTGAGCCATGTGGTGGGCAAGTGGCACAGTCAACATTCAGAACCTGCATTGCTAACCAGGACACCCTGCAGCCTCTTGCAGGGTAGAGCTTGTTATATGTCACAATTCAGGTAAGATGATTGTCCTCCAGTGCAGTTTACCATATATCCACTGCACCTCTGTTTAGTACATTCAACTCCACTTTAAATCTTGACCCTTAACAGGGAAGACAGCATGATAGTTAAATGTCCAATTCCTGGTGGGTGCCCTAGGTTCCCAGTGACCATCTCAGCTTGTATTCTAGCTTCTTAGCAATGGCATTTCCATCTTGTCCTTATCCCAAATTCCCTTCAAGTGTATCCTTGGTACTTGCTGCCAAACCTCCCCCACGCCCTTTGCCTTCTTTGATCACCGACCTTACCTTGACTCACGCGAAACCTTTGACTTGCCTTCCTTTGAATGCTGCTGTCCCTCAGTATGGGGTGTGGTTCCAGGACTCTCCTCTCATACCAAAATCCATGGATGCTTAAGTCTCTTATATAAAATGGCATAGTAGAAGGTTGGTGGCTCTGTCTGTGGGCTCACAATGGTGTTGGCAAGATACCTCTTACAGCAATTGTTATATCAGCTAGAACCTTACCATAGAATCACTGAAAAACCTGGGCAGGAGATAAGGTCAAAATGGCCAAATAGACACAGGTAGTATGTGCCTCCCCCTGGAGAGGAACCAGATTAGTAAGCAGAGTCTCATAATTTGAACAGATCATTTAGGAGAGAACACTGGGATTCACCAGGGAAGTGATGAGAAGCACCAAAAGTGTGTAAGGAGTGGATGCAGGGGTGGGAAACCTGTAGCCTGAAGACCTGAAGACCACATATGGCCCTCCAGATCCCCAAGTACAGCCCCTTGACCAAATGCTAACAGAAAAAATCCCTTTAGTAAAACGATTTGTTTTGTAAAATCGGGATTCAGTTGAAAGAACACACTCAAGGATCCAGAAAGCTGCATGTGGCCCTAAGGGTGCAAGTTCCCC